>NC_079201.1:7870890-8569640 GCF_029499605.1 Hyla sarda | reverse complement strand
CACTACAGGCTGATCCAACTTTATGTAATGTCCTTAAAACAAGTCCCAATGAGGCTCAGTAGTGCCCGTATGACCTCCCTACAATACTTGGTCATGCTCCTGATGAGGTGGCGGATGGTCTCCTGAGAGATGTCCTCCCAGACCTGAACTAAAGCATCCACCAACTCCTGGACAGTCTGTGATGCAACGTGGCGTTGGTGGATGGAGCGAGACATGATGTCCCAAATGTGCTCAATCGGATTCAGGGGAACGGGTGGGCCAGTCCATAGCATCAATGCCTTCCTCTTGCAGGAACTGTGGCACTCCAGCCAAATGAGATCTAGCATTGTCTTGAATTAGGAGGAACCCAGGGCCAACCTCACCAGCATATGGTCTCACAAGGGGTCTGAGGATCTCATCTCGGTACCTAATGGCAGTCAGGCTACCTCTGGCAAGCACATGGAGGGCTGTGCGGCCCCCCCAAAGAGATGCTACCCCACACCATTACTGACCCACCGCCAAACCGGTCATGCTGGAGGATGTTGTAGGCAGCAGAACGTTCTCCACAGCGTCTCCAGACTCTGTTACGTCTGTCACATGTGCTCAGTGTGAACCTGCTTTCATCTGTGAAGAGCACAGGGCGCCAGTGGGTAATTTGCCAATCTTGGTGTTCTCTGGCAAATGCCAAATGTCCTGCACAGTGTCTTGGGCTGTAAGCACAACCCCCACCTGTGGACATCGGGCCCTCATACCACCCTCATGAAGTCTGTTTCTGACCGTCTGAATGGACACATGCACATTTGTGGCCTGCTGGAGGTCATTTTGCAGGACTCTGGCAGTGCTCCTCCTGCTCTTCCTTGCACAAAGGCGGAGGTAGCGGTCCTGATGCTGGGTTGTTGCCCTCCTACGGCCTCCTCCACATCTCCTGAAGTACTGGCCTGTCTCCTGGTAGCGCCTCCATGCTCTGGACACTACACTGACAGACACAGCAAACCTTCTTGCCACAGCTCGCATTGATGTGCCATCCTGGATGAGCTGCATTACCTGAGCCACTTGTGTGGGTTGTAGACACCGTCTCATGCTACCACTAGAGTGAAAGCACCGCCAGCATTCAAAAGTGACCAAAACATCAGCCAGGAAGCATAGGAACTGAGGACCACTCCTTTATTGGGGGTGTCTTGCTAATTGCCTATAATTTCCACCTGTTGTCTGTTCCATGTGAAATTGATTGTCAATCCGTGTTCTTCCTGAGTGGACAGTGGGATTTCACACAAGTGTCATTGACCTGGAGTTACATTGTGTTGTTCCCTTTATTTTTTTGAGCAGTGTATATAGTAAGGAATTGTACAGAACATGATCTCACAAGAAAACTCCATACTTATCAAGATGGGGGAGGCATAGCATGTGTACTACAGTCACTATGGAGGCCCTGAAGATAAATGCCTCTGGAGATCAATGTAAGGGTGTGAGGTGAGGAAATGTTCATGAATAAGTTTTTCTTATTCTGTGCAACCCCTTTTACTAAGGACCTATAATATTCTTCACTATGGAGTATGAGGGTAGACATCAAATATGGAACCAGAGGTGAGGGAATCTACAGTAACTTTAGCCAAATGGGAATCTATCAGATCGGTCATTAAAAATGAACACAGTCCTAGGAGATCTCTGGACTTTGTCAGATAACAGGAATTAATTTGTTCAGACTAAGCTAATCGACTTCCGATCTGTTTTATTCAGATTCAGCTGAAGTTATTGTAGATGTGTTTAACTCTAAATGGGGCCTCGTTGTGTATGTGACTTTTCGTGGGACAATAATACAGTTAAATAAGGCTGAACTGCAATACCAGACCCGGCCTATGGTCACATTTGGGGCTATTGCAAGAAAAAATCTCATAGCATCCCCTAAAGGACGGCAATAATCCAAGTTCTCACATCACATTACAAAGAGTTCAATGAAGGGCAACTCATCGGGATATTTTTGTAGGGGATGGGAAACCTTCTCACAGATGTTATACCGGTCATGTTATACTGGGATGCTGCCCAGGCAAAAGCAAAATTTGCTCTTCGCTGGGAGTTGTAATAGTAAACATACTATATAAACTCATCTCCCCTGGTCCTCCACACCTGGGGAGCGGAGGAGGTGAGTGTTGTATAACTATTATTTTTATACAACCCTCAGCCCAGGAGCATATTTAGCTTTTAATATTTAGCTTTTCTTTATTAGTGGATACTTTACTTTCATTTCTAAATGTCCCATTCTAATATATATTACATATAAGTATTCAAATTTTACCTGCACAGAGAATGAGATCACTTGCCACCCGCACCGCTAACTGCACCATTAGCTGCATCAAGGGCAGAACCAATTTGGCCACCGCTGCTCCCACCGCCAACATGTCCAGCACCCTGGCCATTAGCGCCACCTACATCTGATGCCTCACCGCCTCCTGCCTGTGAATATAGAAATAAGGTATTGGACACCTTCACCGTCACTTCTGTAACTTTTGTTTAAAAAGAAAATCTTGCCATTAATTGAAATACGCCCAGACTGGTGGTGGTGGAATAGGAGTTTCTCAGATGTAGCAGAGCTGAATATATCATCTTATAAAGCCTCATTCACCAAAGCTGAATCATTGTTTTCCCCCAATATACTGACTGGCATAAGGTCTGACTGCTATGGTAACCCATCTTAACCTTACAACAGCATCATGTGGGCACCTGTGGGGGGACAGAGGGAGGTGCTGTGGTCACTATTGAATCTAAGGGGTAAAACTGTCAGTATCCATGTTCTCTCTGATCCGAAACAATTGTATTGGGAGAGGGGCTGTGTATTACATAGAAGCAGCGCCACACCTGTCATTTGGTTATGTAAGGTATTGCAGCTCCATTAAAGTGAATGGGATTAATCTCCAATACCACACACAACTTGAAGGCTCTGGTGTGATCTGTGGAAGAAAGTATTTTTGTTTTTCTAATCATGGACAATCATTTAAAGGGGACCTGTTATCACTTTTATGCTGCCTGCACCATCAGTCTTCAGGGTGGTCCCTGGAGGCTTTGCCCTCCCCCGCTGGCGTTGACTGATAAATCTCATCCTGTTTGTGTATCAGGAGTGATCTATCATACAATGCCCGAGGGGTGGGAAGAAGCCACCTGGGACCACCCCAATGATTTTGGTTCAGGCAGTATGGAAGTGATGACAGGTTTCTCCCTCTGGGGCAGTGGCGTTGCTAGGGTTGGTGTCACCCGGTGCGGTAGAAAATGGTGTCACCCCCATACCTCCCCCCTCCCCCCAGTAAGTTTTTAGCTTGTTGTGACAGACACCACTGTTGTAGGGCATTGTGAGAAATTCCAGTATAATAATCAGATATACCAGTTGCCACAGAATGGGAAAGTGTTAAAGAAGTTTTCACCATTGAAATATACAGCTCCCAGAATTACTTAAAGGGGTACTCCACTGGAAAACATTTACTTTTATATCAACTGGTGCCAGAAAGTTAAACAGATTTTTAAATTACTTCAATTTAAAATCTTAATACTTACAGTACTTATAAGCTGGTGTATGCTCCACAGGAAGTTGCGTAGTTCTTTCCAATCTGACCACAGTGCTATTTGCTGACACCTCTGTCCATGTCAGGAACTGTCCAGAGCAGGATAGGTTTGCTATGGGGATTTGCTCCTACTATGGACAGTTCTTGACATGGACAGAGGTGTCAGCACAGAGCACTGTGGTCAGACAGAAAATACATTAAAAAAGAAAATAACTTCCTGTGAATCGCTTATACAGCAGCTAATAAGTACTGGAAGGATTAAGATTTTTAAATAGAAGTAATTTACAAATCTGTTTAACTTTGTAGCACCAGTTGATTAAAAAAAATGTTTTCCAGTAGAGTACCCCTTTATGCAGTGGTGAGGTTATGCTGGGAGTTGTAGTTTCACTGACCATAACTGTAGAACTGACAAGCGACTACAGCTCTGATAGGACATAGTGAGGAGAATACACAATGATATCAGTGACTACAGGTGACGTCTTCTCTATAGTGAGGAGAATACACAATGATATCTGACTACAGGTGACGTCTTCTCTATAGTGAGGAGAATACACAATGATATCAGTGACTACAGGTGACGTCTTCTCTATAGTGAGGAGAATACTCAATCATATCAGTGACTACAGGTGACGTCTTCTCTATAGTGAGGAGAATACTTAATGATATCAGTGACTACAGGTGACGTCTTCTCTATAGTGAGGAGAATACTCAATCATATCAGTGACTACAGGTGACGTCTTCTCTATAGTGAGGAGAATACTCAATGATATCAGTGACTACAGGTGACGTCTTCTCTACAGTCTTCCCTTATCTAATTCAGATGGTACATACCGCCTGGTCCAGCTAAAACTTCTGTCTGTAGAATGTGACGCCCAGACGTCTCCTCACTATGTCAGTGCATTCTCATCCTCTATATGAAAACAATTATTATTATAAACCTGCCAGACACTGTATCCTCTAAATATAATACTACTATACACTATACTCTTTGATTATAAACCTTCCATACACCATACCCACTGAATATAATACTACCACACACTGTACATTCTGAATATAATACCAACACATACTGTACATTCTGAATATAAATCTGCCACATACTGTACCCCTGAATATAAATCTGCCACATACTGTACCCCTGAATATAATACTACCACACACTGTACATTCTGAATATACACACACCGTATCCACTGAATATAATACTACCACATACTGTACCGTCTGAATATAATACTACCACACACTGTACATTCTGAATATAATACCAACACATACTGTACACTCTGAATATAAATCTGCCACATACTGTACCCCTGAATATAATACTATCACATACTGTACCCTCTGAATATAATACTACCATATACTGTACCCTCTGAATATAAATCTGCCACATACTGTACCCCTGAATATAATACTATCACATACTGTACCCCTGAATATAATACTATCACATACTGTACACTCTGAATATAATACCAACACATACTGTACACTCTGAATATATTACTACCACCCACTGCGTCCTCTGAATATAATACTTAGAGATGAGCAAACTACAGTAAATTCAACTCGTCACTAACTTCTCGGCTCGGCAGTTGATGGCTTTTCCTGCATAAATTAGTTCAGCTTTCAGGTGCTCCCGTGGGCTGGAAAAGGTGGATATTGTCCTAGGAGAATCTTTCCTATGAATGTATCCACCTTTTCCAGCCCACAGGAGCACCTGAAGGCTGAATTAATTTACGCAGGATAAGTCATCAACTGCTGAGCTGACAAGTTCGTGACGAATCGAATTTACTGTAAGTTCGCTCATCTCTAATAATACTACCACAAACTGCGCCCTCTGAATATAATACTACTACCCACTATACCCTCCGAATATAACACTACCACAAACTGCGCCCTCTGAATATAACGTTGCCATACAGTGCACCCTCTGAATATAATACCACAACCGCAGTAACACCCCTTAACATCCGTTAGCTGATGCTATTACCACGGGAGGGGGGTATTGGTGGTGTTGCTAGTGGATGATCGGGGTGCTACTACTGGGGGGGGGGGTGTTGCTGAAGGATGATGAGGGTGCTAATGGCCATCCCCCCTGGCAGTATCACCCCCATCATCCATCGGCAGGATCATCCTCCTGGCAGGAGCACCGCCATCATCCACCATCAGGATCTGCTGATGGAGGTGCCGCTGGGTAGGTAGCAGTTTCCCCACATTAGGTAGCATCTTTTCCCCACATTAGGCAGCATAGATTCCCCACATTTGGTACCAGTTTCCCCACATTAGGTAGCAATTTCCCCATATTAGGGAGCACAGATTCCCCACATTAGGTATCAGTTTCCCCACATTCGGTAGCACAGATTCCCCACATTAGCTAGCATAGACCCCCCACATTAGGTAGCATAGACTCCGCACATTAGGTATCATAGACTCCGCACATTAGGTATCATAGACTCCGCACATTAGGTAGCATAGACTCCCCACATTAGGTAGCATAGACTCCCCACATTAGGCCGCAGGTTCCCTTGCAGGTTCCCCACAATGCGTCAAAGTCTCCCCACACACGCACACACACACAAAAAAAAAAAAACACATACAACACAACACAGAGAGACACACACACAAACACACACAGTCAGAGAGACACACACTCACAGACAGACACAGAGTCACACAGTCACACACACACAGAGTCACACAGAGTCACACACACACACACAGTCACACAAACACACAGTCGCACACAGAGTCACACAAATACAGAGTCACACACACACTCAGAGAGTCACACAAACACACACAGTCACACACACAGAGTCACACACACACAGTCACACACACAGAGTCACACACACAAACATAGATAGAGACAGACATACACACTCACCCATCCAGCTCAGCGATCCTTCTCACCGGGCGCAATGCGAGTGACGTAACTGACGTCCCCCTGCGCGGCCATGCGGTATGACGTCAGGCCGGCGCAGACGTGGGAGCGGAGGCCGGGCACAGTACTGGTGAAGGTGAGATGGGGGGGGGCGTGATGACGGACGGGCACACTGAAAGGGGGGGGGGGGGTTGCTAATGGACGGGCGCACCGCACACACAGCACAGGGGGGTGTGCTGACGGATGGGAGGCCGGTCGGGCACATAGAGGGGTGTCAGTGTAGCTGGGGAGGGGGTGTGGGTGCTGCGGAGCGTCTTGGTGTCACCCCATTAGCTTGGTGTCACCCGGTGCGGGCCGCACCCCCCGCACCCGGGTCGCAACGCCACTGCTCTGGGGACCACCCAATGACTTTTAAAGTCTATAACAAGACCCCTCAACTACTTTCACGTCTCATACTGAGTCTTCTTACATGGCAGAGTGGACTCAGGGACCAGGTTCCAAGGTAAATCCCACCAATGCACCTCTTAAGGTACAAATTCTTCTACATTTATTCTGTACCAAGGAAATAAGACCTGTTTGCTATTGTTGGAGCACATATTCACCCTATGACAGTATGGTGTATGTATGGTATGGACATATATGATGGTGATATACTTACACCTCCAATGTTCTGCCCCTGAGCAGCAACTGCAAAATGTAAAATAAAGCATCACTGAGCCATGATATACTATGTATAATACTAATACTACTATACTGATATAGATATTTATTTTATGAAGTCATATCTGTCTCTGACAATGTTGGTAGAAAACTAATATGGCTTCTTCTCAGATTTCCATAATCCCAAAATGTTAGAAACATATAAATGTAATGCTGATCTGGAGCCTGGAAAACTGTGTGACCATTAATGCCAATATCTGGTGACCTAGGGCTGTAAAGAAGATGATGTAAGTGTTAATGATAGTCTAGGGCAGTGGAGGATGTTTACATCAATCCAGAATGTAAAATCTGCCTAAAGATCCAGATATATGGACATATAGCTAGTATGGTCTGGAGCTAGTATGGTCTGGGTGACAGATAAGATAATAATGTACACACTTACCATAGGCGCTAGCGATGACAACAAGGAGGAGAATAGTGAAAGCCTTCATGGTGGAGATGACTGGGTTTAAACCTCTGTCTAAATAATATCAACTCTACTGCACATACCCTGTACTGGGTGATGCCGCCCTATATATAGCTCAGGATACAGAGAAGTTATATGACTTCTTCTGTCATTGTTTTGCACTTGGCAAAGATTAAAAGATAAATGTGTGAAGCTAATGAAGTTTATTGCATTTTATCAGATAATCTCAGTCTCTTAGGACAATACTCCCCAGATTGTGTTTACTTTGCAGACGATCTTGAGTTTAATTTCCTCTACATAGTCCTGTCTATAATAATGCTATTGTTTACTGGGCTTAAACTGTAAATATAATTTCAAAACACTTCAGACATGTCATGGAAACAGTGCTACATAAGTGCTGAGACCCTCACTGATCATTAGAACCAGCAGGGGAAAGAGCACAGCTGAGAGGTGCTTCCCCCCCCATGGGCTCCATAGACTTTCTGGTCTATGCACACTTAAACCAAGCCGTTTATTATAGATCGGTGGAAATTTGAAGGACTTGGGAGCAGTTCAAGCTTGGAATTTTACAAAGCATAACAATGGAGGTACAGAGTAATACAATAAAATGTAACAGTACAAAGTGTGACCTAAACGGAACTCTGAAAAAGAAAAACAGGGTGGGCAGGCAGCTTGTCCGGAACTGATGAGTTGGCAACTCATAAGGGGGGTTTATTTATAGCAGTCTCACTTCAAGGGCCGCCCAGCAGCCCACCAACCAACACCACCTGGCCAATAGTAAAGAAAAATTGGGGTGGACCATGACAGCAGGATAGCCCCCACCCGCCCCCGCTGCCTATACTTATCCCATACCTATGCAGTCAGTAATACTTGTGCTTCATTGACCGGATATTCTCCATATAAGATTATGATATTAAATGGTCAACAAAAGAGTGTCAAGAGAAGAAAAACATCAGGGCTCAAGATGGTCAAGAATTGGCCAGGCTAAATGGAGAAACAGAACATTTTGCAGACAATTGCTCTGACAGCGTAATCTTCTGATGACCTGTGTGAGGATCTTGTGCAGATCAGTATAGATTACTATTGGAAGGATCCATCAGGCAGCTCATACTGCTTTTGTGACTGAATATGACCACAAACCCACCAAAAATTTCTATATTGAGTTGTTGCTTTTATAAAGCGTCCCTGTTATCATCAGTAAGTAGGGTGGGCACCTTGAGCTGTGTACCATTATTTTACTACAGCTCAGCAACCATCCAATATATCTGCTAATACAGAAGACACACTATAATCAATAGTGTGCTATGGGATATATTGGTCTACACTGGTGCCTTACTGCACCTCTAAAATAGGGAAGAGGAAAGCAGAGCATTTGCACTGTAAAACCAGCACCAAGTGCAATGATAATTCCTGGAAACTAGGACCTAATAATGGACTGTGTTTATTGTATCGCTGCCAACATTATAGGGTGAGTGCTCTCTCAGTGTGGGTTGCGGGTTGCAGTTATGTGTGTTTGGTGGAACTGGTTCTCAACCTTTTTTAAACTCACCCTTGGAGTAGGGCTGGGCAGTATACTGGTTCATACCGAATACCGAAATTTTTGTGCTGCAAGATATGAATTTTTCCCCATACCACAATACCGGTTGGGCTCCTCCCCCTTGGGAATGAATGAATTATCAATCCAGCGCTGCGCTGTCCCCACATCGGGGAACCAATCATATGTGACCTGCGAGTGCTGTTCTGCTCCCCCCACCCCCAATCAATTATCAGCCCAATTATCAGCGGGGTACTACTCACATGAAAGTGCTGCCCTCCTCCTCTTTGTTGAGGACCACCGGCGCTGGAACTCTATACTGTATGCCAGTGGTCTCCAACCTGCGGACCTCCAGGTTTTGCAAAACTACAACTCCCAGCATGCCCAGACAGCCAACGGCAGGTTGGAGATCACTGCTGTACGCTGTATCCCTATGCCTGGGCTGCAAAAGATAAACTTACCTACGTCGGCCTCACGCTGTTTCTGAGGCTGAGCGCACTGTCATGTAAGGAGCAGGCTTCTTACATGACAGTGGGCTCAGCCTATCACCGGCCGGGGCGGGAGATCGCTGCGGCCGGTGATAAGCTGATGGCTGTCAGACGTTCCCATCCCCAGCGTGAGGCTGACGTAGGTAAGTTAAAGTTTATTTTGTTTATCTTTTGTAGCCCGGGCATAGGGATACAGCGTACATCAATGGTCTCAAACCTGCGGACCTCCAGCTGTTGCAAGACTACAACTCCCAGCATGCCAGGACAGCCGTTGGCTGTCCGGGGATGCTGGGAGTTGTAGTTTTGCAACACCTGGAGGTCCGCAGGTTGGAGACCACTGGCATACAGTATAGATTTCCAGCGCCGGTGGCCCGCAACAAAGAGGAGGAGGGCAGCGCTTGCATTTGAGTAGTACCCCGCTGTGCTGATAATTAATTGGGGGGGGGGGGCAGAACAGCGCTTGCATTCACATGATTTGGGGGGGGAGCAGAACAGCGCTCGTGGGTCACATGATTTGGGGGGGGGGGGGGGGGGAAATACCGTTATATACTGTGGAACCGCCTTAAGTTACAAAAATACCGTGATACACATATTTGGACATACCGCCCAGCACTACCTTTGAGGCTTTTGTAGCCAATTACTCCAGCCAGGCCTATCATATACCCAAGGCCCAATTCTATGGCGCTAGGGGAGAACGTATACAGTATTGCACTTGTGTTGTGCTTTGGGATTTGTGGTTGTATTTATTACAATCACTGTTTAAATCTACCAAGTTGTTTAATCCTACTTCTTGTACCAACATGCTGAGCTTAGGGGAGGATTCCCCAAATTGACACCTGGCAGAAGAGGAATACCTTTCTCCAATATTACAGATCTACCAGCAATATTGTAGTGGAAACCCTGCACTGTAGTGGGGCAAGAACTACTAGAGGATGGAACAAGTTCACTAAATTGGATATAGAGCACCAAACAGTTCTTGCACCTGACAAACCTGAGTAAACATCAGGCGAAAACTCTGGGATCAAGCACCCAACGTGGTATAGAGACAACGAGGAAAGGAGGCAAAGGAAAAGTGTTCAAGTGACAACAAGTAGACATAGAGAATCCACAATTCAGAAGGAGAACGAGGAGAAACACAAGGCATTGCACCAGGTCAATCACATAGTTGCTCAGAGAGACAAAATTAAGGGGTAGAAGCTTCCCGCACAGAAGAGAGATTAGTCACCCTTGGAGAAGGGGCAGAATAAAACACATCAGAACAAAGAAAAAGAGGATATTGCTAGACAATAAAAAAAAAAAAACGAAACAAAACGTGTCTAAAATAGCATAAAATATTAACATTTATTTTAGAAGATAATGTGAGGTCTGCGATCCTGAAGAAGAAGGAAAACCTTTGAAACGCGTTGTCCTGTTCTCACTGCATGTTTTATGGATTAATAAAGCCTGCTTTTTTGCACTATACTCAGGTGTGTGCCTCCTAGCCAAAATCAGATTTTTTTGCCGGAGTTCTGCGGGAACCTTGCCAGGGTCTCACAGAATCAACTGTTTTCTCCTGTATCCACACCGCTTGCATAGTGGGACCGACGGCCGTCTGCCTCCGGATACTGAACATCGCTTCCAACTACTTACTACACGCTATCGCCAGTGTTGTGCCTGCCTGCACAGCACTCACAGGTGAGCATTATTCTGTTTTTGGACATCTGTCCGCCCCTTGTAATAAGGATTAACTGCACTATATTGCGCCATCTCTGCATTTCTTTCCTCTGCTGCTGCATCATTGGATAGGAGGCAGAAGGAGACAGACTGGGAAAGGGAGGCAGCCCATATTATGCTGCCATGGGAAGAGGAACTATGATCAGGAAAAACAATGAAAGTGGGAGCCATGTTAGGGGCAAGAAATGAGAGTGGATGCCATGCTGGGAATCATGCATGAGATGGAGATCCATGCTCGAATCTAGGAAAAAGTGTAAGAACCATACTGAGGACAAGGGAGGAGATGGGGGCCATGCTGGGGACCATGAATGACATGGTGACCATTTTAGGGTTTAGAAAAGAGACGGAGGCCATACTGTGGATGAATAATGAGATGAGTATGCATGCTACTGACTAGGAATATGATGAGGAGCCAAGCTAGGGACCAGGAATGAGACAGATAGCCTTACTCCTGACTATAAATTAGATGGGAAGCAATGCTGGGGACAAAGAACGAGGGGGTGTACCATGCTAAGGACCTGTATTTTACCACATGACAAAATATTTTTTTGACTTTTTCATCATTATTTGTCTGTATTTGTGCTGTACATTCTTGCTGACTCCATTCGACACTTTATCTAGCATTCTGTATACTTTTTTCTTTGAGAGGTTCACCCCTTTTTTTTGCACAAATTTGGGTGGTTGGCACAAAGAGGTTTCACTGGATTAATCACCAATTTATATTTTGGACTATAGTCTTAATAGACTCTATCGAGTGGAACTATATTTTTGTCCCAATTCAAAAACTGATTGGTTTGCTTAGAGATCGGTCCACACAGACTTTTCTTAATCTCACACTGCGAACATACTGTATGTTTAGGACACCACAAAGTATACTGTATATCCCTGTCATCTCAATGAGGACGGGCTGTACCAGTCATCTACTGCCTACCCAAGATACAACAGAGGCTGGAGGACCTCCCAAGATGCTTTACAGAACTTTAGGTGGTGGTGACAGGCATTGGTATTGATCTTTGCTATTATTTGTTTATATACATCAGTTGCACACCATAAGAGGTAGGAGGTTGTGAGATTTGCGGCTGGTCTGTTACTTTGTATCCCCCCCACCCCTATCATGGGGGCCTATACATATTAGTGTAGAATTGACTTATATGACATCCCCTAATGAAGGGAAGCATAGGTTAATGAAAGGTAAATGTCATTTGGTCCCATGACAGTGCCTGTAGGCGATCACCCTATGCCAGGTACCATCTGTGCTAACTTTCTCTGTACTCCATCCAATAAGAAGAAAAATTTTCCAGTCTGATCAGTAGGAGGATTATACAAAGACACCTGAGGCAATAAGACCTGGTGAGGATACAGTAAATAGATGCCGTGCCAATACGTTATTACACCCACATGGTACCAGGACGGCCATAATTGAGGAGCTAAACCAGGGAAAAGACACATATGTTCCCTGCTCTAGGTCATAGAAAGGGGTCTTAAGGCAAATTTTAGAGATCATAAAAACTTAGGACGAGGGAACCATATGCCATAAAATAAATAAAACACACACTACCCCTTTTTTATTTTTATAATGCAACATTATTAGAGAATAATGTAAGTTTCTTGTGGAAAAAGATCCTCAATGGGTTCCTATAATATCTAAATCCTTTATTTAGATTCTTGTGTGGTGCCACATGTATAGTGAGAGGAAGATGCAGGGCAGATGTTATGGCCCAAGGGGTAGATGGCATTAACCCCTTCTTGTCGTGACGCCAGGGCGTCGTTTACCCTTAACCACCCGAAGGTAATACCGCTGATCCTAGGTTAGGCAGGGGCAATAAAGAGTCCAAGGCCAGATTAAGGATAACGGTAGCTTAACTGAGGTAAGACAGATGGTACAGTCTATTCAGTTCAGCCAATATCCCAGAGAGGTGGCCAGTGACACAGGGGGACCTCGCAGGCTTGCTGGGACTTGCAGTGACTTGACAGACTATGATGCAGGCCACGTTGACTATAGGTGACTTGACTGTTAGGGTGACAGACAATTGAGATGAATTGACTTACTCAGGTGGCGGCAGTAATTTAGGCTTGAGGCCTCCAATGTTCTGGACACAGACACTGGAACACTTGACTTCACTGGACCTCAGCAGAAGAGAGGAAGAAGGCGATTGCAGCACCTCCCCCTTGTTATATAGGGGAGCTGTTCAAGGAGCCCATAGGTCACTTGGGAGGTTACCTGGTCACTGGGGGTTCTCTGGGTAATGAACATGTTCCACAAACATGTGACTAACAATTAAAGGTACAATGCACTTGATATACAAAACCTATATGTACAGTGGGAGATGCTGCAGGAGAGCCCTGGGAGCATGCAGGGATTCTGCCTGACAGGACAGGAGGACAGTACGAAGCCACATCCCATACTGGGATATCACACTTGTGTATGCCTTGTGCTTACCTGTTTTAGCTGATGTGGCCAGCATGGGTTTTCAGCCATACTGATTGCAATCCGACAGTATCTCCCATAAGTGAGTCCACCTCTAACATTATATACAGTATCTTCCATAAATGAGTCCACCCATCACATTATATATACAGTATCTCCCATAAGTGAGTCCACCCATCACATTATCTACAGTATCTCACACAAGTGAGTCCATCCCTCACATTATATATACAGTATATCCCATAAGTGAGTCCACCCCTCACATTATTTATACAGTATATCCCATAAGTGACTCCACCCCTCACATTATATATACAGTATATCCCATAAGTGAGTCCACCCCTCACATTATATATACAGTATATCCCATAAGTGACTCCACCCCTCACATTATATATACAGTATATCCCATAAGTGACTCCACCCCCACATTATATACAGTATATCCCATAAGTGACTCCACCCCTCACATTATATATACAGTATCTCCCATAAGTGAGTCCACCCCTCACATTATATGCAGTATCTCCCATAAGTGACTCCACCCCTCACATTATTTATACAGTATATCCCATAAGTGACTCCACCCCTCACATTATATATACAGTATCTCCCATAAGTGAGTCCACCCCTCACATTATATATACAGTATATCCCATAAGTGAGTCCACCCCTCACATTATATACAGTATCTCCCATAAGTGAGTCCACCCCTCACATTATTTATACAGTATATCCCATAAGTGACTCCACCCCTCACATTATATATACAGTATCTCCCATAAGTGAGTCCACCCCTCACATTATATACAGTATCTCCCATAAGTGAGCCCACCCCCACATTATATAAAGTATCTCACACAATTGAGTCCACCCCTCACATTATATGCAGTATCTCCCATAAGTGAGTCCACCCCTCACATTATTTATACAGTATATCCCATAAGTGACTCCACCCCTCACATTATATACAGTATCTCCCATAAGTGAGTCCACCCCTCACATTATATACAGTATCTCCCATAAGTGAGCCCACCCCCACATTATATAAAGTATCTCACACAATTGAGTCCACCCCTCACATTATATACATTATCTCCCATAAGTGAGTCCACCCCTCACATTATATATACAGTATATCCCATAAGTGAGTCCACCCCTCACATTATATATATAATATATCCCATAAGTGAGTCCACCCCTCACATTATATATATAATATATCCCATAAGTGAGTCCACCCCTCACATTATATACAGTATCTCCCATAAGTGAGTCCACCCCTCACATTATATATACAGTATCTCCCATAAGTGACTCCACCCCTCACATTATATATACAGTATCTCCCATAAGGGAGTCCACCCCTCGCATTATTTATACAGTATATTCCATAAGTGAGTCCACCCCTCACATTATATATACAGTATATCCCATAAGTGAGTCCACCCCTCACATTATATATACAGTATCTCCCATAAGTGAGTCCACTCCTCACATTATATACAGTATCTCCCATAAGCGAGTCCACCCCTCACATTATATACAGTATCTCCCATAAGTAAGTCCACCCCTCACATTATATACAGTATCTCCCATAAGCGAGTCCACCCCTCACATTATATACAGTATCTCCCATAAGTAAGTCCACCCCTCACATTATATACAGTATCTCCCATAAGTAAGTCCACCCCTCACATTATATACAGTATCTCCCATAAGTAAGTCCACCCCTCACATTATATACAGTATCTCCCATAAGTAAGTCCACCCCTCACATTATATACAGTATCTCCCATAAGTGAGTCCACCCCTCACATTATATATATACACAGTTTCTCCCATAAGTGAGTCCACCCCTCACATTATATACAGTAGCTCACATAAGTGAGTCCACCCCTCACATTATATATACAGTATCTCCATAAGTAAGTCCACCCCTCACATTATATACAGTATCTCCCATAAGTGAGTCCACCCCTCACATTATATATATACACACAGTTTCTCCCATAAGTGAGTCCACCCCTCACATTATATACAGTAGCTCACATAAGGGAGTCCACCCCTCACATTATATATACAGTATCTCCCATAAGTGAGTCCACCCCTCACATTATATATACAGTATCTCCCATAAGTGAGTCCACCCCTCACATCATATATACAGTATCTCCCATAAGTGAGCCCACCCCTCACATTATATATACAGTATGTCCCATAAGTGAGGCCACCCCTCACATTATATACACAGTATATCCATTAAGTGAGTCCACCCCTCACATTATATATACAGTATCTCCCATAAGTGAGTCCACCCCACACATCATATATACAGTATCTCCCATAAATGAGTCCACCCCCACATTATATATACAGTATGTCCCATAAATGAGTCCACCCCTCACATTATATATACAGTATCTCCCATAAGTGAGTCCACCCTTCACATTATACACAGTATCTCCCATAAGTGACTCCACCCCTCACATTATATATACAGTATCTCCCATAAGAGAGTCCACCCCTCACATTATATATACAGTATCTCCCATAAGTGAATACACCCCTCACATTATATACAGTGTCTCCCATAAGTGAGTCGACACCTCCTATTATATTCAGTATCTCACGTAAGTGAGTCCACATATTTGTAAGTTCTTTTCATGTGAGAACACAAAAGTAGTGAGTGCACCGCCTGTATAATAGTGTTTGATGTTGTGACCCCTCAAAATACATCAACAACATTAATGTCTACACTTTGGAAACAAAGCTAAGGACACCCCTATGTGGAAATGTTGGAATTGGGCCCCAAGTGTCAATATTTTGTGTGGCCACCATTATTTTCCAGCACTTCCTTAAGCCTCTTGGACATGGAGTTCGCCAGAGCTTCACAGGTTGTCCCTGGAGTACTCTTTTACTCCGTGACAACATCATAGAGCTGGTAAATGTTAGAGACCTTGCCCACCCCCACCTTCCGTTTGAGGATGCCCCACAGTTGCTCAATAGGGTTTAGGTCTGGAGACATGCTTTGCCAGTCAATCACCTTTTCCCTCAGCCTCTTTACCAAGGCAGTGGTGGTCTTGGATCATGTTCTCCAGATCCGGCAGCCCCAGACCATAACGCTCCCACCACCATGCTTGACTGTAGACAAGACACACTTATCTTTGTATTCCTCACCTGGTTGCCTCAACACACAGTTGACACCATCTTAACTAAATTAGTTTATCTTGGTCTCATCAGACTACAAGACATATTTCCAGTAATCAATTTCCAGTAGTCTGCTTCTCTTCAGCAATCTGTTTGCGGCCTTTCTTGTGCTTCTGGGATGACAGCCATGCAGATTTATTTGACACAGTATGTGGCATATGGTCTGAGCACTGACAGGCTGACCCCCTACCCCTTCAACCTCTGCAGCAATGCTGGCAGCACTCATATGTCTATTTCCCAAAGACAACCTTTGCCTATGACGCTGAGCATGTGTGCTCTACTTCTTTGATTAACCATGGTGATGTATGTTCAAGATGAAAACTGTCCTGTGAAATGCTCTTATATCCTTGGCCATCTTTATGAAGAGCAGCTATTATTTTCAGATCCTTAGAGAGTTCATTGCCACGAGGTACCATGTTAAACTTCCAGTGACCAGTACTAGAGAGTGTGAGAGTGATAATGTGGTGTCGAGTGAGGGTAATGTGTGTAATTAACCTTTTCGTGATGTTAGGGCGTGGTTGACCTATACACCACCCGACGTAGACCAGCTTCTCTTGTGCCAGGCAAGGGGCAAATAATTACTCAAATGAAAGGTTATGGATAACTGGCTTTACTGAGGTTGGAAAGGGGGTGCTTATCGGCTTACTGGGACTTGTAGTGGTATAATACTGTGACTGACTTGCTTTATTCAACCCACGCTGGACTGTAGTTAATTGCAGGACTAACTTTACTGACTGACTTGCTGGATTTGACTTGAATTGTATCCCCAAGACTGTAGTGCTTACTGCCAGGCTTGGACTTTCACCCAGGTGCAGGGGTTAACTTGAATAAGATGCATGGTTGCTGGACTAGGCCTCAGGACTCCTCCAGAATCACCTCACAGACTCTTCAGACTTCTCTCAACTGTACCTCAGTTCTAACGCTCCACTCCTGAACTCTGGTTACACTATTTATGGAGCAGGTTTTGAGAAGTTCCATTGTGCAGATAAGTCACATGGTTCACCTATGCATACTCCCCTGACAACAAGGTCCTTAAGAACAGGTTTAAGGTTTAAAGTGACATGTACATAAAAAATACATTAACCATTGCATAACTTTGCATTATATAGAGATCTGAGTAGTGTGGGCCAAAGACGGACATTTAAGCAGCATCTGCCAGACAGGGTGGGCAGGAATACATAAGAACAATTTATTCTTTCCTGGGACATCACAATTACATCAAATTTAAGACACTTGTTCTCCATTCACACCTTGTAAACACTAATGAGTGACATGACACCAGGGAGGGAAATGGCTAATTGGGCCTAATTAGAGACATTTAGAGACAATAGAGACATGAGAAATTCCCACTTAAAGGTGTACTTAGTTTTGTTGTCATTGACATTAATGGCCATGTGTTGAGTTATTTTGAGGGGACACAACATTAACCCCTTAAGGACTCAGCGTTTTTCCGTTTTTGCATTTTCATTTTTTCCTCATCATCTTCTAAAAATCATAACGCTTTCAATTTTGCACATAAAATTCAATATGATGGCTTATTTTTTGCGCCACCAATTCTACTTTACAGTGACATTAGTCGTTTTACCAAAAAATCCACGGCGAAATGGAAAAAAATGTATTGTGCGACAAAATTGAAGAAAAAATTTCATTTAGTAACTTTTGGGGGCTTCCGTTTCTACGCAGCGCATTTTTCGGTAACAATAACACCTTATCTTTATTCTGTAGGTCCATACGGTTAAAATCATACCCTACTTATATAGGTTGGATATTGTCGTACTTCGGAAAAAAATCATAACTACATGCAGGAAAATTTATACGTTTAAAATTGTCATCTTCTGACCCCTATAACTTTTATATTTTTTCGCTTACGGGCTGGTATGAGGGCTCATTCTTTGCACCGTGTTCTGAAGTTTTTATCGGTAGCATTTTTGCTTTGTTTGGACTTTTTGATAGCTTTTTATTCATTTTTTTATGATATAAAAAGTGACCAAAAATACACTATTTTGGACTTTGGAATTTTCTTTGCGCGTACGCCATTGACCGTGCGGTTTAATTAATGATATATTTTTATAGTTCGGACATTTCCGCACGCAGCGATTTCACATGTTTATTTTTATTTACACAGTTTTTTTTTTATGGGAAAAGGGGGGTGATTCAAACTTTTATTAGGGAAGGGGTTAAATGACCGTTGTTAACTTTATTTTTCACTTTATTTTTGCAGTGTTGTAGCTCCCATAGGGGGCTAGAACACTGAACACACTGATCTCTTATACTGATCCCTGCAAAGCCATAGCTTTGCATGAATCAGCGAGATAGGGGCTCGATTGCTCAAGCCTGTAGCTCAGGCTTGGAGCAATCAAACCCAGATCGGACGCGACGGAGCAAGGTAAGGGGACCTCTGCTCGCGTCCTAGCTGATCGGGACATCGCGATTTTATCACAATAGTCCCGATCAGCCCTACTGAAGGGTTAATAGCGAGCAGCACAACGATCGGTGCCGCGCGCTATTAGCCCAGGGTCCCGAATATGAATAGCAGCCGGGACCGACCCGGTGTGATGCGGGGTCACAGCGTGACACCGTTTTAAACACGGGAACTGGGCGCAGGGCGTACAGGTACGCCCTGCGTCCTTAAGAGGTTAAACTCTGTCATACAGGCTGTGCACTCAGTACATTGTAGCAGAGGGTCTTTACTTTAGTTTTGTCACACGGAAAGATAGAATTGAATATTTTAAAAACGTGAGCTGTGGACTCACTTATGGGCAATACTGTATATAGGATATCACCGAAAAAAACACTAAGACTTAACCTTTATTGGTATTAGGTTAAAATAGAAAAACTCCTCAAAAACCATCAAGAAGAAAAAATTGGAGGTGGCTGTAAGGAGTCCAAGTCATTCCACCAAGATAAAAAATATTGGATAAATTATATATCCCTACCAGCCAGAGATAAATAGGAATGGTTAATTGCAAATATCCTCACTAAAGGTGGGGGTATAAGTGAGGTAAAAGGAGGGGCAAGGACCTACGGGGATAAAGCTGGCCCAGTAGCTGATATTGGCCACTACCTGCCACTCTCCCTGGAATTCCGTTACTCTTGACCCTAATCTTAGGCGGAGTTTATGCCCTGATAAGGGCGGCCCTGCTTCGGAACCTAGTCTGCACTTGCACCTATATGCCCTAAATTAAGACAGATAGGGAAGGATACTAACTGTCTCACTGGGGTGCCCTGATTAGCTTGATGGACAGGGGGGAAACTACACCCCTCACAGAATTTAATAAGGGGTGCAGTGAGTATTTACACCCAACTGGCGTTTGACAGAGCTTTGGAACAGTGAGCTGTGCAAATGAAAAATTAAATTTTTCATTTTCACGGACCACTGTTCCAAAAATCTGTCAGACAACTGTGGGTGTAAATGCTCACTGTACCCCTTATTAAATTACGTGAGGTGTGTAGTTTCCAAAAGGGGTCACATGTGGGGGGGGGGGGGGTCCATTGTTCTGGCACTATGGGGGCTTTGTAAACACACGTAGCCTTCAATTCTGAACAATTTTTCTCTTCAAAAGCCCAATGGCGCTCCTTCTCTTCTGAGCATTGTAGTTCGCCCGCAGAGCACTTTACATCCACAAATGGGGTATGTTCTTACTCAGAAGAAATGGAGCTACAAATTTTGGGGGTCTTTTTTTTCCTATTTTCCCTTACGAAAATGAAAAATTTAGAGTAACACCAGCATTTTAGTGAAAAATTTTTTTTTTTTTTCATTTTTCCATCCAACTTTGAAGAATTTTCTTTAACCCCTTCCCGACCTATGACATACCTGTACGTCATGGGTGGCAAGGTGTTCCCGACCCATGACATACAGGTACTTCATGAACATTACTGCCGCTACTCGCGGCATCCCGCAGCGCCCGGAAAGATGGTGGCTATCACTGATAGCCAGCCATCTTACCGTGCGACCACGGGGGGTTTCATCCCCCACCCCCCCCAGCGATCGCTGCTATCAGCTGGTCAAATCTGACTAGCTGATAGCAGCGTTTCGCTATGAAAATACTTAGCAGCGCGGTGTGTGAGTCCCGATCACGGGGATCGGGACACACACCGCTCTGCTAAGTGTCCCTGACCCGTCCCCCGGTGTCACTCACCCGTCCGAGCGGTGTCCCGAGCGGTCCCGGCGTCCTCCATGCGGTCCCGGCTGCGCTGCGTCCCGGAGGTGAGTTTGCAGCAGCAGTGCGGCATCTTCATTGGCAGCAGTGAGATCGCCGTAAAGCGATCTCACTGCTGCCTCTGGGAGTTTCAAAACTTTGGCTTAGCCTTTGGCTTTCTGGGCATGCTGGGAGTTGTAGTTTTGCAACATCTGGAGGCCCACAGTTTGGAGACCACTGTATAATGGTCTCCAATCTGTTCTCTTCCAGATGTTGCAAAACTACAAATCTCAGCATGCTCAGTCTGTCCAGGAATGCTGGGAGTTGTAGTTCTCTAACATCTGGCAGAGCACAGATTGGAGACCATTATACAGTGGTCTCCAAACTGTGGACCTCCAGATGTTGCAAAACTACAACTCCCAGCATGCCCAGACTGCCCAAGCATGCTGGAAGTTGTAGTTCGGCAACATCTGATCCTTCAGGTATTGCCGAACTACAACTTCCAGCATGCCTGGGCAGTCTGGGCATGCTGGGAGTTGTAGTTTTGCAACAACTGGAGGCACACTAGTTGGGAAACATTGTCCGTTTCCTACCTCAGTGCCTCCAGCTGTTGCAATTGTTGCACTGCCCATCACCTGCCCAATACCATCCCTACAGTGATCATGGTGGGTGCAGCATCATGTCTGGAGGAAACCAGGCACTGCCCATCACCTGCCCAATACCATCCCTACAGTGATCATGGTGGGGGCAGCATCATGTCTGGGGGAAACCAGGTACTGCCCATCACCTGCCCAATACCATCCCTACAGTGATCATGGTGGGGGCAGCATCATGTCTGGGGGGAAACCAGGCACTGCCCATCACCTGCCCAATACCATCCCTACAGTGATCATGGTGGGGGCCGCATCATGTCTGGAGGAAACCAGGCACTGCCCATCACCTGCCCAATACCATCCCTACAGTGATCATGGTGGGGGCAGCATCATGTCTGGAGGAAACCAGGCACTGCCCATCACATGCCCAATACCATCCCTACAGTGATCATGGTGGGGGCCGCATCATGTCTGGAGGAAACCAGGCACTGCCCATCACCTGCCCAATACCATCCCTACAGTGATCATGGTGGGGGCAGCATCATGTCTGGAGGAAACCAGCCACTGCCCATCACTTGCCCAATACCATCCCTACAGTGATCATGGTGGGGGCAGCATCATGTCTGGGGGAAACCAGGTACTGCCCATCACATGCCCAATACCATCCCTACAGTGATCATGGTGGGGGCAGCATCATGTCTGGGGGAAACCAGGCACTGCCCATCACCTGCCCAATACCATCCCTACAGTGATCATGGTGGGGGCAGCATCATGTCTGGGAGGAAACCTGGCACTGCCCATCACCTGCCCAATACCATCTCTACAGTGATCATGGTGGGGGCAGCATCATGTCTGGAGGAAACCAGGCACTGCTCATCATCTGCCCAATACCATCCCTACAGTGATCATGGTGGGGGCAGCATCATGTCTGGAGGAAACCAGGTACTGCCCATCACCTGCCCAATACCATCCCTACAGTGATCATGGTGGGGGTAGCATCATGTCTGGGGGAAACCAGGCACTGCCCATCACCTGCCCAATACCATTCCTACAGTGATCATGGTGGGGGCAGCATCATGTCTGGAGGAAACCAGCCACTGCCCATCACTTGCCCAATACCATCCCTACAGTGATCATGGTGGGGGCAGCATCATGTCTGGGGGAAACCAGGCACTGCCCATCACCTGCCCAATACCATCCCTACAGTGATCATGGTGGGGGAAGCATCATGTCTGGAGGAAACCAGGCACTGCCCATCACCTGCCCAATACCATCCCTACAGTGATCATGGTGGGGGCAGCATCATGTCTGGGGGAAACCAGGCACTGCCCATCACCTGCCCAATACCATCCCTACAGTGATCATGGTGGGGGCAGCATCATGTCTGGAGGGAACAAGGCACTGCCCATCACCTGTCCAATACCATCCCTACAGTGATCATGGTGGGGGCAGCATCATGTCTGGGGGAAACCAGGCACTGCCCATCACCTGCCCAATACCATCCCTACAGTGATCATGGTGGGGGCAGCATCATGTCTGGGGGAAACCAGGCACTGCCCATCACCTGCCCAATACCATCTCTACAGTGATCATGGTGGGGGCAGCATCATGTCTGGGGGAAACCAGGCACTGCCCATCACCTGCCCAATACCATCTCTACAGTGATCATGGTGGGGGCAGCATCATGTCTGGAGGAAACCAGAAACTGCCCATCACCTGCCCAATACCATCCCTACAGTGATCATGGTGGGGGCAGCATCATGTCTGGAGGAAACCAGGCACTGCCCATCACCTGCCCAATACCGTCCCTACAGTGATCATGGTGGGGGCAGCATCATGTCTGGAGGAAACCAGGCACTGCCCATCACCTGCCCAATACCATCCCTACAGTGATCATGGTGGGGGCAGCATCATGTCTGGAGGAAACCAGGCACTGCCCATCCCCTGCCCAATACCATCCCTACAGTGATCATGGTGGGGGCAGCATCATGTCTGGAGGATACCAGGCACTGCCCATCACCTGTCCAATACCATCCCTACAGTGATCATGGTGGGGGCAGCATCGTGTCTGGAGGAAACCAGGCACTGCCCATCACCTGCCCAATACCATCCCTACAGGGATCATGGTGGGGGCAGCATCGTGTCTGGAGGAAACCAGGCACTGCCCATCACCTTCCCAATACCATCTCTACAGTGAAGCATGGTGAGAGCAGTATAATAGAGGGCAGTATCTATAGGAAACCAGGCACTGCCCATGGCCTTCCCAATACCTTCCCTACAGTGAAGCATGGTGGGGACAGGGAGACTGGTCAGGATTGAGAGAAAGCTGAATAAAGTACAGAGATATTCTTCTGGACATCAGACAAGACTTTAGGTTCACCTTCCAACAAGTAAATGACCCTAAGCACACAGCCAAGACAATACAGAAGCGGCTTAGAGACATCTCTATAATTGTCCTTGAGTGGCCCAGCCATAACTATGACTTGAACCCAATGGAAAATCTGTGGTGAGACCTGAAAATGGCTTCCACCAACAAGCAAAGCTTGAGAGGATCTGCAGAGAAGAATGTCAGAAAGCCTGCAATTCAGGTGTGTAAAAACCTTGATACAAAGAATCAATTGTTTAAGTGAAGGAATAGCTGAATATGAAATTCTCAGTGCATGTGTCTGACAGGTTCTCCTGTAGACAATCACCTTATGCCAAGATCCATCTCTGTTCTGCTGGATGTCCTGCCAAGGATGCTCAGAACACCTCCGGCAGTAAGGAGAAGAATATTTGGTTAGACTGATCTGTAAGAAGATTAAACACGTTCACCTGCTAGAACCTCACAGGAGAACAGTAAATAGACGCCATGCCAGCACCGAGCTGTTCCAGATGCACCTGTGTCTTTATGTGTCCTCAGAAATCATTGTCCTCACTACAATATGTCACCCACATAATACCAGGATGGCCATATTTGTGGACTTTCTACTTATGTTACATACCCATCAGTTTCCCAGTTCATTTATTAAAAAGTTCTTGGACACTTGGACATTTAAGGGTGACTGATTTTAACAGTTTCCAGGGGCCTTATAATTTTTATGGGGCATTGAGGCTGTTATGATAGCATTATGATTGGCATATAGGACATTGTGGCTGATCATTACATGATGGCTACTCATTGAAGCTAAAAATATTGTTGCCTATGTTTTAAAGGAAGGTTCTGAGCAGACACTATGACCTCATGCTGCTGAGGGGGTTACTAATATTTGTGAATTTTAGACTGCTGGCTGGTGCATTGCCTCTTTTAAAACATTGACTCATTGGGATTACATCACCCCTAGAAGAAGGTACACCTAAATGCATTGGGGCTGGTGGCATCATGTTCATGACATGAGCATGGGCAGGTTATGCTGCAGTCATTGTAAAATGTACTAGAACTTTGGTTTATTGTTTTAGCCCCAGCCAGACTCCCCTTCAGCTATATCTGTATGCTGCTGCTGCTGCTATCTCTATGTGTTTAGGATAGATATATATATATATATATATATATATATATATATATATTAGATATCCTGATCCCATAGAGATAGAAGCAGCAGTATATGGATAGAGCTGGAGGGGAGGTGTATAACTACTATGTTTCCTTATCCCATAGAGATAGCAGCAGTGTACAAATAGAGCTGGAGGCGAGGTGTATAACTATTATATATCCTGATCCCATAGTGATAACAGCAGTATACAGATAGAGCTGGAGTTGAGGTGTATAACTATTATATATCCTGATCCCATAGTGATAACAGCAGTATACTGATAGAGCTGGAGTTGAGGTGTATAACTACTATATATACACCTCCCCTCCAGCTCTATCTGTATACTGTTGCTGCCATCTCTATGGGATATATAGTAGTTATACACCTCCCCTCCAGCTCTATCTGTATACTACTGCTATCTCTATGTTTACCATGATTTAGGAAAATGTAGTAAAAAATGTGTGGGAAAACGAAACACCTCAATTGTTGTTATAAGTTAAACTACTTGCCTCATGGTAATATTTCTCTAAAAAACACATTTTATAAGAAAATATATCAAAACTGCACTTGATGTGAACCCATCCTGCTAAGAAGTCCCAGTTCACCCAGCTGATTAGATGGCCAGGTGCAGTGATACAACTCCTCCCCAAGCAAGAGGATTCATGGGAAATTTAGGCAGCATTATTTCAGTGGAATTGCAATCAGTTTGCCGGCTACATCAGCTAAAAAAGAAGAACCTATGCATTATTCTCAAATAAAATCCTATGCTGCTCAATTACAATTCATGGAGTGCTACTTTAATGCATATGTAGATTTTTGAGTAAAACAGTTGTGATGTAGACATGAGCAAATTGATTCAGAATGAAACAAATTTGTTGTACAGGGTGGGCCATTTATATGGATACACCTTAATAAAATGGGAATGGTTGGTGATATTAACTTCCTGTTTGTGGCAAACTGTTCATCTAGGAATGCTCGGACCTGACACCCATAATGTGGTGGTCACCATCTTGCTATGGATGTCAGGTCCGAGCATTCCTAGATGAACAGTTTCCTGGAAAGTGGATTGGTCATCGTGGGCCAGTTGAATGGCCCCCAAGGTCTCCCGATCTGACCCCCTTAGACTTTTATCTTTGGGGTCATCTGAAGGCAATTGTCTATGCTGTGAAGATACGAGATGTGCAGCACCTGAAACTACGGATACTGGAAGCCTGTGCTAGTATTTCTCCTGCGGTGTATATAGTAGTATATAGCAGAGTATACGGATACTGGAAGCCTGTGCTAGCATTTCTCCTGCGGTGTATATAGTAGTATATAGCAGTGTATACGGATACTGGAAGCCTGTGCTAGCATTTCTCCTGCTGTGTATATAGTACTATATAGCAGTGTATACAGATACTGGAATCCTGTGCTAGCATTTCTCCTGCGGTGTATATAGTAGTATATAGCAGAGTATACGGATACTGGAAGCCTGTGCTAGCATTTCTCCTGCGGTGTATATAGTAGTATATAGCAGAGTATACGGATACTGGAAGCCTGTGCTAGCATTTATCCTGCGGTGTATATAGTAGTATATAGCAGTGTATACAGATACTGGAAGCCTGTGCTAGCATTTCCCTGCGGTGTATATAGTAGTATATAGCAGTGTATACGGATACTGGAAGCCTGTGCTAGCATTTCTCCTGTGGTGTATATAGTAGTATATAGCAGTATATAGAGAAGAGGGTTGCATTGACAATCCAACACAATGGGCAGCACATTGAACACATTTTATAAGTGGTCAGAAACTTGTAAATAACTCATGAAAGAATAAAGTTACGTTAAAACAAAGCACATCATTGTTTTTCTAGTGAAATTCCCAATAAGTTTGATGTATCACATGACCCTCTTCCTATTGAAAAAATAAAAGTTGCATTCAAAATGTCCGACTTTAAATTGGCTGCCATGTTCACCACCCATCTTGAAAAGTTTCCCCCCTCACATATACCAATGTGCCAAAAACAGTAAGTTAATATCAACAACCATTCCCATTTATTAAGGTGTATCCATATAAATGGCCCACCCTGTAGATTTCACAAAAAATTGAATTTGACAATATAATTTCTTTTCTTTTGTGATTCTCTTTAGAAGAATTGTCCTTGCTCCTGTACTTAGTGGGCAGCAAGACGTACATTGTATAATGCCTACTACTCAATGCAAAACACCTAGCCTAGTGAATGTGTGCCACCTGGAGGCTTGAAATGGGCACTCTGTGTGCTTCTCTGCTCAGTAGATCACCTGCATGGCCTCCTAGCATAGGGCATCATGGAAAGTACACTGAGGAGTAGGGAATCCTGTCATATTGATAGGAGTCAATTCTCCTGCATAGTAAGCAGCAATGCGCCATGCATTACTAACTTGTCAGACCCAATACCCAAGTATTTACTGTGCAGCAAGACATACACTGTATTTGTACATGGTTTCCTTTGAATTCATGTAAACTACATAGTGGTGCAGGGACTTCTGTCATGATAGGGGTCCCTGCTCCTTTACAGTAAGCAATGATGCATTGTTCATTACTACTTACTCTCTAGCCCACGGAGGTAAGCAGCAATTCTGTGCATAATCACCAAACAGTGGGTGTAGGGCCGAATCTGAATTGACCATGAAATCTAAAATAAATGTGATGTGCAGTTTGTCTCTAGTCAGAAGACAAATCACAAAAACTAACAGGGGCCAGCACCATCCTATGTCTTGACAGATTATCTATACATCCAATATACATGCTTACAATCATGTATTTCTGTATGGTCCATCATTGTGCACATGTCTCTATGTTTGTAATCTCCTCCGAGTGATAACTCTGGAGTCACAGTCTCTCTAGTCATGACCAGACAAAACATTTTACTATAAGTCCCATCAGAACAAATCCTTCTACAACAGTGCTCTCTGCTGGTAAATCAGGTAAACTCATCTGAGGTTGTTTCTGCCCTCCTCACCCTCCCCTCGCCACATCCTCCTGTTCTTGTGTGCCCTCAACGTCCTGCTTGCTGCCTCGGCACAGGACAGTTGGCAGGGACCTCTATTTGTAAATTAGGGGAACATGTGAAGTTCATAAATGGTTCCTTGCGTCTGGTTAAGAACATGCATTCTTCTTACAACAGCCACTCCTGCCCAAGGGTTGTGTGTGGCATTACAGCTGCAGTGCTGTTTCTGCATGTTGTGACTGTTATTCCACATGTCTTCTACATTTTGTCACCAACTGGATATTTCCTTTATAGTTATCTCTTTGTTTTAGCAGGAAATTCTTTGTAATTCTGAATAAAACGCCCTAAAAAAAGCATCAGGATAAGTCACAATGAATGACCAAATTACATTTAATATAGTGAAATTCTGGCCTGCTGCCATGCTGAATTAATGGAAATTTGGAATATTTGAGTTTTTGAACTATACATGTGTACAACACCAAAATATAGGTAATCGGTATTTAGCTATCTGTACCCTCATCTGACCTGGCTGAGGATACCAACATCATAATGACACCATGACAAGGCACAGACTATTACTGTAGCACCCACAGACATGGGTACGGAAGGTGGTACCAATGCAAAAAGGGAACCAAAAACATTACAGCATCCCTTCATGTCTCACACCAAGGTAAGATATGTTATTGAGAAGTGAAAGTGTTTAGGAGCCACAGCAGCTAAGCCACAAAGTGGAGACCACTTAAAGGTCCAGAGCACGGCCATAGTGCATAAAAGTCACCAATGCTCTGCAGTAATAGTGTGCGCCTTGTCATGGTGTCATGGAGCTTCATGGCACTGGCTTCCATGGCCAAGCAGCTGCATGACAGCCTTACACCACCAAGCACAATGCCAAGATGGAGATGGAGCAGTGTAAAGCCACTGGAACATTAAAAACATGTTCTGGAGATTACGAATCATGCTTCACTATCTGGCCTCTGATGGACGATTCTGGGTGTGCCTGACTGCATTGTGCCAGGTCCATAAAGGCTTGGAAGCTGAGGCTGGTGTGGAAGAACTTGGCCGCACAGAGCACTAACCTCAACCCTATTCAACACCTTAGGGATGATCTAAAATGGAGATAACTAGCATAACTAGCTTGCCCCCTGACTGGTTAGCAGTTAAGGGGTTAAGAAATATACAGGCAAGGTTTTTAGCCCCCTCCCCCGCCTGTAAAACTTGTCAGTGGCTATAGTGATATGTCCCATTGGTGGGGGGGGGGGGGGAAGGAGTGCACCAATCAGGGGTTCAATAGTTTCCCGGGCTTTCAGGGGCCCTCCCCTGGGTATTTATAGCTGTGGTGCCTCCCTTCCCCCCTTAATCTGCCCAGGACCCGGAGTTTTGCTGCCGGTTGGTGAGTGTCTGCCCCTTATTTATGGCCCGGATGGAGCAGGAGGGTGAGGGCTGGCATGCTCGAAGCACAGCTCTACGTCCACTTCATAGACTGAATGCCACTCAGGACATAAATGTACATCCTGGTGCGTTAAGTACCAGGGCACCAGGACGTACATTTACATCCATCGTCCTTAAGGGGTTAAAGAGAATAGCCACTCTTCATAATTTATGAAAATTCATGGATATGGACGAGGTCTTTTCAAAGGGGTGGTCTTTTGGAGAGGTTTAACTTAATATTAATTTGACAAAAGTCCAGAAATTCCTGGACAGTCCATAAAAATAGAGAACTTTTTGTTTCCAGTGCCCGTGATTTTGTTGAGACTGTTGGTGCTTTAGTAGGTCGTTGTGGTTGTAATTATCATCATGTTACAGCTCAGAGTTATGCTTTATATAGCTATAGCCATGTATACCTGTAATCTTTAGGATTTAGGTTTTCCAGTTTGTTTGTTAAAGAGTAAAAAAATGTGCTCAGTCACGCAGGAGGTTACTGGGAGCAGGCTGCATGTCGGCCTAGTGCTGCTGTAATTGCCCACTGGCCCCTGGTTTTTGCTTTTCACGCACAGGTAGGTTAGCGTTAGGTCCCGTGCCATTTGAGAAGCCTTGGCGTTGGTGTGCGGGTTCTGGTGTGTCCTTCATATAAGGATACACTGGAGAATGTCTCAGTTTTAACATCAGTGTTGAGGGATAGCCAATATCATTGTATACATCTACCACAGTAGTGCACCTACATTTTTATATCTAAAGAATGATATCATATACCACCCAAGAAGTGCTACATTCAAAGTCCATTCAAGTGCTGTCACTCAAAGAGCACAAGGACATGGCCGCCCGACGATATTAAGATCAGATATCAGGAAGAAGTTCTATTTATTCAGATTCCTCCTAGGGACACAAAATGTATAATATAGTGTTACTATTTTATGATTTTTTTTTTAGATCGGATACAATTAGGATGGCAGCAAGTGCCCTGTATTCTGTCTTTTGCTGTATTTCAGGTGGTCTATCATCTTTTATAAAAAAAAATGTATGTAAGATTTTCACTAAATGTATATACATTATTCATCATCTACTGATATTCTGTATATATTCTGTATATATCTCCATCGGATGTTTAGGTGCCAATACTTTCTGTTTAATTCTTCTTAGCAAATAGTCGACCCCAATGTTTACCCTGTTTTTTTTCAGTCTATATTTGTTGCAGCTCATTAACATATGACTTATTATTACCATATCATATACAGCATTAAGCAGTCCATAACCTTGTTGGAAATGGACTGCTTTAGAATAGTTTGTGCATTGGTTTGTGATTTGACAAGCTTAACTTTTTGGGAAAAAGTCACAAATTTGTCGCACATGGCCTGTTTTACATGGTAGCTCAGACTCACTCCCATCAGCCCTACAAAAGTATCTAAACTGGCATGATGCCGAGTCCTACGCAACATTTCATGAATTTGTCCCACGCATGTCACAATCAATGTGACATTTGTGTTCTAGACTTTTGTGGAAAGTAGACCATAAATGTTCAATTCCCCCCAGTGTATAGCGTCCTCTGCCTTAATCTTGTCCTCTTTGGAGAATGTGTTTCCAGATTTCTGGGCCTCCCTAACACCACTGGGTCCCCACATCATGAGCTTTGTCAGGTGCTGATTCTGACCCTGCCCTCACATACAGTCACACATTGTATAAGTGCTGACCCTCCTATAGCTCTGGTCCAGATCTTCTTTTCCATTCTGTTTTACTGATTGTTTGTCCTTTTGTTCTCTCCTTAGTTTCTTGTCTACACATCAGAAACATCCGAAATGGTTTGGGGACAAATAATTCCACTTTTCCTACTGACATCCTATATGGAGTACATTTTGGATGTAAGTATTCTTAAGTGGGATCAGCAATGGTACAGCTATGGAAGGTGCAGAGTCACACATGGGCATCAGGTGTCAGAAGGGAACTCAGTGCTTGTCTTGCCCATAGACATGGGCAGTAAGGTTGAGTTAACATGGTAATGGCTCAATAATGCAGTAAAATACTAGGTCTATGAGGAGTGACATATCTATAAGATGGGGAGCTCCGGTGTTGATTTATATTGATGATTCACCAATGAGGATCAAAATGGATTGCATTACTTTTAACATGTTTTTTGAGCTAATTTGATGCACTAGATGGTCTGCAAATAGCTCACCTTTTACCTCTCTATTGTCACTGTTACATGGCTTTTCTGCAAGTCAATGTCCACCATTTGATACACAGCCAACCACAAACTTACTGTGTACTGTAATTAGAAGCAACAACTCCAAAATAGTCATGTCTACGCATGGTCTTCTGTGGCTTGGCTGTTTCAAGGCTTGGCCATTGACTTCTAGGGTAGAGAGGTAGCACTATGAAAAAAATATTCTTCCTTCAGGAGAATTGAAGAAGGAAATTTTGTCCTAAAGATATACACTTAAGATAATAAGCAGACCAATTGTATAACTGTGGGTCGTCTATTTTCCTTTGCCTGGAGCCTAAGACTGACGTTCGGTATAGTAGTTGGTAGAAATCCTAAGGTTGAGGAGTCACAGGCCAATCAGAGATCACCCACATGCAACCCTTATCTATTGTTGTATTCAAACAAGGTAGAACAGAAAGCGCAGACACTGCTAGTGTACAAGGAACAGTCAATGTAGGGCAAGCAGACACATCAAAATGGAGAACTCCAATGCTCAATGTACAAATTCAGTGGTGCTCATACGTAGAAATGACAGCAAATTGAACATATCCAGAAGCAAGAAAAAGCGAAGGCACTCACCAGGTACCATGTGGCTTCTTCTTTATTTCTTATTTGCAGACAGACAGGTTTAAAGCGGCAGCATGCGGCAACGAGTGTGAGATGCAGCATGCCCCTTTAAACCTGTCTGTCTGCAAATAAAAAATAAAGAAGAAGCCACACGGTACCTGGTGAGTGCCTTCATTTTTTCTTGCTTCTGGACTTATCTATTGCTGTATTTCCCTTTTTTTTAGTATTTGAGCTTAAATGCAGTGAGGGGACTTGTCAATGTGGAGGGACTGCGACCATCACATGTGACCTCACCCATCCGCTTGAAGAAATTGCCTTAAAATATCAAGATAGATATCTGTTCCATAGTTAGTGGATGGAGAAAGAGGGAAGGACAGAGAATGGAACAATTGCCATTGAATGGACAGAAGACAACGTGAAGGTGACCATCTCCAAAGTCATGTTATCTGATTTGCTGAAATATAGTCTAACCATGGTGGCTAAAGAATCCAATGGTTATTATGAGGAGCGCATTGCCATTAAGGTTTCTGGTAATAACATATTTGAATGTTTTGCTACTATAGCATGTAGAAGAATTTGTCTGTTAGCCCCCAATAAAGCCCTAAATGCCCTTAATGTAGGCCATATCCATGAGTTATATGTCCTTATAGACAGGCTATGTACAGTATTAGGTTGGGCCTCTGATTCAGTCTAGCACTTGGAAGTATTGGGCCTTTGTCAGACCCTGGTACCATGGCAACCATCAGCAAACAGAGACTGCAATTGGTGATGGGTAGCAGAGAAAGCTCCCTCCATCTGTTAGATCCCTAACATGCTCTGGTCACTACTCACCGTGGCATGTAAGAAACTAAACCGCTAGGAATGACCCCTATCCCCGGCAGTAGCAGCAAATAGCCAGCAGCATTTCTTAAGGTGTTTGGCTGTGTTCACACATTGCGGCTAGTTATCAGTACTGCAACTAAATTACCACATGCATTTTTTCTGTGTTTAACTGAAATCAAGGTAAAACAGCAAAAACCTATGCCGTAATTAGTTGTGGTACTTTTAATTAGGGCTCGGTCACACTGTCATCGTGCTCAGGTAAAGGGAGCTCTGTCAGTCAGTCCCCACTCAAGTTAATAGGATTTGCCAGAACCCGGTGGTGTCAGTTTTGCTCCGACCCATTCTGGGTCAGTTCGGTGCAAAAAAAAAAAAAAAAAAAAGAGCCTAATGGACCCAGAACATGTTGGAGCACATGTGAACTCTTACCCTTATTTGTCCATACACTTGTCCACCCCATGCTAAACATTGATTTGGGTTTTTAGAGCCACTTTTTTGCTATATACAGCCCCTATAATTTCTGTTCACTCACTACATTTCACAAATATGGACCCAGAATTGTGGTATACATTTAGACTTTTATTGGCAATAAAAAAAGTGAAATATATTTTGGCTTAATTTGTGATCTATAAAGTGTTCTGCACCTTGATGATGTCCAAATATGAAGATTGAAGACCAACCAACCCCAAAAATGTAATGTTATTATCTTGAGGTATGTTCACACGATTGTAACTCGCATCGGGTTACCTGCTGCGAGTTACTTTCGTATGACCGTACCCTCAGGGTGTATCCTAAGCTATGTAATCATTGTAACATCTCATTTTTGGCTGGTTAGCTTCTTTAAAGTCTTCTTTAGAAGCCAGTAGAGGTTCCTATGAGAAGGGATCTGGACATTAAAGTATACCTTCATAGTATTGTGAGCTTTCTATTGACTACTCCTTTCCTCTCCTACCCTTAGTGGTAGATATGACCAATATACCAACTAATATTCCATTATTGATGCATTTTACAGGTAGATTTTTTTTATTTTATCCATGGAATAATCCAAAAACCATCACCTGTAGACCGAGCCTCACACATCTTCCCAAAGCCCACATGTGAAATGGGACTTTTGCCATATTAGCTCTACCCAATGCATGTTGGCTCTAAAATGCTGACTATTTCCTCTACCCAGATATATGTGAACCAGAGATCTCTGTAAACCGTGAAACAGAAGAACTTGTATGCGAAGCAGAGAGTGATAGAAACATTTCAATACTCTGGATGGATAGCCATGGGAAGCTCCTGAGAACACCAGGATGGAAGCTGAACTACTCAATGTTGGTGATAGGTTAAGGTCCTCTCTAACATCAATGGAGGAGATTAAGGATGAAAATATATGCTGTTCTGTCTTATACCCAGTAGATAATGTCGTACATATAGAGAAGAAGTCCTGCATTTCCAATACATGGGGTAAATATCACTTTACATATTCTGCTTGTTCTAGGTCATGTGGTGACATAAGGAACTTCTAACTAGGGTTGGTAATATTGTGGCCCAAATGTATCATCAGGATTAATAGGTCATCCAGTAGACCCATTGGCAACATAAGATCTGCCATATTGAAATTTTGGTCAGGGTATAAGTAGAATTGATAAGATATAATCAGGTGTAGTAGATATGTCATCCAGTAGACCCATTGGCAACCAAAAATCTGCCATGTTGGATTTTTGGTCTGGGAGTTGGTAGAAATGAGAAGATATAATCATGGGTACTAAATATGTCATCCAGTAGATATATTGGCAATATAAGATCTGCCATGTTGGATTCTTGGTCTGGGAGTTAGTAGAAATGAGAATATTAGGTAGTCGTTTGCCAATTGGAGATCACCCATACGGGATCCTATTGTAGAGTTATCAGCCAAAAGTAACATCAGACGTCTCCATGTTGTGGTCACCTAACAGTTAGGATATTAATGTATCTCCTCCTCTCTCTTTTTTTTTTTAGTATTTGACCCCAAATGCAGTGAGGAGACTTGTCGATGTGGGAAGACCGTGACTGTCACATGTACCCCGACCCACCAGCTTGAGGAAGTCCGCTTAAAACATCAGAATAAAGCTTTGCTCCATGGTGCTTTTCTTAAGAAGGAGATGTTGGTCATTGAGGATAAAGAAATTGCCATATAAAGGACAGAAGACAGGGTGAAGCTGACCATCCCCAGATTCATGTTTTCTCATACATGGAAATATTCTCTAGCTCTGGTAGCAAAAGAATGAAGAGGATATTATGAGGAGCACCTCGCCATCAAGGTTTCTGGTAAAAAAAAAAAAAAAAAAATTTGAATATTCTTCTACTATTATGTTTAAAAACAACAAAAGACCTAATGTACTGTGGACCATCTGCATGAGCCATATGCCCTTTTAGACAGGAACTTAACTACAGTAGAAAGTTTAGGGCCACAAGCATTCAGGATGAAGACACACTTGTTAGCCAAGTTGCAGTTGAAAAACAATTTTTTTTTTAATGAAAGTACAACATCCTGTATGACTGACAAATGATAAAATCCTGCGGGGACAATGGTACCACACACATTAAAAGAAAAAGAGAGAAGAGGGGATACAGAAGGCATTAAACTCTTGTCCAGACTTTTGATAAATTCAGACCTCAGATAAAACACCTCAGTTATTTCAGGCCCCAGATCAGACTCCTACAACAATTTAGACCCCCCCCCCCCCAAGATCTAAAATAAATAAATTGTTAAGACCCAAGTAAGAGCCCAAATAATTCTGATTCCAGACCAGATCTACATAAACCAGCCTCCAGACCATGTGTCTAAATGTATCAGTCCCCAGGTCAGATCCCAGACCTATTATTTGGGCCCATTATCAGATCACAAAATTAATTCAGACCACAAACCACTAAATTGATCAGACCCAAAAATCATACAAAAAAAAAAAAATTCAGACACCAGACTACAGTAGTCCCCTTTATTTCCTTACTGCTCTTCGATCCCAGTTTCTCTTCCTAAAATCCCAGCACACAAGCTCCTCAGTGAACCCATGGAGTGTCCCTCCAATCTTACAGCATGGTGGGACATATGATGTGGTCCAGGACTTCATAGCTTCCTTTTTGTCTGAGATTCTAAAAAAAATCACATTATTCATCTTAGACATTCTACATTATAAAAGACTTGTGTCCACTATTACCATTATAAATTACTTAACGTGTTTTTTTCCCCCTGTCCATGCAATCATTCAGAAATGATCACCTGTAGACCTGCCCTCAAAATTCTCACTTGGACCTTATAACATATCGGCATTTCCCCAATACAAGTTACCTAAAATCTTGTATATTTATTTCTCTGTTCTTCCCAGGTTTATGTGAACCAGAGATTTCGATAAACCTGGAAACAAAAGAACTTCAATGTGAGGCAGAGAGTGAACGATTTGCCCCAATAGTCCGGATGAATAATCATAGAACGCTCCACCAGGTGACCAGAACAATGGAGCCTGAACAACTAGATACTGGGTATAAGATAAGGTCCTCTCTGAGACTGACAGAGGAGATCGGGGGTGATATATGCTCTTCTGTCTCATACCGGATAGATGGTGTAAATACAGAGAAGACGTCCTGCATGCCAAATACATCAGGTAAATCTCATTATATTTTGATAATTTTATGGGTTACCTTACAATTCTCTTTGCTCAGTTATAAGGTAAGGGTTATGGTCACATAGTTACTCTTCTCCAAGTGGTGCAGACGGCTTCTCCAGTCGGCTCCTGGCAGAAGATTTGTAGCTGATCAACTTCTCTACAATTCCCAACTACAGGTTATAGACAGATAATTGTAGCCACTCCAGCTACTTTAGATGTCACGGCCCGGCCAGAAGCCCCTCAGGTCCTGAAATACAACAAGGCCCTTGTATACACTATTATACTTGTTGACTAGCTAACCTGGTAATCTTAAATAAAATGATTGTCGTAGGAATCCTTTGGATTGGATTGGCCACTCCTAAGTTACTAGATTTTTTCACTACATTGAGTTTCACTACATCCACTAGACCCCTCCTCCCTACACAGGATAGGGACTGTGGCCAGGGCCGCCATCAGGGGGGGTACAGCCAGTACTCCCAGTAAGGGGCCCGGACCTCCAGAGGGGCCCAGCCGGGCCTGACATTTTTTTTAAGAAGAGCCGAAGCAGAGGAGCAGCCAGGAAGACGCGTGACTAACTGGCTGGCTGGGAAGGTAACCGCAGCAGGCTGCCTTCAATGCTCTGACCACTGCTCCTCGTGCCTTCAATGCTCTGACCACTGCTCCTCGTGTGCTACTGCTCTGACCCATAGGCCCCAGACCAGTGGAGCAGTGGTCGGAGCACAGAGACGTACTGCCTCCAGCCATATATAATTTTTTTGCAGATTAGTAGCTGTTGTTCTCACTACACCAGTGTTTCCTAACCAGGGTACCTCCAGCTGTTGCAAAACTACAACTTCCAGCATGCCCGGACAGCCAAAGGCTGTCCGGGCATGCTGGGAGTTGTAGTTTTGCAACAGCTGGAGGCACCCTGGTTGGAAAACACCGCAGGAGACTATTAAATTGCTTCCTCTTGTCTCTCTTGCCATATGTACTGGGTATGTGGCTGATCCGGTCACCCATGAAGTGATGTTCAGGGCTGCCATCAGAAATTTTGGGGTCCTGGCCTTGAGCTGTGTAAGGGGCCCCGAAATTTCTGATGGCAGCCCTGCTGGTGGCTGAGCAAAGACCCCCCTCGCCACACACACACCTGGCTAGAGCCTTCTTCTTAACCATGTATTGTTATCATATAATATTCAATAGTTATTTGATCTCCCAATTTTACATTTTGACCACCAGATGTTGACAGGGTACACTAAATATAATATGACACTCTTTAGTTATTCGATCTGTCATTATACAATGTGACCACCAGATGTCATTAGAGTACACTAAATATAATATGACACTCTTTAGTTATTCGATCTGTCATTATACAATGTGACCACCAGATGTCGATAGAGTACACTAGATATAATATGACACTCTTTAGTTATTCGATCTGTCATTATAAAATGTGACCAACAGATGTCGATAGAGTACACTAAATATAATATGACACTCTTTAGTTATTCGATCTGTCATTATACAATGTGACCACCAGATGTCGATAGAGTACACTAGATATAATATGACACTCTTTAGTTATTCGATCTGTCATTATACAATGTGACCACCAGATGTCATTAGAGTACACTAAATATAATATGACACTCTTTAGTTATTCGATCTGTCATTATACAATGTGACCACCAGATGTCGATAGAGTACACTAGATATAATATGACACTCTTTAGTTATTCGATCTGTCATTATAAAATGTGACCAACAGATGTCGATAGAGTACACTAGATATAATATGACACTCTTTAGTTATTCGATCTGTCATTATACAATGTGACCACCAGATGTCATTAGAGTACACTAAATAAAATATGACACTCTTTAGTTATTCGATCTGTCATTATACAATGTGACCACCAGATGTCGATAGAGTACACTAGATATAAAATGACACTCTTTAGTTAGTCGATCTGTCATTATACAATGTGACCACCAGATGTCGATAGAGTACACTAAATATAATATGACACTCTTTAGTTATTCGATCTGTCATTATACAATGTGACCACCAGATGTCGATAGAGTACACTAGATATAATATGACACTCTTTAGTTATTCGATCTGTCATTATAAAATGTGACCAACAGATGTCGATAGAGTACACTAGATATAATATGACACTCTTTAGTTATTCGATCTGTCATTATACAATGTGACCACCAGATGTCATTAGAGTACACTAAATAAAATATGACACTCTTTAGTTATTCGATCTGTCATTATACAATGTGACCACCAGATGTCATTAGAGTACACTAGATATAATATGACACTCTTTAGTTATTCGATCTGTCATTATACAATGTGACCACCAGATGTCGATAGAGTACACTAGATATAATATGACACTCTTTAGTTATTCGATCTGTCATTATACAATGTGACCACCAGATGTCGATAGAGTACACTAGATATAATATGACACTCTTTAGTTATTCGATCTGTCATTATACAATGTCACCACCAGATGTCATTAGAGTACACTAAATATAATATGACACTCTTTAGTTATTCGATCTGTCATTATACAATGTGACCACCAGATGTCATTAGAGTACACTAGATATAATATGACACTCTTTAGTTATTCGATCTGTCATTATACAATGTGACCAACAGATGTCATTAGAGTACACTAGATATAATATGACACTCTTTAGTTATTCGATCTGTCATTATACAATGTGACCAACAGATGTCATTAGAGTACACTAGATATAATATGACACTCTTTAGTTATTCGATCTGTCATTATACAATGTGACCAACAGATGTCATTAGAGTACACTAGATATAATATGACACTCTTTAGTTATTCGATCTGTCATTATACAATGTGACCACCAGATGTCATTAGAGTACACTAGATATAATATGACACTCTTTAGTTATTCGATCTGTCATTATACAATGTGACCACCAGATGTCGATAGAGTACACTAGATATAAAATGACGCTCTTTAGTTATTCGATCTGTCATTATACAATGTCACCACCAGATGTCATTAGAGTACACTAGATATAATATGACACTCTTTAGTTATTCGAACTGTCATTATACAATGTGACCACCAGATGTCGATAGAGTACACTAGATATAAAATGACACTCTTTAGTTATTCGATCTGTCATTATACAATGTCACCACCAGATGTCGATAGAGTACACTAGATATAATATGACACTCTTTAGTTAGTCGATCTGTCATTATACAATGTGACCACCAGATGTCGATAGAGTACACTAGATATAAAATGACGCTCTTTAGTTATTCGATCTGTCATTATACAATGTCACCACCAGATGTCATTAGAGTACACTAGATATAATATGACACTCTTTAGTTATTCGAACTGTCATTATACAATGTGACCACCAGATGTCATTAGAGTACACTAGATATAATATGACACTCTTTAGTTATTCGATCTGTCATTATACAATGTGACCACCAGATGTCATTAGAGTACACTAGATATAATATGACACTCTTTAGTTATTCGATCTGTCATTATACAATGTGACCACCAGATGTCGATAGAGTACACTAGATATAATATGACACTCTTTAGTTATTCGATCTGTCATTATACAATGTGACCACCAGATGTCGATAGAGTACACTAGATATAATATGACACTCTTTAGTTATTCGATCTGTCATTATACAATGTCACCACCAGATGTCATTAGAGTACACTAAATATAATATGACACTCTTTAGTTATTCGATCTGTCATTATACAATGTGACCACCAGATGTCATTAGAGTACACTAGATATAATATGACACTCTTTAGTTATTCGATCTGTCATTATACAATGTGACCAACAGATGTCATTAGAGTACACTAGATATAATATGACACTCTTTAGTTATTCGATCTGTCATTATACAATGTGACCAACAGATGTCATTAGAGTACACTAGATATAATATGACACTCTTTAGTTATTCGATCTGTCATTATACAATGTGACCAACAGATGTCATTAGAGTACACTAGATATAATATGACACTCTTTAGTTATTCGATCTGTCATTATACAATGTGACCACCAGATGTCATTAGAGTACACTAGATATAATATGACACTCTTTAGTTATTCGATCTGTCATTATACAATGTGACCACCAGATGTCGATAGAGTACACTAGATATAAAATGACGCTCTTTAGTTATTCGATCTGTCATTATACAATGTCACCACCAGATGTCATTAGAGTACACTAGATATAATATGACACTCTTTAGTTATTCGAACTGTCATTATACAATGTGACCACCAGATGTCGATAGAGTACACTAGATATAAAATGACACTCTTTAGTTATTCGATCTGTCATTATACAATGTCACCACCAGATGTCGATAGAGTACACTAGATATAATATGACACTCTTTAGTTAGTCGATCTGTCATTATACAATGTGACCACCAGATGTCGATAGAGTACACTAGATATAAAATGACGCTCTTTAGTTATTCGATCTGTCATTATACAATGTCACCACCAGATGTCATTAGAGTACACTAGATATAATATGACACTCTTTAGTTATTCGAACTGTCATTATACAATGTGACCACCAGATGTCATTAGAGTACACTAGATATAATATGACACTCTTTAGATATTTCATCTGCTATTATACACAGTGGCCACCTGATGTCATTAGAGTACACTAGATATAATTTGACACTCTTTAGTTATTCGATCTGTCATTATACAATGTGACCACCAGATGTCATTAGAGTACACTAGATATAATATGACACTCTTTAGTTATTCGATCTGTCATTATACAATGTGACCACCAGATGTCATTAGAGTACACTAGATATAATATGACACTCTTTAGTTATTTGATCTGTCATTATACAATGTGACCACCAGATGTCATTAGAGTACACTAGAGAACACTACTCAAGATCTTTGTATAACCACTTTTATGACTCTAGTACAGTGGTCTCCAAACTGTGGACCACTAGCCGTTGCAAAACTACAATTTCCACCATGCCCAGACATTCGTTGGCTGTCCTGGCATGGTGGGAATTGTAGTTTTGCAACGGCTAGTGGTCCACAGTTTGGAGACCACGGCTCTAAGAAATAATATAGTGACCTGTCACTTGCCTAATGGTTTGTTCCTTTCTCAACAGAAGCTCCCGGAGAACAGAACCTGAATGAGCCAGAGACTGCATAATGGAGACAACTTATGGGGAATCAAAGTAAGAATGTGTTTATTCTTTGGAAATGTTTTATAAGAACCATACTGTTTGGATAGCCGAAACTGGCAACCCTAAATGACGTAACTGATTTCTATGAGGTTGATACATGTTTACTGGTCATGAAGGCCTTCACATGTCATCCCCTTCATCCCACCTCTTTGGTGTCTCCATGATTTAAAGATGGAAAACAGAGAGTGTCCACCATAATTCCAAATATAAATGGGAAATATGTGCCAGATGCCTCCACCTGTTTTTTGGGGGCTCAACCGGGATAAGAACTAAGAGTCACCAGTGTCACAACTGTCCATAGGCTGGTATTGCATCTCTTCCACATTCAAGTAAATTCCTCCACATTCAAGTAAAACTGTCCCGGAAGACCATTCTGAACCACAGTAGTTTCCAAATGTTGACTGTTCATCTGGTGTCAGCTGGTAGGATGGTGTCTGATGTATCGTGTGTCAAAAATTGGAAAATCTTCTCGGATTTCAGCTATGGATTCAATACAGTATCTGTATGTCATGAAATGTTTTTTATAAAAAGAAAACAAAAAACATTTAATATCAAATATTGTGAATAAATATTAACCCCTTCTTTTTTGACATGTACATCAAATGTTGGGACTGCTTGGAGCAAGGTGGGTGCTAGCTACTACCTACAGCAAACAGACACCCATCATTGGACATGCTGGTCCTTTAACACCCTAGATGCTATGATCAAAGGCAACCGTGGCATCTAAGGGGTCAGATGACAAGTGCTTTTATTGTCTGGGCCCCAGTCAGCCCCCAAGCAATGAAATCATAGTGTGCTGATCAGTTGTGATGGCAGACAGGGGCATTCTGAAGGCCCTGATGGCTGCCATGTTCAGATCCATATAACCCTGCAGGTTATAACAGAAGATTGGCAGAACAAAGGTACTCTGCAATAACACAGAATTGCATTGCACTATAGAGGGGATTGAACAATTGCTTAGTGAAGTCCTCTGAGGGGACAAAAAAAATGGAAAAAAAAAACAAGAAAAAAAAATAATAATAACAAAAATTGCCTCTTTTTAAATTCAAATCATCCCCCCTTCAGCCATTTAAAAAAAAAATCTTAACCCTAGGAAAAAAAGAAACGGTTAAAAATCCCCTCCCCCTTAAATTAAATTCAAATCACATTAAAATCACAATAAAACTGGGTTTTTTACAAAATGTCATGGTCGATGACTGATGTGGAGCATCAGTTGTGCTTGTACAGTATATACTGTATATGGATTATTATACACGCAAGGAATCAAATGTTTGCATATATTTTTGTACTGTACTAAATGTGAATTTAATACATAAAGTATTTCATACTTTCACAATTGTTTCCTCCCCAAAGAAAGGAGCATTGCTCTTGAAAATATTCATCCATGAACATAAATTCCTAAAAATTATGTTTTTGCTGGAAACCATGAAGGTGGGAGAAGTAGTAATTGTGTCTTGACGTGTCATGTGACTTGCTTCACAAAGGGCTGTGACTATGAAGAAAAGTGATATCATTTGTTTTTAAAGGGGTACTCCGCTGGAAAAAAAAACATTTTTTAAAGGGTACCTTTCATCAAAAAAACTTTTGATATATTATAGATTAATGTATGCAGAATTACGTTCCAAATGCATGTTATTAAAAAATATGCTTCTTTCTATTTAATTTTCCACTTTGAAAAAATTACCACTAGGGGTCTCCCTACCAGCCCTGGCTACAAGCCTTTTTTTTTTTAAATAGATTTCAGACTCATGCTGAAGTTCAAAATCTCAGACTGCAGCCAGGACACAGACAAGCTCAGCGCTGCTCCCTGCCTGTCAGTCAGACAGGCAGGAGACAGCACTGTGCTCATAGAACAACAGGACACACTCCTGACTGCCTTACTGCATGCCCTCATTCATTTTACTATCTGAGCTCCGATCTTTCTTCTCTCTGCACATGCAGTTGTAAACAGAGAGGAAAAGACTCAGAGCTGCTGGCCATGCTGGAATCAAGGCCACGCCCCCTTCCTCCCTCCCGCTAGTAGTGTCAGTGAGAGACAGGGATAGATGGGGGGGGGGGGGGGGGAGGTGGATTAGGTAGAGTTTAGATCATGATAGGTACTCTTTAAATCAACTGGTGCCAAAAAGTTATACAGACTTGTATATTACTTCTATTTAAAAATCATAATCCTTCCAGTACTTGTCAGCTGTTGTATAGTACAGAGGAAGTACTTTTCTTTTTGAATTTCCTTTCTGTCTGACCACAGTGCTCTCTGCTGACATAGTAACATAGTTCATAAGGTTGAAAAAAGACCAGAGTCCATCAAATTCAACCTATAACCCTAATGAGTCCCTACTGAGTTGATCCAGAGGAAGGCAAAAAACCCTCAGACTAGAGGTAAAAATTCCTTCCCGACTCCAAATATGGCATCAGAATAAATCCCTGGATCAACGTTCTGTCCCTATAAATCTAGTATCCATAACCAGCGATGATATTATTCTTCAAAAATGCATCCAGACCCCTTTTGAACCTATCCTGCTCTTCACAGTTCCTGACATGGACAGAGGTGTCAGCAAAGAGCACTGTGGTCAGACAGAAAGGAAATTCAAAAAGAAAAGAACTTCCTGTGGAGCATACAGTAGCTGATAAATACTGAAAGGATTAAGATTTCCTAATAGAAGTGATTTACAAATCTGTTTAACCTTCTGGCACCAGTTGATTTAAAAAAATTTTTTTTCCAGTGGAGTAAAATAGAATTAAAAAAGTGCGTAAACGTCAATCTTATATAGGTTACTGGAAACACTGGGTGACATCTATGATGTTCTGGTGTCTCGGTGTCATAATTAACCAGGCCAACTTGCCTTTCAGTAGAAAGAGAAAGCTGAATGATTACCCCTGGGGTGGCCATTAGGGGTTTTAAAAGGGACCATAATCTGAGGGTAGGGTCACACATACCGTACTTTGCTGCGTATTTTCCTACCTGAAAAGATGGAGCAAAATATGGCACATGTGACCCTATTCTTAAAATTTTTTCACATATCCAACAAATAAATGGAAAATACTAGATAGGAGGAAGTCTGACCATCAGAACCCTCAACAATCACCAGAACATGGAACCCTATCCCCATCTTCGAAAGATGGTGGCTAAGAAGAGTTTGAATGCAGCGGTGGTTACATATATGTTATACCGTCAGGGGTGTAACTAGAGCGCCATAATATTTTTAACCGTCTTCACCCATCATTGCTAGGGTATAATAAGTAACATTTTACCTACCCACCAAAAGTAACCTCTACATAATATATAATTAGAGATGTCACGAATTGTTCGCCGGCGAACTTAGCATGTTAGCGTTCGCATCGCCGGGCGAACATATGTGAAGTTCTACTCATCCCCTATACTTTAACATTGCGGTAAACTTTGACCCTGTGAGTCAGAGTCAGCAGACACATTACAGCCAATCAGCAGACCCTCCTACCTCCTGCACGGACGCCATTTTACCTTCATTCGGCATGCTGCAGGCTTGGAAAGTGGAGGGACAGAGAAACTGCTCTTGCTGTAATAGGGAAAGCGATAGCTAGGTTGCTGCTAGGTGGTGTATTCAGGTTCCACTTTACTCCTAAAGCACTAGTCTAACATCTGCTTTAAGGACAGCACCCAAAAAAGCCCTTTTTAGGGCTGAAAGATATCAGTCCGTGTGTCTTGTAACAGCTGGAGGCACCCTGGTTGGGAGGGAACCGCTGGTTAAAAGGGGTACTCCAGTGTAAAACTTAAGTTCCTTCAAGCAACTAACTACAGTATTAAAAGGGCTATAAGTTCAGTCCATGTGTCTTGCAACAGCTGGAGGCACCCTGGTTGGGAGGGGACCGCTGGTTAAAAGGGGTACTCCAGTGTAAAACTTAAGTTCCTTCAAGCAACTAACTACGGTATTAAAAGGGCTATAAGTTCAGTCTGTGTGTCTTGCAACTGCTGGAGGCACCCTGGTTGGGGACCTCTGCTTAAAAGGGGAACTCTGCTGGCAACCTTTTTTGCTCATTGTCACACTAGTGCAAATCACATTTGGTGTGACAGTTGTTCAAATAGAAAAAAAATACCTTTTTTGGCTGTGAAATAAAACCAGGGCTGCCTAAAGGGGGGCTCTAACTATGTGCTGCCTAATATGGGGGAATCTATGTGCTGACTAAAGGGGGCGATCTAAATATGTGCTGCCTAAAGGGAGCTCTATGTGTTACCTAAAGGGAGGCTCTAACTATGTGCTGCCTAATATGGGGGAATCTATGTGCTGCCTAAAGGGGGGCTCTATGTGCTGCCTAAAGGGGGGCTCTAACTATGTGCTGCCTAACATGGGGGAATCTATGTGCTGCCTAAAGGGGGGATCTAACTATGTGATGCCTAAAGGGGGGCTCTATGTGCTGCCTAAAGGGCGCTAAAGCACGTTAGGAATAATAGGTGATTTATGCCCTTTATGGATTAAAACCAGACTCTGCATCCACTATGTAATTTTCCATGGGAGTTTTACCATGGATCCCCCTCCGGCACGTCACAGTCCAGGTGTTAGTCCCCTTGAAACAACTTTTAAATCACTATTGTGGCCAGAAAGAGTCCCTGTGGGTTTTAAAATTCGCCTGCCCATTGAAGTCAATGGCGGTTCGCCTGGTTCGCGAACATTTGCGGAAAATTTTATGTTCGCAACATCACTATATAAAATATACAGTTAACAAATAATACCACTATACCATAGTGGCGTCCCACTTTAGCCACTGGTTGGCTGAGCAAAAAGGTCACATGGTAATTTGGTCACATGTCATCTCCTTACCAATAATTACTGAGAAAGTCCCTAGTCCAAGCTTCCTCTCCTGGGGACCTATATTTGTGAAAACCAGTTGACGCTTGGTCTTTACCAGAGCTATATGTGTATCCTGCACCTTTTATCTAAGTGAACACAGGACACAATTTGTTGATTTATTTACTTTAATGAATGTAAAAACATACAAGGAATAGAAATCATGAAAGAAAAGGAAGCAAAATCATCAGGGGGGAAATTCATTCTGGGGACTCGGCCGGTCCTGGTCAGGAATCCATTGTGGAGCCTGGAAGACATAAGATAAGATTGAGAACTGATTACATTTCACTGTGACATTTTTTAGGGGTGTTGTCACATTCTGGGTGTGGTCACATTTTGGGTGTGGTCATATTCTGGGTAAGGGTTAGGGGTGTAGTCATATTCTGGGTAAGGTTTAGGGGTGTGGTCATATTCTGGGTAAGGTTTAGAGGTGTAGTCATATTCTGGGTAAGGGTTAGGGGTGTAGTCATATTCTGGGTAAGGTTTAGGGGTGTGGTCATATTCTGGGTAAGGTTTAGGGGTGTAGTCATATTCTGGGTAAGGTTTAGGGATGTGGTCAAGACCAGTCCTGCAAAGCAATTTACCCCAGGACAGCACTGAGACTTTTTCTCATTGAGCAAGGAAAAATGCTAAAACATAGTTTTTTGCATTTCCCCAAACAAATAGTAATAAAAGCCTATCAATAAAATGTATGCATCCCGAATTGAATACAACTAGTTCTTCCAAAAACAAGCCATGATTTGGCTACATTGATATTAAAAATGGGAAAAATGACAGTGAGAATATGTAAAAAGAACCAGCCACAACACTTATGGTATTAAAGGTTTAAGCACTTGATTCTGGCCCTGGCTAATGTAACTTCAGGTGACATATTGAGGCCCCTCCCTCTGTCTTACTTACCCCTTAGATGCCCCAGTCCCTTACATTGGTATTAGATACATAGACAATATACAAGTTAATCATCCCATTAGATGGGCCAATAACTGATAGGGATGTGCCGCCCAACAATCGCCACTCACTTTCATTACTGTCGGCAACATATGCAATGTTTACATGGGGGGATGTGCTGTGAATAAATTATGATGCCAACTATCTGCCATTTGTTGACTGATTGCTTGGTCTTCTATTACATGCGGCAATTATTGGCCAGTTTGGCACCTTCAATGCAGCCCTAAGTAATACCACTAATACCACAGTAAATTGACTTGGGGGGGATCTCTCCATATAAATAATATCCACAGTTGGGTTGTACGCCAGGACAGTTCTATTTGTATTGAGCATTTCCTTTAATTTGTAGCATAACATTTTAATATAATGAATATTAATAATCAGATTTTACCGGCATTGAGAGGAACGTCACGCTTATGTTTCGTATCCATTAAAAATGGGATTTCCAAGGTTATTGAACCTTATAGGTAAGACACTTGGTGATTTATTGATTTCAACCTGTAAATATAGAAAGATATCAGATACCATCGTCATCACTTCTGTAACTTTTGGTTACCAAGAACCTTTTTTTATTTTCATTAAAAAAAAATAATAATCTTCAGTTAAGAAAATAATAGATAGATATATTCTAGGAAAGCTGCAGGGAAATAAATGTAGTTGCTATAACCCTGACTGTATACACCCAGCTGAGAGATGATGAGTATAATGATATTTTCAGACTGTATTTTTTATTTAATTTTTTGTACATTAAAGCAGCCATCTTGCCTAGACTCTTTTTAATAGCCTTTAGCAATATGTTTTATGGCAAAACCCATGGACAAAGGCGGCAATAGATAGGAGCCGCCCCATTCACATAAATGAGATATGTGTCTGGGCATGCTTGGTGACCTTTAAAGAAGTCATTCCACAGGGAGGGGGAGGCTGAGCTCTGACCATCATCTATTGTCTTCTCCACTGGTGTCTGGTCTCACTGTAATGCTGTACAGATCGCATACCAGCAGCCTTCTTCTTATCATCACAGACAGAACAGGAAGTCACAGCTTAGTTTCAGGCCTAGTGGCCAAAATGTGTATCACACTGAAACAGCGCCATACCTGTCCACGGGTGGATAAATGTGGTGGTTTTTGGAGGATAGCAGCCATGTTTTTTTATGGACAATTATTGAAGTTTCATTCTTCCACAGGTCACATCACTTTGTGCCATATCTAATACTGGTGTCTTCCTACATAGCAGACAATCCTCAGGCACCAGGTGTGGGGTGAAGGCTACCACTGCACCCCCTATAGGTTCATCCCTGGTTTCCCTTCACAAACTCTTCTCTGCTACATCTACACTTTCTCCTGGAGATGTTGAGTCACACATTCACCCCCATGACAGTACGGTACACTTACATTATCTTTGAAGGTCTCCTGAGCAGCAACTGCAAAATAGAAGAATAAAGTGTCATCGAACCATAATATTATATATATATATATATATATATATATATATATATATATATATATATATATATATAATACATCAACCATCAAATCTTATCCATCTCTGGGAAAATTAGGTGAAAATTAATGTGACCTTTATGTCTTCATCCCTAGAGTAGTCATACAGCTTTCCCATTATCCAGAATGGTAAATGTGCCTAGAGATCCAGCTATATACAGGCAAGGGACGTATAATGGATAACTAAGCGGTTCTGCAATGTGGGTTAACTGGGTGGCACTCCCCTAATTCCTGCCGCATAGCTCCCGATGATGCCTGGTCCCGGCTGAGCACATATCCTGCTTATATTCCAACATGTTGGAAGCGCCCTCTCAGCCAATCACTGTCCAAGGTGGTCTCTGTTATGGCCAGTGATGGGCTAAGCAGATGCCTTCTGAATGTCCACACATGGTCCTAAGTGCAGGCTATGCATTTTTTATTTTCTGCCCAACCAAACCAGCTACCCCTTTAACACCAGTATTCCTGATGGTTTTGAGTATTATTGAGGCTACTGTCAGTATCCCTGGTTGGCTTAGTCTGGAGCACTAAGGGGTTATTGTAAGTTTCTATGGTAGATTAAAGCAGGGATGGGGTTACTGTCAGCATTTATGATGGTTGGGAGCAGTGAAGTCATTATTCTGTGTATCCCTGGTGGTCTAAAGCAATGAAAGGATTATTGCCAGTATCCCTGGTGGTCTAGAGAAATGAGAGGATTAGTGTCAGTATCCCTAGTGGTCTAGAGCGATAAATATGTTACTGTCAATATCCCTGGTGATCTTAAGCAATGGAGGGATTATTTTCAGTATCCTTGGTCATTTAGAGCAGTGAATAGGTTACTGTCAGTATTTTTTTGTGGTTGAGAGCAGTGAATGGGGTTACTATCAATATTCCCGGTGGTCTAGAGCAATGAAATTATTATTGTTAGTAATTCTGCTAGTCTAGACACGTGAATAGATTACTGTCTGTATCCCTGGTGGCCTAGAACAGCGAATACGTTATTGTCAGTTTTCATTGTGGTTGAGAGCAGCAAAAAGGGTTACCTGGTGGTCTTAAGCAATAATAGTAATGTTTTCATTATCCCTGGTGGTCGAAAGCAATGAAAATATTATTGTCATTATCCCTGGTAGTCTAGAGCTATAAAGAGGTTACCTTTAATACCCCTAGTGGTCTAGAGCAGTAAAATAGCGATTTTCATTATCCCTGGTGGTCTAGAGCAGTAAAAGGGTTATTGTCATTTTTCCCGGTGATCTAGAGCAATGAAAGTATTGTTGTTAGTATCCCTGGTGGTCTAGAACAATAAAGGGATTGTTGTCATCATTTCTGGTAGTCTAGAGCAGCAAAGATGTTACTGTGAATATCCATGGTGGTCTAGAGTAGTGTTAAGCACGAATATTCGAATAGCGAATATCGGCACTTCGCGATTTCGCGAATATTTAGAATATCGCAAAATATATACGTTATGACGAATATTATAATTTTTTGTACACATCACAATGCTTTGTACTGTGTAAATAAAAAGTGATCATCCCTCCCGGCTTCCTGCCTGTAGTCCAAAGAAGGCGAATATGCGAAAATTCGTGAATATCGTTACTTCCAGAGGACACTGATCCCTCCCTTCTTTTAGCTTGTGGGCCAATAAGAAGGATGCAAACACAGTTGTCAGAGGTTAGCAACATACCAAGCAACCAATAGGAAAGTAGTTAGTTGAAAGATACAATCACGCATGTGCATTTTGCAAATTTTATTACGAATTTCGCACGGAAAAAAAGAAAATAAATATGTGAAATTCGCGAATATAGAACAAATATTCGTCCATATATTTGCGAAATATCGCAAATTCAAATATGGCCTATGCTGCTCATCACTAGTCTAGAGCAGTAAAAGAGTTATTGTTTGTCATTACCGCTGGTGGTCTAGAGCACTGAATGGCATACATTTTCATACTTTTTACGCAAAGCTCTTCAAATCCAAGTGAATATATCCTACACCCATCAAGTTAGTTATAACAACCAATAGGACTTATGTACATTCTTCACCAGTCTAGAATAGTAAACCTGCTTAGAGATCCAGCTATATGGAAGTAAGGGACCTACAACTAGGCTTTTCTGGAGTTTGGGAAAGCTGGGTGACTGCTAATATAGCCCAGATAAGACCCCAAAATTCAGAACCTATTCCCGACCTCAGACCAATTCCCCAGATTCATAAACTTTACACCCTAGATCAAGGTCTCCTAGGTCTTCAAACTGTGGTCCTTCACCCGTTGCAAAACTACAACTCCCAGCAGGGCATGTTGGGAGTTTTAATTTTGCAACAGCTGTAGGCACCCTGGTTGGGAAACACTGTTGTAGAGGTTGGGGTGCTTGCTCTAGACCTTACAGAGAGGAAAATTAAGTTTAATTTTGGCATCACAAATAGGATTCAGAGCTATGCAGGAACACAGCCAAAGGCTGTCTGGGCATGCTGGGAGTCCACAGTTTGGAGACCACTGATCTAGGTCAAGCCCCCTGTAGGACTTTTCTCCTATCCTAGAGCTTCTTGGAGGAACATGGCTTATATGTTCTTCTATGTCCTGACCAGACTTGAACTGAAAATTAAAATTAGGAGAAGTCCCGGCAAATTCAGGACTGTCTGCAACTATTGTGTTGTAGACAAAAACAACAAGAATGTAGACACTTACCGAAGGAGAAGGCGAGGACTGCGAGGAGGAGAAGAAGGACGACTGTCTTCATGGAGAACATGACTGGATCTACGTTGATGAACTGAATTGAAGACAATGACACATGCCCTTTAACCTGTATTGCTACATAATAAATTCTGGCAGGAGGAAGTGAGTTGCTTAATTCCTACTGGAACTTGACAAAGAATAAATGAGTCTAGTGTGCAACACGCAAGTAATTTGCATTTTATCAGATTCGTCTCAATCTCTTATATTCCTGATAAATCAACCTTCTATTTATATAGCATTAATCTATTCTGCTGCACTGTACAGAAATTGTCAGTAAGTCTTTGTATGTTGGGAGAACATACAAACTCCTTGCAGGTATTGTCCTTGGTGGGATTTGAACCCAGGACCCCAGCGCTCCCTCTACAGATCTTTATTTATTCTATTGTTTACTGGAATCTGACAGCACTATATCATGCTCATAGCTGCAGATAGAGACACAAAACAAATTATAAAATTTATAAAATGATGTTTTCCTTCTAAGCTTGAGTGCCATAGAGGTGCTGCTGAAATGCAGCATGCATGCCTTCTCCCTCCTCCCTGCCTTGCATGGTAGAAGGCTAATGCTGGAAACCAAGCAGGAAGGCATGGGGAGGGAGAAAGCATGCGTGCTGCAGCTCAGCACCATCTCTATGGCACTTGGGCCTGGAAGGAAAACATGATTTTATAGCTTTACAAACAGACAGCAGGTATCATTTGTTTTATCCCCCTATCAGCTATCTGCCCATGTATGTAGCATTAAACATCATATAGAGATCATAGATTCCCTTCAATTGGTTATTTTTTTAATCTTGATTCACATTATAAGTGGGAGGTCTCACTTCTTAGTATATCATAACATAACACAACACTGATTCAGGCATTAAGATAGATGGATGGATGGATAGATAGATAGATATGAGATAGATAGATAGATATGAGATGAGATATATAGATAGAAAGATAGATATGAGATAGATAGATAGATAGATAGATAGATATGAGATAGATATGAGATGAGATATATAGATAGATATGAGATAGATAGATAGATAGATATGAGATAGATAGATATGAGATAGATAGATATGAGATAGATAGATAGATATGAGATAGATAGATAGATATGAGATAGATATGAGATGAGATATATAGATAGATATGAGATAGATAGATAGATATGAGATAGATAGATAGATATGAGATAGATAGATATGAGATATATAGATAGATAGATATGGAATAGATAGATATGATATAGATATGAGATGAAATATATAGATATGAGATAGATATGAGATAGATAGATATGAGATAGATAGATATGGGATAGATAGATATGAGATAAATAGATAGATATGAGATAGATATGAGATAAATAGATAGATATGAGATAGATAGATATGAGATAGATAGATAGATATGAGATAGATAGATAGATAGATAGATATGAGATAGATATGAGATGAGATATATAGATAGATATGAGATAGATAGATAGATAGATATGAGATAGATAGATATGAGATAGATAGATATGAGATAGATAGATAGATATGAGATAGATAGATAGATATGAGATAGATATGAGATGAGATATATAGATAGATATGAGATAGATAGATATGAGATAGATAGATAGATATGAGATAGATAGATAGATATGAGATAGATAGATATGAGATATATAGATAGATAGATATGGAATAGATAGATATGATATAGATATGAGATGAAATATATAGATATGAGATAGATATGAGATAGATAGATATGAGATAGATAGATATGGGATAGATAGATATGAGATAAATAGATAGATATGAGATAGATATGAGATAAATAGATAGATATGAGATAGATATGAGATAAATAGATAGATATGAGATAGATATGAGATAAATAGATAGATATGAGATAAATAGATAGATAGACCAAAAAAGTGAGCGGTATTGGGTGCCAGCAGGTCGTTGTCCCAGGTTACAGGTCAATTCCTGATAGCCAAATCAGCCCGTCAGGTTAATAAATTCCATCACTCTTTCACATTATTTGCAGTGCTGCAGAATTTTTGTGATTTGACTAGATAGATAGATAGATATGAGATAGATGGATAGATAGATAGGAGATAGATAGATAGGAGATAGATATGAGATAGATAGATAGATATGAAATAGATAGATAGATATGAGATAGATATGAGAAAGATAGATAGAGAGATAGATATGAGATAGATAGATATGAGATAGATAGATAGATATGAGATAGATAGATATGAGACAGGTAGATAGATATGAGATAGATATGAGATAGATAGATATGAGATAGATAGATAGATATGAGATAGATAGATAGATATGAGATAGATAGATATGAGACAGGTAGATAGATATGAGATAGATAGATATGAGACAGACAGAGATGAGAGATAGATATGAGATAGATAGATATGAGATAGATAGATATGAGACAGATATGAGATAGATAGATATGAGAGATAGATAGATATGAGACAGATAGATAGATATGAGATAGATAGATATGAGATAGATAGATATGAGATAGATAGATATGAGACAGATATGAGATAGATAGATATGAGAGATAGATAGATATGAGATAGATAGATATGAGATAGATAGATATGAGATAGATAGATATGAGATAGATAGATATGAGACAGATATGATATAGATAGATATGAGAGATAGATAGATATGAGATAGATAGATATGAGACAGATATGAGATAGATAGATATGAGAGATAGATAGATATGAGATAGATAGATATGAGACAGATAGATAGATATGAGATAGATAGATATGAGATAGATAGATATGAGATAGATAGATATGAGATAGATAGATATGAGACAGATATGAGATAGATAGATATGAGAGATAGATAGATATGAGATAGATAGATATGAGATAGATAGATATGAGATAGATAGATATGAGACAGATATGATATAGATAGATATGAGAGATAGATAGATATGAGATAGATAGATATGAGACAGATAGATAGATATGAGACAGATAGATAGATATGAGATAGATAGATATGAGATAGATATGGGATAGATAGATAGATATGAGATAGATAGATATGAGACAGATAGATAGATATGAGATAGATAGATATGAGATAGATATGGGATAGATAGATAGATATGAGATAGATAGATATGAGATAGATAGATAGATAGATATGAGATAGATAGATATGAGACAGATAGATAGATATGAGATAGATAGATATGAGATAGATATGGGATAGATAGATAGATATGAGATAGATAGATATGAGATAGAGATATAGATAGATTGGTCTATACTGTGCTTCCTGATGTACAGTATGTATATATATATATATATATATATTTTTTTTTTTTATATAAAGCTCAGCAGCTGCCGCTCCCCATATCACATGGTGTACATGAACCCAGTCTGACACCAGCAGACCATAGCAGCCGGTCACCAAGTAAATAGTTTTGGACGCTGTGCACACTCTCAGGTCATTTCTGTTGCCTTGGAGACAGCTGATTTTGTATTAGTGAATGTGGAGTGTACAGCAACTCCCATATTGAGGGTTGATAGGGTTCCCCATTTTCCTTATCTCTGGTTATAGTTTACAGTAATAGTACCGCCCTTTATAGTTCCTTTCCTGCCTGACACATTGTGTTCTTTCATATAAATACATTACGTAATGGTACCTGTATAACAGGTTTATCTACAGGTTTATTGTGACATAGTGGAAGTTCTGATGCTGCGCCCCATTTTCCGAAGAACTGCGCTGTGTTGCGTCATGGTCCTTGTTGTGCCACTGTCCTGGGACCTCGTGTGTAGCTCTGGCTTTACCATACAGATTTGTTCACCGTGCCAGATCACCCACACTTACTACCTGTATAGTGCCGCCATTGTTTACATTACTTTGCGCCCGTGATCGACAGCTATCTGTGTATACGCCTGCATATAGAGGGCTGCTCACGTATACTATAGATGTACCTGTCCTACATCTGGTTATCTGGGAGTTGTGTCGCTGTCTCTTCATGGCCGCTGCAAGAAGCAGAAGTGAAGTTGTTTTTTTTTTTACTTGACTTGTGGCTGCACTGTCTATAGGGTGCCTCCAGCTGTTGCAAAAATACTGGGCATGCTGGTAGTTGTAGTTTTGCAACAGCTGGAGGCACATTAGTTGGGAAAAACACTGTAGAGGTTGAGGAGATTGCTCTAGACCCTACAGAGAGAAAGATGAAGTTTTACCTTGGCGTCATGAACAGGATTCAAAGCTGTGCAGGGACACAGGCAAAGTCTGTCCAGGCATGCTGGGTATTGTAGTTTTGAAACAGCTGAAGGCACCCTGGTTGGGAAAAACACTGTTCTAGAGGTTGGGGGAGACCCTAGAGGGAGAAAAATTTAGTTTTACTTTGGCGTCACGAACAGGATGCAGAGCTGTATAGTGACATGGCCTTTGTCCCGCCATGTTGGGAGTTGTAGTTTTACAACAGCTGAAATCACCCTGGTTGGGAAACTTTGCTCCATTTCCTTGTACCATATTCACAGAGGGTGTTGGCCGGTCAAACAAAGCTTTGAAGAAGATTTCAATTTCCTTTTGGCAGAGCTGGTGCCTCCCTGGCGCTGCCAACACATTGTTCGGGAACTATTGATTAATTGTATCCAGTCTAGAGAGTCATGTGACAGCTAAACATATCAGCATAACAAGTTTACTTCTTGTGCTCATAGTTTGTTACAGTGTATCAGTGCAGGAATCTGTCAGGCTGTGATTCTTGCAGAAGATCGACATGAGAGGTACTAGATCTGTGCAGGATTTGAATCAAAACTAAAATGTTTCTATTCACTTACAGCAAGCAGGGATCATATCTACAGTAATGAGACTGAAGAGTGAAAAGTGTGAAATTGCTCCCTATGGAGATCTTTGCACTGATTTTTTTTTATGGTCTATGGGCATATAGCTAATGAGACACCTCAAAAATGCACTGCCACTAATTTTGGTCTTGAACCACTCTTCACAAGTCCACGTGTCCTGATCCCCTCTTGCACACGTGACCTCAGGCTGGGTCTCATAGATGGCAATACATTCCCATGCAGACCATGTCTATTCCTTCTGCGGACTCCAGAATTGTGATTGCTGCAGCAGAAACATCTGCTGCTGAAATTCTGCCATGTGCAAAGTGCAGCAGAATCCCATTGATATCAATGGGACTCTGCTGCTGCGGAATCTCCGTGTGGAATTCCGCATGGAAATTCCATCGTGTGAACATGGCCTAACTTTGGACTGAAAACTAGAGAAGCAGAGAAGGTTCACATCTGCGCTAGTCATTACATGTACATGGGGCTAAGGAACCTAAAGATTGTCAAAATCAGTCAAGCTGCTAAAAAGGCACCAATTAAAGGGACAGTGACCAAATATCCATTCTTCTGGCTCAAAAGTTGTAGCAAGCTGTACCAAAGCAACTCCATGTCATTATATGGAAACCTATTGTCCAGAGGTTTCAGGACCAACAGATATGTGTAATCACTATTGATGGCAATAGATTGCCAAGCGGATACGCCGTAAGAATCAACATGTTAATTATTTTATTTTTCCCAGCGGATATTCAACACGGTGCAGGAGAATCCCATTGAAAATAATGGGAGGCTGCTGCACTGGAATTTCCGAGCAAAATGCTGCTTAGATATTCCTTAGTGTGCACTCAGCCTAATGGGGTATTCTTTTTCCACGCTCACTTTTACACATACCTATCGCAATGGGCCCCAAATGAGTTATACACACCCCAAAACCAAGCCACGTGCCAAAAGCTTCCACCACCCATCACTTACAGTAGACAGGACGCCACAGATCCAACGCAGAAGTCCTTGAGCTCTGACATCAAAACAGTAAGATACACGAGCCACAACTTATACTCTTTAGAGCACCAAGGGCAACAACATATTAAGACAATACAAATTTAGCAAAACAGTATTAAAAATTAGAAGAGAGAACAAAAAAGAAAAGTTTGAGGAACATCTGTTCCAGGGAGGGAGAACTTAGTGTTTTCATGAGGGGAGAATGCTGAACAAGGGCCTCTCTGTATATACAGACTACATACAGCTTAACCCTCATCATTCCCCCTATAGTTTGCTAGACGGCCAGCGGCTTTCTGGGTATGCTGGGTGTTGTATTTTTGCAACAGCTGGAGGCCCTTTACAATTCTGATGGATTTGTGGGGACATATATGTTTTAATAAATCTCTAGGGTAAAAAAAGTAAAAAAAAAAAAAAAAAGTAAAGTGTTGCAATTGGCTCTAAAAAGTTTGGCGCCCAATTGTGTTGCAAAAGCCGACCCTAAGCTGTCAAGATGGGAATAGTAAATCTTAGTGTTTGGACCTGTAAACGTTCTACAATCCCATTCCACATCTGCCATATCCTTGGGCCCTTTCCTATTTCCAGAGCGCCATCTAGTGATCATGTTGTAAAATAGCAGGTGCCTATTCCACCCGCCACACTATTGACATCTTGTGGCCAATACATTGTATTGACAATCCTTTGTAGCAGTGGTTCTCAACCTTTTTTGCTTGAGTACCCCTTGTCAGCCCATTCCCGAAAAATTGTACCCCCATATTAGAGACATTTTGTAATGAGTATAGTATAATTCATATGCTTTACTTTCCTCTATAACAGGCCCCCTTTTCCTCTCCCTATCCCCCCCAGTCCTCTGATTTACAGGTGACATCTTCTCTAACTGGAGTTTTTCCTTTTCTTTTCTTCTATATCTGGCCTAGACTTCCATTAAAGGGGTTATCCAGGAAAAAACTTTTTTATTCATATCAACTGGCTCCAGAAAGTTAAACAGATTTGTAAATTACTTCTATTAAAAAAATCTTAATCCTTTCAGTACTTATGAGCTTCCAAAGTTAAGGTTGTTCTTTTCTGTCTAAGTGCTCTCTGGTGACACCTGTCTCGGGGAACCGACCAGTTTGCTATGGGGATTTGCTTCTTAAGCTGGGCGGTTCCCAAGACAGGTGTCATCAGAGAGCACTTAGACAGAAAAGAACAACCTTAACTTCAGAAGCTCATAAGTACTGAAAGGATTAAGATTTTTTTATAGAAGTAATTTACAAATCTGTTTAACTTTCTGGTGCCAGTTGATGTATATAAAAAAAGTTTTTTCCTGGAATACCCCTTTAAGATTTCTCCTATACAAGACGTCTCCACAGAACCAGACAGACAAACATTTTAGGCTCCTTTCTGCAGTACAACACCCACCTATTTACAAACTCCCCATGTTTATTGTAACACACAGCAATAGGACCCGCTTTGCGTATCCATAAAGTTGTTAGGTCCCCTCTGTGCCCCCAAATATAGCTGTAGGCCCCCAAACTGTTATATATATAGCAGAGATGGGCGAACTTACAGTAAATTCGATTTGTCACAAACTTCTCGGCTCAGCAGTTGATGACTTATCCTGCGTAAATGAGTTCAGCTTTCAGGTGCTCCGGTGGGCTGGAAAAGGTGGATACAGTCCTAGGAGACTCTTTCCTAGGAATGTATCCACCTTTTCCAGCCCACGGGAGCACCTGAAAGCTGAACTAATTTAAGCAGTAAAAGACATCAACTGCCGAGCCGAGAAGTTTGTGACAAATCGAATTTACTGTAAGTTTGCTCATCTCTAATATATAGTTGTAGGCCACCATACTGTCCCGCTTTGTTGCTCCACTGCTCCTCTGGTCTGGGGACCTATTGTTATGGCTCATAGCAGTAGGTCCCCGGTCTGCAGGGACAGTGGAGCAACAAAGCTGATGGTAGTTACTGCCCAGAGCAGCCCAGTGCCCGCTCTTCCCTTTTGCTGTCCTCTTGCTCCGCTCCTCGGTGCAGTGATGTCAGCCGACCATTTCTTTCAAAGTGGTCCAGACCAGTAACCAGTGGCTGTGGCTGCCATTAGTGATTTTTTTTCTAGTACCCCTGGAGAACTGTACTTGTGCCCCAGGTTGAGAACAACTGCTTTGTAGTAACTTGGCGCCATCTAGTGTCTTCAACCAGTATAGCGGGGCTGAATCCGGCAGCTTCTGTTGGTGTCCTTATCATATTGCTATCATTGCACTCTCATCTTCTGAGGTCGAACATACATTGATGTATAGTGGCTACGGGAGTGATGAGTAAGTTGATGATGAGGGTAGTAGTCCCTAATAAGTCACGTAGCTGAGTGGTGCAACCTAGAATTCCTCCGTGAACCCCCCAAACTTCCTTTTTCTAATGTAGGTGTTCACTTACACAAAGCCCAGGAATGAGATGTCTGACTTTACTAGGATTATCATGGTGGGGGATGAACTGAGGCTAGGGACTGTAGAACCCCACTCCAGTTACCTCTCTGGCAAACTGCGACAGTACACTGTAATCCCGTACAACCCCCTTATACATGCACATTTCATTTGGGTTTATTAAATTAAACACAGGACACAATATGCCGATCTATTCTACTTTATTAATTGTGAGATATAGAAGGAAGAGAAATCATGGAGAGAATATGAAGAATCATGAAAGAAGAGAAAACTAAATCATTAGGGGGGAAATTCATTGTGAGGACTCGGCCGGTCCTGGTCTGGAATCCATTATGACGACTGGAAGACAAAAATAAGGGAAAGAGGCCGGTTACTTATTTGCTAAAAAAAAAAGACAATTAGGTCAGATATGAAGCAGAAATTCCAAGGGTGGCCTTGTATTTCTGGTAGTTATTTTGACTTTTTTAACCCGAGTCTACGATTTCTCACGTTTCACTTATTCTGACATATGTGAACTGGAAGATAGAAAAATAATACATGCGCGGTGTAAATGCAAATGATTTCTGTGGAATATTTTTTAACAGTTTTTTATTTATTATTTATTTCCCGGATTTTACAGTTTTTAGAAATATCCCTCGGGTGGCCCCAGTGCGCTGCCTCACACACAGGCCGTACAGATTTTGGGGCCTTTTTCTTATTAGGTTGTTTTTTAGGCACCATATTGGGTTTGCAATGGAGTTAAGATGCCAAAGTATAAGAAACACCCCCATAAGACCCCTTTACCCCTCAAGCAGTTTATCTAGGTGTGTTCTGAGCATATGACATCTACAGATCTTTCATAGAATTTAGCATTTTAAGCACAGATTTCCTGAATGGTTTTCAGACGCCATGTGCATGATGGGAGTGTAATTTTGCAACAGCTGGAGGCACTCTGGTTGGAAAGCATATAGGGACATAAAGGGGCATTTATCAAATCTGTATTTGCTTCTTGTTCACTTTAGAGCAAAATAGTTGTGGGGAAAGTGGCAGCTGTGCACCAAAATGATCAATTGGCGCACGGAAGTTGACGAATTCCCACAGAACTGGTTAAATGTTGCAGAGCAGTGACGGGCCGGGCAACAACTGGATTTGAAGTCACAGGAAATTGTCGCATAGAGGGATATAGGGCAGAGTTGAATTGCCCTGTGGTTTCTTATAAATCTGCCCCGTGCTACTTTTTTGCGACATTTTGCTGAAAAGACGCACATGATAAATTAGTGACCACTGCACACTGATCACTTTATGGTAATAAAAAATAGACGATCTAAATGAAATGTCACAGGAAACGTCACATGGGACCAGCCTGCGACTTTTCCTGTGACAAATTTAGATTAAAAAAAGCTGTCTAAATTGTTTGAGAAATTCCTGTTATAGTGAGCATTTAGACTCCAATGGTGTTTGAGGAAACGTTTTAGCATTGGGCCATGAAAACAAAAATTGGCATTTTTTATTATTTTATACTTATAGCTCACAATGTCTTATTGTCACAAGTAACGTTGGAGAATAAGCACCACAAAATGTGTCCCGCAGTTTCTTCTGAGTGCGCCCCCTAGGAGACTTGATGTTTAAAATTTGTCTGATGGCTGTGGATGTGTGTGTGTGTGTGTCTAAGCAAGAAGGGGTTAAAGTGGTATTCCCATCTCTAAATACATTTATAGCAGGTGTGTCCCAAGCAGGGGTCAAGTCCCTGAAGTGTTGGAACGGAATTTGTACTCGGGAATTCCAGTGCAGCAGAGTACTATTGCTGCCATGGGAGTCCGCTGCACAGTGCACACTGCAGAGTTTTCCAGGCAGACTTTCCCGTGGAAAATCCCCCGGAAAAATTCAGCCAGAACATTGAATTCATTCAATGGTCTGGAAGATCTCCACTCTGCAGACATTGCCTGGCCGCACTCAGAATCCATAGATTCTGTAGTGTGAATCCTGCCTAATGCTAATGGGAACAGTGTTCCTGCTGTGGAGAAAAGACTTGAGCCCTGGTCCCATGTGTTTCTTATGTAGGACCTGCACCTATCTAAAGAACAAGGGTCCCTCTGGCCGTGTCCGTCAAGCTTGTAGCTACTAGAAGTGACCTAGAAAAAAAGCGGGAAAACAGCAGAGCTGGCTCTTATACACAATATATATATATATATATATATATATATATATATATATATATATATATATATATGACTCCTATAGATATTAATGGGAGTCCGGTAACTCTCTTGTTACTCAAATTGCATAAAACAGCCCCCTTGGATGATTGTAGCTGCCCACCTTACTCCACAATAAGACTGGACAGGGCCAGGGGACCCTCATTCATGAAATAGGCTGAGGTCCCAGACGTAGGACCCACATCTATCAGAAAAATATGGCACATCCTGAGGCAATGCCATAAATGTCAGATATGAGAAAACAACTTTCAGCATTCAATCAAACCATGTTATTTATTTATGTTAGCATTAATAGGAAGCCCAATATAATCCATCAGGACGTTATGTTGTGAGGAGTGGGGAACCCCTGGTTGGGCTCTTACCCCGGAGCCCAGTTCTACTTCTACTTATAGTTATATTGGACACTTTACTTTGTATAAAATTCACATTAAAAAATTCCATATAAATATTTAAACTTTACCTGCGTATAGAGGGAAATCAACCGAGACCCTGAAAGGCATCAACAGCGTTTCCAATACCATTTTTAATACCTTCTACAGCATCTCTAGTAACGTCTGGAGGGACATCGATATTAAGATCTTTCCCCTATACAGGTTATACAGAAATAAGTTATAAGATATCATCATCACCTCTGGACATTTTGGTTACAAACAAAAAAAAATTCTTCAAACTAATAATAATAATTATTTTTATTTATTTTTGGAGCCCCCTTAGTTCCAGGGCACTGTACAATACAAATGAAGGGTTAAAATACATGTAACACTAATGCAAGTACAATGAACATGAAACCGTAAATGACAGACTGATAGAGAGGGAGGGTCCTGCTTGGGGGGGGGGGGGGGGGGCTTACAATCTACAAATGAAAATACTAATTTTTGTATTTTTATATTTTGCCTCTTGCTTTTGTTTTTTGCCGGAACAATTGTACTTTGTAATGAAATCACTCTTTTTTTCCCATAAAATGTGCAGCAAAAAAAGGGAAAATAGTTGTGAGGTGAAATTTGGGGAAAGGCTTCTTTTTACGCCATTTACTGTGCAGTGAAACTGACTTTTTGTCGTGACTCTTCAGGTAGGTACAATTACAACGATACCCAATTTGTATAGCTTCTGTCATGTTTTACAATAAAAAAAAAAAAAGTTAAACCTTATAGGGGAAAAAAATACCCCTATAACTTAGATGCTGTAGTCAACCCCACCCCCCCACCCCCATATAGGTACATCCCTGGTATAAGCTACAAATTTTACTCAGCTAAATCTGTGCTTTTATGTTCACCCTATGACAACAGTACAATATGTGTATGGTGTGGACATATATGATGGTGATATACTCACAGGAACAGCAACTGCAACAGCAACTGCAATACAAAAATAATTGAGCCATAATATATTTACATAAAAACAAAGAATGTGTCAGCAGATAAGAACCATCCGGCCCATATAGTTTGCCCAATGTTTTTAATACTATCAATAGTCCCTGTCCCTATCTTATATTTATGATACTGGCAACATACTGTATAGTACCAAGTCATATCATGTCTGTGGAATAGTTCGGTGACAATATGAACCAGGGGGCACTCTTAAGCATATGGGTGACCACTGATATAGATTTTCTCAGTTATTCCCCGGAACCATCTAGTTTTCCCACAATCTGGAATGACAAATCTGCCTACAAACCCAACCATAAACTAGAGAGCTGGGGGCAGTGGGTGAGGCTGAGTCTCTTACTAACCTGACATGGGCGTAAATATTTACAGCCCTAAATTCTGGCCAGACCGAAGGTCAGATGACATGAAGTGATAACAGTCAGACCTGTGGTCTAGAGGGGACTGGTGCCCATAATATATAATGGAAATAGGACAATATTAGGCCATTGTAGTCTCCCAACAATAATGTCTACACTTACCAAAAAAGATAGAGAAAACCACAAGTAGGAGAACCTCCTTCATGGTGGAGATGACTGTAATACGTTGCTTAACTCTTGGCTTCACTCTACTGTACCTACCCCTCACTGGGTAATGTGGTACAATATATAGTACCCGGCTACAGCCGCAGGTTGGTGACTTTATTTGTACGTGTCTGGTGTTTGGCAACAAATAAAGGATCCAGGATCATAGACTCAATCCTTCCGGTTGTTTACTGCATTTTATCAGATAATCTCAATCTCTTAGGACAATATTCCTCATAATATTTATATTGCGGATGGTATTTACTTTGTTTCCCTCTGCAGATATCTGCGTCTATTCTTTATACTATTAGTTAGATGTAAAGTGCATCAGTCCTAGGGACATGTCTAAAGTTTTTATAAGTTGAGGTCTGAGTGTTCAGACCCTGAAACCAACCCCCCGACAAGAGCGAGCTGAGAGATAAGCACATGGCCGGACACTTCACTCCCCTCTCTCTTTTTTATGTCCATTATCCTGTATATGTATTGGCAAAATAGGCAGAACCGAGTGAGAATAACACTCAGAAGAACTTGCAGCCAGAGAAATGAGAGAAGATAAAAGATTATTAAAGTCAGGTGACAGGGACAAATTAATCCATGAAAAAATGTGACATGTAGTACAAAGAAAATACATTGGTGTTGGCAACATACAAGAATCAGAAATAATCACAAATATAATGGTGGGTCATAAACATAGCAAAACCTTAAACACAATGTGAAAACACTACCAGAAATCTAAGCATATAAAACATAATACAGAGTATCTGCCTAACATAAAAATATGTATAAATCTAATAGCTGTAAAGGAAACAACTGTGGGCAAACAGGAAATCCCAACAATATTGTATGGACAGCGGAGAAGTAAAGGAACTACAGAAAGGTATTATACCACTCTATCAAGGAGCGTCGGTAAAAGTCAGGGGGGGTCATTTTGATGGGGCCGTTTTTGGGAGGTGGTTGTAGAGGTGACCAGGATGTTCCTTCACCCACTGAACAGATTGTCACATGAGAAACATTTTTGGACACCAGGAGCTTAGTTGGAAAGCCTCATTTAGTGTATATATTATTTGGGCATCTCTGAGGGCCTGCTTTATTGGATGGAGTTGTTTTCTGCCCAAAAGAGTTGCAGTGGATATGTTAGGATAGAAAGTTACTTTGTAAAATGGCATAAGCAAAGTGGCATCAGCTGGTCCTTTACATGGTAAAATTGCACCTGAATCCGGATATCCTTTGAAGCATGCAGCAGATCTGACTTGATTTTGGTATCTTGTGGGCTCTATCGATGGTGAGATCCATGTCGATGAGGATAGGGAGAAGAGCCCTGGAGATCTCTTGTGTTGTCTTGGAGGGTCTTTGGAGGCAAAGATTTGGAGAAAATCTACGAACTCATGTCGAGTTACAAGCTGCTTCAGGAGTTGAACCCTGGTGGTTTTGGTCCTAGGGAAAAGAAAAGTGTAAGAGCATTATGTTCAGTCCGAGTGCCCTTGGGTTGGGTAATGACCACCAAGTATTGTGGAATGATGGTTCTATTATAAAGGAAAAAATGCATCAAAACAAAAGCTGGGGATGGGCACTGCACTGCAGTCTCTGAAGGCCAGTGTAACCTAGAGGATCCGGGTGATTAGTGTCCATGTCTGGGGTTCCGGATACTATACAGACAACAATTCCATGTAAGTACTATGTACTAAAATGAAGAAAAAGAATATCCGCACTCTTCATGTTAGTACATAGATGTTATAAAGGCCTCTTTAGACTCTTCCTGTAAATTGAGCTGATTATATTCATATAGATTTTTTATGTGCTAGGGGCGGCCTTTTCCATCACTATGTAATTTAGAGCTGGTGTCCAGAAATTAAAATTTGGTCAAGTGTAACCAAGCACAGTGTATCAGGGGTGAGGAAATTTTAAAAAAATGACTTGTCCAAGTGAGTAAAACAGAACACAATCTACTTTTCCCTCATAAAAATCCACTTATCCTGGTATACAAAATAATTTCAACCAAAATAATCGGTAAATAGTGTCTTTATTTAGTTTTTGCACTTTCATATTTTCCTCCTTGCCCTATAATAGCCATAACTCTTATTTTTCTACAGACCCATATGAGGCTTATTTTTTGGTGAAATTGAAAAAAAAATCTAAATTTGGTGGTTTTACCATTCACCTTGTGGTCAAACTTACATGTTATTTTGATACTTTAGGTCGGCCTGATTACAGCAATACCACATTTGTTTAGTTTCCGTCATGTTTTTTTTTACTTTTTAATTTTTGAAAAAAATTCCTGACCCCTATAACATTGAAAATGTTCCATATACTGGTCTGTATGAAGGCTCATTTTTTGGGCCATAATCTGCTGTTTGTATCGGTACCATTTTGGTATTGATCAGACTTTTTGAACACTATTCACAAATTTTTTTCTGGAATATGATGTTATAAACATAAAAAACGCAATTCTGTGATTTGTTTTTGTTTTTTACATTAACACCATTGACTGTACGGGATATAAAATGTTGTTTTAATGGTTCGGACAATTGCACACCAAATATGTTTATTTACCAAATACGTTTACATATTTTTAAATGAAAAATGGGAAAAGGGGGGTGATATGAACTTTTAATATTGAAGGGGTTAATGGGTGTTTTTTTAAACTTTTATTAAACTTTTTTTTATTAAATACACTTTATTAGGGGAATCATTAGAGTCCTCATACAGATCAATGCATTTCTATTGAACTCCATTGATCTGTGTTCATTTGGTTGAGCCTGCTCAAGGCAGGCTCAATCAAACGCAGATCCAAGGGGGCAGCCATGGATGAAGAGGTAAGCTCTCCTGCAACCTCCACAGTGGATCGCCCCACCCCCCTCCGCTACTGCACTGCGTGGGGGGCGGGGGGCGATCCACCCCATTAGACCACCACAGATAGTTATAAGATCCCTTTAGACGGCGCTGTCAATTTTGACAGCAGTGATCTAAAGGGTTATTAGCGCCGGCCCCCAGCTACTGAGATCAGCTGTGAGCCACCGGGTATGGAGTGGGCATGAGTCAGGAGCCCGGAGCCCACTCCATACACCCTGAGCCCGTTCCATACAACCTGAGCGCCGGCGTTATAAAAATAAAGGGGGAAGTCGGTCCATCCTTGCTTTCCCGATACAGGGCTAAATGTATGAAAAAATCACCGGCGCCCGGAACTACATGTGCCAGGTGATAGTATTTCAACATCCCTGGTATTAGTAGGGTCAAACACATAACCCCCCCCCCCCCCCATAAGAGAACAAGTCTCTCCCCATAACAGTCAGTTCAGATGTACCTTTACAACAAAGCCTTATAAACTCTGTGAGAAGTGTAATATGGGTCCTTAACTTTCTGTCCTCCATAGTCTCATACATTAGCCCCGTACTGATGGTCTCCAGAGATGCTGTAGGGGATTTGATGTCCCCTCAGCTACCATGTTCATTGTACTCTCTTCATACATTACAGCTCAAATCCACTAAGAAAGTGTAGTGAAGGTTCATAAAACGATCCTTCATCTCCTCACATGACATCTCCTGCAGGCCATCACCCTCTGCCAGGTTCTCTCTTTGCATTATTTTCCAGTATTCTATCCAATAAGGAAGTTCGGTCCTCAGGTGGTAAGAAGGGAATTTTCCCCTGGTTGCTGTGTAGGAACATTAAACACAGTCACCGGCATCAATGGAACCCCGGGATGGTACAGTAAATAGATGTTGTGCCAGCTCTGTGTTCTGCCAGTCTCCTACTGTCATTATGTTTTCAATAAATCTTCACAGTAAAATGTGTCCTCACATGGTACCAGGACAAACATATTTGTAGACTTCTCTAAAATACCAGCACCCCCTTATATTACAGACCCCTCTGTTCCCCAGTCTACACCTCAATAATAGTTCCTAATAGCCAAATCACATGTAGAAGGTCAATAGGGATCGTAGTTAACCCCAATATTCTACTCCCAAGAAGCAGAGACATAGAGAGCTGTGTTTGAGTCATCTTAGTTTAGGTGACAGACAAAGGTCTTTGGTTATGTTCACCCCGTGATCCTTAGTCTAAGTTCACATCTGCTTCAGAGCTCCATCATAGAGTCCGTTCCTGGCAGAAAAAACTGAGCTGGACGGCCGGTTGCACAAACTGAAGCCTTATACGGTGTTTGTTTTGGTGCCGGTTTTGTAAATGATCTCACGTTTTATAATCTACAGACTCCATATATACTGTATATACTGCTCACGAGCTGCGGGTGACTGGGAAATGTCAGGATTTTCAAAATTAAAGTTCCTGTTCATAAATTAAAGAAAGATACAGATCAGCCGATTATTGATGAAGTATCTACATAGACATAAAACAACCTTAATACCCATTCATCACTACTGGGCTCCAATTGACAGTAGAAGATCGAAAGCATGGATATTTTGGGGTAAAATTTTAATATCAAATACTTATATTGTTCTGAATAATATTCAGTTCTACAAATGACCAAGATGATGGAGATATCTTAATATGTACAGCTCTGTCCTGTCTGGTCTCCAATAGTGAGGAGGAGACTCTTAGATGTGGCCTCGTAGACAGTGATTCAGATAAGAAGACATATCGGAGACTGGTCAATGAAAGAAGAAGGCTTCCATGTGTAAAAGAACAGACATTGGGTGGAAAAAGCTAGATAAGTAGACCACACCATATAATAGAGAGACCTCCATTACGTTGGCAAGTAGGTAACCCCATTCCCTCCCCCCCCCCCCCAATTTCACTAACTCCTTCCTTATAGGGATGTTTCAGTTTTAAGGGACCCAAATGCATTTAAATGATTGGCTGCAGTGATCACATGATATCCACTCCAAAAAGAAGACCATGATAACACCCAACCAGACACTAGACAGGGTTGTGCAGCCCCCTACCATAGCGACAGTTCAAGAAACAAGGTATTGGCCCGTAAAGTTCTCCTGTCATGTGACAACCATTACAGACCATTACCAAATACATGGCTTGGCTTACATCTTGCACCTGTACTAAGTGAGCAGGGAAACCCCACCAATTCCCTGGAGCAAAGCCATCAGATACACTACTTAGGACCACTACTATTACTACCACTAGACTACTGATCCATATTTCCTAAACCCCCTCCTTACAGTATAAAGCTGGTGTAATGTCTTCTCTACCGCATCTTGAAGATTCCTTCTAGTTTTGCCAAGGAGCTTAATCTCATGTAACAAACAAATGTAAGAGACAATTTGTAGATTTGGTTAATGATAATGTTAGGAATAAACTCTACAGCACAGCTCAAAGCGGAGGAGCTGACAAGACACAGGAGCAAAATACCTACAGTATATGATATAGAGAAGGTGTAATGTAATGCTCCTGGGCTCCAATGCAAACTCTGTAATATCCCCTCCACCACCATCACCATCATCTCTGTTATTACTGGTGTTTTGTTAGGTGGCAGAACCACAAACATTTTTGAAAATTGGGCCCTGTATGTTCCCCTGTGGACCCGTGCAACTTTTTAATTGGGGGTCCGCAAAATTAGAAAAGACCAGGGTATACTATCTGGGTGGTGCAGGGTACATATGGTGGTGTGGGCAATTGACTGGATCTAGACATGTGGGTAACTTGGAAAAACCAACAACTTTACAGGAAATCCCCTGCTCACATCCAAACAAATCCACCTCTTACAGCACCGGGTAGTGAGGAGTTACACAGTATTTTGGCGAGATGCATTAGTTCTGGAGATAGTTCCCTCGAATAGTTTTCGCAGCACTAATACTATAAGAAAGTTTTTAATAAGGCTTACAACTTGGGTGACACACTGTAACAAACCTCCTCCTCATGTAATCTCCTTACTACTGGGGTGACACACTGTAACAAACCTCCTCCCCATGTAATCTCCTTACTACTGCGGTGACACACTGTAACAAACCTCCTCTTCATGTAATCAACTTACTACTGGGGTGACACACTGTAACAAACCTCTTCCTCATGTAATCTCATTACTACTGGGGTGACACACTGTAACAAACCTCCTCCTCATGTAATCTCCTTACTACTAGGGTGACACACTGTAACAAACCTCCTCCTCATGTAATCTCCTTACTACTGGGGTGACACACTGTTACAAACCTCCTCATGTAATCTCCTTACTACTGGGGTGACACACTGTGACAAACCTCCTCCTCATGTAATCTCCTTACTACTGGGGTGACACACAGTAACAAACCTCCTCCTCATGTAATCTCCTTACTACTGGGGTGACACACTGTGACAAACCTCCTCCTCATTTAATCTCCTTACTACTGGGGTGACACACTGTAACAAACCTCCTCATGTAATCTCCTTACTACTGGGGTGACACACTGTAACAAACCTCCTCCCCATGTAATCTCCTTACTACTGCGGTGACACACTGTAACAAACCTCCTCTTCATGTAATCAACTTACTACTGGGGTGACACACTGTAACAAACCTCCTCCTCATGTAATCTCATTACTACTGGGGTGACACACTGTAACAAACCTCCTCCTCATGTAATCTCCTTACTACTAGGGTGACACACTGTAACAAACCTCTTCCTCATGTAATCTCCTTACTACTGGGGTGACACACTGTTACAAACCTCCTCATGTAATCTCCTTACTACTGGGGTGACACACTGTGACAAACCTCCTCCTCATGTAATCTCCTTACTACTGGGGTGACACACAGTAACAAACCTCCTCCTCATGTAATCTCCTTACTACTGGGGTGACACACTGTGACAAACCTCCTCCTCATTTAATCTCCTTACTACTGGGGTGACACACTGTAACAAACCTCCTCATGTAATCTCCTTACTACTGGGGTGAGACACTGTGACAAACCTCCTCCTCATGTAATCTCCTTACTACTGGGGTGACACACAGTAACAAACCTGCTCCTCATGTAATCTCCTTACTACTGGGGTGACACACTGTGACAATCCTCCTCATGTAATCTCCTTATTACTGGGGTGACACACTGTAACAAACCTCCTCCTCGTGGGATCTCCTTACTACTGGGGTGACACACTGTAACAAACCTCCTCCTCATGTAGTCTCCTTACTACTGGGGTGACACACTGTAACAAACCTCCTCCTCATGTAATCTCATTACTACTGGGGTGACACACTGTAACAAACCACCTCCTCATGTAATCTCCTTACTACTAGGGTGACACACTGTAACAAACCTCCTCCTCATGTAATCTCCTTACTACTGGGGTGACACACTGTTACAAACCTCCTCATGTTGTACCCACTGGCTATACATCAAAGACTGTGAGGTATATTGTACTGAGATACAGCTTCTCACTTGAATGTGACGAATTTAGGCCGGTCTGCGATGATCCTGGCAGCGGCTTTCTCAAAGGCTGGAGCCCAACTCAAGATTTTCACCAGCTCAGCTCGTCTTGAAATTTGGCAACTTTTCTGGCAGAACCAGAATTAAGAAAACTTACTGCACAGCAGACTTAACTAGCAGAGACAGACTAGACTAGACCTAGCTAAAACAAGGTAAAGCGTTCCATAGTGTCATAACGTAGATAAAAATGGAGGAGTGAACAATTGTTCTGGTGCTCACCAATAGTGGTTGTACTGAGCCACGTACAGCAATGGTTAAGGTAGTGGAGATAGAAGTATCTCGGATCCAGCAGCAGCTCCTGGGATAAAACAGCAAACACACAAAGACCTCCAAAGAAACCACAGGATCAAGCAGGCGCGTGGAACTCGTGTAGAGTCAAAGGTTTATTACCTACAAGCCAACGCGTTTCACGGAAGACCGCTCCATCAGGAATATCATATGCCTGATGAAGCAGTCTTCCGTGAAACGCGTTGCATTGTGGTTAATAAACCTTTGACTCTACACAAGTTCCACGTGCCTACTTGATCCTATGGTTTCTTTGGAGGTCTTTGTGTGTAGACTGGACTAGACCTCCTTCTCCTTACATGGCCTACCAGACTCTGACTAGTTTAGATTGGTTCAAGTCCCCTCCACAGGGTTGGACATTGGAGACTCCTCCTTCTGAAGGAAGTCCATGTAACCCAATCCCCTTGCATCATTACATGTTTCCACCAGTGATGGCAACGTAGGAGCATTAACTCTTGCACCTCCTAAGACCTCAGTGTATGAATACGTGTAACCGTGCAAAACAATGTATTACATTACACACATTGACCTCGCAGTACCCGAACTGGATTTAGCCATCATGAAATACTCTACAACCACACGACAACCTTTACACTACAGCAGCTGATAGATGGCACCAGGACACTGCAAACTGACTACAACTCTTTGGATCTTGTATTGCTATTGGGGGCATATTTGTCAGTATTTTCAGGGAATTATAGGGGGGTTATTCTGGCAAAAATAACAAATAAGGGTCACTCCCCTGCACAATCCCTCGCCCCTGCTGTTTGGAGGGTCCTGGGTCCCCGCTGATCACTGCTTCCTGGTCCTGTCTGGACACAAGGTAAAGCCCACCTACCTAGGTAACTAAATCATGTAAGTTGTTGCTTTAGGAAAACAAATCTGATGAAACTCATTATTTATGTCTTTGATGTGAAGCTGTTGGCAGAGCTGATGCCTCCTCATACCTTCCTGGCACTGCCAACACTGTGTACATACAGAATCATTAGTTATAGTCATCTGCCCAAGTAGCTTCTCGGGTAAACTTCCTTAAGACAAGTCAACAAACTTTTCTTCTGAACCATTACGCAGATTTGCTGGCTATAGTAAATGCAGCTTTACAAGAAACTTCTCTGGGACTCCACTGTAGCTTTTTCAGCATTTGATTATATTGAGATCCCATGCCCCCTTCCCCACCAGATACTGCGGAGCAGACACCCCACAGCAGCACCAGGACTGTCTACAGCTCCATAGTAGAGTCCATAAAGGACATCATATCCCACCATACACATATCTCTGACATTACAGGACATTAGGAAAGAACAGGCCTCAAACTACAAAGGCTTATATCTGCTGCACTGTATCTCCAAAACTCATGTGACTTTGTGTATTGATAGACCCGTGAGCTGTGCATAATCTTATGTAACATAAAGGTCATAAGTCACATGACTCAGCAGCCATCTTGTTTTTTGTGCAAATTTTGCACAATGTTCAAAAATCTACTTGTCTTCAACTGTTAAAGCTACAGATGTATAAATTGCTGTATGTAGTTACACTGCTGTCCAGAGTTTGATTTTTCATGACAAGTCTATTGATCACATGGTTTGGCCACCATATTGGATTGCACAATATTCTAAAAACATCTTCTTCTCCGAAACCGTTTGTTAGAATATTCCAATATGTGGCACACGTGTTCATGATTACCTCCTGTATCAAGCTTGTTAAATCTGATTCTTTTGCATAATCAATATGGCCACCGCACGCCAATCACATTTAGTTAGCATTAATCTTAATGCACATTTTTTTTAAATGTGTGTAAAATGTATACTGTTAATCAGAAACGTATGTTTCTTTTGCATAATATTAGAGTTCTCTATTTTGTTTAAGATTTGTAACATAAAGGTCATAGGACATAATGATCTAGCAGCCATCTTGTTTAAGGTGACAATATTCAGTACCATATACAAAAACATGCCTCTGTGAAACCATTAAAGCTACAGATGTACGTATTGCTATGGAAGTTAACAGTAGGCTCTAGACTCATATATAATCACATGGTTTGGCAGTCATATTGATGTGCGCAATATTCTGCATTCATAGTTTACTCTGAAATTATTGGTCGGAATAATGTGAAAATCAGCACACTTATTCATGATCACTTTCTGTACCACAATAATTCACAAGGTTTGGCAACCGTATTGTACTGTGCAATATTACCCATACAAAGTTTTCTCTGAAATGACTGGTAAAATTAGCGCACATGTCCACGATGTCCACGATCACCTTCTCCACCATAGGGGGTCAAAGCAATCAGGTGCTATACACCAGCTGCTTGGCCACCTGAATTGCTGCTTGCAGCTATATTTGTCCTTTATTATTGCCAAAAACCTGTTTTTCTTACTGGACATGCAGGTTTCACCTTACCAGTGTATATTAGGATAGTTAAAGGGGTAGTCCAGTGGTGAAAAACGTATCCCCTAAGGATAAGAGATAAGTTTGTGATCGCGGGGGGTCCGACCGCTGGAGCCCCCCGCGATCTCTCTGTACGGGGGCCAGGCTCTCCGGCCAGATAGCGGGTCTCGACCACCGCACAAAATGGCGGCCAACATGCCGCCTCAATACATTGCTGTGGCAGAGCCGGAGATTGCTGAAGGCAGCGCTCCGGCTCTGCCATAGAGTTGTATTGATGGGGGGCGTGTCAGCTGCCGCTTTGTGCGGTGGTCAACATGCCCCCTTCCTGCGGGCTGTCGGGGCTCCGTACAGGTGATCGCAGGGGGCCCCAGCGATCGGACCCCCCACGATCTCAAACTTATCCCCTATCCTTAGGATAGGGGATTAGTTGTTCACCACTTGATATCTCCTTTAAAGTCCCCTATAATATTGATGCCACCCTTCTTTGCTGCCCCATCTATTTGTTTCATTAGAAGGTTTCTGCCTCTTCTATTATACTTGTTGACTTATAACAAACCCCAACCAGTAATTACTTAGTAATTTTTACTAAAAAGTGCACTTCATAGAAGCGGAAGTCGGCAAGTTCCAAAAAAATTCCTAAATGGCGTTTTGTTTTTTAATTAGACCAACTCACTACTTTACATTGAAGCAGAGGGTAATTTCTTCAGTGTTGTCACATATAACGATAGAAGAAAATATTTACAAAAATGTGAGGGGTGGATTTAGTTATGGGAGATATTGTATATATAATGTGAGGGGTGGACTCACCTATGGGTTATGCTGTATATATATAATGTGAGGGGTGGAGTCACTTATGGGATATTCTGTATATATAATGTGAGGGGTGGATTTAGTTATGGGAGATACTGTATATATAATGTGAGGGGTGGAGTCACTTATGGGTTATACTGTATATAATGTGAGGGGTGGACTCACTTATGGGTTATACTGTATATAATGTGAGGGGTGGACTCACTTATGGGTTATACTGTATATATAATGTGAGGGGTGGATTTAGTTATGGGAGATATTGTATATATAATGTGAGGGGTGGACTCACTTATGGGTTATACTGTATATATAATGTGAGGGGTGGACTCACTTATGGGTTATACTGTATATATAATGTGAGGGGTGGATTTAGTTATGGGAGATATTGTATATATAATGTGAGGGGTGGACTCACTTATGGGTTATACTGTATATATAATATGAGGGGTGGATTTAGTTATGGGAGATATTGTATATATAATGTGAGGGGTGGACTCACTTATGGTATATACTGTATATAATGTGAGGGGTGGATTTAGTTATGGGAGATACTGTATATATAATGTGAGGGGTGGACTCACTTATGGGTTATACTGTATATATAATGTGAGGGGTGGATTTAGTTATGGGAGATATTGTATATATAATGTGAGGGGTGGACTCACTTATGGGTTATACTGTATATATAATATGAGGGGTGGATTTAGTTATGGGAGATATTGTATATATAATGTGAGGGGTGGACTCACTTATGGTATATACTGTATATGTAATGTGAGGGGTGGATTTAGTTATGGGAGATATTATATATATAATGTGAGGGGTGGACTCACTTATGGGATATACTGTATATAATGTGAGGGGTGGAGTCACTTATGGGAGATACTGTATATATAATGTGAGGGGTGGACTCACTTATGGGATATACTGTATATAATGTGAGGGGTGGAGTCACTTATGGGAGATACTGTATATATAATGTGAGGGGTGGAGTCACTTATGGGATATACTGTATATATAATGTGAGGGGTGGACTCACTTATGGGATATACTGTATATAATGTGAGGGGTGGACTCTCTTATGGGATATACTGTATATATAATGTGAGGGGTGGACTCACTTATTGGAGATACTGTATATATAATGTGAGGGGTGGAGTCACTTATGGGAGATACTGTATATATAATGTGAGGGGTGGAATCACATATGGGATATACTGTATATATAATGTGAGGGGTGGATTTAGTTATGGGAGATACTGTATATATAATGTGAAGGGTGGACTCACTTATGGGTTATACTGTATATATAATGTGAGGGGTGGATTAAGTTATGGGAGATACTGTATATATAATGTGAGGGGTGGACTCACTTATGGGTTATACTGTATATATAATGTGAGGGGTGGACTCACTTATGGGTTATACTGTATATATAATGTGAGGGGTGGACTCACTTATGGGATATACTGTATATAATGTGAGGGGTGGAGTCACTTATGGGAGATACTGTATATAATGTGAGGGGTGGAGTCACTTATGGGAGATACTGTATATATAATGTGAGGGGTGGAGTCACTTATGGGAGATACTGTATATATAATGTGAGGGGTGGACTCACTTATGGGATATACTGTATATAATGTGAGGGGTGGACTCACTTATGGGAGATACCGTATATAATGTGAGGGGTGGACTCTCTTATGGGATATACTGTATATATAATGTGAGGGGTGGACTCACTTATGGGATATACTGTATATAATGTGAGGGGTGGACTCACTTATGGGATATACTGTATATAATGTGAGGGGTGGAGTCACTTATGGGACATACTGTATATATAATGTGAGGGGTGGAATTAGTTATGGGATATACTGTATATATAATGTGAGGGGTGGACTCACTTATGGGAGATACTGTGTATAATGTGAGGGGTGGACTCACTTATGGGATAAACTGTATATAATGTGAGGGGTGGACTCACTTATGGGAGATACTGTATATATAATGTGAGGAGTGGAGTCACTTATGGGAGATACTGTATATAATGTGAGGGGTGGACTCACTTATGGGATATACTGTATATATAATGTGAGGGGTGGACTCACTTATTGGAGATACTGTATATAATGTGAGGGGTGGAGTCACTTATGGGAGATACTGTATATATAATGTGAGGGGTGGACTCACTTATTGGAGATACTGTATATAATGTGAGGGGTGGAGTCACTTATGGGATATACTGTATATAATGTGAGGGGTGGGGTCACTTATGGGATATACTGTATATATAATGTGAGGGGTGGAGTCACTTATGGGAGATACTGTATATAATGTGAGGGGTGGAGTCACTTATGGGATATACTGTATATAATGTGAGTGGGGGACTCACTTATGGGATATACTGTATATAATGTGAGGGGTGGACTCACTTATGGGATATACTGTATATATAATGTGAGGGGTGGAGTCACTTATGGGAGATACTGTATATATAATGTGATGGGTGGACTCACTTATGGTATATACTGTATATATAATGTGAGGGGTGGAGTCACTTATGGGATATACTGTATATAATGTGAGGGGTGGACTCACTTATGGGATATACTGTATATATAATGTGAGGGGTGGACTCACTTATGGGAGATACTGTATATATAATGTGAGGGGTGGACTCACTTATGGGAGATACTGTATATATAATGTGAGGGGTGGAGTCACTTATGGGATATACTGTATATATAATGTGAGGGGTGGACTCACTTATGGGATATACTGTATATAATGTGAGGGGTGGACTCACTTATGGGATATACTGTATATATAATGTGAGGGGTGGACTCACTTATGGGAGATACTGTATATAATGTAAGGGGTGGAATCACTTATGGTATATACTGTATATATAATGTGAGGGGTGGAGTCACTTATGGTATATACTGTATATATAATGTGAGGGGTGGAGTCACTTATGGGAGATACTGTATATAATGTGAGGGGTGGACTCACTTATGGGAGATACTGTATATATAATGTGATGGGTGGACTCACTTATGGGATATACTGTATATAATGTGAGGGGTGGAGTCACTTATGGGATATACTGTATATATAATGTGAGGGGTGGACTCACTTATGGGATATACTGTATATATAATGTGAGGGGTGGACTCACTTATGGGATATACTGTATATATAATGTGAGGGGTGGACTCACTTATGGGATATACTGTATATATAATGTGAGCGGTGGACTCACTTATGGGATATACTGTATATAATGTGAGGGGTGGACTCACTTATGGGAGATACTGTATATATAATGTGAGGGGTGGAGTCACTTATAGGAGATACTGTATATATAATGTGAGGGGTGGACTCACTTATGGGATATACTGTATATAATGTGAGGGGTGGACTCACTTATGGGATATACTGTATATAATGTGAGGGGTGGACTCACTTATGGGATATACTGTATATATGATGTGAGGGGTGGAGTCACTTATGGGAGATACTGTATATATTGTGAGGGGTGGACTCACTTATGGGATATACTGTATATATAATGTGAGGGGTGGAATTAGTTATGGGAGATACTGTGTATAATGTGAGGGGTGGACTCACTTATGGGATATACTGTATATAATGTGAGGGGTGGACTCACTTATGGGAGATACTGTATATATAATGTGAGGAGTGGACTCACTTATGGGATATACTGTATATATAATGTGAGGGGTGGACTCACTTATTGGAGATACTGTATATATAATGTGAGGGGTGGACTCACTTATTGGAGATACTGTATATAATGTGAGGGGTGGAGTCACTTATGGGATATACTGTATATAATGTGAGGGGTGGAGTCACTTATGGGAGATACTGTATATATAATGTGAGGGGTGGACTCACTTATTGGAGATACTGTATATAATGTGAGGGGTGGAGTCACTTATGGGATATACTGTATATAATGTGAGGGGTGGGGTCACTTATGGGATATACTGTATATATAATGTGAGGGGTGGAGTCACTTATGGGAGATACTGTATATAATGTGAGGGGTGGAGTCACTTATGGGATATACTGTATATAATGTGAGTGGGGGACTCACTTATGGGATATACTGTATATATAATGTGAGGGGTGGAATCACATATGGGATATACTGTATATATAATGTGAGGGGTGGAGTCACTTATGGGATATACTGTATATAATGTGAGGGGTGGACTCACTTATGGGAGATACTGTATATAATGTGAGGGGTGGAGTCACTTATGGGATATACTGTATATATAATGTGAGGGGTGGAGTCACTTATGGGAGATACTGTATATATAATGTGATGGGTGGACTCACTTATGGGATATACTGTATATAATGTGAGGGGTGGACTCACTTATGGGATATACTGTATATATAATGTGAGGGGTGGAGTCACTTATGGTATATACTGTATATATAATGTGAGGGGTGGACTCACTTATGGGATATACTGTATATAATGTGAGGGGTGGACTCACTTATGGGATATACTGTATATATAATGTGAGGGGTGGAGTCACTTATGGGAGATACTGTATATAATGTGAGGGGTGGAATCACTTATGGGAGATACTGTATATATAATGTGAGGGGTGGAGTCACTTATGGGAGATACTGTATATATAATGTGAGGGGTGGACTCACTTATGGGATATACTGTATATAATGTGAGGGGTGGACTCACTTATGGGATATACTGTATATAATGTGAGGGGTGGACTCACTTATGGGATATACTGTATATATGATGTGAGGGGTGGAGTCACTTATGGGAGATACTGTATATATTGTGAGGGGTGGACTCACTTATGGGATATACTGTATATATAATGTGAGGGGTGGAATTAGTTATGGGATATACTGTATATATAATGTGAGGGGTGGAGTCACTTATGGGAGATACTGTGTATAATGTGAGGGGTGGACTCACTTATGGGATATACTGTATATAATGTGAGGGGTGGACTCACTTATGGGAGATACTGTATATATAATGTGAGGAGTGGAGTCACTTATGGGAGATACTGTATATAATGTGAGGGGTGGGGTCACTTATGGGATATACTGTATATATAATGTGAGGGGTGGGGTCACTTATGGGATATACTGTATATAATGTGAGGGGTGGAGTCACTTATGGGAGATACTGTATATATAATGTGAGGGGTGGACTCACTTATTGGAGATACTGTATATAATGTGAGGGGTGGAGTCACTTATGGGATATACTGTATATAATGTGAGGGGTGGGGTCACTTATGGGATATACTGTATATATAATGTGAGGGGTGGAGTCACTTATGGGAGATACTGTATATAATGTGAGGGGTGGAGTCACTTATGGGATATACTGTATATAATGTGAGTGGGGGACTCACTTATGGGATATACTGTATATATAATGTGAGGGGTGGAATCACATATGGGATATACTGTATATATAATGTGAGGGGTGGAGTCACTTATGGGATATACTGTATATAATGTGAGGGGTGGACTCACTTATGGGAGATACTGTATATAATGTGAGGGGTGGAGTCACTTATGGGATATACTGTATATATAATGTGAGGGGTGGAGTCACTTATGGGAGATACTGTATATATAATGTGATGGGTGGACTCACTTATGGGATATACTGTATATAATGTGAGGGGTGGACTCACTTATGGGATATACTGTATATATAATGTGAGGGGTGGAGTCACTTATGGTATATACTGTATATATAATGTGAGGGGTGGACTCACTTATGGGATATACTGTATATGTAATGTGAGGGGTGGAGTCACTTATGGGATATACTGTATATATAATGTGAGGGGTGGACTCACTTATGGGATATACTGTATATAATGTGAGGGGTGGACTCACTTATGGGATATACTGTATATATAATGTGAGGGGTGGAGTCACTTATGGTATATACTGTATATATAATGTGAGGGGTGGAGTCACTTATGGGAGATACTGTATATATAATGTGAGGGGTGGAGTCACTTATGGGATATACTGTATATAATGTGAGGGGTGGAGTCACTTATGGGATATACTGTATATAATGTGAGGGGTGGAGTCACTTATGGGATATACTGTATATATAATGTGAGGGGTGGACTCACTTATGGGATATACTGTATATATAATGTGAGCGGTGGACTCACTTATGGGATATACTGTATATATAATGTGAGGGGTGGACTCACTTATGGGAGATACTGTATATAATGTGAGGGGTGGACTCACTTATGGGATAAACTGTATATATAATGTGAGGGGTGGACTCACTTATGGGATATACTGTATATATAATGTGAGGGGTGGAGTCACTTAGGGGAGATACTGTATATATAACGTGAGGGGTGGAGTCACTTATGGGATATACTGTATATAATGTGAGGGGTGGAGTCACTTATGGGATATACTGTATATATAATGTGAGGGGTGGACTCACTTATGGGATATACTGTATATATAATGTGAGGGGTGGACTCACTTATGGGAGATACTGTATATATAATGTGAGGGGTGGACTCACTTATGGGATATACTGTATATATAATGTGAGGGGTGGACTCTCTTATGGGAGATACTGTATATATAATGTGAGGGGTGGACTCACTTATGGGAGATACTGTATATATAATGTGAGGGGTGGACTCACTTATGGGATATACTGTATATATAATGTGAGGGGTGGACTCACTTATGGGATATACTGTATATAATGTGAGGGGTGGAGTCACTTATGGGATATACTGTTTATATAATGTGAGGGGTGGAGTCACTTATGGGTGATACTGTATATATTATAATGTGAGGGGTGGACTCACTTATGGGATATACTGTATATATAATGTGAGGGGTGGACTCACTTATGGGATATACTGTATATATAATGTGAGGGGTGGACTCACTTGAGGGAGATACTGTATATAATGTGAGGGGTGGACTCACTTATGGGAGATACTGTATATATAATGTGAAGGGTGGACTCACTTATGGGAGATACTGTATAGATAATGTGAGGGGTGGACTCACTTAGGGGAGATACTGTATATATAATGTGAGGGGTGGAGTCACTTATGGGATATACTGTATATAAAATGTGAGGGGTGGACTCTCTTATGGGATATACTGTATATATAATGTGGGGGGTGGACTCACTTATTGTATATACTGTATATAATGTGAGGGGTGGACTCTCTTATGGGATATACTGTATATATAATGTGAAGGGTGAACTCACTTATGGGAGATACTGTATATATAATGTGAGGGGTGGACTCTCTTATGGGATATACTGTATATATAATGTGAGGGGTGGACTCTCTTATGGGAGATACTGTATATATAATGTGAGGGGTGGACTCACTTATGGGAGATACTGTATATATAATGTGAGGGGTGGACTCACTTATGGGATATACTGTATATATAATGTGAGGGGTGGACTCACTTATGGGATATACTGTATATAATGTGAGGGGTGGAGTCACTTATGGGATATACTGTATATATAATGTGAGGGGTGGAGTCACTTATGGGTGATACTGTATATATTATAATGTGAGGGGTGGACTCACTTATGGGATATACTGTATATATAATGTGAGGGGTGGACTCACTTATGGGATATACTGTATATATAATGTGAGGGGTGGACTCACTTGAGGGAGATACTGTATATAATGTGAGGGGTGGACTCACTTATGGGAGATACTGTATATATAATGTGAAGGGTGGACTCACTTATGGGAGATACTGTATAGATAATGTGAGGGGTGGACTCACTTAGGGGAGATACTGTATATATAATGTGAGGGGTGGAGTCACTTATGGGATATACTGTATATAAAATGTGAGGGGTGGACTCTCTTATGGGATATACTGTATATATAATGTGAGGGGTGGACTCTCTTATGGGATATACTGTATATATAATGTGGGGGGTGGACTCACTTATTGTATATACTGTATATAATGTGAGGGGTGGACTCACTTATGGGATATACTGTATATATAATGTGAGGGGTGGACTCACTTATGGGAGATACTGTATATATAATGTGAGGGGTGGAGTCACTTATGGGATATACTGTATATATAATGTGAGGGGTGGAGTCACTTATGGGATATACTGTATATATAATGTGAGGGGTGGACTCACTTATGGGATATACTGTATATATAATGTGAGGGGTGGACTCACTTATGGGAGATACTGTATATAATGTGAGGGGTGGACTCACTTATGGGATATACTGTATATATAATGTGAGGGGTGGACTCGCTTATGGGATATACTGTATATATAATGTGAGGGGTGGACTCACTTATGGGAGATACTGTATATATAATGTGAGGGGTGGACTCACTTATGGGATATACTGTATATATAATGTGAGGGGTGGAGTCTCTTATGGGATATACTGTATATATAATGTGGGGGGTGGACTCACTTATGGGATATACTGTATATAATGTGAGGGGTGGACTCACTTATGGGATATACTGTATATATAATGTAAGGGGTGGAGTCACTTATGGGAGATACTGTATATATAATGTGAGGGGTGGACTCACTTATGGGAGATACTGTATATAATGTGAGGGGTGGACTCACTTATGGGATATACTGTATATATAATGTGAGGGGTGGACTCACTTATGGGAGATACTGTATATAATGTGAGGGCTGGACTCACTTATGGGATATACTGTATATATAATGTGAGGGGTGGACTCACTTATGGGATATACTGTATATATAATGTGAGGGGTGGACTCACTTATGGGAGATACTGTATATAATGTGAGGGGTGGAGTCACTTATGGGATATACTGTATATATAATGTGAGGGGTGGACTCACTTATGGGATATACTGTATATGATGTGAGGGGTGGACTCACTTATGGGATATACTGTATATATAATGTGAGGGGTGGACTCACTTATGGGAGATACTGTATATAATGTGAGGGGTGGAGTCACTTATGGGATATACTGTATATATAATGTGAGGGGTGGACTCGCTTATGGGATATACTGTATATATAATGTGAGGGGTGGACTCACTTATGGGAGATACTGTATATATAATGTGAGGGGTGGACTCACTTATGGGAGATACTGTATATAATGTGAGGGGTGGACTCACTTATGGGATATACTGTATATATAATGTGAGGGGTGGACTCGCTTATGGGATATACTGTATATATAATGTGAGGGGTGGACTCACTTATGGCAGATACTGTATATATAATGTGAGGGGTGGACTCACTTAGGGGAGATACTGTATGTATAATGTGAGGGGTGGACTCTCTTATGGGATATACTGTAAATATAATGTGAGGGGTGGACTCTCTTATGGGATATACTGTATATATAATGTGGGGGGTGGACTCACTTATGGGAGATACTGTATATAATGTGAGGGGTGGAGTCACTTATGGGATATACTGTATATATAATGTGAGGGGTGGACTCACTTAGGGGAGATACTGTATATATAATGTGAGGGGTGGACTCACTTATGGGAGATACTGTATATATAATGTGAGGGGTGGAGTCACTTATGGGATATACTGTATATATAATGTGAGGGGTGGAGTCACTTATGGGATATACTGTATATAATGTGAGGGGTGGACTCTCTTATGGGATATACTGTATATATAATGTTAGGGGTGGACTCTCTTATGGGATATACTGTATATATAATGTGAGGGGTGGACTCTCTTATGGGATATACTGTATATATAATGTGAGGGGTGGACTCTCTTATAGGATATACTGTATATATAATGTGAGGGGTGGAGTCACTTATGGGATATACTGTATATATAATGTGAGGGGTGGACTCACTTATGGGATATACTGTATATATAATGTGAGGGGTGGACTCTCTTATGGGATATACTGTATATATAATGTGGGGGGTGGACTCACTTATGGGATATACTGTATATATAATGTGAGGGGTGGAGTCACTTATGGGATATACTGTATATATAATGTGAGGGGTGGACTCACTTATGAGAGATACTGTATATAATATGAGGGGTGGACTCACTTATGGGATATACTGTATATATAATGTGAGGGGTGAACTCACTTATGGGATATACTGTATATATAATGTGAGGGGTGGACTCACTTATGGGATATACTGTATATATAATGTGAGGGGTGGACTCACTTATGGGATATACTGTATATATAATGTGAGGGGTGGACTCACTTATTGGAGATACTGTATATAATGTGAGGGGTGGACTCACTTATGGGATATACTGTATATAATGTGGGGGGTGGAGTCACTTATGGGATATACTGTATATATATTGTGAGGGTTGGACTCTCTTATGGGATATACTGTATATATAATGTGAGGGGTGGACTCTCTTAGGGGATATACTGTATATATAATGTGACGGGTGGACTCTCTTATGGGAGATACTGTATATAATGTGACGGGTGGACTCTCTTATGGGATATACTGTATATAATGTGAGGGGTGGAGTCACTTATGGGATATACTGTATATATAATGTGAGGGGTGGACTCACTTATGCTAGATACTGTATATAATGTGAGGGGTGGACTCACTTATGGGAGATACTGTATATAATGTGAGGGGTGGACTCACTTATGGGAGATACTGTATATATAATGTGAGGGGTGGAGTCACTTATGGGATATACTGTATATATAATGTGAGGGGTGGAGTCACTTATGGGAGATACTGTATATATAATGTGAGGGGTGGACTCACTTATGGGATATACTGTATATAATGTGAGGGGTGGACTTACTTATGGGAGATACTGTATATATAATGTGAGGGGTGGACTCACTTATGGGATATACTGTATATATAATGTGAGGGGTGGACTCACTTATGGGATATACTGTATATATAATGTGAGGGGTGGACTCTCTTATGGGATATACTGTATATATAATGTGGGGGGTGGACTCACTTATGGGATATACTGTATATATAATGTGAGGGGTGGAGTCACTTATGGGATATACTGTATATATAATGTGAGGGGTGGACTCACTTATGAGAGATACTGTATATAATATGAGGGGTGGACTCACTTATGGGATATACTGTATATATAATGTGAGGGGTGAACTCACTTATGGGATATACTGTATATATAATGTGAGGGGTGGACTCACTTATGGGATATACTGTATATATAATGTGAGGGGTGGACTCACTTATGGGATATACTGTATATATAATGTGAGGGGTGGACTCACTTATTGGAGATACTGTATATAATGTGAGGGGTGGACTCACTTATGGGATATACTGTATATAATGTGGGGGGTGGAGTCACTTATGGGATATACTGTATATATATTGTGAGGGTTGGACTCTCTTATGGGATATACTGTATATATAATGTGAGGGGTGGACTCTCTTAGGGGATATACTGTATATATAATGTGACGGGTGGACTCTCTTATGGGAGATACTGTATATAATGTGACGGGTGGACTCTCTTATGGGATATACTGTATATAATGTGAGGGGTGGAGTCACTTATGGGATATACTGTATATATAATGTGAGGGGTGGACTCACTTATGCTAGATACTGTATATAATGTGAGGGGTGGACTCACTTATGGGAGATACTGTATATAATGTGAGGGGTGGACTCACTTATGGGAGATACTGTATATATAATGTGAGGGGTGGAGTCACTTATGGGATATACTGTATATATAATGTGAGGGGTGGAGTCACTTATGGGAGATACTGTATATATAATGTGAGGGGTGGACTCACTTATGGGATATACTGTATATAATGTGAGGGGTGGACTTACTTATGGGAGATACTGTATATATAATGTGAGGGGTGGACTCACTTATGGGATATACTGTATATATAATGTGAGGGGTGGACTCACTTATGGGATATACTGTATATATAATGTGAGGGGTGGAGTCACTTATGGGATATACTGTATATATAATGTGAGGGGTGGAGTCACTTATGGGATATACTGTATATAATGTGAGGGGTGGAGTCACTTATGGAATATACTGTATATAATGTGAGGGGTGGACTCACTTATGGGATATACTGTATATATAATGTGAGGGGTGGAGTCACTTATGGTATATACTGTATATAATGTGAGGGGTGGACTCACTTATGGGATATACTGTATATATAATGTGAGGGGTGGACTCACTTATGGGATATACTGTATATATAATGTGAGAGGTGGAGTCACTTATGGGATATACTGTATATATAATATGAGGGGTGGACTCTCTTATGGGATATACTGTATATATAATGTGAGGGGTGGGGTCACTTATGGGAGATACTGTATATAATGTGAGGGGTGGACTCACTTATGGGATATACTGTATATATAATGTGAGGGGTGGAGTCACTTATGGGATATACTGTATATATAATGTGAGGGGTGGACTCTCTTATGGGAGATACTGTATATATAATGTGAGGGGTGGAGTCACTTATGGGAGATACTGTATATAATGTGAGGGGTGGAGTCACTTATGGGAGATACTGTATATAATGTGAGGGGTGGAGTCACTTATGGGAGATACTGTATATATAATGTGAGGGGTGGAGTCACTTATGGGATATTCCGTATATATAATGTGAGGGGTGGACTCACTTATGGGAGATACTGTATATATAATGTGAGGGGTGGACTCACTTATGGGAGATACTGTATATATAATGTGAGGGGTGGACTCACTTATGGGAGATACTGTATATAATGTGAGGAGTGGACTCACTTATGGGAGATACTGTATATATAATGTGAGGGGTGGACTCACTTATGGGAGATACTGTATATATAATGTGAGGGGTGGAGTCACTTATGGGATATACTGTATATTATGTGAGGGGTGGACTCACTTATGGGATATACTGTATATATAATGTGAGGGGTGGAGTCACTTATGGGAGATACTGTATATAATGTGAGGGGTGGAGTCACTTATGGGAGATACTGTATATATAATGTGAGGGGTGGACTCACTTATGGGATATACTGTATATATAATGTGAGGGGTGGACTCACTTATGGGAGATACTGTATATATAATGTGAGGGGTGGAGTCACTTATGGGAGATACTGTATATAATGTGAGGGGTGGAGTCACTTATGGGAGATACTGTATATATAATGTGAGGGGTGGAGTCACTTTTGGGAGATACTGTATATATAATGTGAGGGGTGGAGTCACTTATGGGAGATACTGTATATATAATGTGAGGGGTGGAGTCACTTATGGGATATACTGTATATAATGTGAGGGGGGGAATCACTTATGAGATATACTGTATATATAATGTGAGGGGTGGAGTCACTTATGGGAGATACTGTATATATAATGTGAGGGGTGGACTCACTTATGGGATATACTGTATATATAATGTGAGGGGTGGAGTCACTTATGGGATATACTGTATATATAATATGAGGGGTGGACTCACTTATGGGATATACTGTATATAATGTGAGGGCTGGACTCACTTATGGGATATACTGTATATATAATGTGATGGGTGGACTCACTTATGGTAGATACTGTATATATAATGTGAGGGGTGGACTCACTTATGGGATATACTGTATATAATGTGAGGGGTGGACTCACTTATGGGATATACTGTATATATAATGTGATGGGTGGACTCACTTATGGTAGATACTGTATATATAATGTGAGGGGTGGAGTCACTTATGGGAGATACTGTATATATAATGTGAGGGGTGGAGTCACTTATGGGATATACTGTATATAATGTGAGGGGTGGAGTCACTTATGGGATATACTGTATATATAATGTGAGGGGTGGACTCACTTATGGGAGATACTGTATATATAATGTGAGGGGTGGACTCACTTATGGGAGATACTGTATATATAATGTGAGGGGTGGAGTCACTTATGGGAGATACTGTATATATAATGTGAGGGGTGGACTCTCTTATGGGATATACTGTATATAATGTGAGGGGTGGACTCACTTATGGGAGATACTGTATATATAATGTGAGGGGTGGAGTCACTTATGGGATATACTGTATATATAATGTGAGGGGTGGACTCACTTATGGTAGATACTGTATATATAATGTGAGGGGTGGAGTCACTTATGGTAGATATTGTATATATAATGTGAGGGGTGGACTCACTTATGGGATATACTGTATATATAATGTGAGGGGTGGACTCACTTATGGGATATACTGTATATATAATGTGAGGGGTGGAGTCACTTATGGGAGATACTGTATATATAATGTGAGGGGTGGACTCACTTATGGGATATACTGTATATATAATGTGAGGGGTGGAGTCACTTATGGGATATACTGTATATAATGTGAGGGGTGGACTCACTTATGGGAGATACTGTATATATAATGTGAGGGGTGGACTCTCTTATGGGATATACTGTATATATAATGTGAGGGGTGGACTCACTTATGGGATATACTGTATATATAATGTGAGGGGTGGAGTCACTTATGGGAGATACTGTATATATAATGTGAGGGGTGGAGTCACTTATGGGATATACTGTATATAATGTGAGGGGTGGACTCACTTATGGGATATACTGTATATAATGTGAGGGGTGGACTCACTTATGGGATATACTGTATATATAATGTGAGGGGTGGAGTCACTTATGGGATATACTGTATATAATGTGAGGGGTGGACTCACTTATGGGATATACTGTATATAATGTGAGGGGTGGACTCACTTATGGGATATACTGTATATAATGTGAGGGGTGGAGTCACTTATGGGAGATACTGTATATAATGTGAGGGGTGGAGTCACTTATGGGATATACTGTATATAATGTGAGGGGTGGAGTCACTTATGGGAGATACTGTATATAATGTGAGGGGTGGACTCACGTATGGTATATACTGTATATATAATGTGAGGGGTGGAGTCACTTATGGGAGATACTGTATATATAATGTGAGGGGTGGAGTCACTTATGGGAGATACTGTATATATAATGTGAGGGGTGGAGTCACTTATGGGAGATACTGTATATATAATGTGAGGGGTGGACTTACTTATGGGAGATACTGTATATAATGTGAGGGGTGGAGTCACTTTTGGGAGATACTGTATATATAATGTGAGGGGTGGACTCACTTATGGGAGATACTGTATATAATGTGAGGGGTGGAGTCACTTTTGGGAGATACTGTATATATAATGTGAGGGGTGGAGTCACTTTTGGGAGATACTGTATATATAATGTGAGGAGTGGATTCACTTATGGGATATACTGTATATATAATGTGAGGGGTGGACTCACTTATGGTATATACTGTATATACCGTATTTTTCGCCATATAAGATGCTCCGGCATATAAGACGCACCCAATTTTAAAGGAGGAAAATCTAAAAAAAAAAAAGATTCTGAACCAAATACAATGTAAAGTATAGTATAGGACAGTGATCTTCACTCTGCGGACCTCCAGATGTTGCAAAACTACAACTCCCAGCATGCCAGGACAGCCAACGGAGTTGTAGTTTTGCAACATCTGGAGGTCCGCAGGTTGAAGACCACTGGTATATGAGGTAATACTCACGTGTCCACGCCGCTCTGGACCCATCACCGCTGCTCCGGATGTCACCCTCCATCGCTGTCGCCGCGTCCCCGGGGTGTCCCCATCGCTCCGGAACGTCTCTGCTGCCCGGTATCCTCGCTCTCCATCGCTACGCATGCTGCTCCTATTGGATGACGGGACGGCGTGCGCGACGACGTGATGACGATGAAGGATAGTGCCGGCCATGCAGGGGATCCCTGCCACGGAGCAGTCATTCGCCGATTGGACACCGAGAAGGCAGGTAAAGTCCCTCCCGGTGTAAGCTGTTCGGGACGCCGCGATTTCACCGCGGCGGTCCCGAACAGCCCGACTGAGCAGCCTTAGTCAGCTTTGATCGCTGTGTCTGAAGGGTTAATACAGGGCATCATTGTGATCAGTGATGTCCTGTATATGCTGCGGGTCCCTGCCGTTGATGGCCGCAAGGACCGCCGCGATAGGACAGGGTTTTAATGTGTATTTGCCATATAAGACGCACCAACTTTCCCCCCCCAGTTTTGGGGAAGAAAAAGTGCGTCTTATACGGCAAAAAATACAGTATATAATGTGAGGGGTGAAGTCACTTATGGTATATACTGTATATATAATGTGAGGGGTGGAGTCACTTATGGGAGATACTGTATATAATGTGAGGGGTGGATTCACTTATGGGATATACTGTATATATAATGTGAGGGGTGGACTCACTTATGGGATATACTGTATATATAATGTGAGGGGTGGACTCACTTATGGTATATACTGTATATATAATGTGAGGGGTGGAGTCACTTATGGGAGATACTGTTTATATAATGTGAGGGGTGGACTCACTTATGGGATATACTGTATATATAATGTGAGGGGTTGACTCCCTTATGGGATATACTGTATATATAATGTTAGGGGTGGAGTCACTTATGGGATATACTGTATATATAATGTGAAGGGTGGACTCCCTTATGGGATATACTGTATATATAATGTGAGGGGTGGAGTCACTTATGGGATATACTGTATATATAATGTGAGGGGTGGACTCCCTTATGGGATATACTGTATATATAATGTGAGGGGTGGACTCTCTTATGGGATATACTGTATATATAATGTGAGGGGTGGACTCCCTTATGGGAGATACTGTATATAATGTGAGGGGTGGAGTCACTTTTGGGAGATACTGTATATAATGTGAGGGGTGGACTCACTTATTGGATATACTGTATATATAATGTGAGGGGTGGACTCACTTATGGGATATAATGTATATATAATGTGAGGGGTGGACTCACTTATGGGATATACTGTATATATAATGTGAGGGGTGGACTCCCTTATGGGAGATACTGTATATAATGTGAGGGGTGGAGTCACTTTTGGGAGATACTGTATATAATGTGAGGGTTGGACTCACTTATAGTATATACTGTATATATAATGTGAGGGGTGGAGTCACTTATGGGAGATACTGTATATATAATGTGAGGGGTGGAGTCACTTATGGTATATACTGTATATATAATGTGAGGGGTGGAGTCACTTATGGGATATACTGTATATATAATGTGAGGGGTGGAGTCACTTATGGGATATACTGTATATAATGTGAGGGGTGGATTCACTTATGGGATATACTGTATATATAATGTGAGGGGTGGACTCACTTATGGGATATACTGTATATATAATGTGAGGGGTGGACTCCCTTATGGGATATACTGTATATATAATGTGAGGGGTGGAGTCACTTATGGGATATACTGTATATAATGTGAGGGGTGGACTCACTTATGGGATATACTGTATATATAATGTGAGGGATGGAGTCACTTATGGGATATACTGTATATATAACGTGAGGGGTGGACTCACTTATGGGATATACTGTATATATAATGTGAGGTGTGGACTCTCTTATGGGATATACTGTATATATAATGTGAGGGGAGGACTCACTTATGGGATATACTGTATATATAATGTGAGGGGTGGAGTCACTTTTGGGAGATACTGTATATAATGTGAGGGGTGGAGTCACTTATTGTATACACTGTATATATAATGTGAGGGGTGGAGTCACTTATGGGAGATACTGTATATATAATGTGAGGGGTGGAGTCACTTATGGTATATACTGTATATATAATGTGAGGGGTGGAGTCACTTATGGGATATACTGTATATATAATGTGAGGGGTGGAGTCACTTATGGGATATACTGTATATAATGTGAGGGGTGGATTCACTTATGGGATATACTGTATATATAATGTGAGGGGTGGACTCACTTATGGGATATACTGTATATATAATGTGAGGGGTGGAGTCACTTATGGTATATACTGTATATATAATGTGAGGGGTGGAGTCACTTATGGGATATACTGTATATATAATGTGAGGGGTGGAGTCACTTATGGGATATACTGTATATAATGTGAGGGGTGGATTCACTTATGGGAGATACTGTATATATAATGTGAGGGGTGGACTCCCTTATGGGATATACTGTATATATAATGTGAGGGGTGGAGTCACTTATGGGATATACTGTATATAATGTGAGGGGTGGACTCACTTATGGGATATACTGTATATATAATGTGAGGGGTGGAGTCACTTATGGGATATACTGTATATATAATGTGAGGGGTGGACTCACTTATGGTATATACTGTATATATAATGTGAGGGGTGGACTTACTTATGGGAGATACTGTATATATAATGTGAGGGGTGGAATCACATATGGGATATACTGTATATATAATGTGAGGGGTGGAATCACTTATGGGATATACTGTATATATAATGTGAGGGGTGGAGTCACTTATGGGAGATACTGTATATATAATGTGAGGGGTGGAGTCACTTATGGGAGATACTGTATATATAATGTGAGGGGTGGAATCACATATGGGATATACTGTATATATAATGTGAGGGGTGGAGTCACTTATGGGATATACTGTATATATAATGTGAGAGGTGGAGTCACTTATGGGATATACTGTATATATAATGTGAGGGGTGGAATCACATATGGGATATACTGTATATATAATGTGAGGGGTGGAATCACTTATGGGATATACTGTATATATAATGTGAGGGGTGGAGTCACTTATGGGATATACTGTATATATAATGTGAGGGGTGGACTCACTTATGGGATATACTGTATATATAATGTGAGGGGTGGACTCCCTTATGGGAGATACTGTATATAATGTGAGGGGTGGAGTCACTTTTGGGAGATACTGTATATAATGTGAGGGTTGGACTCACTTATGGTATATACTGTATATATAATGTGAGGGGTGGACTCCCTTATGGGATATACTGTATACATAATGTGAGGGGTGGAGTCACTTATGGGATATACTGTATATAATGTGAGGGGTGGACTCACTTATGGGATATACTGTATATATAATGTGAGGGGTGGACTTACTTATGGGAGATACTGTATATAAAATGTGAGGGGTGGAATCACATATGGGATATACTGTATATATAATGTGAGGGGTGGAGTCACTTATGGGATATACTGTATATATAATGTGAGGGGTGGAGTCACTTATGGGATATACTGTATATATAATGTGAGGGGTGGAGTCACTTATGGGAGATACTGCATATAATGTGAGGGGTGGAATCACTTATGGGATATACTGTATATAATGTGAGGGGTGGAATCACATATGGGATATACTGTATATATAATGTGAGGGGTGGAGTCACTTATGGGATATACTGTATATATAATGTGAGGGGTGGAATCACTTATGGGATATACTGTATATATAATGTGAGGGGTGGAATCACTTATGGGATATACTGTATATATAATGTGAGGGGTGGAGTCACTTATGGGAGATACTGCATATAATGTGAGGGGTGGAGTCACTTATGGGATATACTGTATATATAATGTGAGGGGTGGAGTCACTTATGGGATATACTGTATATATAATGTGAGGGGTGGAGTCACTTATGGGAGATACTGTATATAATGTGAGGGGTGGAGTCACTTATGGGAGATACTGTATATATAATGTGAGGGGAGGACTCCCTTATGGGATATACTGTATATATAATGTGAGCGGTGGACTCACTTATGGGATATACTGTATATAATGTGAGGGATGGACTCACTTATGGGATATACTGTATATATAATGTGAGGGGTGGACTCACTTATGGGATATACTGTATATATAATGTGAGGGGTGGAGTCACTTATGGGATATACTGTATAAATAATGTGAGGGGTGGAGTCACTTATGGGATATACTGTATATATAATGTGAGGGGTGGAGTCACTTGTGGGAGATACTGCATATAATGTGAGGGGTGGACTCACTTATGGGAGATACTGTATGTATAATGTGAGGGGTGGAGTCACTTATGGGAGATACTGTATATATAATGTGAGGGGTGGAGTCACTTATGGGATATACTGTATATATAATGTGAGGGGTGGAGTCACTTATGGGATATACTGTATAAATAATGTGAGGGGTGGAGTCACTTATGGGATATACTGTATATATAATTTGAGGGGTGGAGTCACTTGTGGGAGATACTGCATATAATGTGAGGGGTGGACTCACTTATGGGAGATACTGTATGTATAATGTGAGGGGTGGAGTCACTTATGGGAGATACTGTATATATAATGTGAGGGGTGGACTCACTTATGGGATATACTGTATAAATAATGTGAGGGGTGGAGTCACTTATGGGAGATACTGTATATAATGTGAGGGGTGGACTCACTTATGGGATATACTGTATAAATAATGTGAGGGGTGGACTCACTTATGGGATATACTGTATATAATGTGAGGGGTGGACTCACTTATGGAATATACTGTATATAATGTGAGGGGTGGAGTCACTTATGGGAGATACTGTATATAATGTGAGGGGTGGACTCACTTATGGGATATACTGTATAAATAATGTGAGGGGTGGAGTCACTTATGGGATATACTGTATATATAATGTGAGGGGTGGAGTCACCTATGGGAGATACTGTATATATAATGTGAGGGGTGGACTCACTTATGGGAGATACTGTATATATAATGTGAGGGGTGGAGTCACTTATGGGATATACTGTATATATGATGTGAGGGGTGGAATCACTTATGGGAGATACTGTATATATAATGTGAGGGGTGGAGTCACTTATGGGATATACTGTATATATAATGTGAGGGGTGGGGTCACTTATGGGATATACTGTATATATAATGTGAGGGGTGGAGTCACTTATGGGAGATACTGTATATATATAATGTGAGGAGTGGACTCACTTATGGGAGATACTGTATATATAATGTGAGGGGTGGACTCACTTATGGGATATACTGTATAAATAATGTGAGGGGTGGACTCACTTATGGGAGATACTGTATATATAATGTGAGGGGTGGAGTCACTTATGGGATATACTGTATATAATGTGAGGGGTGGACTCACTTATGGGATATACTGTATATATAATGTGAGGGGTGGACTCACTTATGGGAGATACTGTATATATAATGTGAAGGGTGGAGTCACTTATGGGATATACTGTATAAATAATGTGAGAGGTGGACTCACTTATGGGATATACTGTATATATAATGTGAGGGGTGGAGTCACTTATGGGATATACTGTATATATAATGTGAGGGGTGGACTCACTTATGGGATATACTGTATATAATGTGAGGGGTGGACTCACTTATGGGATATACTGTATATATAATGTGAGGGGTGGGGTCACTTATGGGATATACTGTATATAATGTGAGGGGTGGACTCACTTATGGGATATACTGTATATATAATGTGAGGGGTGGAGTCACTTATGGGAGATACTGTATATATAATGTGAGGGGTGAAGTCACTTATGGGATATACTGTATATAATGTGAGGGGTGGACTCACTTATGGGATATACTGTATATATGATGTGAGGGGTGGAGTCACTTATGGGATATACTGTATATAATGTGAAGGGTGGAGTCACTTATGGGAGATACTGTATATATAATGTGAGGGGTGGAGTCACTTATGGGATATACTGTATATATGATGTGAGGGGTGGAGTCACTTATGGGATATACTGTATAAATAATGTGAGGGGTGGAGTCACTTATGGGATATACTGTATATATAATGTGAGGGGTGGAGTCACTTATGGGATATACTGTATAAATAATGTGAGGGGTGGACTCACTTATGGGAGATACTGTATATAATGTGAGGGGTGGACTCACTTATGGGATATACTGTATATAATGTGAGGGGTGGAGTCACTTATGGGAGATACTGTATATATAATGTGAGGGGTGGAGTCACTTATGGGATATACTGTATATATGATGTGAGGGGTGGGGTCACTTATGGGATATACTGTATATAATGTGAGGGGTGGACTCACTTATGGGATATACTGTATATAATGTGAGGGGTGGACTCACTTATGGGATATACTGTATATATAATGTGGGGGGTGGACTCACTTATGGGAGATACTGTATATAATGTGAGGGGTGGAGTCACTTATGGGATATACTGTATATAATGTGAGGGGTGGTCTCACTTATGGGATATACTGTATATAATGTGAGGGGTGGACTCCCTTATGGGATATACTGTATATAATGTGAGGGGTGGACTCTCTTATGGGAGATACTGTATATATAATGTGAGGGGTGGAGTCACTTATGGGAGATACTGTATATATAATGTGAGGGGTGGATTCACTTATGGGACATACTGTATATATAATGTGAGGGGTGGAGTCACTTATGGGATATACTGTATATATGATGTGAGGGGTGGACTCTCTTATGGAATATACTGTATATATAATGTGAGGGGTGGAGTCACTTATGGGATATACTGTATATATAATGTGAGGGGTGGACTCACTTATGGGATATACTGTATATAATGTGAGGGGTGGAGTCACTTATGGGATATACTGTATATATAATGTGAGGGGTGGACTCTCTTATGGGATATACTGTATATATAATGTGAGGGGTGGAGTCACTTATGGGATATACTGTATATATAATGTGAGGGGTGGAGTCACTTATGGGAGATACTGTATATATATAATGTGAGGGGTGGAGTCACTTATGGGATATACTGTATATAATGTGAGGGGTGGACTCACTTATGGGAGATACTGTATATATAATGTGAGGGGTGGACTCACTTAATAATGTGAGGGGTGGAGTCACTTATGGGATATACTGTATATAATGTGAGGGGTGGACTCTCTTATGGGATATACTGTATATAATGTGAGGGGTGGACTCACTTATGGGAGATACTGTATATATAATGTGAGGGGTGGAGTCACTTATGGGAGATACTGTATATATATAATGTGAGGAGTGGACTCACTTATGGGAGATACTGTATATATAATGTGAGGGGTGGAGTCACTTATGGGAGATACTGTATATATAATGTGAGGGGTGGAGTCACTTATGGGATATACTGTATATATAATGTGAGGGGTGGAGTCACTTATGGGATACTGTATATATGATGTGAGGGGTGGACTCTCTTATGGAATATACTGTATATATAATGTGAGGGGTGGAGTCACTTATGGGATATACTGTATATATAATGTGAGGGGTGGACTCTCTTATGGGATATACTGTATATATAATGTGAGGGGTGGACTCTCTTATGGGATATACTGTATATATAATGTGAGGGGTGGATTTAGTTATGGGAGATACTGTATATATAATGTGAGGGGTGAAGTCACTTATGGGAGATACTGTATATAATGTGAGGGGTGGACTCACTTATGGGAGATACTGTATATATAATGTGAGGGGTGGAGTCACTTATGGGAGATACTGTATATATATAATGTGAGGGGTGGAGTCACTTATGGGATATACTGTATATATAATGTGAGGGGTGGACTCACTTATGGGAGATACTGTATATATAATGTGAGGGGTGGACTCACTTATGGGATATACTGTATATATAATGTGAGGGGTGGAGTCACTTATGGGAGATACTGTATATATAATGTGAGGGGTGAAGTCACTTATGGGATATACTGTATATAATGTGAGGGGTGGACTCACTTATGGGATATACTGTATATATAATGTGAGGGGTGGACTCACTTATGGGATATACTGTATATAATGTGAGGGGTGGACTCACTTATGGGATATACTGTATATATAATGTGAGGGGTGGACTCACTTATGGGATATACTGTATATAATGTGAGGGGTGGACTCACTTATGGGATATACTGTATATATAATGTGAGGGGTGGACTCACTTATGGGATATACTGTATATATAATGTGGGGGGTGGGGTCACTTATGGGATATACTGTATATATAATGTGAGGGGTGGATTCACTTATGGGAGATACTGTATATAATGTGAGGGGTGGAGTCCCTTATGGGATATACTGTATATAATGTGAGGGGTGGAGTCACTTATGGGAGATACTGTATATATAATGTGAGGGGTGGACTCCCTTATGGGATATACTGTATATATAATGTGAGGGGGGGACTCACTTATGGGATATACTGTATATATAATGTGAGGGGTGGACTCACTTATGGGATATACTGTATATAATGTGAGGGGTGGAGTCACTTATGGGAGATACTGTATATAATGTGAGGGGTGGACTCACTTATGGGATATACTGTATATATAATGTGAGGGGTGGACTCACTTATGGGATATACTGTATATATAATGTGAGGGGTGGAGTCACTTATGGGATATACTGTATATAATGTGAGGGGTGGACTCACTTATGGAATATACTGTATATATAATGTGAGGGGTGGAGTCACTTATGGGAGATACTGTATATAATGTGAGGGGTGGACTCACTTATGGAATATACTGTATATATAATGTGAGGGGTGGACTCACTTATGGGATATACTGTATATAATGTGAGGGGTGGACTCTCTTATGGGATATACTGTATATAATGTGAGGGGTGGACTCACTTATGGGAGATACTGTATATATATAATGTGAGGAGTGGACTCACTTATGGGAGATACTGTATATATAATGTGAGGGGTGGAGTCACTTATGGGAGATACTGTATATATAATGTGAGGGGTGGACTCACTTATGGGATATACTGTATATATAATGTGAGGGGTGGAGTCACTTATGGGAGATACTGTATATATAATGTGAGGGGTGGACTCACTTATGGGATATACTGTATATATAATGTGAGGGGTGGACTCACTTATGGGATATACTGTATATATAATGTGAGGGGTGGAGTCACTTATGGGATATACTGTATATATAATGTGAGGGGTGGACTCACTTATGGGAGATACTGTATATATAATGTGAGGGGTGGACTCACTTATGGGAGATACTGTATATATAATGTGAGGGGTGGACTCACTTATGGGATATACTGTATATATAATGTGAGGGGTGGAGTCACTTATGGGAGATACTGTATATATAATGTGAGGGGTGAAGTCACTTATGGGATATACTGTATATAATGTGAGGGGTGGACTCACTTATGGGATATACTGTATATATAATGTGAGGGGTGGACTCACTTATGGGATATACTGTATATAATGTGAGGGGTGGACTCACTTATGGGATATACTGTATATATAATGTGAGGGGTGGACTCACTTATGGGATATACTGTATATAATGTGAGGGGTGGACTCACTTATGGGATATACTGTATATATAATGTGAGGGGTGGACTCACTTATGGGATATACTGTATATATAATGTGGGGGGTGGGGTCACTTATGGGATATACTGTATATATAATGTGAGGGGTGGATTCACTTATGGGAGATACTGTATATAATGTGAGGGGTGGAGTCCCTTATGGGATATACTGTATATAATGTGAGGGGTGGACTCACTTATGGGAGATACTGTATGTATAATGTGAGGGGTGGACTCACTTATGGGATATACTGTATAAATAATGTGAGGGGTGGAGTCACTTATGGGAGATACTGTATATATAATGTGAGGGGTGGACTCCCTTATGGGATATACTGTATATATAATGTGAGGGGGGGACTCACTTATGGGATATACTGTATATATAATGTGAGGGGTGGACTCACTTATGGGATATACTGTATATAATGTGAGGGGTGGAGTCACTTATGGGAGATACTGTATATAATGTGAGGGGTGGACTCACTTATGGGATATACTGTATATATAATGTGAGGGGTGGAGTCACTTATGGGATATACTGTATATAATGTGAGGGGTGGACTCACTTATGGAATATACTGTATATATAATGTGAGGGGTGGAGTCACTTATGGGAGATACTGTATATAATGTGAGGGGTGGACTCACTTATGGAATATACTGTATATATAATGTGAGGGGTGGAGTCACTTATGGGATATACTGTATATAATGTGAGGGGTGGACTCTCTTATGGGATATACTGTATATAATGTGAGGGGTGGACTCACTTATGGGAGATACTGTATATATATAATGTGAGGAGTGGACTCACTTATGGGAGATACTGTATATATAATGTGAGGGGTGGAGTCACTTATGGGAGATACTGTATATATAATGTGAGGGGTGGAGTCACTTATGGGAGATACTGTATATATAATGTGAGGGGTGGAGTCACTTATGGGAGATACTGTATATATAATGTGAGGGGTGGAGTCACTTATGGGATATACTGTATATATAATGTGAGGGGTGGAGTCACTTATGGGATACTGTATATATGATGTGAGGGGTGGACTCTTATGGAATATACTGTATATATAATGTGAGGGGTGGAATCACTTATGGGATATACTGTATATATAATGTGAGGGGTGGACTCTCTTATGGGATATACTGTATATATAATGTGAGGGGTGGAGTCACTTATGGGAGATACTGTATATATAATGTGAGGGGTGGAGTCACTTATGGGAGATACTGTATATATAATGTAAGGGGTGGACTCACTTATGGGAGATACTGCATATAATGTGAGGGGTGGACTCACTTTTGGTATATACTGTATATATATAATGTGAGGGGTGGAGTCACTTATGGGATATACTGTGTATATATAATGTGAGGGGTGGACTCACTTATGGGAGATACTGTATATATAATGTGAGGGGTGGAGTCACTTATGGGATATACTGTATATATGATGTGAGGGGTGGACTCATTTATGGGATATACTGTATATATAATGTGAGGGGTGGAGTCACTTATGGGATATACTGTATATATAATGTGAGGGGTGGAGTCACTTATGGGATATACTGTATATATAATGTGAGGGGTGGAGTCACTTATGGGATATACTGTATATATGATGTGAGGGGTGGACTCACTTATGGGATATACTGTATATATAATGTGAGGGGTGGACTCACTTATGGGAGATACTGTATATATAATGTGAGGGGTGGAGTCACTTATGGGATATACTGTATATATAATGTGAGGGGTGGAGTCACTTATGGGATATACTGTATATATAATGTGAGGGGTGGAGTCACTTATGGGATATACTGTATATATGATGTGAGGGGTGGAGTCACTTATGGGATATACTGTATATATAATGTGAGGGGTGGAGTCACTTATGGGATATACTGTATATATGATGTGAGGGGTGGAGTCACTTATGGGATATACTGTATATAATGTGAAGGGTGGAGTCACTTATGGGATATACTGTATATATAATGTGAGGGGTGGACTCACTTATGGGATATACTGTATATATAATGTGAGGGATGGAGTCACTTATGGGATATACTGTATATATGATGTGAGGGGTGGACTCATTTATGGGAGATACTGTATATATAATGTGAGGGGTGGACTCACTTATGGGAGATACTGTATATAATGTGAGGGGTGGACTCACTTATGGGAGATACTGTATATAGACCACATCCATCTTAACCCTTATAATTCCCTGTAGCGGCTTCCTCAGGTACCCCCCCCCCCTCCCCCTCTCTATAGAAATACTTCCTAGATGTGCAGAGGGCAGAAGTGAAGCGCTCGGGAGCAGATCATGTGATACTTTTTCTGCTCCCTGGACAACCCATGTAATATCAATGGAATCCGGAGCTCTCCTGCTCTGGACAGTTCCTGGAATGGCCAGAGGCGTCTGAAAAGAACTACACAACTTCCTCTGGAGCATACTGGATAAGTACTGGAAGGATTAAGATTTTTCTATAGAAGTAATTTACAATTCTGTTTAACTTTCTGGCACCAATTAATTAGAAAACTCTTTTGTATCACTTTGGAGTGCGCTTGAACGTCTACACCGGTAACAACCATCACCTGTATACACATCTTGAGTAGTAAAGCTTTAAAGAGTAATGTAAATGATGATTCTAGTTACTGCCCCTTAAATTAAAGCTGCTTTCGCACATATATTAGGAGAAATATAATTTTGGTTCTTCGTGCTCCTGTATATGAATATGTCTGACGTAGATGTAGACAGATGTGTGACTCTGATGCACCAGCTTAAAGGGGTACTCTGGGGAACACAACAATAAGTCAACAATAAGTGTCCTTTATGGTGCCCAGCACTTGCACTGAACCTACCTGTAGATAGGGTATAGGTTGTATTCCCCAGAGTTTCCCTTTAATGTCCTAATTACTTAGGCCAATTGAGCAAGGATTCTCTGAACCGTGGCTAGGAAGACTGTAGAACCCCACTCCACTTACTTTTTTGGCAAACTACGACACCACACTGTAATCCCATATAACCCCCTTATACATGCACATTTCATTTGGGTTTATCCGATTAAACACAGGACACGATGTGCCGATCTATTCTACTTTATTGATTGTGAGACATGGAAGGAAGAGAAATCATGGAGAGAAAATATGAAGAATCATGAAAGGAGAGGAAACAAAATCATTAGGGGGGAAATTCATTGTGAGGACTCGGCCGGTCCTGGTCAGGAATCCATTATGAAGACTGGAAGACAAAAAGAAGGGTAAGAGGCCAGTTACTTATTTAAAAAAAAAAAAAGAAAAAAAAAGAGACAATTAGGGTTTAGTCAGATATTAAGTAGAAATTCCAAGGGTGGCCTTGTATTTCTGGTAGTTATTTAGACTTTTTTAACCCGAGTCTACGATTTCTCATGTGTCACTTATTCCGACATATGTGAAATAGAAGATAGAAAAATTATACATGCTGCGGTTCATAGTGTAAACTGCGACACATATTGAGTGTTGTTTGCATAATATCCTTCAAAATACACCCTATAAAACATAGTATAAATGCAAATGATTTATGTGGAATATGTAAAAAAAAGGTTCTATTTATTATTTATTACCCGGATTTTACAGTTTTCAGGAATATCCCACGGGTGGTAATAAAGTACTGCCTCACACACAGTTTCTTCTACGGCTGCATTCACACCACGTTTTTTGCAATACATTTAGCGTGTACATTTTCAATGTGAAAACCGTATGCATTGACTCTCCATCGAAAACCGTATGCCAAACTTTGCATCCGGCTGCATCCGTTTAGCGTCTTGTACTGCTTTGTCATTGTTTTTTCTCCCGTACCCAAAACCTTAGTCTACCATGGTTTTTGGTCTGGGTGAAAAACCGTATTAAACTGTATACTTTTTTTTTACATGGGAGTCAATGGGAGCAATACAGAACTGTATTTGCGTACGATTCCATCCGGTTGCACCATACGGTTTTTGACTTTGCACATTTTTTTTTTGGAATCTCAATCAAACAAGTGAAACTTTATTCATAATGGAGTGAAAAGTTAAAAGCGTATAATTTTTTCTTAAAAAAAACGGATGCAACCGGACATCATTTTTCAAACCATATTAAAATTAAAACTGGGTTCAAATTTGTACACATTTTGATACAGTTTAGTCAGGTTTTGAGGAATCCGTTTTTTCATCAAAAACCTGATACGGGAACTGTATTGCAAAAAACGTGGTGTGAATGCACCCTAAGTGCGCCCCGCGGGGACTTGCGGTTGAACTTTGTCTAATGGCTAGTATAGTACACGGTATACACAGTACACTGACAGGCAGCCTGTTTCCATACATGGCAGACCTGGAAGTCATGATTTGGCCTCTGGCTGTGATCTGGCTAAACATACATTTACAGGTCACCTGTGTGTGTCCAAATTAGGATGAAAGGTATAATTTGGCCAAATGAGAAAAGCTACATTAATGAATACAGAGACAAGCTGGTACGAAGACAATAATGTGCTGATCTGTTTATTGAAAATGGCTACCCACCTTTTATATACTAGATATACGTCATAGATTATATTGTTTTAAAACACACACACAGCATTTTCTCATACGATCACAAGAAAACATCCCAAGCCCTCATAATCATTGGTGGCCGTCCCCCCCCCCCCCCCCCCCAGACATGACATGTCCTGCAGACTAATTGTCCCTTTTCTCAAGATTGACACCCCCCCTCCCCCATACAACCATATCTCATGGCCTTGCTTATAGCATTCTTATTTTTCTAGTATTTAATCATTAGGTTACTATTAACCATTTAGTTTCCATACCATCTGCCATGGTAACCATTGGAAATCAACAATAGTAGATGAATGCAGGGGTCGCTATTGACCACGGCAACTATAGAGTTAAGCTTTCACAAGAGCAGAGCTCATACACAGCATATGACAGAAACAAGGGGTTAAAGTGGTATTCCCATCTCAAACATTTATAGCGTACCCACAATGTCTTACACATGAGGGTCCTGTCTCTGGGACCCCCACCTATGTGAATGGTTCCTCTGTTATTGTCCAGCTTGCAGTTGCTGGAGGTGAACAGGAAAAGCCGAAAACAGCAGAGAAGACTCCAAGAGTCCTGTAACTCTATAGTTACGCGAATTGCATGAAACAGCCCCCTCAGAAGTTTTGTGGCTTCCCACCTTATTCCACAATCAGGCCAGACTGGCCAGGGGACCCATATTTTTTAAATAGGCTCAGGTCCCAGACGTGGGACCCGCATCTATCAAATACAAATGGCATATTCTGTGGCTATGCCATAAATGTTGGAAATGGGAAAACCACTTTTAGCTTTTCAATAAATCACGTTATTACAAAGTGTTTTGCGAGAAGCCCAATATAATCCATTAGGACGTTATGTTGTGAGGAGTGGGGAAATCTCCATACAGCTGGTACCCCTGGTTGGGCTCTAACCCCGGAGCCCAGTTCTGCTTCTACTATCTTATTTTGGATACTACTTTGTATAAAATTCACATTTTCAAAAAAATTACATTTAAATGTTCAGACTTCACCTATTTGTACAGGGAAATTAGTAAATATTGTTATCGGAATCAAAAACTGGTCCATCAGCTTCTTTAACATTGGCAGCCTGTCAGTATACAAATCCTATACAAAAATAAGTTAAAAGACACCATCAGCACATTTGGACGTATTAGTTACAAGCAAAGAAAATTTTCCCCTCAATAATAATAATTTTATTTTTGGGCCACCCCAGGGCACTGTACATACAATATACAACACAAATGCAAATACAGTAAACAGGAAACAGTAAATGATGGACTAATATCGTGAGAGGGGTCAAATTCTATAACCTACAAATGGAAATGAAAATGTTTGCATTTTTATTATTTATTATTCTCGCCGTTTGAGAGACATAAGCTTTTATTTTTGAATCCACAGACCCATATGAGGCTTGTTGTTTTTTGCAGGACGAATTATACTTTGTAATTAAATCACTAATTTTTTTAATAAAATGTGCTGCAAAAAGGGGAGTTATCACAGCTTTTTTTTTTTTTACCTCCCTTTTAAAATAGCAATAGTTTAATGATATGGATTAAAAATGTATCCCCTTAAAATATTGGGGCATCCCCCACATTATTATATTGTGACTACCACAATAAACTAACATAACCTCCACCTTCAAACAATACAAATCTCCAAGAGGTCAGGCCACACTAAGATATAGCATTCTCTATTAGTTTATACTTGTGGACCTCATAGGACGTACTTACATCCAAATATCAATAACAATAATCATGACTGGCGGGATTTTATATATGTACCATTGGAGAATATATACAGCCCCCTTGACTAATTATCCTCCACATCTCTGTTAAGCCCTTTTATTAACACCATTATATAACAATATAAATATTATAAACATTATCAAACAAAATATACATAACCTGTCAGAAATGAGGGTCCCTGGAGGTCTCAACTGTATCCAGAACATCACCAAAATCAGAGGCACTAAATGTTCTATTACCCTTGGCCGCAACTCCCCGACCCAAGGGCACCCACTTCGCTTAGTGCCTGTTACCATCAAAACTCCTGGGGCCCGTAACCACCACCAGGAGGCCCATTCCAGCTGTACCATAACAACTGGCAAACTCATTTCCATTACCATAATCTCAATAATTTTTTAACCATGAACATCTCCAAGGACCCTTAAACCGTCCCAACACCAACTAACCGCGCCACAAAAAGAAGGGAGGAGGGGTGGGACTTCTTCTCCTTGCTTTCCCGCCACTGGCTGGCTCCTCCCCAACCAGCCCTTAACCCCTTAAGGACCAGGCCATTTTATACCTTAAGGACCGGAGCGTTTTTTGCAATTCTGACCACTGTCACTTTAAACATTAATAACTCTGGAATGCTTTTAGTTATCATTCTGATTCCGAGATTGTTTTTTCGTGACATATTCTACTTTAACTTAGTGGTAAAATTTTATGGTAACTTGCATCCTTTCTTGGTGAAAAATCCCAAAATTTGATGAAAAAAATGAAAATTTTGCATTTTTCTAACTTTGAAGCTCTCTGCTTGTAAGGAAAATGGATATTCAAAATATATATTTTTTTGGGTTCACATATACAATATGTCTACTTTATGTTTGCATCATAAAATTTATGAGTTTTTACTTTTGGAAGACACCAGAGGGCTTCAAAGTTCAGTAGCAATTTTGAAATTTTTCACAAAATTTTCAAACTCACTATTTTTCAGGGACCAGTTCAGTTTTGAAGTGGATTTGAAGGGTCTTCATATTAGAAATACCCCATAAAAGACCCCATTATAAAAACTACACCCCCTAAAGTATTAAAAAAAACATTCAGTAAGTGTATTAACCCTTTAGGTGTTTCACAGGAATAGCAGCAAAGTGAAGGAGAAAATTCAAAATCTTCATTTTTTACACTCGCATGTTCTTGTAGACCCAATTTTTGAATTTTTGCAAGGGATAAAAAGGAGAAAATTTTTACTTGTATTTGAAACCCAATTTCTCTCGAGTAAGCACATACCTCATATGTCTATGTAAAGTGTTCGGCGGGCGCAGTAGAGGGCTCAGAAGGGAAGGAGCGACAAATGGTTTTTGGGGGGCATGCCGCATTTAGGAAGCCCCTATGGTGCCAGGACAGCAAAAAAAAACACATGGCATACCATTTTGGAAACTAGACCCCTCAGGGAACGTAACAAGGGGTAAAGTGAACCTTAATACCCTACAGGTGATTCACGACTTTTGCATATGTAAAAAAAATATATTTTTTTTTTACCTAAAATGCTTGGTTTCCCAAAAATTTTACATTTTTAAAAAGGGTAATAGCAGAAAATACCCCCCAAAATTTGAAGCCCAATTTCTCCCGATACAGAAAACACCTTGCATGGGGGTGAAAAGTGCTCTGCTGGCGCACTACAGGTCTCAGAAGAGAAGGAGTCACATTTGGCTTTTTGAAAGCAAATTTTGCTCTGGGGGCATGCCGCATTTAGGAAGCCCCTATGGTGCCAGAACAGCAAAAAAAAAAAACACATGGCATACCATTTTGGAAACTAGACCCCTCGGGGAACGTAACAAGGGGTAACGTGAACCTTAATGCCCTACAGGTGTTTCACGACTTTTGCATATGTAAAAAAAAAAATTTTTTTTTACCTAAAATGCTTGTTTTCCCAAAATGTTTACATTTTTTAAAAGGGTAATAGCGGAAAATACCCCCCAAAATTTGAAGCCCAATTTCTCCCGATTCAGAAAACACCCCATATGGGTGTGAAAAGTGCTCTGCTGGCGCACTACAGGTCTCAGAAGAGAAGGAGTAACATTTGGCTTTTTGAAAGAGAATTTTGCTCTGGGGGCATGCCGCATTTAGGAAGCCCCTATGGTGCCAGGACAGCAAAAAAAAAACACATGGCATACCATTTTGGAAACTAGACCCCTCGGGGAACGTAACAAGGGGTAATTTGAACCTTAATACCCTACAGGTGTTTCACGACTTTTGCATATGTAAAAAAATATATATTTTTTTTACCTAAAATGCTTGTTTTCCCAAAAATTTTAAATTTTTTAAAAGGGTAATAGCAGAAAATACCCCCCAAAATTTGAAGCCCAATTTCTCCCGAGTACGGCGATACCCCATATGTGGCCCTAAACTGTTGCCTTGAAATACGACAGGGCTCCAAAGTGAGAGCGCCATGCGCATTTGAGGCCTAAATTAGGGACTTGCATAGGGGTGGACATAGGGGTATTCTACGCCAGTGATTCCCAAACAGGGTGCCTCCAGCTGTTGTAAAACTCCCAGCATGCCTGGACAGTCAACGGCTATCTGGCAATACTGGGAGTAGTTGTTTTGCAACAGCTGGAGGCTCCGTTTTGGAAACAGTGGCGTACCAGACGTTTTTCATTTTTATTGGGGAGGGGGGTTGTATAGGGGTATGTGTATATGTAGTGTTTTTTACTTTTTATTTTATTTTGTGTTAGTGTAGTGTAGTGTTTTTAGGGTACAGTCGCACGGGCGGGGGTTCACAGTAGTTTCTCGCTGGCAGTTTGAGCTACGGCAGAAAATTTGACGCAGCTCAAACTTGCAGCCGGATACTTACTGTAATCCTCCGCCCATGTGAGTGTACCCTGTACGTTCACATTGGGGGGGGGGGGGGGAATCCAGCTGTTGCAAAACTACAACTCCCAGCATGTACGGTCTATCAGTGCATGCTGGGAGTTGTAGTTTTGCAACCGCTGGAGGCTCCGTTTTGGAAACAGTGGCGTACCAGACGTTTTTCATTTTTATTGGGGAGGGGGGCTGTGTAGGGGTATGTGTATATGTAGTGTTTTTTACTTTTTATTTTATTGTGTGTTAGTGTAGTGTTTTTAGGGTACAGTCACACGGGTACAGTTCACAGTAGTTTCTCGCTGGCAGTTTGAGCTGCGGCAGAAATTTTGCCGCACCTCAAACTTGCAGCCGGATACTTACTGTAATCCTCCGCCCATGTGAGCGTACCCTGTACGTTCACATTGGGGGGGGGGGGGAACATCCAGCTGTTGCAAAACTACAACTCCCAGCATGTACGGTCTATCAGTGCATGCTGGGAGTTGTAGTTTTGCAACAGCTGGAGGCACACTGGTTGTGAAACACCGAGTTTGGTAACAAACTCAGTGTTTTGCAACCAGTGTGCCTTCAGCTGTTGCAAAAGCTACAACCCCCAGCATGTACGGACAGCGGAAGGGCATGCTGGGTGTTGTAGTTATGCAACAGCTGGAGGCATACTACTTTGGCTGGGGATGCTGGGGATTGTAGTTATGAAACAGCTGGAGACACACTGGTTTGCTTCTTAACTCAGTGTGCCTTCAGCTGTTGCAAAACTACAACTCTCAGCAGTCACCGACAGCCAACGGGCATGCTGGGAGTTGTAGTTATGCAACCACCAGATGCACCACTACAACTCCCAGCATGCACTTTAGCTGATTGTGCAAGCTGGGAGTTGTAGTTACACAACAGCTGAAGGTACACTTTTCCATAGAAAGAATGTGCCTCCAGCTGTTGCAAAACTACAAGTCCCAGCATGCCCATAAGGGCATGCTGGGAGTTGTGGTGGTCTGCCTCCTGCTGTTGCATAACTACAGCTCCCAGCATGCCCTTTTTGCATGCTGGGAGCTGTTGCTAAGCAACAGCAGGAGGCTGTCACTCACCTCCAACGATCCTCGCCGCACAGGTCAGTCCCTCGTCGTCTCCGCCGCCGCCGCTGTTCCTGGGGCCCCGATCCCAACAGGGGCGCCGGGGATCGGGGTCCCTAGCACCAGGGGTGCACGTCCCGCACCCGCTCACGTCCTCCAGAAGAGGGGCGGAGCGGGTTGCGGGAGTGACACCCGCAGCAGGCGCCCTGATTGGTCGGCCGGTAATCCGGCCGACGAATCAGGGCGATCGTGAGGTGGCACCAGTGCCACCTCACCCCTGCTGGCTCTGGCTGTTCGGGGCCGTCTCTGACTCCGGGTCAATAATTCCGGGTCACCGGGTCACTGGAGACCCGATTGACCCGGAATCCGCCGCAGATCGCTGGACTGAATTGTCCAGCGATCTGCGCCCATCGCCGACATGGGGGGTCATAATGACCCCCCTGGGCGATATGCCCCGATGCCTGCTGAACGATTTCAGCAGGCATCGGGGACCGGCTCCGCTCCAGATGGTTGCGGGGGGCCGGTAAAACACATGACGTTCTCATACGTCATGTGTCCTTAAGGACTCGGAAATGGAGACGTATGAGAACGTCATGTGTCCTTAAGGGGTTAAATACCCCTGGGACTCCACCCCCAACACCTTCAAACCCCCCAATAGCGAACTCTCTTCAGGAGACTCTCCCCCCCCCCTTTTACCTCCCCCTTAAAGCCAGTAACTCCTTAACTAATTTAACCCCTTAGATCCCAATAAACCCCCCGTCAAGCCGCTACTCCACTAGGGCTTCCCCCTCTGCTCCGCACTATGTGGCCACAAATTCCCGGGTTAGAGCAAACTATAAATATCAACAACAAATAACAGTGCTGATAGGAGGGAACTCCATAAGACTTAGCTTTTATTAGGTATACAGTGACCCCCCGACCTACGATGGCCCCGACATATGATCAAATTGACATACGATGGCCTCTCAGAGGCCATCGCATGTCGATGTCAGCATCGACATACAATGCTTTTTTATGTCGGGGCCATCGCATTAAGTGCTATCCGGCAGCGCCAAATGCTTAAGCTGCTTACGGATAGCAGCTTAATGTTCCCCGTGTGGTGCGGTAAGTATTACTTACCCCTCCACGATGCTCCGGGGTGCCCTCCGGGTCCAGCGCTGGTCTTCCGGTGTCTTCTCGGCCCTCTCCGATGACGTCAATACGCTGCTGCGTACGTCATCCAATAGGAATGGCGTACGCAGCGGCGTAATGACGTCGCTACGCAGGCCCAGTAAGGCCTTGCGGAAGAAAGCAGAGAACCGGAGAAGACAGCAGAGGACCGGAGAAGACAGAGGAGGATCGGAGAAGACAGCGGAGAGCCCAGCGGAGGCCCGGGGACACCATCGGGAGCGGCGGGGACAGGTGAGTACAGCATCCTATACTTTACATTGCACGAATCCCTCAACATACGATGGATTCGACAAACGATGGCTTGTTTGGAACGAATAACCATCGTATGTTGAGGGACCACTGTACTCTAAAAGCCACCAAAATAACCAAAAAGTGTTCAGAAAATCACCACCACCAAATAATAAATTTAGGTGTGAAGAAATTACCACATAGCAATGTGGATTTTTACAAAATGCCGCAAGTTAATGATATCCAATCAGAATAGTACCAAACGTGTTTCTGCCACGGTAGTGTGATGTCATCAGGGGACCTACTATGTATGTTACGCTGAGCGCTCCGGGTCCCTGCTCCTCCCTGGAGCGCTCGCGGCGTTCCTCTCTCTGTAGCGCCCCGGTCAGACCCGCTGACCGGGAGCGCTGCACTGACACTGCTGGCGGGGATGCGATTCGCATAGCGGGACGTGCCCGCTCGCGAATCGCATCCCAAGTCTCTCACCTGTCCCGGTCCCCGGCTGTCTCGTCCTGGCGCGCGCGGCTCTGCTCCTTGGGGCGCGCGCACGCCAGCTCTCTATGATTTAAATCTGTCTAATTAGCCTCCACCTGCTCCCTGTCTATTTAGCCTCACTTCCCCTTCACTTCCTTGCTGGATCTTGTTGCCTTTGTGCCAGAGAAAGCGTTACAGTGTTTGCCTTACCAGTGTACCTGACCTCTTGCCATTGCTATTGACTACGAACCTTGCCGCCTGCCCCGACCTTCTGCTACGTCTGACCTTGCCTCTGCCTAGTCCTTCTGTCCCACGCCTTCTCAGCAGTCAGCGAGGTTGAGCCGTTGCCGGTGGATACGACCTGGTTGCTACCGCCGCAGCAAGACCATCCCGCTTTGCGGCGGGCTCTGGTGAACACCAGTAGCAACCTAGAACCGGTCCACCGACACGGTCCACGCCAATCCCTCGCTGACACAGAGGATCCACATCCAGCCTGCCGAATCCTAACAGTAGATCCGGCCATGGATCCCGCTGAGGTCCCGCTGCCAGTTGTCGCTGACCTTACCACGGTGGTCGCCCAGCAGTCTCAACAGATAGAGCAACTTGGACAACAGTTCGCCCAACAAGGACAGCAGCTGTCGCAGTTGACCGCCATGCTACAGCAACTTCTGCCACAGCTACAGCAGCAACCATCTCCTCCGCCAGCTCCTGCACCTCCTCCGCAGCGAGTGCCCGCTCCTGGCCTCTGCTTGTCCCTGCCGGACAAATTTGATGGGGACTCTAGACTTTGCCGTGGTTTCCTGTCACAATGTTCCCTACATTTGGAGATGTTGTCGGACCTATTTCCTACAGAACGGTCGAAGGTGGCTTTCGTGGTCAGTCTCCTGTCTGGGAAGGCCCTGTCATGGGCCACACCGCTCTGGGACCGCAATGATCCTGTCACTGCCACTGTACAGTCCTTCTTCGCTGAGGTTCGTAGTGTCTTCGAGGAACCAGCCTGAGCTTCTTCTGCCGAAACTGCCTTGCTGAACCTGGTCCAGGGAAATTCTTCTGTAGGCGAATACGCCATCCAATTTCGTACCCTCACCTCAGAACTATCTTGGAACAACGAGGCCCTCTGCGCGACCTTTAAAAAGGCCTATCCAGTAACATCAAAGATGTGCTGGCCGCACGAGAAATTCCTGCCAACCTGCATGAACTTATCCATTTGGCCACCCGCATTGACATGCGTTTTTCTGAAAGACACCAGGAGCTCCGCCAGGAAAAAGACCTTGATCTCTGGGCACCTCTCTCACAGTATCCTTTGCAATCTACCCCTGTGCCTCCCGCCGAGGAGGCTATGCAAGTGGATCGGTCTCGCCTGACCCATGAAGAGAGGACTCGCCGCAGAGATAAAAATTTATGTCTGTACTGCACTAGTACCGAACATTTCTAGGGTGGATTGCCCTATTCGTCCTCCACGTCTGGGAAACGCACGCACGCACCCAGCTCATGTGGGAGTGGCGTCTCTTGGTCTGAAGTCTGCTTCTCCACGTCTCACTGTGCCCATACGGATTTCTCCTTCTGACAACTCTTCCTTCTCAGCTATGGCCTTCTTGGACTCTGGTTCTGCGGGAAATTTTATTTTGGCCTCTTTTGTCAATAAGTTCAACATCCCTGTGACCCGTCTCGTCAAGCCGCTCTACATTTCCTCGGTCAACGGAGTTAAATTGGACTGCACCGTGCGTTACCGCACAGAACTCTGCACATGAGCATTGGACTGCATCTAGAAAAAATTTAACTTTTTGTTTTGCCCAACTGCACCTCTGAGGTCCTCCTCGGTCTGCCATGGCTCCAACGCCACTCTCCTACCCTTGACTGGACCACCGGGGAGATCAAGAGCTGGGGTGCTTCTTGCCACAAAAGATGCCTCACGCCTGCCCCCAGTCCTGTCTGTCAAACCTCAGTGTCTCCCCCTATACCTGGTCTCCCCAAGGCCTATCAGGACTATGCCGTGCCTCCTCATAGCCCCCGTCCTGGTAACACTCTGCCCCGTGCCAAGTTTCACCCTCTGCCCCCCCTCCCCATTCCTTCTGAACTGCCTGCCGTTGATGACCATACCCAGGACTTCACTGTCCTCCAGAAGGAGACTCTACAATCGCTCCCAATGTCCTTGTCCCATGTGGAGCGACATCCGGGCAAAAAGAGGGGGAGACCTAAGGGGGGAGTACTGTTACGCCGAGCGCTCCGGGTCCCTGCTCCTCCCCGGAGCGCTCGCGGCGTTCCTCTCTCTGCAGCGCCCCGGTCAGACCCGCTGACCGGGAGCGCTGCACTGACACTGCCGGCGGGGATGTGATTTGCATAGCGGGACGCGCCCGCTCGCGAATCTCATCCCAAGTCTCTCACCTGTCCCGGTCCCCGGCTGTCTCGTCCTGGCGCGCGCGGCTCCGCTCCTTAGATTTAAAGGGCCTGTGCACCAATGATTGGTGCCTGGCCCAATCTGTCTAATTAGCCTCCACCTGCTCCCTGTCTATTTAGCCTCACTTCCCCTTCACTTCCTTGCCGGATCTTGTTGCCTTTGTGCCAGAGAAAGCGTTACAGTGTTTGCCTTACCAGTGTACCTGACCTCTTGCCATTGCTATTGACTACGAACCTTGCCGCCTGCCCCGACCTTCTGCTACGTCTGACCTTGCCTCTGCCTAGTCCTTCTGTCCCACGCCTTCTCAGCAGTCAGCGAGGTTGAGCCGTTGCCGGTGGATACGACCTGGTTGCTACCGCCGCAGCAAGACCATCCCGCTTTGCGGCGGGCTCTGGTGAACACCAGTAGCAACCTAGAACCGGTCCACCGACACGGTCCACGCCAATCCCTCGCTGACACAGAGGATCCACATCCAGCCTGCCGAATCATAACAATGTAATAATGAATGGTATAAGGGCTGTTCGACTGAGCCCACCATACATTAGTAAACTGCATGCATAAGAATAAATAAAAAACTACTGATACAGAGAACAATGGTTACACAAATGGGGAGACACCCGATACTTAGTGTACTACCCATTGCAAGGCTACAGGACATTTCTTGCAGGGCATAGTAACTGCAGTCATCAAAGGGATCTGTAAAGGAAACACACAACAACAATAAAGGTTTCAGCAAACGTTCCTCCAGAGAACTAATAATTTCCGCTGAATACTGATGTTGTCACTCACATGTCCCTGTAAAGTCCATGGATGTAGTCCCTATAAGTAAGCCGCATGTGAGTACCTGAAAAGCAAATTCTGCGTCATGCACCTGCTGATGTACTCACGATTAAGTCGCCTTGCTTCCGGCATTGGTTCTCGGTGCAGCGCTCCTACCCGCAGTGGCGGCGAGCCGTCTGTTACTCGCGGCTACTGAGCGCTCACCGAGACCATGCTGGCGTCTGACGTCATATCCTCCGCCGACCGGAAGTTACGTCCTGGTGCCCAGCCCTCAGTGACGTGGACAGAGGGCGGCGCCGGATATGACTGACAGCATCCTTAGTTACAGCGGGGATGTATTAACAACTAGGCAATTCACCTAGAACAATACAGAGGACCGGAATAGCCCGATACACTGGGCGAACATGAAGATATATACAAATACCATTCAACAGGCAAGATAGTATATGGGGATAAAACCATGGGGTATCCGTGTAAACCTAAGTTGGATACAGGGTCCCGTGAACTTTAGTTGCGGTAAACCCCACCTCCTCCTCTTGAAACCTCATATATTATAACACCAGTTATGGTGCTACAGTACAGCTAAATCCATTTGGAAATTACAGAGATGTCCCATTAATCTACAATATGTGTCAGACTAGAGATGGTAGTTAGGATTAAAAAATATATATATGTGTAATATTGCTGAGTGAATATATATATATATATATGTGTGAATAGAGGGGGTGTGGTATATACCGGGAGGCACATGACCCGAAGGATAATAAATAGCATATACAATATAGTTTAATGTAAGGCATATGATAAGAGGCTGATTGGGGGTAATAATAACAAACAGTGGCCCTGAGGGTATAATACGGGCCGTCTGTGACACATCTCATCCTGGGCGGTGCCTAGACGGGGAACGCCGCTCACGTTCCTCCTACTTGGCCTCGTTATGTCCCTATTAACAATGGTTATACTACCTCATAGGCCCACTAGGGTCTCCACTAACTGCTTATTAGTCACCATGGAGGAGAGAACGGGTCACAGAAAGCAAGCATAGTTAAGCTGGTCATTTAAACCATCAGGGACACTGGTGCCCATTTCATATATCCACCTACACTCTTTTTGTAGTAGTCGCTGATCAAAATCCCCACCCCCACCCCCCTCGCTGATGGTTCCACTTTTTCTATCCCAAAGAATTTCAGATTAAAAACATCATTCCTGTGACAACAGATCATGTGCCTGGCCAAAGAGGTGTCCCGGTCATGCCTCACATCCCCCAGATGTTCAAGAATCCGTTTTTTGAACTCTCTATAGGTTTACTCTATATACTTCTTAGAACATGGGCAAATAGCCATGTAGATGATACCTCGAGTGCTACAATTAATAAAATTCCAGATCTCGAACTGTCTGCCTGTGTTCTCACATGAGAAGGTTTTTGTTTTGAGGATGTGAGGACATGCTTTACAGTGGCCGCAGAGATGATTTCCCGTGGGTTTGTGAGTTCTATCTAGTCAAGTCATACAATCCGACGTCACAGGAGAAAGATGGCTATGTGTAACCATATCCCCTATATTCCGTCCCCTTCTATATGTGATCTGGGATATTCGGGGATTACATCTTGAGTATCAGCATCCATTTTCAGAATACCCCAGTACTTTTTAAGGGCGTCTCGCATAAGGGTAGCACCCTTCCTTGTGTGTATCCCACTCAACCCTGGTGGCACAGGGATAGAGATTGGTGAGTGGGATATAGATATTCTCTTAATTGTAATCCTGTGGGTGCATGAGGCTGTGCTCTGCAGTGCTGGAGGCCCCTCAAATGTGGACCACTCTACCCAGGCGGCACAGTGATTTTGAGTGGATTTGGGGAATTGGCACACTGTGCCTCTTACCAGCAATGTCCTGGAGCCTGGTTGCCGGAAAAAGGTTTTCGCTGGGGAGACGTTCGCTGGCAGGCGGGATGCGTACAACCCCGGAAGCGTGCTCCGGTAAATTTCTTGCGATCCGGTGAATGATGCTAAAGATCATCGGGATTGCCAATACTGGGGTACAGGTGATAGAGGCTAGACGCGTTTTGAGGTACTCATCTACCTCTTTTTCAATAGCAATGAAAATCCATTGCTATTGAATGAAAGCCCATTGCTATTGAAAAAGAGGTAGATGAGTACCTCGAAACGTGTCTAACCTCTATCACCTGTACCCCAGTATTTGTAAACCCGAAGATCTTTACCATCATTCACTGGATCGCAAGAAATTTTCCGGAGCACGCTTCCGGGGTTGTACGCATCCTGCCTGCCAGCGGACGTCTCCTCCGCGAAAACCTTTCACTGGCAAAACTTTCCCTGTGCCGCCGGGGTAGAGTGGTCCACATTTGAGGGGCCTCCAGCGCTGCAGAGCGCAGCCTCATGCAGCCACAGGATTACAATTAAGAGACTATCTATATCCATCTCACCAATCTCTATCCCTGTGCCACCGGGGTAGAGTGGGATACACACAAGGAAACCCCAGCACCGCAGAGCGCATTGATTTTAACCCCTTACCAACACACAGCTGCATGCAGTATCCTGACCAGATATGAGCTATACAGAGACATTGCTACTCAGACTTTGTAATCAACCATACAAGGCACGATCTCCATGTATACATCTATAAGCGCTACAGACTATTTGTAATCAACCATACAAGGCACGATCTCCATGCATACATCTATAAGCGCTACAGACTATTTGTAATCAACCATACAAGGCACGATCTCCATGTATACATCTATAAGCGCTACAGACTATTTGTAATCAACCATACAAGGCACGATCTCCATGCATACATCTATAAGCGCTACAGACTATTTGTAATCAACCATACAAGGCACGATCTCCATGTATACATCTATAAGCGCTACAGACTATTTGTAATCAACCATACAAGGCACGATCTCCATGCATACATCTATAAGCGCTACAGACTATTTGTAATCAACCATACAAGGCACGATCTCCATGTATACATCTATAAGCGCTACAGACTATTTGTAATCAACCATACAAGGCACGATCTCCATGCATACATCTATAAGCGCTACAGACTATTTGTAATCAACCATACAAGGCACGATCTCCGTGCATACATCTATAAGCGCTACAGACTATTTGCCACACTGGGATACCAGCACTTTTTTACCCTGTATATTATATGTCTATTTTATTTTATTGTATGAATATTTTATACATTCATTACCTTGCTTATCGTGGTGAGTCCAATGTAAGGGCCCTACAAAGGACATCACAAGCACTATCATTGTAATAATAAATTGTTTTAAATAATTCACTGGATCTACATAATTTTTAACATATATTTTATATATATACCCATTTATTTGTGACAATCAAGCCCAGATTTGAGGAAAGTGTACCCCCACTTTATACATTTTTCGCAGGTTGTATGGGATACACAGCCTTTTTCACATGAGTACTTGTCTGGCAGTAATACTATTGTCCCTATTGTCGGGTTGCAGCTATAGCTATATTATTAATATAGATGCCGAGGTTCTGTGTGATGGAACATACACCTGAGACTATTGGACGTCCTTTAAGGGGACTAAGCCCCTTGTGCTCCTTCGGTAGTGCATAACAAGTCGCCACTTGGGGACTCTTAGGTAGCAAAACATTTTATTAATCCTTATTTATAATTCTCTTATCAAGAGCATCAACCAGCATTGTTTCTAATTCACCCAGATATTGATCAGTAGGATCCCCTGGAAGGATTGCATATCCCTCTCGAAAGAGATCCAGGCTTTACTTTCTGGAAGACGTCAATCGCTGGCGAGTCAACAGGGGGACGCATTCTATTACTCTTTAGTTTCAAGTTTGTGAATGGGCCTATTCCTACTCCTCTGCTCTCACCTTCTCCAGACTCGCCAGTAATCTGACATCGTTCTGTTCTCTGTATCCCAAGGTGGGTACTTTTCACCTCCTCTTGTGTACAGAGGAATTTGTGCCATCTTAACTTTCTCAAAAACAAATGCAAATCCTTGATCCAGGACAAAAACATTAAACCTGTCCACTGGTACAAATGGCATTCCCTTAGACAATATTGTTTTTCTGTTCCAGAATTCTCTGTGAGAGTTTAATAATATGATTATCCCCCATCATGTCCTTCTTTCCCTCAGGGCATATGGGGTGTCCTCTAAAAAAAGAGGACGGAGCTACAGAGGATGAGGACGATGATGCAGAGGCTGAACCTGCTGCCACATGGCCCCCTTGTGATGCTTGCTTTTATCCTCTTCCTCTGCCTCTCTCACCACGTCCTCCTATTTCCAGATTCAGTTTCTGAGTCAAAATCTGCGGACGAGACTTCGCTTCCCTTTGTGTCACTCTGTTTATTGATCTCACCATAGGCTCTGTGTTCTCTAAAATCCAATCTAAATTGCTTATGTTTACTTTCTTTGATGTTCCTCTGGAATCATTCTACAGATGTTCTCAAGATAGAATCTCGTTTGGCAAATTCAGGATCCTCCTTCTGACACAGTGCCTTTTCAATGAAACTATTGAGTTTCTTTGAACTCTCTGTAAGCAATGCCTTCTCCTCCTCTAGTAATTGTGGTGACCAACCGGGTGAATGGCGGGATCACGGGTGTTGTGGTGTGAGTGGTGGGATCTGATGTTATTAACCCTGAGGGTAGGATGATATTAACCCCTATGTGTTCGTGACATCAGTGTGGTTTTTGGGTTCTGGAACACCACATGCCCGGATTCTCCGCTATCCCACGGGATAGTAGGGAATAAAGAGTCCACAACTAGTTATGGTCAAACGGAGGCTTTACTGAATAGAAGACAGGTGTAATTATCTTCACAGCTAAGGCCAGAATTCCCAGAGAGGTGACCAGTACTCAGAGGACCTCGCAGTTTGCTGGACCAATACTTGTAATTAACTTGACTTGTAATTAAACTTGACTTGACTATGTGCAGGACTTGACTAGTTTCAGTGACAGCAGACATAGACTTGTAAACTTACTGGAAACTGTAGCTTTTGGGGTACTCCAGATGCTGATCACTTGTCCTGAGATCTCTGGTAGCTGCTTCAGCAAAAACTTAAGTGGTATAGCTAAGAGCACTTAGCTCAAAGAGAGTGAATTGCAAATGGCCACCCCTTTATATAGTGGGGGGCTGGACTAAAGCCCATCAAGCTGAGGGTCATAGGTTAAAGCTGGTGCTCTCTGGGAGTACATGTGACAACAGATCAGGTGACTTAACATAACATGTGACCAACTTACATACAGGTCTATTAGACCTCCCACAGGTCCCGGAGACTATTTAGACATAGGATCCTGTCTATGCATCAAAGGAACATACTCACATTTATTAACCAACAAGAGAACAAGGGGAGACCCTGCAAGGGAGCCCCCAGGTCACTGAGCGTCTCAACCTGACAGGGTCTACAGGTAGTACAGGGCCGTGTATCTGTACTGGGACATTACATAATAATTTCATGAGTCTCAAGGAGCTGTTAATAAGTTCAGCTTCCCATTACTCCGAAATTCTGAGGAACGTGTTTGCAGGTGTAATCGGTATTCTTAGCCCTTTAGGGACAATCCCTGCCTCAATATAGCTCTCCAATGATTGTATCTTCCACAGACATCTGAGATTATCATTGTATATTTTGTACAGGTCATTAAACAGTATTTTAAGTCTAATTTCTGAAAAATCCAGTGAGGATGTTTTCAACAAGTCCACTACACTAAGTCTCCTGCCTCAATATACTCAATTGAACTGTGAACAATGCTTACTTGTTTATTTGTTTATATGTTTATCATTAATCATAATTTTTATTATTCTTCAGAATTTTGCAGAGAAAGAGTAGTTGAGTTATGGGCCATAATGTATACAGTATATGACAGTATTAGTGATTTTAGATTGGGAACATCATAGCACCTACTACTTATGTCATATATATATATCATTCATCTAATGAGACTAGTCCTGTAATGAAACATTATGTAAACCCTTTAGTAATTCCCCATACCCAGAGTATATGAGAATATAGATACTTTCTTTGTTATATCCTCACGCATCTTCCTATAATAATTTTTTAATATCAATATGGGTCATGTGATCGGGATGACCAGCCTACCTACATGTTATTATGTGGAGGCGGAATGTTACGGTCACGTGATCAGAGAGTTATGTGAGGATGTGGATTGTTGTGGTCACATGATCGGAGAGTCATGTGATGGGCTCCGGTGACGCAAACTCCCGAAATGATAGTGCAGGAATCCCGGAAGTGCGTCACGATTGATAGAAAGAGGCCGAATGGTTCTCCCGCATTGACGATGCGCGAGTGCCTGAAGTGCGTCATGACCGGAAGTTCAGGTGGCGTGGTAAGCACCGGCAGCAGATATAAGTAGTGATCTGGCCGAATGTGTTGACGTGTATCTACAATATCTGGGGTAAGAGGACAAGATGTGATTGTAATAGAGGGTGGTCTGTGAGTGAGAGGAAATGTATCATATCTCACTGTATGCATATATTTATATGTTTTTTTTTTTACTTTGACAGGCATGCATCAAGGGTCCGGCGATTCCTATGGCTGTGTATCAGTATGTCAACCCTGATTAAAGGGCCGTACCACAGGTATATGTTCTTTGAGAAACCCCAATATCACAGGGGGTAAACGCGTTGGAACAAATTTTAAAGTAGGACCGTTTAAGTTTTACTCACATGGTGTATCTAGTGGAGGTGTGGGTCACAGAAAAATAACCTTGTGTTCCATTAAAGGAGTACTTTGGTGCAGACTACTCCTGCTCCATCCTTCCCAGGCTGCAAAAAATGTTTTAATAAACCATCACTCACCTTCCTGGGTTCCCGCGGAGTGCCACTACAGCTGATTGGTCCTCCGGTCCATCTTCTTCATACTTCCGTGTGAACGAAGCGTCACATGACGCTCAGCCTATTGCCGGCCGCCGCGATGTTCTGCCTCAGCCCATAATAGGCTGAGCGCCATGTGACGCTTCGTTCACACGGAAGTATGAAGAAGATGGACCGGAGGACCAATCAGCTGTAGTGGCGCTCCGCGGGAACCCAGGAAGGTGAGTGATGGTTTATTTTCATTTTGTTTGCAGTCTGGGCAGGACGGAGCAGGAGTAGTCTGCACCAGAGTACTCCTTTAATGATTATTGTTATTGATATTTGGATGTAAGTACGTCCTATGAGGTCCACAAGAATAAACTAATAGAGAATGCTATATCTTAGTGTGGCCTGACCTCTTGGAGATTTATATTTTTTGAAGGTGGAGGTTATTTCAGTTTTTTGTGGTAGTCACAATATACTAATGTGGGGGATGCCCCAATTTTTTAAGGGGAATAATGTTTAATATCATTAAAGTATTGCTATTTTAAAAGAGAGGTAAAAAAAAGCTGTGATTTTTGCTAATTGACCATGGTGACTGTAGTTAATTAACCCCTTAAGGACCCAGCCATTTTACACCTTAGGACCCGGCCATTTTTTGCACATCTGACCACTGTCACTTTAAACATTAATAACTCTGTAATGCTTTTAGTTATCATTCTGATTCCGAGAGTTTTTTCGTGACATATTCTACTTTAACATAGTGGTAAAATTTGGTGGTAACTTGCATCCTTTCTTGGTGAAAAATCCCCAAATTTGATGAAAAATTTAAAAATTTAGCATTTTTCTAACTTTGAAGCTCTCTGCTTGTAAGGAAAATGGATATTCCAAATATTATTTTTTTTATTCACATATACAATATGTCTACTTTAAGTTTGCATCATAAAATTTACGTGTTTTTACTTTTGGAAGACACCAGAGGGCTTCAAAGTTCAGCAGCAATTTTCAAATTTTTCACAAAATTTTCAAACTCACTATTTTTCAGGGAACAGTTCAGGTTTGAAGTGGATTTGAAGGGTCTTCATCTTACAAATTCCCCACAAATGACCCCATTATAAAAACTGCACCCCCAAAGTATTCAAAATGACATTCAGTCAGTGTTTTAACCCTTTAGGTGTTTCACAGGAATAGCAGCAAAGTGAAGGAGAAAATTCACAATCTTCATTTTTTACACTCGCATGTTCTTGTAGACCCAATTTTTGAATTTTTACAAGGGGTAAAAGGAGAAAATGTATACTTATATTTGTAGCCCAATTTCTCTTGAATAAGCACACACCTCATATGTCTATGTAAATTGTTCGGCGGGCGCAGTAGAGGGCTCAGAAGCGAAGGAGCGACAAGGGGATTTTGGAGAGTACGTTTTTCTGAAATGGTTTTTGGGGGGCATGTTGCATTTAGGAAGCCCCTATGGTGCCAGAACAGCAAAAAAAAAACACATGCCATGCCATTTTGGAAACTAGACCCTTTGAAGAACGTAACAAGGAATAAAGTGAGCCTTAATACCCCACAGGGGTTTCAAGACTTTTGCATATGTAAAAGAAATTAAAAAAAATTCACGAAAATGTGTGTTTCCCCCCAAATTTCACATTTTTGCAAGGGTTAATAGCAGAAAATACCCTGCAAAATTTGTAACCCCATCTCTTCTGAGTATGGAGGTACCCAATAAGATGACCTGAAGCACACTGGGGGCGAACTACAATGCTCAGAAGAGAAGGAGTCCTATTTGGCTTTTTGAGAGCAAATTTTGCTCGGGGGGCATGTCGCATTTAGGAAGCCCCTATGGTGCCAGGACAGCAAAAAAAAAACACATGCCATGCCATTTTGGAAACTAGACCCTTTGAAGAACGTAACAAGGAATAAAGTGAGCCTTAATACCCCACAGGGGTTTCAAGACTTTTGCATATGTAAAAGAAATTAAAAAAAATTCACGAAAATGTGTGTTTCCCCCCAAATTTCACATTTTTGCAAGGGTTAATAGCAGAAAATACCCTGCAAAATTTGTAACCCCATCTCTTCTGAGTATGGAGGTACCCAATAAGATGACCTGAAGCACACTGCGGGCGAACTACAATGCTCAGAAGAGAAGGAGTCCTATTTGGCTTTTTGAGAGCAAATTTTGCTCGGGGGGCATGTCGCATTTAGGAAGCCCCTATGGTGCCAGGACAGCAAAAAAAAACACATGTCATACCATTTTGGAAACTAGACCCCTTGAGGAACGTAACAAAGAATAAAGTGAGCCTTAATACCCCACAGGTGTTTCACGACTTTTTGCCTATGTTAAAAAAAAAAAATGTCGTATGCATACATATTGGACGTATGCATACGTCCAGGCGAATTACACGTTCGCGCAAATGGACGTATGCATACGTCCAAGCGATCTCCTGCTCTGCCGCGGGCAGCGCAGGAGATCGCGGGTGGGACTCAGCTGTCAATCACAGCCGGAGTCCCACCGCAGCTGCCGGGGCCGCGATCGCGCCGGTCCCGGCAGCATTAACCCCATAGATGCCGTGATCAGTTCTGATCACGGCATCTATGGTGTTTGCAGGGGGAGCGCTCTCCCCCTGCCCATCAACTGCGGCGCCGCGATAAAATAAGGGGGATCGGGGGTGTCCAAGACACCCTCGACCCCCCTTGAAGAGATAGCAGTGAGGTGGCAGGGTTGCCACCCCTCCTATCCCTGCTATTGATCGGCAGAGCGGCCGACCAATAGCAGACTGGGGGCGGGGGGGTTAAAGTTCGGTTCCCCCCGCTATGCCCGCCCATCGGTGTCCGGGCACAGCGGGGGGAACCGTGTAGTAGCGGCGGCAGCGGCGGTCACTTACCCGGCGGCGGTGGAGGTAAGTATGACGCCGCGTGTCCAGAGTCTGAGTGGTCTCTAAACTGTCGCCCTCCAGATGTTGCAAAACTACAACTCCCACCATGCCTTGACAGCTGTTTGCTGTGTTGGCATGCTGGGAGTTGTAGTTTTGCAAGATTTAGAGGGGTTCAGGCTAGAGATCACTGACAGTGGTCTCTAAACTGTAGCCCTCCAGATATTACAAAACTACAACTCCCAGCATGCTCAGACAGCAGTTTGCTGTCTTAGCATGCTGAGGTTTGTAGTTTTGCAACATCTGGAGGGCCACAGTTTAGAGACCACTGTCAGTGATCTCTAGCCTGAACCCCTCTAAATCTTGCAAAACTACAACTCCCAGCATTCAGGAACAGCAAATGGCTGTCTCGGCATGCTGGGAGTTGTACTTGCGTGCCTCCAGCTGTTGCATAACTACATCTCCCAGCATTCCCTTTGGCAATCAGTACATGCTGAAAGTTGTAGTTCTGCAACAGCTGGAGGCACACTGGTTGTGAAATACCGAGTTAGGTAATAGGTTCTATTACCTAACTCAGTATTTTCCAACCAGTGTGCCTCCAGCTGTTGCAAAACTACAACTCCCAGCATGCACGTTCTGTCAGTGCATGCTGGGAGTTATAGTTTTGACCCCCCCCCCCCCCCTTTCCCATATGAATGTACAGGTTACATTCACACTGGCGGCGGATTACAGTGAATTCCCTGCTTCAGGTTTGAGCTGCAGCAGCCGCAGCTCAAACTCCTAGCGGGAGACTCAGTGTAATCCGCCGTCAGTGTGAATGTAACCTAAAAACACTACACTACACTAACATAAAATAAAGAGTAAAACACTACATATACACACGTACACTGCCCCCCCACCACCCCTTCCCCCCCAATAAAAAACATATCCTACAGCAGTGTTTCCAAAACGGAGCCTCCAGCTGTTGCAAAACAAAAACTCCCAGCATTTCCGGACAGCCATTGACTGTTCAAGCATGCTGGGAGTTTAGCAACAGCTGGAGGCACCCTGTTTGAGAATCACTGGTGTAAAATACCCCTATGTCCACCCCTATGCAAATCCCTAATTTAGGCCTCAAATGCGCATGGCGCTCTCACTTTGGAGCCCCGTCGTATTTCAAGGCAACAGTTTAGGGCCACATATGGGGTATCGCCGTACTCGGGAGAAATTGCCTAACAAATTTTGGGGGTCTTTTTCTCCTTTTACTCCTTATGAAAAGGTAAAGTTGGGGTCTACACCAGCATGTTAGTGTAAAAAAAAAAACATTTTTGTACACTAACATACTGGTGTTGCCCCATACTTTAAAATTTCACAAGCGGTAAAAGAAAAAAAGCCTCCAAAATTTGTAACGCAATGTCTCCTGAGGACGGAGATACCCCATATGTGGGTGCAAAGTGTTCTGGGGACGCACAACAAGGCTCAGAAGGGAGAGTGCACCATGTAAATTTGAGGTCTAAATTGGTGATTTGCACAGGGGTGGCTGATTTTACAGCGGTTCTGACATAAGTGCAAAACAATAAATACCCACATGTGACCCCATTTTGGAAACTACACCCCTCACGGAATGTAACAAGGGGTACAGTGAGCATTTACGCCCCACAGGTGTCTGACAGATCTTTGAAACAGGGGTCTGTGAAAATGAAAAATACAATTTTTAATTTGCACAGCCCACTGTTCCAAAGATCCGTCAAATGCCAGTGGGGTGTAAATTCTCCCTGCACCCCTTATTACCTTCCGTGAGGGGTGTAGTTTTAAAAATGGGGTCACATGTGGGGGGTCCACTGTTCTGGCACCACGGGGGGCTTTGGAAATGCACATGGCCAAATTCTCTCTCCAAAAGCTCAATGATGCTCCTTCTCTTCTGAGCATTGTAGTTCGCCCCCAGTGCACTTCACTTCCACTTATTGGGTATTTCCATACTCAGAAGAGATGGGGTTACAAATTTTGGGGGGTATTTTCTGCTATTATCCCTTGTAAAAATGTAAAATTTGGGGGAAACAAGCATTTTAGTGTAAAAAAAATATATATTTTTTTACATATGCAAAAGTCGTGAAACACCTGTGGGGTATTAAGGTTCACTTTACCCCTTGTTACGTTCCCCAAGGGGTCTAGTTTCCAAAATGGTATGCCATGTGTTTTTTTTTTCTGTCCTGGCACCATAGGTGCTTCCTAAATGCGGCATGCCCCCAGAGCAAAATTTGCTTCCAAAAAGCCAAATGTGACTCCTTCTCTTCTGAGACCTGTAGTGCGCCAGCAGAGCACTTTTCATCCCCATATTGGGTGTTTTCTGAATCGGGAGAAATTGTGCTTCAAATTTTGGGGGGTATTTTCTGCTATTACCTTTTTTAAAAATGTAAAATTTTTGCTAAACCAAGCATTTTTGGTAAAAAAAAAAATCTTTTTTTTTACATATGCAAAAGTCGTGAAACACCTGTGGGGTATTAAGGTTCACTTTATCCCTTGTTACGTTCCTCAAGGAGTCTAGTTTCCAAAATGGTATGCCATGTCGTTTTTTTTGCTGTCCTGGCACCATAGGGGCTTCCTAAATGCGACATGCCCCCCGAGCAAAATTTGCTCTCAAAAAGCCAAATATGACTCCTTCTCTTCTGAGCACTGTAGTTCGCTCGTAATGCACTTCAGGTCAACTTATGGGGTACCTCCATACTCAGAAGAGATGGGGTTACAAATTTTGGGGGGTATTTTCTGCTATTAACCCTTGCAAAAATGTGAAATTTGGGGGGGAAACACACATTTTAGTGAAAAATTATTATTATTTTTTTACATATGCAAAAGTCATGAAACACCTGTGGGGTATTAAGGCTCACTTAATTCCTTTTTACGTTCCTCAAGGGGTCTAGTTTCCAAAATGGTATGCCATGTTTTTTTTATTTGCTGTTTTGGCACCATAGGGGCTTCCTAAATGCAACATGCCCCCAAAAAACCATTTCAGAAAAACATACTCTCCAAAATCCCCTTGTCGCTCCTTCGCTTCTGAGCCCTCTACTGCGCCCGCCGAACAATTTACATAGACATATGAGGTATGTGCTTACTCGAGAGAAATTGGGCTATGAATTCAAGTATAAATTTTATCCTTTTACCCCTTGTAAAAATTCAACAATTGGGTCTACAAGAACATGCAAGTGTAAAAAATGAAGATTTTGAATTTTCTCCTTCACTTTGCTGCTTTTCCTGTGAAACACCTAAAGGGTTAAAACACTTACTGAATGTCATTTTGAATACTTTGGGGGGTGCAGTTTTTGTAATGGGGTCATTTATGGGGTATTTCTAATATGAAGACCCTTCAAATCCACTTCAAACCTGAACTGGTCCATGAAAAATAGCGAGTTTGAAAATTTTGTGAAAAATTGTAAAATTGCTGCTGAACTTTGAAGCCCTCTGGTGTCTTCCAAAAGTAAACACTTGTCAATTTTATGATGAAAATATAAAGTAGACATATTGTATATGTGAATCCCAAAAAAATAATATTTGGAATATCCATTTTCCTTACAAACAGAGAGCTTCAAAGTTAGAAAAATGCTAAATTTTCAATTTTTTCATCAAATTTGGGGATTTTTCACCAAGAAAGGATGCAAGTTACCACAAAAATTTACCACTATGTTAAAGTAGAATATGTCACGAAAAAAACAGTCTCGGAATCAGATTGATAAGTAAAAGCATTCCAGAGTTATTAATGTTTAACCCCTTAAGGACCAAGGACGTACCGGTACGTCCTTGGTCCTGCTCTTCTGATATAACGCGGGGTTACACAGTAACCCCGCGTCATATCATGGCGGGCCCGGCGTCATAGTGAAGCCGGGACCCGCCTCTAATAGCGCGCAGCGCCGATCGTGGCGCCGCGTGCTATTAACCCTTTAGCCGCGCGCTCAAAGCTGAGCCGCGCGGCTAAAAGTGAAAGTGAAAGTTCCCGGCTAGCTCAGTCGGGCTGTTCGGGATAGCCGCGGCTAATCGCGGCATCCCGAACAGCTGACAGGACAGCGGGAGGGCCCCTACCTGCCTCCTCGCTGTCCGATCGCCGAATGACTGCTCAGTGCCTGAGATCCAGGCATGAGCAGTCATCCGGCAGAATCGTTGATCACTGGTTTCTTATGAGAAACCAGTGATCAACATAGAAGATCAGTGTGTGCAGTGTTATAGGTCCCTATGGGAGCTATAACACTGCAAAAAAAAAGTGAAAAAAAAAAGTGAATAAAGATCATTTAACTCCTCCCCTATTAAAAGTTTGAATCACCCCCCTTTTCCAATAAAAAAAAAAACACAGTGTAAATAAAAATAAAAATAAACATATGTGGTATCACCGCGTGCGGAAATGTCCGAATTATAAAAATATATAATTAATTAAACCGCTCGGTCAATGGCGTGCGCGCAAAAAAATTCCAAAGTCCAAAATAGTGCATTTTTGGTCACTTTTTATATCATTTAAAAATGAATAAATCAATAAGTCCTATCAATGCAAAAATGGTACCGTTAAAAACTTCAGATCACGGCGCAAAAAATGAGCCCTCATACCGCCCCATACACGGAAAAATAAAAAAGTTATAGGGGTCAGAAGATGACAATTTTAAACGTATTAATTTTCCTGCATGTAGTTATGATTTTTTCCAGAAGTCCGACAAAATCAAACGTGTATAAGTAGGGTATCATTTTAATCGTATGGACCTACAGAATACATATCAGGTGTCATTTTTACCGAAAAATGTACTACGTAGAAATGGAAGCCCCCAAAAGTTACAAAACAGCGTTTTTTTTTCAATTTTGTCGCACAATGATTTTTTTTCCCGCTTCACCATAGATTTTTGGGCAAAATGACTGACGTCATTACAAAGTAGAATTGGTGGCGCAAAAAATAAGCCATCATATGGATTTTTAGGTGTAAATTTGAAAGAGTTATGATTTTTTAAAGGCAAGGAGCAAAAAACGAAAATGCAAAAACGGAAAAACCTCCGGTCCTTAAGGGGTTAAAGTGACAGTGGTCAGATGTGCAAAAAAGGGCTGCGTCCTAGAGGTGAAAATGGGCTGTGTCCTTAAGGGGTTAATACCCCACATGTGTTTCGCGACTTTTGCCTATGTTAAAAAAAAATAAAAAATTTTCACTAAAATGTGTGTTTCCCCCCAAATTTCACATTTTTGCAAGGGTTAATAGCAGAAAATACCCCACAAAATTTGTAACCCCATCTCTTCTGAGTATGGAGGTACCCCATAAGTTGACCTGAAGCGCACTACGGGCGAACTACAATGCTCAGAAGAGAAGGAGTCCTATTTGGCTTTTTGAGAGCAAATTTTGCTCGGGGGGCATGTCGCATTTTGGAAGCCCCTATAGTGCCAGGACAGCAAAAAAAAAAAACACATGGCATACCATTTTGTAAACTAGACCCCTTGAGGAACGTAACAAAGAATAAAGTGAGCCTTAATACCCCACAGGTGTTTCACGACTTTTTGCCTATGTTAAAAAAAAAAAATGTCACCAAAATGTGTGTTTCCCCCCAAATTTCAAATTTTTTCAAGGGTTAATAGCAGAAAATACCCCCCAAAATTTGTAACCCCATCTCTTCTGAGTATGGAAGTACCCCATAAGTTGACCTGAAGTGCACTACGGGCGAACTACAATGCTCAGAAGAGAAGGAGTCATATTTTGCTCGGGGGGCATGTCGCATTTAGGAAGCCCCTATGGTGCCAGGACAGCAAAAAAAAAAAAAACACATGCCGTACCATTTTGGAAACTAGACCCCTTGAGGAACACAACAAGGAATAAAGTGAGCCTTAATACCCCACAGGGGTTTCACGTTGCATATGTAAAAAAAATAAAAATAATTTTCACTAAAATGTGTTTCCCCCCAAATTTCACATTTTAGCAAGGGTTAATAGCAGAAAACACCCCCCAAAATTTGTAACCCCATCTCTTCTGAGTATGGAGGTACCCCATAAGTGGATGTCAAGTGCACTGCAGGAGCGCCACAATGCTCAGAAGAGAAGGAGTCACATTTGCAAACTTTGCTGAAATGGGGGGGACATGTCGCATTTAGGAAGGCCCTATGGTGCCAGGACAGCAAAAAAGCCCCCACATGGCATACCATTTTGGAAACTAGACCCCTTGAGGAACATAGCAAGGGGTAAAGTAAGCCTTAATACCCCACAAGGGTTTCACGACTTTTGCATAGGTAAAAAAAATTATTTTTTTTTCACTAAAATGTGGGTTTTCCCCAAAATTTCACATTTTTACAAGGGTTAATAGCAGAAAAGACCCCCCAAAATTTGTAAATACATTTCTTTGGAGTAAGGACATACCTTATTTTTGGATGATTTTGGCTCCGCGGGTGCACACCAGGTCTTAGAGTGGGAGGTCAGTCAGGGGCCTTGAGCTTTTCATAGCAGCCAGGATGTGGGACCCCCCCCTCAAGGAGCGTTAATGGGGGGGGGGAGCACTGAGCCCTAAAATAGGGGAACACTATGGGGGACAACAGGCCGTAACTGGGGTAGACAGGTGGGGTACAGAGGCCCGTAATATGGGGTACAGTGGGGCCGAAAATTATAAAACATAATAAAACAGGATATGTTCCCAGAATGATGACCCAGAGCATAGCCAAAACAAAAAAAAATATGCCCGCCCCAAACCCTATGCTCTGAGTCATCATTTGGGAATGTGGTGTGTGTCCGTCCCTAACGTGTTGCCTGAAATGCGCACCCCGCTCAGGTGGAGAGAGAGCGATGCGCATTTGAGGCAACATAAAAAAGTCCCCGATGATAGTGACTCAGTGACCCATTTTTGAAAAACACCCCAGAGGTATTTTTTTTTTCAGGTTTTTTTGGTCAATTTAGTGATTTATGGGGTTTATATTTTGGAATGTACTCTGGACTTGGTCCAAACTCCAGACCCTTGGGAAGTCCGGCCTGCTCTTTCCCGGTCGCCAAAGATCAGGAACCTTAGGACTTCTTCTTGATACTGGAGGAATGTCCCTGTGTTGCCAGCGTACTGGGATAGTACAAAAGTGTTGTACATGGCAACCTGTACCAAGTAGACCGCAAATTTTTTGTACCATACCCATGTTTTCCGCATGGCGTTATATGGCTGGAGGACTTGATCTGAGAGATCAACTCCCACCATAGACCGATTGTAGTCCAGAATACAATCGGGCTTAAGGACCGGTCCCACGGTACCTCGCACAGGGACAGGGGTGCTGCCATTCCCATGAATAGTGGTCAGCATAAGGACATCCCTCTTATCCTTATACTTCACCAACAACAGGTTATCATGGGTCAGGGCACGGGACTCACCATTGGGGATAGGCGTTTGGACCAAATTTAGAGGGAGGCCTCTCTGGTTTTTCCGCACAGTCCCACAAGCGGACGTGGATCTGGCGGAAAGGGATTTGAACAGAGGGATGCTGGTATAAAAGTTATGGAAACCCTTATCCAGCAATGGGTGCATAAGGTCCCAAACAATTTTCCCGCTAACACCCAGAGTGGGGAAACAATCTGGGGGTTCAATACGGGAATCTCGTCCCTCATATACTCTAAACCTGCAAGTGTACCCGGAGGTACTCTCGCAGAGTTTATAGAGCTTCACGCCATACCGCGCCCGCTTTGAGGGAATATACTGGCGGAAGATGAGTCTCCCCTTAAAACTGATGAGAGACTCATCTACCGAGAGGTCCTTGAGCGGTACGTAGACCTCCAAAAATTTGGCCCCAAAGTGATCGATGACCGGCCTCACTTTGTAAAGCCGGTCATGGGCGGGATACCTCGGTGCTTACATGCCGCATTATCTGCATAATGCAGGCATTTCCGAATGGCCTCGAACCGCTTCCATGTCATCGCCATACTGTAAAGCGGGGTCTGATAGAGGACATCCCTGCTCGAGTAATGACGAGCACTTGGTTTTTTGTCCAGGCCCATATGCAGCGTGAGGCCCCAAAATGTCCTCATTTCCACTGCATCAATGGCGCACCCCATTCATTGGACCTGGCCAAAAAGGAATCGGGGTGGTCGGCAATGAACTGCTGGGCATACAAGTTCGTTTGCTCCACCATGTGATTGACTAGGCTGTCACTGAATTTTTTTTTTTTAAAGTCCAGATCAGTGAAGCCAGCATGGTCAATCCTGATTCCTGAGTCACCAACAAACTCAGGAATCCGTGGCTGATAATCCTCTGGGGGGCTCCAAACAGGGTCATCGGAAGGGGGCTCCGATGCACTTGTCTGTGGAACCGGACTCCTATTACGAGCGGCATTGCCACTCGTACTAGTGTCGGCCACTGGGTCACTCTCATGGGGGGTGCATGGCCTCGCCTGGCGGCATCTCCACCGCCATACAGGGTACTCATCATCACTACTAGATGATGAGGAGGGCGAGGAAGGACACAAAAAAGTAGGATCTTCCTCGTCCTCACTGGCAGATTCGGAATCGGAGGCTAAAAAAGCGTAAGCCTCTGCTGCCGAAAATGCCCGGCGGCCCATCGCCTTTTTTCTACGGTGGCGGGGGGGGGGGGCAGTTGCGGGGGGGGGGGAGGGGGGGGTGTGCAGGGGGGGGGTGTCAAAGTATGTACTGTGTGGTGCTTGGTGTAAAAAGTGTATAACAGTAATAGGAAAAAAAGAAAAGCTGCGCCAAAAAAAAAGGGGTGGCAAACGCAGCTCCATGAACCCCTAATAGGAACCGGGGTAAGGGATTAGACCCTAATATCACCCTGGGGGACCTATTAGGGGGTTGGGGGGGGGGGGTTATAAAAAAAAAAAAAAGCTGCGGCCCCCAAAAAAAGGGAATGGCGCACGCAGCTCCCTGAACCCCTAATAGGACCCGGGGTCAGGGATCAGACCCTAATAGGACCCTGGGGACCTATTAGGTGGTCGGAGGGGGGGTACTTTTATTTTTTTTACTTTTTTTTTTACTTTTATTTAACAGATTTTTTTACTTTTATTTAACTGATGGGGTACTTTTATTTTTTTTACTTTTTTTTTTACTTTTATTTAACTGAGTGATTTTGCAAGCGATCTCTGGCGATCGCCGACATGCGGGGGTCCCGGGACCCCCCTCGGCATTTGCACGGCATGCCTGCTGAAGGATATCAGCAGACATGCCGTTCCGATCTCTGCCCGGTGCGCGGCAAGGACCGGAATACGCCAGGACGTCAGGGGACGTCCTGGGTCCTTAAAGCCCAGGGTGTCAGGACATCCCCTGACGTCCTGGGTCCTCAAGGGGTTAAAGGGGTTATCCAGGAAAAACTTTTTTTTATATATATCAACTGGCTCCAGAAAGTTAAACAGATTTGTAAATTACTTCTATTAAAAAATCTTTCAGTACTTATGAGCTGCTGAAGTTGAATTGTTCTTTTCTGTCTAAGTGCTCTCTGATGACACGTGTCTCGGGAGCTGTCCAGAGTAGAAGCAAATTCCCATAGGAACTGCACAGAGCAGAATAGGTTTGCTATGGGAATTTGCTTCTACTCTGGACAGCTCCCGAGACACGTGTTATCAGAGAGCAGACAGAAAAGAACACTCAACTTCAGCAGCTGATAATTATTGGAATGATTAAGATTTTTTAATAGAAGTAATTTACAAATCTGTTTAACTTTCTGGAGCCAGTTGATCTTAAAAAAAAAAGTTTTTTCCTGGAATACCCCTTTAACCCCTTCACGACGAGCGGCGTACATGTACGGCGCCGCGAAGTGTCACTTGGCACGTAGCGGTGATCGGGCCGGGATGACTGCTGTTATCTAAATGTCAATTCAGACCTGCGATCTGCGCGATTCCGGGTCATACGGGTCATCTGGTGACCCGGTGACCTGGAAAATAAGAGGGATCGGGGGTGTCCGAGACACCCTCGATCCCCCTGAAGGGATAGGAGTTTGGTGGCAGGGGTGCCACCCCTCCTATCCCTGCTATTGGTCGGCTGAGCGACCGACCGATAGCAGACTGGGGAGGGGGGGGGGGGGTGTTAAAGTTCGGTTCCCCCGCTTTGCCCACCTATCGGTGTCCGGGCAAAACGGGGGAACAGTCCAGGTAAGGTCGGCGCCAAAGGTCCCTTACCTGGATCCCCGTTCGCGATCCACCCCCACGTGCGGCGGCGGCGGCAGCAATACTTCCGGGTCCTGCTAGGTGAGTTGTTGCCTAGCAACATCCGGAGGGCCACAGTTTACAGTGGTCTCAAAACCGTGGCCCTCCAGATGTTGCAAAACTACAACTCCCAGCATGCCCAGACAGCTGTTTGCTGTGTGGGCATGCTGGGACTTGTAGTTTTGCAATATTTAGAGGGGTTTAGGTTGTAGATCCCTAAGTGGTCTCAAACTGTAGCCCTCCAGATGTTGCAAAACTACAACTCTCAGCATGCCCAGACAGCAGTTTGCTGTATGGGCATGCTGAGAGTTGTAGTTTTTCAACATCTGGAGGGCCACAGTTTTGAGACCACTGGACAGTGATTTACAACCTGAACCCCTCTAAATCTTGCAAAACTACAACTCCCAGCATTCACGAACAGCATAAGGCTGTCTTGGCATGCTGGGAGTTGTACTTGCGTGCCTCCAGCCATTGCATAACTACATCTCCCAGCATGCCCTTCCGCAATCAGTACATGCTGGGAGTTGTAGTTTTGCAACAGCTGGAGGCACACTGTTTGGAAAATACTGAGTTAGGTCATAGAACCTAACTCAAGGTTTTCCAGCCAGTGTGCCTCCAGCTGTTGCAAAACTACAACTCCCAGCATGCATGATCTGTCAGTGCATGCTGGGAGTTGTAGTTTTGACCCCCCCTCCCATGTGAATGTACAGGCTACATTCACACTGGCGGCAGATTACAGTGAGTTCTCCGCTACAAATTTTAGCTGCGGCAAATTTTCCGCCGCAGCTCAAACTCCTAGCGGGAGACTCAGTGTAATCCGCCGTCAGTGTGAATGTAACCTAAAAACACTACACTACACTAACATAAAATAAAGAGTAAAACACTACATATACACACGTACACTGCCCCCCCACCACAAAGTGCTTGGGGGCGCACAACAAGGCCCAGAAAGGAGAGTGCGCCATGTACATTTGAGGTGATTTGCACAGGGGTGGCTGATTGTTACAGCGGTTCTGACAAACGCAAAAAAAAACACGCCCACATGTGACCCCATTTTGGAAACTACACCCCTCACGGAATGTAATGAGGGGTGCAGTGAGAATTTACACCCCACAGGTGTCTGACGGATCTTTGGAACAGTGGTCCGTGAAAATGAAAAATTTTGCACAGCCCACTGTTCCAAAGATCTGTCAGACACCAGTGGGGGGGTAAATGCTCACTGTACCCCTCATTACATTCTGTGAGGGGTCTTGTTTCCAAAATGGTATGCCATGTGGGTTTTTTTCTGCTGTCCTGGCACCATAGGGGCTTCCTAAATGCAACATGCCCCCCGAGCAAAATTTGCTCTCAAAAAGCCAAATATGACGCCTTCTCTTCTGAGCATTGTAGTTCGCCCGCAGTGCACTTCAGGTCCACTTATGGGGTACTTCCATACTCAGAAGAGATGGGGTTACAAATTTTGGGGGGTCTTTTCTGCTATTAACCCTTGCAAAAATTTGAAATTTGGGGGGAAACCCACATTTTAGTGAAAAAAAATATTATTTTTTTTTACATATGCAAAAGTCGTGAAACACCTGTGGGATATTCAGGCTTACTTTATCCCTTGTTACGTTCCTCAAGGGGTCTAGTTTCCAAAATGGTATGCCATGTGTTTTTTTTTTGCTGTCCTGGCACCATAGGGGCTTCCTATTGAGGGGTCTTTTCTGCTATTAACCCTTTAAAAAATGTGAAATTTGGGGGAAAACCAACATTTTAGTGAAAATTTTTTTTTTTTTCACTATTAAGGCTCACTTTATTCCTTGTTATGTTCCTCAAGGGGTCTAGTTTCCAAAATGGTATGCCATGTGTTTTTTTTTGCTGTTCTGGCGCCATAGGGACTTCCTAAATGCAACATGCCCCCCAAAAACCATTTCAGAAAAACGTACTCTCTAAAATCCCCTTGTCGCTCCTTCGCTTCTGAGCCCTCTACTGCGCCCGCCGAACACTTTACATAGACATATGAGGTATGTCCTTACTCGAGAGAAATTGGGTTACACATACAAGTTTACATTTTCTCCTTTTACCCCTTGTAAAAATTCCAAAATTGGGTCTACAAGAACATGCGAGTGTAAAAAATGAAGATTTTGAATTTTCTCCTTCACTTTGCTGCTTTTCCTGTGAAACACCTAAAGGGTTAAAACATTTACTGAATGTCATTTTGAATACTTTGGGGGGTGTAGTTTTTTATAATGGGGTCATTTGCGGGATATTTCTAAGATGAAGACCCTTCAAATCCAATTCAAACCTGAACTGGTCCCTGAAAAATTGTGAGTTTGAAAATTTTGTGAAAAATTGGAAAATTGCTGCTGAACTTTGAAGCCCTCTGGTGTCTTCCAAAAGTAAAAACACGTCAATTTTATGATGCAAACATAAAAAAGACATATTGTATATGTGAATCCAAAAAAGAAATTATTTGGAATATCCATTTTCCTTACAAGCAGAGAGCTTCAAAGTTAGAAAAATGCAAAATGTTAAATTTTTTCATCAAATTTTGGGATTTTTCACCAAGAAAGGATGCAAGTTACCACAAAAATTTACCACTATGTTAAAGTAGAATATGTCACGAAAAAACTGTCTCAGAATCAGAATGATAAGTAAAAGCATTCCAGAGTTATTAATGTTTAAAGTGACAGTGGTCAGATGTTCAAAAAAGGGCTTCGTCCTAGAGGTGAAAATGGGCTCCGTCCTTAAGGGGTTAAGGATGTTGCAAAAAGGGGAGGAAAAAAATGTTTTAGGTTAAATTGAAAAAAATTGGGGGGGGGAAGGCTTCTTTTTTACGCCATTTACCATGCAGTCAAACTGACATGTTATCTTGATTTTTCAGGTAAGTACAATTACAACAATACCCAATTTGTATAGTTTCCGTCATGTTTAAAAAAAATTAAATAATTTTCAACCTTTTAGGGGGAAAAAATATTTAAATAGCCATTTCTTCTGACCCTTATAATTTAGATGCTGTGGCCACTTGACTGTGGCATCTAAGGGGTTTACCTGTTGGGATCAATGCGTTCTTTGACCATGGCCGTTGCTTTGGGAGCAGGGCTGTGTATATAGTCCTGCTTTCTAAGGCTAAGTTTCAACTAGGTTTTTTTGGGGGAAATGCCAATAAAAACGCCAATTCAACCAAAAAACGCTGTGGCCAGATTTTATCGGTAAATCAATGAGAAATCGCAAAATTCTTATTCCACTTGGCGTTTTTCACTTTGGTGTTCTTTTTTATCCTTTTGGCATTTTTTTCACTCCTTTTTGGCCTTTTTCAGTTCCTTGGGAATCGCAGCCTGTTGAGCCACTGGCGATTTTTTAGTCAAAATTGTGCTGTTTTTCTCCCATAGAAGTCCATGGGAGTGAACAAACGCCAAGAAAAACAATATGTGGGTTTTAACTTTGGCATTTTTGTAGGCGGATTTCATTCTTTTTTGGACTTTAGCGATCCAAAAAAGTGATGGAGATACCTTTTTTAATAAAATTTCGTTGGGTAATATTAAAAAAAATAAAATAAAAAAGATACCGTAGTGAAGGAAAAAATGAACCAGTAGTGAACCTAAAAATGTAGCCGCCAATAATAAAAATGTAGTGTGTGTGTTTTTCACATTTTTTTCTTTATGTTTTACATTTTTTTTGTTAGTACTACTACTCCCAGCATGGAACACACTGTTCCATGATAGGAATAGTAGTACCTACACTAATAGACAGATCGCCCGTTGCGATCCTTCTGTATAATGTATAGATGCAGCAGCCGCTCTTCTATGGTCCCCTGCACTGCCGTATATATACACCTATTCATATTTCCCACAGAGAGCTGTGATTGGCCAGATGGTTCCAGCCAATCACAACTCTGTGGGAAATATGAATAGGTGTATATATACGGCAGTGCAGGGGACCATAGGAGAGCGGCATCTATACATTATGCAGGTGGATCACAGCGGGTGTCAGGAGTGATACCCGCTGTGATCTTTCCTTAACTGCAGGTACTACTACTCCCAACATGGAGCACACTCTGCTCCATGCTGGGAGCTGTAGTACCTGCATTAATAGACGGATTGCAGCGAGTTTCAGAAGTCACACCCGCTGCGATCTGTCTATTAATGCAGATACTACAGCTCCCAGCATGGAGCAGAGTATGCTGCATGTTGGGAGTAGTAGTACTTGCAGTTAAGGACACATCACAGCAGATGTCACTACTGACATCCGCTGTGATCGTCCTGTCTATAGCAGAGATACAGAGTGGCTATATACAGCGCTCGCATCTCTGAACTATAACCTGGCCACTCACTCATTCATATTTTCCTCAGAGAGCGGTGATTGGCTGCAACCATCCGGCCAATCACCACTCTGGGCGGAAAATATGAATGAGTGATGTTCCATTCACATCACTGGCCGGAGTATAGTGCAGAGATGTGAGCGCTGTATAGAGCTGCATCTCTGCTATATAATGGACGATCGCATTGGGTGTCAGTCACACCCGGGGCGATATGTCTATTAGTACAGGTACTACTACTCCCATCATGGAACAGTCTGTTCCATGCTGGGAGTAGTAGTACTACCTAAAAATAGAGGGGGGAAAGTGAAACACACACACTTTATTAAACATTAATTAAAATTTAGTTATAAAAAATTAGGTTTCGTTAGATACATATTTTTCCATCACTACTGCATCCTTTTTTTTTTTGCTACCCAACAAATTTTTGGTACCAAAAAAAACGCCAAAGGTGCCAAAAATGCAATTTTCAAACAAATGAAAAAACGCCAGACGCAACACATTGCACTGGCGTTTTTCAGGCGTTTTTTTCAACCCAAAATACGCAGGACAAAAAAACAAGTAGAAACTTAGCCTAACAGAAACAGTGCCACACTTGTCCAAGGGACACATCAGGTATTACAGCTAATGATGTTAATAGAATTAACCTCTTCAGGATGCAGGGCGTATGCATACACCCTACATCCTGAGCCCGTGGGAATTTCAGTCCCTGCCGTTAGCAGGCATCCCGGCACATCACCGAGGGGGGTCCTGACCAGCGATTTTAGGCAATTCCAGGTCATACAGGTCTCCAGTGACCCAGAAAATAAGGGGGATTGGGGCTGTCCCACACAGTTCCCCCGCTCTGCCCACCCATGGGTGTCAGGGCAGAATGGGGGAACGGTGGAGCTCATCCGATCCAGGTCCAGGTGGCGGCAGCAATCCTGATGTCATGGTGACGGCGGCGCAGAACTTCAGCGGTGGCGATCTGGGCCCTTCAGATGTTGCAAAACTACAAATCCCAGCATGCCCAGACAGCAAATGTCTGTGTGGGCATGCTGGGATTTGTAGTTTTGCAACATCTGGGGGGCCACATTTTGGAGATCACTGTGCAGTGGTCTCTAAACTGTGGCCCTCCACATCTTGCAAAACTATAACTCCCAGCATGCCCACACAGCCATTTGCTGTCTGGATATGCTGGGATTTGTAGTTTTGCAACAGCTGGAGACACACTGTTTGGAAAACACTGATGTAATGTATATCTCATACTTTCATACCTTGGCTCCGGCTGTGTGTGCGACATCTTGTGGTAGAAATAAGGTAAGACACCTTAAGTGTTTATTTGGATTAGGGTGGCATCTAGTGGTTGAGCATAAAACTGCAGCAGCCTTTTTGTGACTAGTTCCATGTAGTATTTCATCCTATTTGACACATCATCTTATTATGGTTTATATTATCATTGTATCGTTCTTGTAAAATTACACATATTTATATTGTTTCAAGAATTTATGTACAGTTGTTCAATTGTTTCCATATATACTGTTCTTTATGAGCTTTATATATTACAAGTGGGGCCCCAGAACTGTTGACAGCAAGGTCAGCACCTTTTGACCTTTTGTCTCAGATCTGTAAAGTATGGGAGGAGATAGCCATGCTGCACTAGGCCTGGAATCCTACCTAGGTCCTATTATGAAAGGAGGGGACCTTGTCTATCTTACCCCCACCGGCAGAGCTGCTTTTTACTCCTTTAACTCCTGCATTTAAACTTATGACGTGTCTGAACATGTCTGGTTTAAACTACTTACCTGCAGCTTCCCACTTCATGCTGTCCTGGACTCCACTCTTGTGGTGTGTATGTGAATAGGATGTTTCTAGTCATATGGGCCCCAGAGCAAATCTTGGACCCCTCATGTGTCCCCTCTCAGTTTGTCCACTTCAGGGGCTTTCGTTACTCAAGCAGATAAAACTATAATACAGCTGAGACGCAAGTTATAAAGCATCATTAGAAGATTTCAACCTTGGTCTCCCACTTTCCTGTATCTCCTCCATAGTTACATAGTTACATAGTTAGTACGGTCGAAAAAAGACATATGTCCATCAAGTTCAACCAGGGAATTAAGGGGTAGGGGTGTGGCGCGATATTGGGGAAGGGATAGGATTTTATATTTCTTCATAAGCATTAATGTTATTTTGTTCCAGGAATGTATCTAATCCTGTTTTAAAGCTGTTAATTGTTCCTGCTGTGACCAGTTCCTGAGGTAGACTGTTCCATAAATTCACAGTCCTCACGGTAAAGAAGGCGTGTCGCCCCTTGAGACTAAACTTTTTCTTCTCCAGACGGAGGGAGTGCCCCCTCATCCTTTGGGGGGGTTTAACCTGGAACAGTTTTTCTCCATATTTTTTGTATGGCCCATTAATATACTTATATACGTTTATCATATCCCCCCTTAAACGTCTCTTCTCAAGACTAAACAATTGTAACTCCTTTAATCGCTCCTCATAGCTAAGATGATCTACAAGTCACCCAGATCCTTCTCTACCAGTGACTCTGCCAGTTTAATCCCCCCTAAGACATACAATGCATGCAGGTTATTAGTACCCAGATGCATAACTTTACATTTATCCACATTGAACCTCATTTGCCAAGTGGATGCCCAGACACTTAGTCTATCCAAGTCATCCTGTAACTTATGCACATCCTCTATAGACTGTACCGTGCTACACAGTTACATTACCAACCAGCTCTGCGTTGTTGGAAATGATCAGATCCAACAAGGCATAACTTCTTGTTGGGTCCTCCACAAACTGGCCCATAAAATTATCCTGCAATAAATTTAGGAATTGACGCCCCTTTGTAGTTTTAGCCAACCCCGGACCCCAATCTATATCTGGATAGTTAAAATCTCCCATTATTACCACTGTACCTGCCCGGGCGGCCCTCTCTATTTGTTTATGAAGCCGAACTTCTATCTCTTCAGTGATATTAGGGGGTCTGTAGATTACCCCAAATATTATTTTTACAGTATTTCCCTCCTTTTGTAATTCTACCCACAGTGATTCCACCTCCTCAAAATCATCACACACTATGGCATCGTTCACACTGACTTTCATACCACTTCTTACATACAGACAGACTCCACCACCTTTTCTGTTCATTCTATCCTTGCGAAACAATGTAAACCCCTGCAGATTGACAGCCCAGTCATGCGAGGAGTCCAGCCATGTCTCGGTGACCCCAACTATATCAATATGTTTCTCCAGTATCAAGGCCTCAAGCTCCCCCATTTTATTTGCTAGGCTTCTGGCATTTGTGAACATACACTTTACATTTCCATCCTTTATGTTATTGGGGTTAATGGGATTCAAGGGTGTAAGTTTTATTTTCCTATGAAGCTTATTCCTATTAACTATTCTAACCCCTCCCTCCGCTCCACCCCCAGGCACATTTATAATTCCCACCTCTCTATCTACACTATCTTCCCCCTCTTTGCTGTAGGTTCCCTCCCCCCAAGTCCCTAGTTTAAACACTCCTCCACCCTTCTAGCCATCTTCTCCCCAAGCAAAGCTGCACCCTCCCCATTGAGGTGCAGCCCGTCCCTACGGTAGAGCCGGTAACCGACAGCGAAGTCAGCCCAGTTCTCCATGAACCCAAACCCTTCCTTCCTACACCAGCTTCTGAGCCACTTGTTTACCTCCCTGATCTCCCGCTGCCTCTCTGGTGTGGCTCGTGGTACTTGTAGTATTTCAGAAAATACTACCTTGGAGTTCCTTGCCTTAAGCTTGCGGCCTAAGTCCCTGAAATCATTTTTAAGGACACTCCACCTACCTCTTACTTTGTCATTGGTGCCAATATGTACCATGACTGCTGGGTCCTCTCCAGCCCCGCCCAGCAACCTGTCAACCCGATTACACACTGTTATGGGGATCTGTAGATGACACACTGTTATGGGGGATCTGTAGATGACACACTGTTATGGGGATCTGTAGATGACACACTTTTATGGGGGATCTGTAGATGAAATGCTGTTATGGGGGATCTGTAGATGACACACTGTTATGGGGGATCTGTAGATGACACACTGTTATGGGGATCTGTAGATGACACACTTTTATGGGGGATCTGTAGATGAAATGCTGCTATGGGGGATCTGTAGATGACACACTTTTATGGGGGATCTGTAGATCACACACTGTTATGGGGGGATCTGTAGATCACACACTGTTATGGGAGGATCTGTAGATGACACACTGTTATGGGGATCTGTAGATGACACATTGTTATGGGGGATCTGCAGATGACACACTGTTATGGGGATCTGTTAATGACACTGTTGTAAGGATCTGTAGATGACACACTGTTATGGGGATCAGTAGATGAAATGCTGCTATGGGGGATCTGTAGATGACACACTGTTATGGGGATCTGTAGATGACACACTGTTATGGAGGATCTGTAGATGACACACTGTTATGGAGGATCTGTAGATGACACACTGTTATGGGGATCTGTAGATTACACACTGTTATGGGGATATGTAAATGACACACTGTTATGGGGGATCTGTAGATGACACACTGTTATGGGGGATCTGTAGATGACACACTGTTATGGGGATCTGTAGATGACACACTGTTATGGGGGATCTGTAGATGAAATGCTGCTATGGGGGATCTGTAGATGACACACTGTTATGGGGGATCTGTAGATGACACACTGTTATGGGGGATCTGTAGATGACACACTGTTATGGGGGGATCTGTATATGACACACTGTTATGGGGGATCTGTAGATGACACACTGTTATGGGGGATCTGTAGATGACACACTGTTATGGGGGATCTGTAGATGACACACTGTTATGGGGGGATCTGTAGATGGCACACTTTTATGGGGGGATCTGTTGATGAAATGCTGCTATGGAGGATCTGTAGATGACACACTTTTATGGGGGATCTGTAGATGACACACTGTTATGGGGGATCTGTAGATGGCACACTTTTATGGGGGATCTGTAGATGAAATGCTGCTATGGAGGATCTGTAGATGACACACTTTTATGGGGGATCTGTAGATGAGACACTGTTATGGGGGATCTGTAGAAGACACACTGTTATGGGGGATCTGTAGATGACACACTGTTATGGGGGATCTGAAGATGAGACACTGTTATGGGGGATCTGAAGATGACTCACTGTTATGGGGGATCTGTAGATGACACACTGTTATGGGGGATCTGAAGATGACACACTGTTATGGGGGATCTGAAGATGACACACTGTTATGGGGGATCTGAAGATGACTCACTGTTATGGGGGGATCTCTAATACTACTACTAGTGCTGTTACTACTACTACCAGTATAAATACTAATATTTACTACCAATACTTCTACTACAAACACTGCTACTACTAATGCTGTTACTACTACTACCAATACTTATGGTCGGATTCTTACCAAGAAGTGTGTGCGGCTTACCCTAACAAACATAAGCCTGATGTGTGCCCATCCGGCCGTATAGGTAAGCCTGAAGTAAGAAGTGGGCTACCCCTAAGAAACTATCTATGTATACTGAATAAAAAGAGGGAGTGGAGGGTGGGGGAACCGGAGCAGTCGGATCTTCCCCTGCCCCTGGGAGTGAGTATAAATACGCCTCCAGACTCCTCCCATAAATTAGATTAGCCTATACAGGCTAACCACCACTTATGGTCGGATTCTTACCAAGAAGTGTGTGCGGCTTACCCTAACAAACATAAGCCTGATGTGTGCCCATCCGGCCGTATAGGTAAGCCTGAAGTAAGAAGTGGGCAAAACACCAACTTGTAGGGAAAGTAATTTAATGAAAGTAACAATGCATTTTACACGTTAGCCAATACATTGAAAGCTCCGGCAATTTCAGCTCGTGGGTTCGGGACATACAGTTGGAAACAAGGCGAGTTCCACCGCCCCAGTCTTTTAATAATGTGAGCAGGAACACCATGCCTGGAAGCCGATGAAGCCGCCCCTATCCTAAATGAATGACCAGTGATGGTATCTGGGTTGATACCCGTACTGCACACCAAGATTCTAATGTGTTTGACGAAGTCTTTGGTAGTAAGTGCCAGAATCGGAAACGGGAGTAAAGGCGACTCGGGTGATTGTCCCCGGAGGGACTCTAGTAATAGACGTAGCACTCTCACCGGGCACCAAGGATTGTTGGTGGGGAAATATTCTACCCGGGCTTGTGTGACCTGTTGGGTTTTGGTGTGGTCTAACATAAGCTGGTATCCTGAGTCGGTGGGGACCAGATGTCTGATCAGGAGGAAATCTGACCCATAATTGGTTCGTGTAAATTCTCCTGGCCGGAGGAACCCATAAAAGCTTAAATACATTGCAGCCTTGATTACAAGGCTTCCCCCCAGACCAAATGGGTTATTGTCAAGAGTAATGCTAATCTGCTGGAAGGTAGTTACTGACAGTGGTGCTCTAGCTGCAGGTTTGGGCTTCTCAGACTTCAGAATGCCCTTCAAGGCTGCTTTGATGGCATGAGAACTGATAATGGACGGAGAACTGGGATGACTAAGTGAATGGAAATGCTGAACCCCAGCCAAATACAAACGGATGGAATTATGTGATAATTTTTTGGAAATGTGGCAAAAGTATACGAAGGATAGGATATACTGTATGCTGAAAGGTGAGGATGAAGGGTGTAACTGCTGGAAACTGAGGAAAGCCCTCCAGGCTGTTCTGTAAGATCTCGCCGTGGTCTTGGCGAGAGACTGATTGATCAGATTAATTTCTCCTGCATGCAGAATATTCAATCCAGCGTCAGAGTGTTGAAAGGAGGTGGCGTGGTAGCCGTCTGGTCCGCTTCTGGCATGAGTTGTCGGAACGCCTGGAAGTCAAAGCGTGATAAGGCATCAGCTGCTAGATTCTTTTTTCCCTCGATATGCACACATTCAATGTGAAAATTATCCATTAAAGCGGTGTGAGTCAGTTTCCTCAGAAAAGACATGATACTGAGTAGCTTGGATCTACCCTTACAGATGATATCCCTAGTAGCTGTATTGTCCGTGAAGAAAACGACTGTTTTTCCTCGCCAGAGATGACCCCAGGTTAGTGCTGCCGCAACTATGGGTATTATTTCCAGCAGGGCTGAGGTGGTAGAGAACTCTGGCCATTGGAGGGTTTCTGAAGGCCAAGCTTCCCACAACCAGTGGGACTTGAAAATGGCTGCATATCCACCTGAAGCTGCGGCATCAGATGTAACAATTGGAGAGAATTTGTCAGCCTTTGGAACGAACATGGCAACCCCGTTCCAATTTGCCAAATAATTGTCCCACATGATTAGGTCTGCCCGGGCCGCTTGATCAAGCATGACTGGAGAGTCAGGATCAGGGGCAGATGGCAACAGGGCCAGCAGTCTGGAGACGAATGCACGCCCTTGGGGAATGATTCTTACGGCGAAATTTAGCATTCCCAACAGACTCTGGAGCTGCTGACGATTGGTTACCATGGTCTGAGAGAACCTATGAAGGACTGAACGAATTCTATCCAATTTGTCTTGAGGCAGTCTGGCCTCTAACCTCATGGTGTCAAGGATGATGCCCAGAAAGGTGATTGAGGTTGACGGCCCTTCAACCTTCCTATCCGCCACAGGAACATTTAGGTTCCGGAACACTGAAAGAAGAGTTCTTAAATCCTTAGGCTCACTGGCAGGGGCTTCCAATAGCAGAAAATCGTCTAGATAATGCAACACGTACTCACATGACCAGTGGTTAATGAGGATCCATTCGAGGGCTGAGGCGAATGAGTCGAACAACCACGGGCTGCTTTTGGCCCCGAAGGTCAAACGAGTCGCAAAGTAATATAGACCGTTCCATTTAACGCCGTGCCAAGGCCAGAGGTCAGGTCGTATTGGCAGTAGCTTAAAAGCGTCAGAAATGTCGGCTTTAGACAGCCATGTGCCAGTCCCTAACTGTAAAATTCTCTGTATAGCGGCGTCAACTGATGTGTACTTTAATGTGACTTCCTCCGATGGTATGAGGGAATTGACGCTAGGTGTGCTGCAAGAATGAGGTGCCGACAAGTCATATATTAATCGGTATTTATTTGAGAATTTTCCGCACGCAACTCCTATCGGATTAATCCTCCATTGACTGAATGGCGTTCTATCAAAAGGGCCGATCACAAATTTTTTTAAGAACCTCTTGGTTGAGAAGCTCTGTCACTATCACTGGATGATTTTCTGCAGACTGCAGGTTCCTGCACTCATACGTGTCATGAGGTACACAAATCATGCCCGTGTCGAAGCCATGCCGAAACCCTTCGCAAAGAAAGTCAACAAAGCCCGGAGACGGATGATCACCTAAGTAGGATCGTAGCACTTGGTGATTAACCCCGCTTAGTCATGCGTCCGCCCCGGATCTTTTAGGACACTGACTTTTTGGATGGGCCCTATGGCAGATGGAGCAGATGTGCAAGAGCCTACACTGACTAAAGCGGCAGGCTGAAAGATTGAAATTATTGCATATCTGGGCGTTCCCAAGATAGTGAACTGGCCTACCCAATTTATCGACCGTAGGACCTGCTTGGCCCCTGACTGCCGCTCCTTCGGAAGCGGATGCGCCCTCAGTGGAAGCAGAACACCAATTGGTGGTGTGGGTAGAAGATTGGCATACCCCGCACAGCGGCGCCCTGAGCCCCGCAAAATGTCTACAAAACAATTCAGTGTCTAAGATTGCCCAATTGGTGCCCTGCTTGAACTGTGAAAGAGTAGCCGCTGCCTTGGCAGAAAAAGAACGGTGATAATCATAAAAAGAAAAACCACCATACTTATAACCAAGGTCGACCAGCTTGTGGAGATATTGATCTAGCTCGTCTCTCCTGCCAGGATGAGCAGAGCACAGAACATCCCTGAACAGCCCGAAGGCTAGAACAAATTCTGGAATGTTCAGCTTCCTGCTCAGCCTGGGGTCCCTGGCTTTCACTGTGACTGAAACCTCCCCGCAGGCAAATGTTTTGTTGTCGAGAACATCCTGCGAAGCAACCAGGAGAGATGCCAAATTTACGTCTCTTCCCTCCAAGATATCTCTCCTGATAGCTTCTGGAATAAAGTGTGCTGGGCTCAGGCTGACTAAAGGAGAGAACATACCTGGCATGTAGCTTGAGGGGGTCACTAAGGCTGGGACCACGGGGACTGAGGATACAGCTTGCGACTCAGGGGCCGGGGCTGGGACTGCCCCTACTGAGACTGCCACGCTTGACGTGCTTGCCCTCTGAGAGGTCTCACCAGGCCCGGTAGAACCTGATGAACCTGCAATCACCGTGGTAGTGCCTGGGCTGGATCTTGCCTCGAGGTTGGCCATTCTGTTTTGCATATCACGCATGGAAGTGGTTAAGGTGCCAAGGATAGTATGAATTTGAGCCAAAGTCACAGTATCCCTATCTGACTGTTCACCGGCCTCCGGGGTGCTATGTGAGCACAGGATCCTGTAAAGTTCTGCCTTCCTAGCCGTGGCTGGGAATGGGATCCCTTTGCGGCGAAGCTCCGCAATAATTTTAGGGACTGTCCAAGTCCTGAGGGACATGGCACTCCCTTGCGAAGAAGATCTAGCTGGTGAAGGAGGCACAGCTGTTCCTTCCATGGTTTCTGAGCACACAGACATCTCCTGAAAAACAATAACACCCATAAGCCTACCTGTCTACAAAAGAGGACGTAAGAGACAAACGTGAGGCGCGAGGATTGACAAGCAATCTGCCTCTAGAGGGTGCCCAGACAAGACAAGTGAACTAGCTAAGCCAGAGTACGAGGCACGAGGATTGACGAGGGCAACCCACCTCTACTGGCTCCTCCCCCTAGTCCCACCCACTAGCCTTAGTATATACTACCCAAATAACATGAGGCATCGAGGTTTGACCCGGCAAACCAACCTCTCAGAAAACGGTAGAAGAATTTGACACCACCGGGGTGATATATGGAAATGAGAAATCACCCTGAAGAACTAAACCCAACACGAGGTGAACCACAATCATCCTATAAGCTCCCAGAAAATACCTGATTCAGAACGGAATGTGGCGAGATGGAACCAGAGGATAATCTGTCTGAGGAAAACCATAAATCACAAAGCGTAATGAACCCGAACCAAAAATCCCCTGAATAAAATAAATACGTACTCAACTGACAAGATGAAGTAGTATCGTAAAGGATAATGGGTAATAAATACTACGTAATTCCCGCTGAAATGACATGAAGGTAGTGGACACCAAATTGATATAACATAGAAATTAAAGCAAACGTAACCTCAAGAAAACATGACCTGAAGCATATACTTGAACAAATACATACATAATGGATGGAATTGTGGGTAAGAATAATGACCCCCAGACGTAAAGGGAGGAGAAAAGGACCTGCAGGAGGAAGAGAGGGAAGAATGTACATACCAGCAACCATATATATAACTTACAACCTGATCCAGAGCAAAATGATAGTGAATATATGGATACTTCTTAAATAACTGGCTGCCATGACCCCTCTAGTTACAGAAAATCCCCCGGATGACAAGAGGGTGCCCCAAGATAAGCAGTGGCAGCATGCCCTCTGACAATAATGCTGCCTCTGCAACCATCTAACCTCACTGAACCCCTCCCCCCCCCCCCCCACACACACACAATTGGATCCCTGGGTGACCCTGCTAGATGCTCCTCAATGAGTTACACAACCAAATTGTGCCACGTGGGGCCCTGTGTATCGTGCGGCCGAGCTTGTGGTTGCCAAGCAACAGACTTTGTGCGGGACGCTCCCGTCTGCTAACCGAGCTGCCGGCTCTGACATCCTCTCCTCCCCCGTGTAGTAACGAGGTCCGTGGTGGTGCTGAGAGTCCCGGCCCCAGCCGGCCACCTACGGGGTGAGGGGAGTGAGAAAAGGAAACCATGGCGCAGATAGACTGCGCTCCTACCTGACCGCCGCCGGAAGAAGCGAATCAGCTGACCGGAAATGCAGAGTCGTCCAGGAACCAGAGGGAACCGGAGCAGTCGGATCTTCCCCTGCCCCTGGGAGTGAGTATAAATACGCCTCCAGACTCCTCCCATAAATTAGATTAGCCTATACAGGCTAACCACCACTACTACTACTATCAATATTACTACTTCTGTTCTGTTATTACACATCAAGGCAGGGTGGACTAATTACATATAGCTGAGGCCAGTGGGAGCTGTACACACAATTAACTACTACTACTACCAATACTTCTACTGCTGCTGTTGCTACTACTAGTATTACTACTACTACTCCTACTACTGGTCTCTAAGGTACAGTAGCTCTCAGTCCTCCCATCCCAGGATAGAAAGGAGAGCAGGGCCACAGCTTTATACTAGGGTCACTTCTTCCCTTGTTAGTCATGAATGTAGAATAGAGTGACCAGACCAATCTTTATAGGGTCAGGGCTCCATTTTCCCACTACCTATGTAATTATGTGTACAGCTTTCGCTCAGTTATTGTTATAAGTCCACCCTGCCTTGATGTGTAATAACAGAAGAGGGGTGCACAGTATGGAAACACTTACTGGGAAACGGGTGATGGGATTTATAAAGATAATGGGTTTTCCAGCGCATCTAGGGTTATTGGGGTCTTCAGCCACACGTATGGGCTTACCATCACAGATTCCAAGAGCAGCAACTGCACAATAGAAAATAGAGAGTAAAAGGTCATGATACATTCTGGATCCTGCAGTTTACAGTCCTTTCTGTGTCTAAGAAAGCTGGGTTGCAACTAATGTGTATTTTATGACTTTTCCCCTGAAGTAGTAATTAAGCTTTCTCATATTCCAGCTATATGGAAGTAAGAGACTAAATCATTCTGGCGCCTGGGAAAGCTGGGTGACCGGTAATGTGATAGAGAATGTACACACTTACCAAAGAAGCTGGAGAAGACCACACGGAGGAGAACGGTGAAAGTCTTCATGGTGGAGATGACTGGATTCAAGCCTCTGCCCAAATAATCTTAACTCTCAGCGTTATATATGTATATAGCGCCGGGATCCGGCCGGAGGGGTGTGACGTGGCAAAGAATCAAAGACACCAAGATCATGAGCACAGACCTTCATGTTGTTTGCTGTATATCATCATTGTAATATCTTGGGACAATATTCCTCATACAGTGTTTGTTTTAGTGCCGGTTTTATGAATGACGTCACTATGTAGAAGCTACAGGCTCCACAAATACTTCTCGGAGATCTTTGCCAAATAAAGTTTCTAGTTATTAAAGACCAATCTACATACATATATATATATATATAATAGATAATATGATGAAGGAGCACCGTGACAAGGCTTCAAGCCTATAAGGTATCAATGCGGGTGCTCAGCCAGCTCCAACCTCAACCACAGGTATATAAACAACAGAAAATCCAATAGGAAGCAAACAGCGGCACTCCAGCAGTTTCAAGAAGAAGAAGAAATTCCTTTATTCACCCATATGGTGCTACGTTTCGACCCACTCAATGGAGTCTTTATCAAGAATACGGTATGCTTGATAAAGACTCCATTGAGTGGGTCGAAACGTAGCACCATATGGGTGAATAAAGGAATTTCTTCTTCTTCTTGAAACTGCTGGAGTGCCGCTATATATATATATATATGAAGATTGGTCTTTAAAAAGATGAGATGCCTTCATCATCGGTATACCTCAACTATGAGAGACATAATTAGAAAAAAAATCCATAAAATCACATTGTCTGATTTTTAAAGAATTTATTTGCAAATTATGGTGGAAAATAAGTATTTGGTCAAGAACTCTCAATACATTTATACCCTTGTCAGCAGTGAGAGAGGTCAAACGTTTTCTGTAAGTCTTCACAAGGTTTTTACAAAGTCAGGGGGGGTCATTTTGATGGGGCCGTTTTTGGGAGGTGGTTGTAGAGGTGAACAGGATGTTCCAGTCCTTGTGGACAGAGACTGCTTCACCCACTGAACAGATTGTCACATGAGAAACATTCTTGGACACCAAGGGGGAGATTTATCAAAACATGTCTAGAAGGAGAGCGGTGCAGGTGCCCATAGCAACCAATCAGATTGCTTCTTTCATTTTTTCCCAGGCCTCTTCAAAAATAAAAGAAGCGATCTGGTTGGTTGCTATGGGCAAGTGCACTTCTCTTCCTCTGCACCGGTTTCGATAAATCTCCCCTCAGGAGCTTAGTTGGAAAACCTCATTTACTGTATATGTTACGTGGGCATCTCTGAGGGCCTGCTTTATTGGATGGAGTTGGAGATTTTCTGGCCAAAAGAGTTACAGCGAATAAGTCAGGATAGAAAGCTACCTTATAGAATGACGTAGGTAAAGTGACATCAGCTGGTCCTTTACATGGTAAAATCGCACCTAAACAAGGACATCTTAAGTTTGCAGCCGATTTGTATTCCGATAATCAATATATCTTGGAATCAGAATGAAAATTAAAAGCATCCCAGAGTTATTAATGCTTAACCCCTTAACTACAATGGACGTAAATGTACGTCATGATGATATGGTACTTAACGTACCATGATGTACATTTACGCGCCGCCATGACTGATAGCACCGGGCGGGTGCACGCGTCATGCGCGGCAGGTCCCGGCAGCTATCAGCAACCAGGGACCCAGATGTCCGCAATTAACCCCTCAGATGCTGTGATCAATACAGATCATGGCATCTGCGGGAGTGCGGTACTTTCAATGGATGATCGGATCGCCCGCAGCGCTGCCGCAGGGATCCGATCATCCAGCATGGCGGCCGGAGGTCCCCTCACCTTGCTTCGTCCGTCTCCCGGGGTCTTCTGCTCTGGACTGAGTTTGAGCAGACCAGAGCAGAAGATCACCGATAATACTGATCAGTGCTATGTCCGATACATTGCTAATACTGTGCAGTGCTATCAAATGATTACTATAGATAGTCCCCTATGGGGACTATTAAAGTGTAAAAATTAAAGTAAAAAAAAATGTGAAAATTCCCTCCCCCAATAAAAATTTTAAATGTCCTTTTTTCCCATTTTACCCCCATAAAGTGTAAAAAAAAAAAATTAATACACATATTTGGTATCGCCGCGGTAAATGTCCGAACTATTAAAATATAATGGTATAGATCCCGTACGGTGAACGGCGTGAACGTAAAAATAAAAAAAGCGCAAAATTGCTACTTTTTTGTCACATCTTATAAAAAAAAAATGTATAAAATTTTTATAACCACAAATGTGGTATCAATAAAAAGTACAGATCATGGCGCAAAAAGCCATGGCGCATTAGCCCTCATACCACCGCTTATACGGAAAAATGAAAAAGTTATTGGTCGTCAAAATAGAGGGATTTTAAACATACTAATTTGGTTAAAAAGTTTGCGATTTTTTTTAAGCGCAACAAAAATAGAAAAGTGTATAATCATGGGTATCATTTTAATCGTATTGACCCACAGAATAAAAAACACACGTCATTTTTACCGTAAATTGTACGTCGTGAAAACGAAACCTTCCAAAATTTGCAAAATTGCGGTTTTCTTTTTAATTTCCCCACACAAATAGTATATTTTTGGTTGCACCATACATTTTATGGTAAAATTAGTGATTTCATTATGCAGGACAACTGGTCGCGCAAAAAACAAGCCCTCATACTACTCTGTGGATGAAAATATAAAAGAGTTATGATTTTTAGAAGACGAGGAGGAAAAAACGAAACTGCAAAAATAAAATTGGCCTGGTCCTTAAGGTCAAAATGGGCTTGGTCCTTAAGGGGTTAAAGGGACAGTGGTCAGATGTGCAAAAAATGCTCTGTTGGGCTGGGTCCTTAGGGGGTTAATCTATGAAGTGACAGTGGTCACATTTGCAAAAACAGGCTGCATCCTTAAGGTGAAAATTAGCTGCTTCTTTAAGGGGTTAAACATTGAACTGCAATACCGCGCACAACCTGTGGATGATTGTGGAGATTTTTAGAAGAAAGCAGCCATGTTTTTCATGGATATGAATTCAAGTCAAAATTTGGAACAGGGATTGTCAACTACTTTGTGCCACTTCTGATACTGGTGGCATATCGTGTGGCAGAGGGGGCTTAGGCACCATGTGCTCTATAACTTCTCTCCCCCCCGATCCCCCCCCCCCCCCGATGGCTAAATCTTAGCATTAGCATACTGACAGCAAATCTATTATTATAATATTACAGTATCTTATCAGTCATATCATGTCTGTGGAATATGACAATATGACTTCCCAGGAGGAGTCATCTTATATTCCACAATGACAAATGTCCCTAGAGACTCAGCTATATAGCAGCAACTGGATAACTTGGATGTTCTGGAACCTAGGGACCCTGAGTAATGTCAGCATCCCTGGTGAACTGTCGGACATACAATGCAGTTCAAAACTGTGACAGACCCGAGAGCCACTGGCTACCTCTTACTCTTGTAGGCCGCAGGCCGCTTTATGACAGATGTTTCTCAGTGACTTGTGGTATCACATCTCCTGCCCCATAACAGAGGAGAAAGAAGACCCCGCTGCTCGGTGTGAAAACAGGGAGAGGTGAGTTGTGTAGTGAGATTACTGGTAGTGATGGTCTTTGTAGACTGGGATTTGGTCACTAACAGTACAATAGATAGCCCAGAGGTCCAGCACAGCCTGTTCTTTTGGTGGTGAAAGGTATAGAGGTTATTGTGAGCATCCCTGAGGGTATAGATCACAGAGTGGGTTACTTTTAGCATCCCTGGGGGGTTGAGGGGAGTGAAGAGTTAATGTAAGAATCCATGCTAGTATAGGAATATCAGTATAACATCAGTATTCCTGGTGGTTTCTAGCAGTGAAGGGGTTACTGTAGGATCCCTGGTGGTCTAAGGCAGTATAAGGCTTCTAGAGAGTGACGATACCTCACTTATATTTCTCTTGGTGCACACCATTTCTCTTAACCCCTTAAGGACCCAGCCATTTTACACCTTAGGACCCGGCCATTTTTTGCACATCTGACCACTGTCACTTTAAACATTAATAACTCTGGAATGCTTTTAGTTATCATTCTGATTCCGAGATAGTTTTTTTTGTGACATATTCTACTTTAACATAGTGGTAAAATTTTGTGGTAACTTGCATCCTTTCTTGGTGAAAAATCCCAAAATGTTATGAAAAATTTGAAAATGTTGCATTTTTCTAACTTTGAAGCTCTCTGCTTTTAAGGAAAATGGATATTCCCCAAAAAATGTTTTTGATTCACATATACAATATGTCTGCTTTATGTCTGCATCATAAAATTGACGAGTTTTTACTTTTGGAAGACACCAGAGGGCTTCAAAGTTCAGCAGCAATTTTCTAATCTTTCACAACATTTTCAAACTCACTATTTTTCAGGGACCAGTTCAGGTTTGAAGTGGATTTGAAGGGTCTTCATATTAGAAATACCCCACAAATGACCCCATTATAAAAATTGCACCCCCCAAAGTATTCAAAATGACATTCAGTCAGCATTTTAACCCTTTAGGTGTTTCACAGGAATAGCAGCAAAATGAAGGAGAAAATTCACAATCTTCATTTTTTACACTCGCATGTTCTTGTAGACCCAATTTTTGAATTTTTACAAGGGGTAAAAGGAGAAAATGTACACTTATGTTTGTAGTAGGGATCGACCGATCATCGGTATGGCCGATATTATCGGCCGATAATCACGATTTTGGGCATTATCGGTATCGGCAATTACCTTGCCGATAAGCCGATAATGCCCCGCCCGACCCGCCGCACCGCGACCGCCCCCCCGACCCACCGCACCGCGTCGCACCCCCCATTGTAGTGCTGGGCAGTATACCGGTATGGATTTTTGCCATACCGCTATACCGGTCGGGCCCCTCCCCCACCCTCCGAGTCAATAAAAAAAATTAAACTTACCCGTAATGGGGGTGGTCCGGGCCATCCATGGTTCCTGTAGTGTCTGGGGGCGTTCCGGGTGAACCGGTCCGGGCTGTCCTTCTCCGGCGGTCATCTTCTCCACACCGGGCAGGCTCTGGCCTAGTAGCTGCATAGACGCCGCTACGCCGTGACGTCAGGTGCGTCGCTGCGCACGGGCGTCACTGCGCAGCGGCGTCTATGCAGCGTACTAGGCCGGAGCCTGCCCGGAGTGGAGAAGATGGACAGCCCGGACCGGTTCACCCTTCACCTGGAACGCCCCCGGACACTACAGGAAGGATGGATGGCCCGGACCACCCTGACAGGTAGGGGGAGATAAGCGGGTGGTGGCGGCGGCGGCCTATGGCACCGCAAAAGCCACTGCAGTGCATTGATTTAACGCGCCTGCTTTAAATCAATGCACTGCAGCGGTGTCGAGGGTGGATAAATAGCCGATAACTTATACCGGAATATCGGTATAAGTTATCGGCTATCGGCCCTAACCTCCACCGATTATCGGTATCGGCCCTAAAAAAACGATATCGGTCGATCCCTAGTTTTTAGCCCAATTTCTCTCGAGTAAGCACATACCTCATATGTCTATGTAAATTGTTCGGCAGGCGCAGTAGAGGGCTCAGAAGGGAAGGAGCGACAAGGGGATTTTGGAGAGTATGTTTTTCTGAAATGGTTTTTGGGGGGCATGTTGCATTTAGAAAGTCCCTATGGTGCCAGAACAGCAAAAAAAAACACATGCCATACCATTTTGGAAACTAGACCCCTTGTGGAACGTAACAAGGAATTAAGTGAGCCTTAATACCCCACAGGTGTTTCACGACTTTTGCATATGTAAAAAAAAGAATTTTTTTTCACTAAAATGTGTGTTTCCCCCCAAAGTTCACATTTTTGCAAGGGTTAATAGCAGAAAAGACCCCCCAAAATTTGTAACCCCATCTCTTCTGAGTATGGAGATACCCCATAAGTTGACCTGAAGCACACTGCGGGCGAACTACAATGCTCAGAAGAGAAGGAGTCATATTTGACTTTTTGAGAGCAAAGCTTGCTTCGGCGGGGGGGGGGGCATGTCGCATTTAGGAAGCCCCTATGGTGCCAGGACAGCAAAAAAAAAAACACATGGCATACCATTTTGGAAACTAGACCCCTTGAGAAACGTAACAAGGAATAAAGTGAGCCTTAATACCCCACAGGGGTTTCACGACTTTTGCATATGTAAAAAAAAAAAAAAAATTTTCACTAAAATGGGTGTTTCCCCCCAAATTTCACATTTTTGCAAGGGTTAATAGCAGAAAAGGCCCCCCCATAATTTGTAACGCCATCTCTTTTGAGTATGGAAATACCCCATGTGTGGACGTCAAGTGCTCTGCTGGTGCACTACAATGCTCAGAAGAGAAGGAGCGCCATTGAGCTTTTGGGAAAAAAATTGTTTGGAATGGAAGTTAGGGGCCATGTGCGTTTACAAAGCCCCCGTGGTGTCAGAACAGTCGACCCCTCTACATGTGACCCTATTTTGGAAATAACATCCCTCACAGAATTTAATAAGGGGTGCAGTGAGTATTTACACCCCACTGGCATTTGACAGATCTTTGGAACAGTGGGCTGTGCAAATGAAAAATTACATTTTTCATTTTCACGGATCACTATTACAAAAATCTGTCGGACACCTGTGGGGCGTAAATGCCCACTGTACCCCTTATTACATTACGCGAGGTGTGTAGTTTCCAAAATGGGGTCACATGTGGGGCTGGGGTCCATTGTTCTGGCACTATGGGGGCTTTGTAAACACACGTGGCCTTTAATTTCGGACAAATTTTCTCTTCAAAAGCCCAATGGCGCTCCTCTTCTGAGCATTGTAGTGCACCCATAGAGCACTTTACATCCACATATGGGGTATGTTCTTAGTCAGAAGAAATGGAGTTACAAATTACAGGGGGCCTTTTTTCCTATTTTCCCTTGTGAAAATAAAAAATTTAGGGTAACACCAGCATTTTAGTGAAATATATATATTTTTTTTTCATTTTTCCATAAAAATTTGACGAATTTTCATTAAACACCTGTGGGGTGTTCAGGCTCACTATACCCCTTGTTAAATTCCATGAGGGGTGTAGTTTCCAAAATGGGGTCACATGTGGGAATTTCTTTTTTTGCGTTTATGTCAGAACCGCTGTAAAATCAGCCACCCCTGTGCAAATCACCAATTTAGGCCTCAAATGTGCGCTCTCTTTTTCCTGAGCCTTGTTGTGCGTACGTAGAGCATTTTACGCCCACATATGGGGTATTTCCGTACTCAGGAGAAATTGCGTTACAAATTTTGGGGGTATTTTTTTCCTTTTTTCCTTACACTAACAAGCTGGTGTAGCCCCCAACTTTTCATTTTCATAAGGGGTAAAAGGAGAAAAAGCCCCCCAAAATTTGTAGTGCCATTTCTCCCGAGTACGGAAATACCTCATATGTGGCCCTAAACTGTTTCCTTGAAATACGACAGGGCTCCGAAGTGAGAGCGCCATGCGCATTTGAGGACTAAATTAGGGATCGCATAGGGGTGTACATAGGGGTATTCTACGCCAGTGATTCCCAAACAGGGTGCCTCCAGCTGTTGCTAAACTCCCAGCATGCCTGGACAGTCAGTGGCTGTCCAGAAATGCTGGGAGTTGTTGTTTTGCAACAGCTGGAGGCTCCGTTTTGGAAACACTGCCATACAATAAGTTTTTAATTTTTATTGGGGGGGGGGGGGACAGTGTAAGGGGTGTATATGTAGTGTTTTACCCTTTATTTTGTGTTAGTTTAGTGTTTTTAGGGTACGTTTGCACTGGTTATGTTGCGGTGAGTTTCCCGCTAGGAGTTTGCACTGCGGGGAAAAATTTGCCGCAGCCCAAACTTGAAGCAGGAAACTTACTGTAATCTTGCCCGTGTGAATGTACCCTGTACGTTCACCTGGGGGGGCAAACCTCCAGCTGTTTCAAAACTACATCTCCCAGCATGTACTGACAGACCGTGCATGCTGGGAGTTGTAGTTTTGCAACAGCTGGAGGCACACTGTTTGGAAAACCTTCAGATAGGTTCTGTTATCTAACTCAGTATTTTCCAACCAGTGTGCCTCCAGCTGTTGCAAAACTACAACTCCCAGCATGTACTGATCACCAAAGGGCATGCTGGGAGATGTAGTTATGCAACAGCTGGAGGTACGCAACTACAACTCACAGCATGCTGAGACAGCTGTTTGGGCATGCTGGGATTTGCAGTTTTGCAACATCTGGAGGGCTACAGTTTTAGAGAACACTGCAAAGTGATCTCCAAACTGTGACCCTCCAGATGTTGCAAAACTACAAATTCCAGCATGCCCAGACAGCAAACCGCTGTTTGAGCATGCTAGGAGTTGTAGTTGTGCAAGATCTGGAGGGATACAGCTTAGTGACCATTAGATTGTGGTCTCAAACTGTAGCCCTCCAGCTGTTGCAAAACTACATATTCCAGCATGCCCAAACAGCTGTCTGGGCATGCTGGGAGTTGTAGTTTTGCAACATCTGGAGGGCTACAGTTAGAGACCACTATCTAGTGGTCTCAGACTGTACCCTCCAGATATCGCTAGGCAACTCACCGGCTTCCGTAGCATCCAGCCGCATGACGTCGCCGCCCGCCAATCTCCGTTGCCGCCCGCCGATCTCCGTCGCTCGCAGCCTCCGGATCGGTAAGTGGATCTTCGGCGCCGGTCCCCGCCACTTTCCCCGTCCTGCCCGGCCTATTGTGGGTGGGCAGAACAGGGAAAAGGAAAGTAAAGCCCCCTGCCCCTGATCTGCTATTGGTGGTTGCGTCTAGATCACCAATAGCAGGGATAGGAGGGGTGGCACCCCTGCCACCTCACTCCTATCACTTCAGGGGGGTTGTGGGTGTCATGGACAACCGCGATCCCCCTTCTATTGCGGGTCACCATAGACCCGTAATGACCCGGAATTGCACCAATCGCAAGTGTGAATTTACTTGCGATTTGCCGCGATCGCCGACATGGGGGGGTTTGATAACCCCCTGGGCGATTGCACGGGATGCCTGCTGAATGATTTCAGCAGTCATGACATTCCGATCTCTGCCGGGCGCCGCCGCAGGGACCGGAATAAGTACTGGGGTCCCATGAAGTACATGTATGTCATGGGTCCTTAAGGGGTTAAAGGGGTACTCCACTGGTAAACCTTTTTTTTAAAATCAACTGGTGCCAGAAAGTTAAACAGATTTGTAAATTACTTCTATTGAAAAAATCTGCACATGAAATTCTTTGCTTTTTGAATTTCTTTTTTGTCTTGTCCACAGTGCTCTCTGCTGATACCTGATGCCCGTATCAGGAACTGTCCAGAGTGCAGGAGAAAATCCTCATAGCAAACCTATGCTGCTCTGGACAGTTGCTGACACAGACAGAGGTTTCAGCAGAGAGCACTGTGGACAGACAAAAAAGAAATTCAAAAAGAAAAGAATTTCCTCTTTAGCATACAGCTACTAATACTAATACTACTACTGGAAGGATAAAGATTTTTTAATAGAAGTAATTTACAAATCTGTTTAACTTTCTGTCACCAGTTCATTTAAAAAAAGAAAAGTTTTCGACCGGAGTACCCCTTTAATCTCATGAGTGACCACCGATAAAGATTTTCTTAGTTATTCCCCGAAACCATTTAGTTTTCCCACAATCTACAAATCCAACTATAAACTAGAGAGCTGGCCAGACCGCAGGTCAGATGACATGAAGTGATAGCAGTCAGACCTGTGGTCTGGAGGGGACTGGTGCTCACAATATATGAAGAAAATATGACAATATTAGGCTAGTGTGAACTGTCCCTGACTGGAATTGTAGTTTCTTAAAAATAATGTCCACACTTACCGAAGAAGATAGAGAAGACGACAAGCAGGAGAACCTCCTTCATGGTGGAGATGACTGGATATAAGGCATTGATTAACTCTTGGCTTCACTCTACTGAACCTACCCCTCACTGGGTAATGTGGTACTGTTTTGGATGCGTTCCAAGTGCGCTCTAGATTGATGTCCTGCTCCAAATTAGATAAATACGTGCACAGAGAAAACAGACGCCTACTCTCGCTTTGGGTCAAAACAGTTCTCTGATTTATTGTATAGCGTACACACAAGATATATCCTTCAGTAGGGTGTAGCACATTGTGTAAACATTCTGATTGGTTAGCAGACTACTTTACATAAGTATTGCATAATATTCTCTCTGTGTCAAAAGGGGATGGTCACACAGGGTGTAATACAGGATGTAACCTCCATTTTAGAAGAATGATCTTCATTTTACATATATTATCCATAACAGTACAATATATAGTACCCGGCTACAGCCGCAGGGTGATGACTTTGTACGTGTCTGGTGTTTGGCAACAAATAAAGGATCCAGGATCATAGACTCAATCCTTCGGATTGTTTACTGCATTTTATCAGATAATCTCAATCTCTTAGGACAATATTCCTCATAATATTTATTTTGCGGATGATATTTACTTTGTTTCCCTCTGCAGATATCTGCATCTATTCTTGATACTATTAGTGAGATGTAAAGTGCATCAGTCCTAGGGACATGTCTAACGTTTTTATAAGTTGAGGTCTGAGTGTTCAGACCCCGAAACCAACCCCCCGACAAGAGCGAGCTGAGAGATAAGCACATGGCCGGACACTTCACTCCCCTCTCTGTGTCTATGAAACCTGGATGGCCCAATAAACTTACATCATTTACTGGTATTTACCCTTTTTTCCCATTATGATGGTCTATTCACATGTACAGTATTCTGTGCAGATTTGATGCGCAGGATTTTCTGCTGCAGATTTCAATGTAAACTGAATTACTTAAAGGGTACCTCTCATCAAATAAACTTTTGATATATTTTAGATTAATGAATGTTGAATAACTTTTGAATAGCATGTTAATGAAAAATATGCTTCTTTCTATTGTATTTTTCCCGATCAGTCCTGTCACCATTTCTGACTCATGCTGGAGTCCTAAACACTCAGAGCTGCCAGCCTACTTTGTTCACAGCCAAACAGGCTGTGAACAAAGCAGGCTGGCAGCTCTGAGTGTTCTCCTTTGTGAACAAAGCAGACTGGCAGCTCATAGTGTTTAGGACTCCAGCATGAGTCTGAAATGCTTGCTGCCAGGACTGGTAGGGAGACCCCTAGTGGTCATTTCTTCAAAGTGGAAAATTAAATAGAAAGAAGCATATTTTTTAATAACATGCAATTGTGAAGTTATTCTGCATACATTAATCTATAATATATCAAAAGTTTTTTTGATGAGAGGTACCCTTTAACACAGCTTGAAATCCTGCGCATCAAATCTTTGCAGAATACTGTAGAAGATTACCGGCAGTGGACTGTATCAGAGAGAACCTCGCTGCAGCTATTCCTACTGGCTGAGGTTCTCTGGACATAAGCAGCTGAATTGCCGCTTTAAGAGGAGATCCTGGCTGTGCTTCCTTATAGAGGTAGCTGAAGGGCTTACCTCTCCTTCCCTGGTGTCCCTGGCTCTGTCATTGATAGAGTCTGGCTGGACTAGGCATTATCAATAGATGGCAGAGCACACAGATCAATGGAGTTCAATAGAACTCTATTGATCTGTGGTGTCTCGGTACAGGACATGGCCCTGTATCCTTCGTAAGTCCCCTCAGAAAGAGTCCCTGCAGTCCATAGGGCTCTCCTGCAGGGCTTCCCCCCTTGCTCATCAGTTACTGCGTCATATAAATATGCACATAATATTTCTGTATATTGATCAGTATTTATAAAGGTTGTACAAATGTATAAAATGTATTCCACCTTCCCGGGTCATGTGATCTACTGTCATGTGATGTACCCAGAGTTCCCTGGGTACAGGAACCACAGGCTTTGCAACCAATGGGCTTTAGTCCAGCCCCCCTAGTATATAAGGGGATGTAGTCTCCCAGTTAGCTCTCTTTTCTCTTATCTCCTGGATCTAAAGCAAGCACAATCTCAGCATATACTAAATTCATTTAATCTAGGCCAAAGCCTAAGGAACCTGCAGCCACTTCAAAACATGTGTTATCAAGCTCTATCTACAATTCTAGTGACTACTACTCAACTCAAGTATACAATTAGTAGCACAGTGGCCTGCATAAATCTCAATACTACAAGTCCCAGCAAGCCTGTGAGGTATCCTGCATCCAGGTTGCCTCTAGAGAAACTGCATAGGTGTAAAGACTGTTTCATAAGAAGTTTAAGTAAAAGTTCCAGTTATTTTCATAATTCCTGCTGTGGACATTCCTTTATTGCCTGCCGTTTTTGGGTTGGTTGTCGGCAGGGCCTTCTACAGAAAACAACCACATCCTGGCATCACGACAAATCAGGGGTTAATAACCTTACCCCCAGGGCCAGATTAAGGCTGCCTGGAAGACGGAGCACTTCATTATGATGCCCCCCCCCCCCCGACAGTTCCCCCACATTAAGTGCAGTATAGCTCCCCACATTAGGTGCAGTATAAGTCCCCCCACATTAGGGGTGCAGTACAGTTCCCCCACATAAGGGGTGCAGTACAGTTCCCCATCATTAGGTGAAGCACAGTTCCCCCCATTAGGTGCAGTACAGTTCCCCCACATTAGGGGTGCAGTACAGTTCCCCCCATTAGGTGCAGTACAGTTCCCCGCACATTAGGGGTGCAGTACAGTTCTCCGCACATTAGGGGTGCAGTACAGTTCCCCCACATTAGGGGTGCAAACAGTTCCCCCACATTAGGGGTGCACTACAGTTCTCCCCATATTAGGTGCAGTATAGTTCCCCACATTACGTGCAGTATAGTTCCCCCCCACATTAGGTGCAGTACAGTTCCCCCACATTAGGGACAGTATAGTTCCCCCACATTAGGTGCAGTATAGTTCCCCCACATTAGGTGCAGTATAGTTCCCCCACATTAGGTGCAGTATAGTTGCCCCACATTAGGTGCAGTATAGTTCCCCCACATTAGGTTGGACATATAGTTCCCCCACATTAGGTGCAGTATAGTTCCCCCACAATAGGTGCAGTATAGTTCCCCCACATTAGGTTGGACATATAGTTCCCCCACATTAGGTTGGACATATAGTTCCCCCACATTAGGTGCAGTATAGTTCCCCCACATTGGTTGCAGTATAGTCCCCTCACATTAGGTTGGCAGTATAGTTCCCCCACATTAGGTGCAGTATAGTTCCCCCACATTAGGTTGGCATTATAGTTCCCCCACATTAGGTACAGTATAGTTCCCCCACATTAGGTGCAGTATAGTTCCCCCACATTAGGTGCAGTATAGTTGCCCCACATTAGGTGCAGTATAGTTCCCCCACATTAGGTTGGACATATAGTTCCCCCACATTAGGTGCAGTATAGTTCCCCCACATTAGGTTGGCATTATAGTTCCCCCACATTAGGTACAGTATAGTTCCCCCACATTAGGTGCAGTATAGTTCCCCCACATTAGGTGCAGTATAGTTGCCCCACATTAGGTGCAGTATAGTTCCCCCACATTAGGTTGGACATATAGTTCCCCCACATTAGGTGCAGTATAGTTCCCCCACATTAGGTTGGACATATAGTTCCCCCACATTAGGTTGGACATATAGTTCCCCCACATTAGGTGCAGTATAGTTCCCCCACATTAGGTGCAGTATAGTTCCCCCACATTAGGTTGGCATTATAGTTCCCCCACATTAGGTACAGTATAGTTCCCCCACATTAGGTTGGCATTATAGTTCCCCCACATTAGGTACAGTATAGTACAGTAATAAACGTTTTAACCCGTTATTGCCTGTCATTCATAACGCACGTTATTTTGTGACAGGAGATAGTAGCGGGAGAAATAATGCATGCACTATTTCTCCCGCTACTATCTCCCGTCACAAAATAACGTGTGTTATGAATGATGGGCGATAACAAGTTAAAACGTGTATTAGAACAATCCCATAGACTGTAATGGGATTTACTAACGTATGTTAGGGCTTTTCTAATGGCCATTTTACCCCGTGATCGCCCGCCATTTTATAACGGGTGTTATATAACGGGTCCTTTTCATAGTGTGAAAGGAGCCTTACCTGCGCAAAATTTATCAAATGCTCTGTGACCATTTAATAAATTTTGTGTTCCTACACATCACCAGCACACACAAAAAAAGGTGTAGAAAAATGCTTCACTTACACCTACAATGATAAATGCCAGCCTGTGTGTACTGTACAGGACCCTGAAGAAGCTCCTGTCCTCTACATAGAAGTGATTACAGCTCCAGATGATCTTTATTACTTTTATATGTACGATCTTGCTTTATCTATATTAGTTATCTACTTACTTTTTCTATAATCCTCACTTTTTCCTATTTTTGGATGACATTTGGGGGCTTCAGAATCAATTACCAGGTTTCCATAGAGTTATGGTCTCAACATACAATGGTTTAAGCATTCTATGGTCATCCTGGAATCCATTAATATTGTAACTTGAGGGACCACTGTATTGGTTTACTAGTGCATTGTTGTTAGGTGAGAAATGTGATGGTCCCAATGTGTCCCAGACCCTTTACCCTCCATGATCTCTTACATTCACCCCTCACTGATGGCTCCAGAGATGCTGCAGGGAATGTGATTTCCCCTCAGCTGCCATGTTTGTTCCCCCTGTATCATAAGGACATATTTTTAAAGTGTATTGTAGGTTCACAGAGGGTAAATCTGATCCTTCATCGCCATCACCCTCTGCCAGGTTGTCTCTGTGATGAATTTCCTTGTATTCTATCCAGTAAGGAAGTTCAGTATCCTGGTGCTACAGAGGGATTTTTCCCTGTAGGAACATTAAACACAGTCGGCGGCATCAAAAGAACCTGGGGAGGATACAGTAAATAGACGCCGTGCCAGCTCCATGTTCCGTCTGTGCCCTTCTGTCATAAACAACGTACATTACCTGATGGTACCAGAATTGTAAAATAGGAGAAATGTTTTCATTTAATGGCCTTCCTTATCTTACAGACCAGTGTTGTGTCTGGTGCCCACCAGTGACAACTGAGTTCATTGGTTCCAAATCTTCACAAATTCATCATATCTTCCAACCCATGACCATCTCTTCTTCTCAAATGAAACAATAACCTGCAATTCATTCAACCATTCTGACATATCTGAATATCTTTATCTTTCCAGGACATTACGATGAAAGGGGTACTCCAGGGGAAAACTATTTGGGCTTTTTTTAGCAGGTGTGGTCTCACTCCTATCATTAGTGGATTCGGATTGTGATGGTTCAGATGAATCTTCGGTGCCTCCTGAATATGCTGTTTTTTTTGCATTTCCCTATTAAGTTTCTTACATCTCTGCATTTGCAGTTGTAGTAGGTAGCACGCTGGTTGTAGATGAGACTGGTGGAGATTGTTGTGGTGTTATTTTCTTCATTGGTTACAGCTTGAAATTTATTTTGCATACATTTTTAAGCCTTCCTGCAAAATAAGCATTAACCGCTAACTTAGTTCTTCTAATATCACCTCCTTGAGCCTTGTTTGACCCTTACACCTGTATCAGGTCTATGAAGAACCATGATAATAATATCTCACAATCTCATTACAGAGTATGCACCTTTAATGCAATAAGGCTACACACTGTGCCAGAGAAAATAATTATAATAAACACTGTGCCCCTAACATGAATTATAATGCACACTGCGCCCCTACATGAATTATAATATACACTGTGCTCCTAACATGAATTATAATGCACACTGTGCCCCTACATGAATTATAATGTACACTGTGCTCCTAACATGAATGATAATAAACACTGTGCCCCAACATGAATTATAATGCACACTGCGCCCCTACATGAATTATAATATACACTGTGCTCCTAACATGAATTATAATGCACACTGTGCCCCTACATGAATTATAATGTACACTGTGCCCCTAACATGAATGATAATAAACACTGTGCCCCAACATGAATTATAATGCACACTGTGCCCCTACATGAATTATAATAAACACTGTGCCCCTAACATGAATGATAATAAACACTGTGCCCCAACATGAATTATAATGCACACTGTGCCCCTACATGAATTATAATAATGCCCCTAACATGAATTATAATGCACACTGTGCCCCTTCATGAATTATAATATACATTGTGCCCCTAACATGAATTATAATGCACACTGTGCCCCTACATGAATTATAATATACACTGTGCCCCTAACATGATTTATAATACACACTGCGCCCCTAACATGATTTATAATACACACTGCGCCCCTACATGAATTATAATATACATTGTGCCCCTAACATGAATTATAATGCAAACTGTGCCCCTAACATGAATTATAATGTACACTGTGCCCCTAACATGAATTATAATGTACACTGAGCCCCTAACATGAATGATAATAAACACTGTGCCCCAACATGAATTATAATGCACACTGTGCCCCTACATGAATTATAATATACACTGTGCCCCTAACATGATTTATAATACACACTGCGCCCCTAACATGATTTATAATACACACTGCGCCCCTACATGAATTATAATATACATTGTGCCCCTAACATGAATTATAATGCACACTGTGCCCCTAACATGAATTATAATACACACTGTGCCCCTACATGAATTATAATATACACTGTGCCCCTAACATGAATTATAATACACACTGCGCCCCTACATGAATTATAATATACATTGTGCCCCTAACATGAATTATAATGCACACTGTGCCCCTAACATGAATTATAATGCACACTGTGCCCCTAACATGAATATTAATACACACTGTGCCCCTACATGAATTATAATATACACTGTGCCCCTAACATGAATTATAATACATATATGTAAAGGAAAAAGAAACCTTGGCACTGCTGGAGCCTCTCTGTATGAATGCCCACTGTGGCAGCTTTCATATCCTGCACTCCTTATATTCAGCTATGGGTGGTGCTGCACGAACGAATATAGAACATTGGTAACAGTCTTTGTAGAAGAATACATCGGAGCACTCACCCAGTAGCAGCTTGTAAATTCTTCAAACTTTATGCAATATTGGAGCAGGTAACAGGAGCAGTGCGGGAGAGGGGATAGACGTGGGGGGTTGGGGGGGTCCGATCACGTGACTGCAACATTGCAAGTCCACATAATGACATGTAGGTAGGCTGGTCATCCCGATCACATGACCCATATCAATCAGGCTACTATTGATATAAAAAAATTATTATAGAAAGATGCGTGAGGATATAACAAAGAAAGTATCTATTTTCTCATATACTCTGGGTAGGGGAATTACTAAAGGTTTTACATAATGTATCATTTCAGGACTAGTCTCAATAGATGAAGCAAAGACCAACGATGGACACTTCCCCAAGAAAGATATATATATCTATATATATATATATATATATATATATATATATATATATATATATATACATATACATATGACATAAGTAGTAGGTGCTATGATGTTATTGGACCCAATCTAAAATCACTAATACTGTCATATATAAATTATGGCCCATAACTCAACTACTCTTTCTCTGCAAAATTCTGAAGAATAATAAAAATTATACTTAATGATAAACAGATAAACAAATAAACGTATAAGCATTGTTCACAGTGGGCGGCTCCTTCAATAGAGTATATTAAAGGGGTTATCCAGGAAAAAACTTTTTTTTTATATATCAACTGGCTCCAGAAAGTTAAACAGATTTGTAAATTACTTCTATTAAAAAATCGTAATCCTTTCAGTACTTATGAGCTTCTGAAGTTAAGGTTGTTCTTTTCTGTCTAAGTGCTCTCTGATGACACGTGTCTCGGGAACTGCACAGTTTAGAAGCAAATCCCCATAGCAAACCTATTCTACTCTGTGCAGTTCCCGAGACCAGCAGAGATGTCAGCAGAGAGCACTGTTGCCAGACAGAAAAGAACAACTCAACTTCAGTAGCTGATAGTTATTGGAAGGAGTAAGATTTTTTAATAGACGTAATTTACAAATCTGTTTAACTTTCTGGAGCCAGTTGATATATGAAAAAAAGTTTTTTTTCCTGGAATACCCATTTAAGTATATTAAGGCAGGAGACTTAGTTTAGTAACTTGTTGATAACATCCTCACTGGATTTTCAGAAATTAGAGGATAGCATAGACCGGAGACAGAAGTGCCCCATAAGGCTAAATCCCCATATTCTCACCCTACCTTTTGAGGAACCCACCTCCTTAACAGGGTGGCCTCAACCACGGTGACCTTCCCTACACTAAGATAAGTGAGGGCGCTAGGACAAGGCTATACTAAAAGGAATAAAGGAAAGAATTAAAGAGAAAGTGAGCCTTTGGGAAGTGTCCACCGCTGATCCGCCCCATCCAACAATTCTTGGGTAGGCATTGAATCACTCCTATAGGGGATGTTGATATAGAAAATATATATGTAATAGGATACCAGCAATAACTTTTAAATTGTAAATAGATATAATCTGGGGTAATGTACTGTAGATATCACTCTTCACATATATCCCCACCTCAGTTTACTAACTTGAACAAAAGACTCAATTGATAAAGGCTGAGAAATTGCAGCTTTCATTAAGACCGAATGGATTTACTGTTTTTAGTCTATAAATCCACTTGGTCTCTTTACTGAGGATTTTCTTATCCAGATCTCCTCACCTTAGACTCGACCTAATCACTTCTATGACCCGAAAAGTTAATGTTTTAGGATCACCATCATGTCTATCCCAAATATGTTGAGCTATTGCAGTATCACGTCTATGGCGTATATCTCCCAAGTGTTCCACAATTCTTCTCCTCAGCTCACGTGTGGTTTTACCCACATAACTGAGTGGGCACGAACACTTGAAGAGGTACACTACCCCAGTGATCCTACAATTAGCAAAATCACGGATTTTAAATTCAGCTCCTGTGTGTTCAATGAGGAACATTTTACTCTTATTAATGTAGGGGCACGCAATACAATCGTCAACACATCTGAAGGTCCCCACTGGTCTACGTTCAAGCCATGACCCTGCCGGTGTAGGGGCCACAAAGTGGCTGTGTACCAGGCGATTTCGTAGAGACCTCCCCTTACAGAAGGGCACCAATGGATGAACAGATAGAACTTCCCTCATATGTGAGTCTGATTTTAAAGGGGTTATCCGCCATAAGGTGATTTTAGTACGTACCTGCCAGACAGTGATATTTCCAGTTTGACTTTTCTTTTTTTGACTACAAATCCCACAATTCCATCTTCCTCCCTCCCACACATAAGCCACCCCACCCATTGAAACATAAATGAGCTGCATCCATTCAAATCAGTGTGGTTTTCAATCAGGGTGACTACAGCTGTTGCAATAGTTGCAGATTGATCTCTCTCCCACCAAGCGATCCCGCCACGTTTGTAACAAACATCATGAGGGGGCTATGACGTCACGAGCTGACACGCCGGTCCAGCGCTTGGAACAGTTTGTTCCAAACACTGAGCAGCAGAGTACCCCTTTAAGTTATTTAGGTGAGAGTCTGAGGAGAGGAAGGACATCTGAGGTGGTGGTGTAGAGAAGGAGTGAGAGGTGTGTTGTAGAAAAACCAAAGAAGTGCTTAGAAAATCCCAAGTTGAGCAGTAACACTATCTGTAGATGTACTGCCGCACAGGACAAGTCTGTAATTCCTAGCTCTGGGGAGTAGGAGCTGGTGTGTCGACGGGCCCCATAGCGCTAGTCCAGGATAACTTCAGTAAAAGCCTCCGGCTGCTGAGGTCCAAAGGTCTAGTCGTGCCATTAGCCAGCACACTGTTAAAGATACTGTTGTTGTTTTTTTGTTTTTTATATTATTCAAGATTAGAAATAAGGTACCTTTTGAAACAGGATGCCTATTTTGTTGTATCCTATATCCATCAACTTCTAGATTACAAAATAAAGGATCTATCTGGATCATGTCCTCATACAGGACAAATGAACGAAACTACATAATTTTTCGGTCCTACCCTATTTTAATGGTAAATCCTGGTGTGAACCTTTCCTAAAAAGATCAGATTTGGTCATCCAGGTTACAGCTACGGTCAGATTTTTACCTGCACGTAAGATGCTGCAGAACAATGAATAAGTACTGAATTAATGCTGCCACACTCTTCCTGTATTGCTTGCACAGATCACTGTTATTAATGGTTCCTAAACAGTGTAAACAGTGTTGGCAGTGCCAGGGAGTTCTGAGAGGCATCGGCTCTGCCAACACTGAACCACGCCAGACAGAAGATTTATAACTCCATCTTATTAATATTTCAGAGAAATAGGCCTCCTTACATCTTACCATCTCACATCCTCCTTGGATATGGTTCAAGGAAACTGAGAAAAGACCTGGAAAGGAATCAAGATGACTTACATTCAGCTTACCTTGTCACCCTGAGAGGTGGGCACACATGTGCCATCATCCACTATTATAGTAATGGGAGGAAAAGGGCAAAATAATGCTGGGGCAACATCTTTGGCCCATGAAAGAGCAAGCTAAAAAATCCTCATAAAGTCACAGTCACTGCATTTCTGTAGTTGTAGCTTCTCATCTTCCTATACAGTGATGACCACGACATTTTCAAATACAGAGCCAACTGCATAATGCTCATATATATAACACCAGCCAAAAATTCCACTATATACAGGGCAACAAAACGCCTCCATTAATGGCAGCCAGTGAATTGAAATGGCACACGAGGGGATCATTGGGGGGAATGATGTGGCACAGTGGGGGATGAGAGGGAGGAATGATGTTGCACAGGGGGGGGGTTGATGAATTGGGGATGAAAATGCAAAAAAAGTGGCAACCCTAAACACAGCTTAGTAACCCAAATACACAGTGCAGCCTCAAGCCTCATGCCATGTTTCCAGCTGCCATGAAGACAGAATAAATTCTGTCCAGACCAGATGTACCATAACATTGTATATAGCTTTAGTAATCCTTGGAGAGTCTCTGTCCCCACCTACACAATAGAATATTGCACATTGTCACTGTGGGGCCACCCTCTATATAAACAGAATACCACAGCGACAGGCTATGGCTACATTGAGTGCCCCAGTGTCTTGGCATGATAGGAGATGTAGTTTTGCAACAGCTGGAGGCACTCTGGTTGGGAAACACTGGAAGACCCAGTGGTGGGTACCTATATCCCTTGATTCAGGGAAGCAGTGACTTGTTGAACACTTATAGTTGTCTCTATAACAGGGATTTGCCATTGACTTACTTGCCAATCCCTTCTAGTATTAAGTGCTGCGTATCTTTGGCATAGGCCATGTGTTATTCGCACCAGTTACCAAGCCTAAAAAGGTACCATGGTCCATCCTTTTCCTCACATAAACCTATTTAATTGTCTAAATATCATTCATTAGCTATATCAAGCAGTTTCCCCTCTTTCAGTTGTCATTTACATGCAGGAAGTGAGGAAAATATGTTATCCAGCCATCCACTGTTTCTCTACCTAGCTAACTACCTACATAGCTGGCTATTTGGCTACCTACTAAGCTACATAGCCACCACATTGGTTTATTTCACCGGTATTTGTTTTAATGATGTTTGGCTTATGTAACTAGCGGACATGGTGTGGTGTTATCTTTCATGCCTGTATTTATATATGAGTTGGTCTGTTTCTTCATATAGTCACACCCACCTGTCCGTCATTTGAATGTTTTTCATCCACCCCATGTATTCCGCAAAGTTCTCATGCCCCACATACCTGATCTCACGTCACACGCCGAAGCCGGTGTCCAGTCTAGCCTGGTAACTTTCATTTTCCTTCTAGAGTATATAAGCAACCACTGTTCTTTTAGATATCCCCATGACTAAGAGCTATTGATAGCTTGAAACGCATCGGAATTTCATCTTATATTTTACAGATTTTCTTTTTGGTCCATGTTTTTAATCGGGGTATATTAAAAGTGAAGTTTTAAACCAGTATTTACCCTGGAGAGCTTGACGCCATTCCTTTTTTGTTAAGCTACATAGCCACCTACCTAGCTACATAGCTACCAAACTTTCTACATAGCTAAATAGCTAGTTACCTAGCTACCAACCTTCCTACATAGCTACCTAGCTAGGTACCTGACTATCTACCTGGCTACCAACCTACCTTTCTGACTACCTACCTACATAGCTAGCTACGTACTTAATTATTTACCTACCTACTTACCTGGCTACCTAACTGTGTACCTACCCACCTATCTACATAACTACTTACCTACCTACCTATTTTTCTACCTAGCTACTTGGCTAACTACCTACCTAAATAGACACCTTCCTACGTAGCTACCTACCTAGCTACCTCACTATCAATCTTCCTACATAGCTACCTACCTACATATCTAGCTATTTGGCTACCTATCTAACTGCATAGCTACCAACCTTCCTATATAGCTACCTGGCTACCACAGGCGCGACGTCACACGGGGGTGGGGGCATGACATCACACGCCGCCCGCCCTGTAGTTGCCGGTAATCAGTCCCGAACACGCTCCGGGGACTGTTTACAAACGGGGTGCCGCGTGCAAGATCACAGGGGTCCCCAGCGGCGGGACTCTTGCGATCAGGCATCTTATCCCCTATCCTTTGGATAGGGGATAAGATGTCTAAGCACCGGAGTACCCCTTTAATGTTTTTTTTTTTCAGTCTTCACTGTGTGGGATCAATAACATTTTAATTTTATAGTACAAGTTGTTATGAATGTGGTAATAACTATTATATCTAAGTTTTTATTGTTTTTTATGATTATACAGGGCTTTATTAGTAAAGTCGTATTTCTATACAGTTATTGGTGATGTTGTTTCTGGATTTGTTTGGACTGATGAATGTTTCTGTATTTACAGACAAGGACTCTTTAGCAGTACTGGAATATCTGGAAGGAATTCTTCTTCCACGTTGGGTACTTTGGATGACATTTTGAAAGTATATCTAATAAAATATAATTTTAAAAAGTCTTGTGTTTGGCCACAGAGGGAGATTTGCGGTGAGGACCCAACAGGATTTGGCTGATGGTGTGAGCAGGTCCGATACCAAGATCAATGGGACATATTCCCTTGAAATTGGTCTCAATGGGAAAAGTGGTCACTTCATGTCTAAATGGTTACATGACAGGGAGAGGTGCGGTAGAAATTTCTCTGGAGGAAATTCAATTTGTGATGACAATAAATACAACCTGCAAAGTAAACACCATCTGAGGAATATTGTCCTAAGAGATTATCTCGGGAAATAAACTCATTGGTTTGAGATTTATTATTTGCCAATTGCCAAACAAGGACAGGTGAAGTCACCACCCTCCGGCTATAGTCTGGTACTATATATAGTAGCACATTACCCAGTGAGCGGTATGTGCAGTTGAGTTAGGCAAAGAGTTGAGCTGAAGCCTAAATCCAGTCATCACCATGAAGGTTACCACCATTCTCTTCCTTGTGGCCTTCTGCATGTTCTTTGGTAAGTGTGTACTTTATTGGTGGGAGCCCATTACCAGTCACCCAGCTTTCCCAGGCATGGAAGAGACAAGTCATACACCTCTCACTTCCATACAGCTGGATCTCTAGACAGACTTGCCATTCTAGAATGTGGGAAAACTGATATGTCATTTATGGTTTTTAGACAACTTTGGAGAGAGATATGGCTGATAGCTGGTCTCAGGGACCACAAGATATACATTGACCCCCCTCACTGTCCCAGACTACTATGGGCTTCATCATTATCCCTTTGACTACTCTAGGCACAAGATACTGACATTACCGGTCACCCAGTTTTCCCAGGCTCCAGATTGGCACAGTTATCCAGTTAAATGTCCCTAAGTGCTGTATAGCCGGATATCTAGGCACATTTGCCATTTTGGATTATGGGAAAGTTGTATGACTACTAAGGAAAAGATGCTATAAAATTCATATCTGTTGTCACCCAGCTCTCCAAGACAAATATGATTAATGATAGATATTTGCTGTCAGTATCATAAATATGACATTGTGACTCAGTGAGGCCTCGTTCACATGGCACAATTTTTGATCGGAATCCGGCAGAGAAATTCAAGTTTAAATTGCAGCCTCTACAGAAAGACTTAACATGTTCTTTCTTTCGTCAGATTCCGCTCAGAAATGCTTTGCAGTCTATGGAGACGGCGCATTACCGAGCGGTCCTAGCACCGGCATGTTCTGCTTGCGCCCACTGTTTGGGGAATGTCCGCTGGAGATTTTTTAGCCGGACATTCCGCAAAAATTCTGCCATGTGAACATTGCCTGACACTGCATTTTTAATTTTGCAATTGCTTCTTCGGGGCTCCCCATCGCAGATGGAGACACCAACCCTGAGGTAAGCATAATATCATAAATCATATTGTACACATACTGGGAAACCTCTCCAAAACCGGGGTGCACTCAAACTTCGGGCAATTCACAAGGGCCCAATCTGAGGGGGGCCCGGACACAGTCGTGCCCAGACAAAAACTAACATTAGAAGGAGCTGCAGAGTTTAACTCTATCTGTGTCTTAGGATCTGTGTCTCCAGCTGATGCAAAACGACAACTCCCAGCATGCCTGGACAGCCTTTGGTTGAGAGTTGTAGATTTGCAACAGCTGGAGGTACACTGTTAGGAAAACACTGCTCTAGTATCCTATTGGGATCCTTAGGGGTGGATAGGGGAAAAGGTTACATAACTCTGCATGGGAGGGGGTTATATGTAAATGTACAGTATGTGTATATAATGCCATTTTGCTAATTTTGGGGGCTTGTTTCTACACAGTGCACTGTGCAATATAAATGACACATTATCTTTATTCTGTATGTCCATACAATTACAGCAATGCCCAATTTATATAGGTTTAATTTTACTACTTTTGAAAAATTACCTTTGTTGGAAAATAAGTATGGTTTCACTCGTTCTCTTCTGACCCCTATAACATTTATTTTTCCATGTATGAGAGCTTATTTTATGCGCAGTGATCTGTAGTTTTTAGCGGTACGATTTTTGCTTTGATCACTTTTTTTTATTTTATTTCTGCTATAGAAATCAACCCCCTGAGCTAGCCATTTTAGATGAGGTTTTTTGTATTTTAGATGCAACAATCCCCTTTGCTTGCAGCGTCTAAAGGGTTAATGCTGGACATTGACCAGCATCAGCCTTCTTATTTTTCTACTGCCCGGGGGCCCCATGAGTTGTCAGTCCACCCCTGCTTCAAAAGATTGAGACCTTATTGAGCAGACCATTCCCATATCACCTTGGAAATAGGTAAATCTACCATACATTTCCTTGATACAGAACTGATAGGAGATGCCCACTTGGGAAAGATATTATCCAAACTGTACAGGAAGAATTTCTCGGGCAATACTCTTACATGCAAAGAGCGCCCATGAGAGTCATGTTATTAGGAACCGTCATTAGGAATGCGAACGAGTGGAGAAGCGACTATTGAGAAGGGGATATGCCAGGGTCTTATTAACCCCTTAACGACGCAGGACGTAAATGTACGTCCTGGTGATGTGGTACTTAACGCACCAGGACATACATTTACGTCCTGAGCATAACCGCGGGCATCGGAACGATGCCGACATCATGTGCGGCAGGTCCCGGCTGTGGATCGCAGCCAGGGACCCGCCGGTAATGGCAGACACCCGCGATCCCGCGGATGTCTGCCATTAACCCCTCAGATGCCGTGATCAATACAGATCACGGCATCTGCAGCATCGCGGTCACTTAACAGGATGATCGGATCGCCCGCAGCGCTGCCGCGGCGATCCAATCATCCTGAACGGCAGACAGAGGTCCCTTCACCTGGGTCTGCTGCCTTCCGGGAGTCTTCTGCTCTGATCTGCCTTCCCGCAGACCAGAGCAGAAGATGACCCATAACCCTGATCAGTGCTATGTCCTATACATAATACTGAACAGGATTAGCAATCGAATGGTTGCTATAAATAGTCCCCTATGGGGACTATAAGAGTGTAAAAATAAAAGTAAAAAAATAAAGTAAAAAAAATTTGAAAAATCCCCTCCCCCAATAAAAACGTAAATTGTCCCATTTTCCCTATTTTACCCCCAAAAAGTGTAAAAAAATTATTTTATATACATAATTGGTATCGCCGCGTGCGTAAATACCCGAACTATTAAAATAAAATGTAAATGATCCCGTACGGTGAACGTAAAAAAAAAAAAAAGTCCAAAATAGCTGCTTTTTTATAATATTTTATTCCCAAAAAAATTTATAAAAAATGTAATAAAAGTTTTGTATAAGCAAATATGGTATTAATAAAAAGTACAGATCACGGCGCAAAAAATGAGCCCTCATACCACCGCTTATACGCAGAAATGAAAAAGTTATAGGTCTTCAAATAGGGGGATTTTAAACGTACTAATTTGGTTAAAAAGTTTGAGATTTTTTTTAAGCGCAACAGTAATAGAAAAGTGTATAATAATGGGTATCATTTTAATCGTATTGACCCAAAGAATAAAGAACACATCATTTTTACCATAAATTGTACGGCGTGAAAACAAAACCTTCCAAAATTAGCAAACTTGCGGTTTTCTTTTTAATGTCCCCACACAAATAGTGTTTTTTTTGGTTGCGCCATACATTTTATGGTAAAGTGAGTGATGGCATTACAACGGACAACTGGTCTCGCAAATAGTTATGATTTTTTGAAGGGGAGGAGGAAAAAACGAAAGCGTAAAAATAAAATTGTCTGAGTCATTAAGGTCCAAATGGGCTGAGTCCTTAAGGGGTTAATGATGCTAGACACATGGTTTCCTTTAAACCTAAACCAACTTTTCTGTTTAAGGTGCTAAATCAGCTAAAATGATTGGTTTGTCACAAAGCATGGTTATCATGGGCAATATGCATAAACTAGGTAAACCAAAATTAAAAAGACTGGTTCACTTAACTCGCCTTTCATTGGGATTTATATTCCTGACTTCATATTATATACGGTCTTTTTTTTTTTTTTACCTTCAATGTGTTGAGATGTCAAATAAATGTATTTTTATAATACAGTTTACTTTGATGTTTGCATTGTTTCATGTTATTACTTTTTTTTAATGTTATTTCTGATTTATTTAAAATCTATTGCCCAACTTTATTAATTGCATTGCTAACATAATCAACGTTCATCCTTTTCTTTCATCTGGTATCTAGAATATTGTCACTATGGATGGCAGCCTCAGTGTACAAATGAATTCTTTAAAATATTTATTGATTAAATGTGTTATTTCTCTCATAAAATAAACATGTTTCCTAGACAACAATTTTCTGCTAAATTTTAAAGTTGTACTCCGGTAGAGCACAATTTCTTTTAGGATCAACTGGCTCCATATATTTAAATAGATTTTAAAATTACTTCTATTTACAAATCTTTAGACATCCGGGACTAATCAGCTGTTCAATCCTACAGAGCACGATTAGTTCTTATTTTTGTCTGACCACAGTGCTCTCTGCTGACAACTGTCTGTGTTCGGAAATGTCAAGATCAGGATTAAATCCCAAAAGCAAACCTCCCCTGATCTGGTCATTTCCTGACATGGACAGAGGTGTCAGCAGAAAGCACTGTGGTCAGACAGAAAAGAAAAACTCAACTCACTCTGGAGCATGCAGCAGCTGATAAATCATGGAAGGATTTAGATTTTTTTTTTTGAGAAGTAATTTTCCAATCTGTTTAAGTTTTTGTCACCAGGTGATTAGCTCAAAAATCGTTTCCCGACGGAGTACAACTTTAATTATTTTTTTTATCTGAAATCTATTATCATTTGTCAAAAATTGGAGCTATGTCTTAAGTGTACCCAAATTTTTTTTCAATTCTTTACCAAAACTAGGGGTTTGCACTATAAAAAATAAGGCTTGCTGTTCCTTGCATGTTCCTTATGCATGGCTGGTTTGGGTGGTGTGGTCTCTTTCCTCTGTTGTTCACAGACCGGAAGAGCCACTGCTTTTTTATTCACTCGTTTTTTTTTGTCCCTTCTGGTGTGGAGAAAAAAAAAACGCTCACATGCGGCAAAAAAATCCACCCCGTGTGACAAAATAGTAAATAAGCAACGAAAAACAGCAGAGGACAAAAATAACCTGACAAACTTATAACCTACAATCTTAGTAAATGAGGGCCATTGTGTCTAAGGTTATCCGTGCAAGCCTTGATAAATACAGAAGTGAAACGCGTTGGTTTTAATATTGTGTGCTCAATCCACCGAACATTTTAAGAAATTGAATAAACTGGATATGTTTTTAATCCAATCCTGAGTGCTAGACTCTCTCCGGATGAGGAGTTTCATTTTCCACATGCTTAAAATCGTACACTTCAGACCCCCTATAACATTTATTTTTCCATGTATGAGTTTTTTGTTTTGAAGTGACCAAAAATCAGCAATTCTGGACTCTGGTATTTTTTACATGTACGCCATTTTAATAGTTGTTTTTTACATAATTTTTAGTGCTCATATTAAACTATGACATGTAATCTTTCGATTGCAAACACTGATCAGTGTTATCGGCTGCTGATGCTGCCTGCACTATTGAAGCACGGATCAGATGGCAAGGAGGCAGGTAAGAGTCCTCCTGCCTTCCTCTCAGCTGATCGGGAACCCACGATTTTGTCATGGTGCCCCCAATCAACCCACTGAGCTAGCCATTTTAGATGAGGTTTGTTCTATTTTAGATGCCACAATCAACTTTGCTTGCAGCATCTAAAGGGTTAGTACTGGACATCGACCAGCATCAGCCTTCTCATTTGTCGATGATGCTGAGCTGCTTGAGGCCGACGTGCATGGGGACCCCATGATCCCCATGATGATAAGATTATCAGACACTTCCTTTCTTTCTTATTTATCTCTATTGATTCTGCCTTATTCTAAATTTTCTTCCTAGCCTAGTAGGACAGCTATTTTTCAATTTTTTTAAATCAATGTCTAATAAATAGTTTAAATACATACAAATTGTGCGCAAGCGTGATTTTTGAAAACAGGGCTCAGCTTCCAGCTGACTGTCAATGAAGAAGGGACATGAATGGGAGGGGGAGCAGTTCGGCACCAGTGAATAAAATGTATTTTCTATGTTATGGAAGCACAGACAGATATATAGAAGGTCCCATGTGTCTCCTTGGCCTGACAGCATTTAACAGTGTCAGCAGTTTGGAATGTGAGTTGCAGCAGAGAGATTACATTGAAACCAAGTGTATTTATTTTTATTGCAAATTGAATAAAAGTGAGTTCCCAGAATAACATTTTTATTTAAATTTTTACTTGAAATTAGAAAATGTTCTTTATAACCAGATGTTACAGAAATGAAGATAATGTTTCCTAATATCTTGTTTATTTATACACAGACTGGAATCCCTAATACAGGAACAGGTGCAACTGGTCACGAGAAACGTTGTTGGTTCCTTTGTTTTGGAAATAATCATAAGTAGAAAAATTTGAGCTTCTAGGCGCTGATCCAATGAGTTAGAAATGGTAAGGATACATGTTTATTGTCCTAAAATTAGGTTTATTTGCACTGTAGCAACGCGTTTCTGGTCTGTAACGGACCCTTCGTAAGGCAAGGTGCATCTCTGCATTGTATTGAATGATCTCCCTCTCTACACAGGTAAAATATGAATATTTATATGTAATGTTTATACATTTAGAAATCAAAGTAAAATTTCCAATATGGGGCCTCATTTACTATGGCTTTTCTGAGTAGATTTTGCAGGGTTTTTGTGTGTTACATGTTTCGTGTGTTAGATTTTTTGACCCTACTAACTCTTCACCTTACTCAGAAAACCCTACAAAGTGGCGTTGCCATCAGGGAAAAGGGTTGTGCCTCAAAGAATACACACTGCACCCCTAACATGAATTATAATACACACTGTGCCCCTAACATGAATTATAATACACACTGTGCCCCTAACATGAATTATAATACACACTATGCCCCTAACATGAATTATAATACACACTGTGCCCCTAACATGAATTATAATACACACTGTGCCCCTAACATGATTTATAATACACACTGCGCCCCTAACATGAATTTTACTACACACTGCGCCCCTAACATGATTTATAATACACACTGCGCCCCTAACATGATTTATAATACACACTGTGCCCCTAACATGATTTATAATACACACTGTGCCCCTAACATGATTTATAATACACACTGTGCCCCTAACATGATTTATAATACACACTGTGCCCCTAACATGATTTATAATACACACTGCGCCCCTAACATGAATTATACTACACACTGCGCCCCTACATGAATTATAATACACACTGCGCCCCTAACATGATTTATAATAAACACTGTGCCCCTAACATGAATTATACTACACACTGCAACCCTAACATGATTTATACTACACACTGCACCCCTAACATGAATTATACTACGCACTGTGCCCCTAACATGAATTATACTACGCACTGCACCCCTAACATGAATTATAATATACACTGCGCCCCTAACATGAATTATAATACACACTGCGCCCCTAACATGAATTATAATGCACACTGTGCCCCTACATGAATTATAATACACACTGTGCCCCTAACATGAATTATAATGCACACTGTGCCCCTAACATGAATTATAATGCACACTGTGCCCCTACATGAATTATAATACACACTGTGCCCCTAACATGAATTATAATGCACACTGTGCCCCTAACATGAATTATAATGCACACTGTGCCCCTACATGAATTATAATACACACTGTGCCCCTAACATGAATTATAATGCACACTCTGCCCCTAACATGAATTAAAATCCACACTGTGCCCCTATATGAATTATAATACACACTGCACCTCTAATATGAATTATACTACACACTGCGCCCCTAACATGATTTATAATACACACTGACCCCCTAACATGATTTATAATACACACTGTGCCCCTAATATGAATTATACTACGCACTGCACCCCTAACATGAATTATATGGTATATGCCTCTTCAATTTAGCTACTTCACCAATTTTAGGAGCAGTGGTGCAAAGTATTGCAAAGTTGTCCCACTCACCTGAATGGAAAGCTGCAGTATCTTCCACCTCCATGACTAATAATATGGTCATGTATTTGGCAAAGTCTGAAAGGGCTGAGGCGCTCACATGAGCTCTGTGTGTACCCTATGAACAGCTGATTCTCGGGGTGCCAGTAGGTGGACCCTCTCATCTAATATTGATGGTCTATATTGAGGATAACTTCTTTAAATATTGAATTATAGCTGCAACCCAAAGTAATATATGGACTGAAGATGTCACTGGATAGACAATAGCACCAAAAAGTCTCAGTATGGTCCTAGGGTAAACTGTTCTCATGACAGGTTGTTCTTCACCACTCCCTGTATATCACACCCACAATGTTTGTACACCATTTTAGTTTTTGTTTAACCTCTTACCCTTATTTTTGTCTTCCAGGCTCCACATTGGATTCCAGACCAGGACCGGCCGAGTCCTCACAATGAATTCCCCCCCCCCCGATGATTTTGTTTTCTCTTCTTTCATGGTTCTTCATATTCTGTCCATGATTTCTCTTCCTTCTATGTCTCACAATCAATAAAGTAGAATAGATTGGCACATCATGTCCCGTGTTCACTTGGTCTAATATGGGAAAATCCCACCCACAGCATGTAGACGTGGTTTTGGTGGCATGGAGGTGGCACCATGTGATAGCCTAGCTATTTGGACTTGTTGATTCTTTAAAAGGTGTTTGTTATGTGTGACAGCATAATATAGGGTACAGCCTGTGACAGTATTCAGAGTTCGTATAGAGGGTAAGCATCCATAGATCACCTGGCAGCAAAGTCTGCATACTAGAGACCAAGCTAGGGGAAGTCTTCATGGTAGTCTGGTGCTGATGAAGGACAAAATGAAAAGGAACTAGTCCAATCAAAGCCTCATACAGGCTCTATTCCTGTATGATGTGAGGTGATACCATATGGGCAACATGTCAATAGTTTCTTATAATGACAATAACACCTTGACTGCCATAGACCATCAAGGATCTTTACATTCACGCCTTCTCTGTTTAGGTAAAAAAAAGAATTATGGAAATAGATTGCTTCACAGTACCATGGGCATAACTGCCAGTGGAGTAAGCAAGGCTGTCATTATGCCAACCGGCAACTAAGGAGGTCCATGTCCTTTTAGACGTAAGGTGCAATTACTGGCAACTAGGGGTAATGGAATTGAGAAATTAAGCAGTGGTAAATTAAGGAAAAATCACTGGATGGTCAAGAAAAGGTGAAAGAGAGACAGAAAACAGAGGAAATCAGAACCCCAGGGGGTTCATCAATTACTTATTATCAAGTGCCTATATTAAAATATTTACTTTATTAAATTCAATTAAAACATATAAAGTGAGTGTAAAAGGGTTAAAACTACAGTCTCTGTTGTCTCATTTAGTTATTTATAAATTGCTTGGCATCAAAAATGGTGCGTGGTAGCATTAACTGGTGGCAGGGTTATTGTATGTACATTCAATGATCACCAGTCTCAGCGTATGAAAAATTTGGTCTGGACAGCGGGTTGGTGGTGGATTACTGTAATCCAAGTATAAAACCAATCCAGTTGTGAAGATCTAACCTGTCCCGCTCCAGTGGGGTCTCCAGTCTCTAATAGGTGCTGCTGATGCTGTCCAATGTTGTCCTTTTATCGCTCTACTGATTAAGGACGTAGCCATTCATCCTATCAGAAGGTGGTAGCGTTTGGTCAATTAGCTGTGGTACTAGCCCTTACACCTCCCATAAATCATCTGGGTCTATCTGTTTTTTTATCACCTGAGAAATAAGTGAAGGTTTCTTAATGTCATCATGAAAATGGAAGAGAATGGGTCACAAGGTTTTGATCACTCTCATTTACTCTTTACAACTCCTCTTCTTTGACTGACAACATTCACAAGTATCACCCAAGGCTTTTGAGTCCCCTCTATGTTAGTGGGATGAGCTGTCAACATATATTATATGTGGGTGACCAGGGTTCTAATCCTGCTTGCCTATTGTCTTACAAGGTCATTTATATATATCACAACCTGGTCTCCTCTATCTCAATAATGACCACCTTTACTGATATATCCGAGAAAAAGGAGGCTTAGAGGTTTAAAAAGCTTGGAGAACCAGCTGAGATGGTAGCTCAAATCCTGCTAGAGAAGCTCACGCTCCCTATTTGTGTTGGCTTTCTTAAGAGTCTTCATGACTACAATACAGCTGCCCCATTAAAGGGGTACTCCGGTGAAAACCTTTTTTCTTTTAAATCAACTGGTGGCAGAAAGTTAAACATATTTGTATATTACTTCTATTAAAAAATCTTAATCCTTACTGTACTTATTAGCTACTGAATACTACTGAGGAAATTCTTTTCTTTTAGGAATGCTCTCTGATGACATCACGAGCACAGTTCTCTCTGCTGACGTTATTATAATAATAATGCTTTATTTATTGTTGTCCTTAGTGGGATTTGGACCCAAGTCCCCAGCACTGCAGAGATGTCAGCAGACAGACAGAGATGTCAGCAGAGAGCACTGTGCTCGTGATGTCATCAGTGTTCCAAAAAGAAAGAAATTGCCTCTGTAGCATTCAGCAGCTAATAAGTACAGGAAGGATTAAGATTTTTTAATAGAAGTAATATACAAATATGTTTAACTTTACCCCTTTAATATATGAAGATCTGTGTAGACACTCAATGGATCTTAGTATTTTTCCCCCTTTTTTCTTTTAATGTTCCCCATTGATGTGTCTATTTTAAGGTATCACTACCATTGATCCATTTTAACTGATGACACTGAGAAGTATCAGCCATAGTTTTCCTCTCTTACCGTAGGTTTGTGGTCTGAGCTTCTACATATGATGTGGATGACCAGGGTTCACTAATCCTGTTCTCCCATTTTGTTACAAGATAAGTCATTTATTCAGTTCACAACCTGTTCTCATTCATCTCGATAATGACATTGGAAAACATTAATGTTCTTCTCGCCTCAGGGGTTAAGGAGCATGGAGCCAGGAGTTAAAGCTGAGATGCTGGTTCTAATCCTTGTGACTTTGGTTCAAGCCCTTATTGTGGTAAAGACTGTCCATAAATTCAGTTAAAATTCTTCATAGAAAAAGTTAGGTTATTTTTTAACTTAGTAATATATGAAGAATCCTCATCTGTAAAGGGCTTTTTCTAAAGTGATTAGAGGGAACGTGAAACATGAAGTTCTGTGGTGAAGATCTGTGTAGACATTTGATGGATCTTAGTTGTTTTTTTCCTCTTTCTCTTAATGTTCCCCAGTGATTTGTCTCTTCTTAGGACATTTATAGTCACTGTTGTGTATCACTTCCATTGATATTTACTGATGACACTGAGAAGTATCAGTCAAGGTTTTCAGTTCTGTCTATAGGTCAGTGGTCTGAGCTTCTACATATCATGTGGATGACCAGGGTTCTAATCCTGCTCTCCCATTTTGTTACAAGGTAAGTCATTAATTTCACCTGTTCTCCTCCTCGGTAATGACATTGAGAAACCTTCACTTACTTCTCAGGCCAGGAGTTGGCTCAGAGGGGTAAAGGACCAGATGACACAACTGAGATGTTGGAGTCCATGGTTCCAGCCCTGAATAGGACTGCACTATATGACCTATTATGCAGGCAGCATGATAGCTCATGGGGTATGTGCTCTGCCTGTCTTGATGGAGACCTGGGTTCAAATCCTGCGAGATTTGTTAGAATTTATCTGTTGAACAATCTCTGTAGTTTAGGGTTAACCCCAGGTGTAGAAGGTAATTTGAAGATTATTTTCACCTAGGATTAAAATATCCTCAAGAGGATTTTGAACTCTCAGCTGCAGGGATGGTTCTACAGCTGACATTCAACCAATCTCAGAGGATTTGAACCTGTGTCACCATCATGAGAGGCAGAGCACATACCACATGAGCTATCACACTGCCTGTACCAGAGCCCATATAGTGCAGTCGTATTTAGGGCTGGAACCCATAGTTAGTTCTATAGGATCAAGTCTAAATGTCATGTTTACCAAAAAGAACAACCAGTCAACAGGCAGCATGACAGCTCAGGTGTTATGTGTGCTGCCTGCCATGATGGAGACCCAGGTTCAAGCCTTGTAAGCTGTAGGGTTGGCTAAGGAGTCAATACACACCAACACACCTCCTGGGAGAGTGTTAAGCTTGATGGGAGGCCTTTATAGAGTATGTGGGAAGAGACAAGTAAGATGCAGAAATTTTGCCTAAGTGTCAACACTTAGGCAAATAGTTAATTGAAGTAGAGTATGAGAGTCCCAAGCACAAACAGGACCCATAGCTTATATACTATACTTGGCGTTCACAGTATTGAGACAAGGGACTCCTGGATTTGAACCATAGACTCCATCATCTCAACTGTGTCAGCTGGTGCTTTATCCCTCTGAGCCAACTCCTGGCCTGAGAAGTAAGTGAAGGTTTCTCAATGTCATTACCGAGGAGGAGAAGAGGTTAAATAAATAGATGACTTACCTTGTATTAATAAGGAAGAGCAGGATTAGAACCCAGGTCATCCACATCATATGTAGAAGCTCTGACCACTGACCTACAGGCAGAACTGAAAACTATGGCTGATACTTCTCAGTGTCATCAGTAAATATCAATGGAAGTGATACACAACAGTGACTATAAAAGAAAAGACACATCAATGGGGGAACATTAAGAAAAAGAAGAAAAAACTACAAAGATCCATCAAGAGTCTACAAAGAACTTCATGTTTCATTTCCCTTCTTATCATTGTACAAAAAGATATATGAGGATTCTTCATATATTACTAAGCATAAACTCAATTTCATTATAAAGAATAATCCTCTGAGGACAGCTCTGCTGTAGTTATGGATAGTCTTTAAAGACACAACAAGGAACTGAACCAAGGTCTTCAAGATTTGGACCAGCATCTCAGCCAGTTCTCCTGGCTCTTTAACCCCTGAGCCACTGCCTGCTATGAAATACACATGAAGGTTTCTCATTGTCATTATCGAGATGGAGGAGAACAAGTTGTGATCCACATTACTTTGTAACAAAATAGGAAAGCAGGATTAGAACCCTGGTCACCCACATATAATGTATACATATAGAATAGACCACTGACTTACAGGAAGCCTTGGGTGAAGGTAAGAGCAATTAAAATCCCAATCTTGTGAATCATCATCTAGTAGCTCGAAAATGACATTACGAAACCTTAAAGGGGTACTCCACCCACTAGACATTTTATCCCATATTCAAAAGATAAAGGATAAGATGTCTGGTCCGGGTCAAGAGACTGAACCCTCCCATTATCAGAAATTGTATCCCCTAACCTTTGGATAGGTTATAAAGTGGAGTGGGTGGAGTTCCCCTAGTTCACACTCCAGTGCTGGCTCTGTGGAATAGTAGTTCTGTTCCCATTAGATGGGACTTTAAATACTATATAACTATAATACAGACCCAATATCCTTAGAAGATTTGAACCTGGGTCTTTGGCATAAGAGGCAAAGCAGCACTAATATCATGTTTATATAAGGCAGGGTTTTCTAACAAGTATGCCTCCAGCTGTTGCAAAACTACAACTCCCAGCATGCCTGGACAGCCAAAGGTTGTCCAGGCATACTGGATGTTGTAGTTTTGCAACAGCTGGAGACACTGTTTGGAAAACACTGATATAATGTATAGCTCATACTTTGATACCTTGGCTCCAGCTGTGTGTGCGACATCTTGTGGTAGAGATAAGGTAAGACACCTTAAGTTTATCTTTTACTTACTATTTGGATTAGGGTGGCATCTAGTGGTTGAGCATAAAACTGCAGCAGCCCTTTTGTGACTAGTTCCATGTAGTATTTCATCCTATTTGACACATCATCTTATTATGGTTTATATTATCATTGTATCATTCCTGTGAAATTACAGATATTAATATTGTTTCAATAATTTTTGTACAGTTGCTCAATTGTTTCCATATATACTGTTCTTTATTAGCTTTGCATATTACAAGTGGGGCCCCAGAACTGTTGACACCAAGGTCAGCACCTTTTGACCTTTCATGTCTCAGATCTGTAAAGTATGGGAGTATTCTGCACTAGGCCGGAACATCTAGGTAGACAACATCTCTCAGAGAGAGAAAACGCTCACTCCTGTTGTCTGCCACCTCTGCCTCTAGTGAAAGCAGAAGCAGAGTGTCTCCGGCACCAGGAAAATAAAGAGAACGGGCACTATATATCATAAAGGTGCACATAATATGTAAGGGCTCAGTGGAGTCACGGTCCGCACATCAAGAACATCGGGCCGCTTGCGCTGGGGACCTGTGTATCAATGACACAACAGTCATGGTGCTCACCTACAGGGGAGCCCCGGCCACGCCTATCTGACTGTTGCTGACCGCACGATAAAACTATTTTCTGGCTGAAAAAGTGTGATAAACATATATAGCTGCATTACAAGTGTCATCATCTATACTATCATGGTATTAGTTTGGGGGGTACAATATCCATGACAGTTCCACTCTAAAATAACTCCCACACTGTCCTCTATATCTCTCCTCCAAAGGGGCACAGGCTGCTTTGTATTGTTATTTGTAATTCCTCTGTACTGCTACAGTTCCCAACTGCGGGGTGTAGTTAGAGATATAAGAATGCCAGACTGTTATGGGGGATCTGTAGATGACACACTGTTATGGGGATCTGTAGAAGACACACTGTTATGGGGGATCTGTAGATGACACACTGTTATGGGGGATCTGTAGATGACACAATGTTATGGGGATCTGTAGATGACACACTGTTATGGGGGATCTGTAGATGACACACTGTTATGGGGATCTGTAGATGACACACTTATGGGGAATCTGTAGATGACACACTGTTATGGGGGATCTAGATGACACTGTTATGGGGGATCTGTAGATGACACAATGTTATGGGGATCTGTAGGTGACACACTGTTATGGGGGATCTGTAGATAACACAATGTTATGGGGATCTGTAGGTGACACACTGTTATGAGGGATCTGTAGATGACACACTTATGGGGATCTGTAGATGACACACTGTTATGGGGGGATCTGTAGATGACACATTGTTATGGGGGATCTGTAGATGACACATTGTTATGGGGGATCTGTAGATGACACACTGTTATGGGGATCTGTAGATGACACACTGTTATGGGGATCTGTAGATGACACACTGTTATGGGGGATCTGTAGATGACACACTGTTATGGGGATCTGTAGATGACACACTGTTATGGGGGATCTGTAGATGACACTGTTATGGGGGGATCTGTAGATGACACACTGTTATGGGGATCTGTAGGTGACACACTGCTATGGGGGATCTGTATAGCAATTTCTGCTATATAGATAACCCTTTTCCATAACCCTTTGGGTCCCAGCTTTATACCAAGTGAACACAGGACACGATGTGCCGATCTTTTCTACTTTATCAATTGTGAGATATAGAAGGAAGAGAAATTATGGAGAGAATATGAAGAATCACGAAAGAAGAGGAAACAAAATCATCAGGGGGGAAATTCATTGTGAGGACTCGGCCGATCCTGGTCTGGAATCCATTGTGGAGCCTGGAAGACAAAAATAGGTTGAAGGGGTTAGTTGCTTATTTACTATAAAAATTAGAACATTGTGGGTGTGGTTTATATGTATGTGGGTGTGGTTTATATGTGAGTAAAAGGTGCGGCAAAAAGAACTCTTGAAACCGGCGCTGCGACTATTAGGAGTGGTAATGTTGAAATCCAGGTAATAGAGGAAGCAATGATGAAGTCCAGGTTATGGTAAAGATCCTCAACAGGATCATTTATTGACAAAAAATAATAAGGATAAAAGATTACGCGTTTCTGGAGGAGCCCTCCCTTCCTCAGATCAGGGTACACAAACAATGACATGCAGGGTTTATATAAGGTACAAAATGGTTGCCAAGTAATCTTTTATCTTTATTATTTTTTGTCAATAAATGATCCTGTTGAGGATCTTTACCATAACCTGGACTTCATGATTGCTTCCTCTATTACCTGGATTTCAGCATTACCACTCCTAATAGTCGCAGCGCCGGTTTCAAGAGTTCTTTTTGCCGCACCTTTTACTCACATATCCACAAGATGACTTGGGTCGACTCCTGCAACCCACTGGCTTGACAGCGTCTCTAGGATTGATGGTACCCCATTTGTTGGGGTTATATGCCTATTACTACCGTCTTGAGGTGAGCGGCCATCTATAAGCCCCGTGGGGTCATCCCCATATTCCCCCCACCTCTTACATATATATTGGGGTAAAACACGAGGCACCGCCCATTGGTCTTTCTCTTTTTTTCTCTTTTATACAGATGGTTTATATGTGGGTGTGGTTTATATATATATATATATATGGTTTGATTTATGTGGGTGTGGTTTATATGTGGGTGTAATTTATGTGGGTGGGGTTTATATGGTTGTGGGTTATATAGAGAGATTCTGGAAGGACATTTTAATACTAAATAAAACATATGACCCCTTCACCACACCCTGAAATATATACAGACCACACGCCAGACCCCCAAAACTTATACAGACCCAAATAATAGAGACCCCTAAGCCAGACCCTTAAAGGGATATTACAGAGAATTTTAACTATGTTTATAAACTATTGCAGGGTCCATAAAAGAATAGCGACCCCAGACCAGACCCCTATATCAATATAGGGGGAGATTTATCAAAACCTGTGCAGAGGAAAACTTGCCCAGTTGCCCATAGCAACCAATCAGATCGCTTCTTTCATTTTTCACAGGCCTTCATAAAAATGAAAGCAGCAAGCTGATTGGTTGCTATGGGCAACTGGGTAAGTTTTCCTCTGCACAGGTTTTGATAAAACTCCCCCATAGTTCCTAAACTATAGCCCTTCAACAAACCCTGGACCTCCTACACTAATACGGAAGTTACTCCCAGGGACACTACAAGTAATCAGTCCTGACCTTTGCCCCACCACATGCTGTCCTTTATAGTCTACTTATATTTTACTGTAAACATTTCTAAACATTACATCAGGTAATAACAGAATATGTGGTATATTACCTGTATGTGTAAGGAAAATCAATGAAACAAATCTTTGACTCCTTCCCCGATAGACGACACAACTTCACCGGCTTCTTGACCGATCTCTTTGATTCCTTCAACGGGCCTGGACTGGATGAGAATGTCGTCTCCAGGGAGTGGATCTATTATAGTATCACCAACTGTGGTGACTCTGACCTGTATGTCTTCTCCAGGGAGTGGATCTATTATAGTATCACCAACTGTGGTGACTCTGACCTGTATGTCTTCTCCAGGGAGTGGATCTATTATAGTATCACCAACTGTGATGACTCTGACCTGTATATATACAAACATTATCTATAGTCATGGACAGTTTACCATATACAGAGTGAGTGTATTCACCTTGTCTTACCGGAACATTGCTAAGTCCTACTACTACTGTTAGTATTACTAATAATAATACTACTGCTACTATTACTAATAATAATACTTCTACTACTGCTACTATTACTAATAATAATACTACTGCTACTATTACTAATAATAATACTTCTACTACTGCTACTATTACTAATAATAATACTTCTACTACTGCTAGTATTAATAATAATAATACTTCTACTACTACTATTACTAATAATAATAATACTTCTACTACTGCTGCTACTATGACTTATACTACTACTACTGCTACTATTACTAATAATAATACTTCTACTACTACTATTACTAATATTAATACTTCTACTACTGCTAGTATTATTATTAATAATAATAATTATAATAATACTTCTACTACTACTATTACTAATAATAATACTTCTACTACTGCTACTATTAATAATAATAATTCTACTACTGGTACTATTACTAATAATAATTTGTCTACTACTGCTACTATTACTAATAATAATACTACTGGTACTATTACTAATAATAATTCTTCTACTACTACTGCTACTATTACTAATAATAATACTAGTACTACTGCTACTATTACTAATAATAATACTTCTACTACTGGTACTATTACTAATAATAATTTGTCTACTACTGCTTCTATTACTAATAATACTACTGCTACTATTACTAATAATAATACTTCTACTGCTACTATTACTAATAATAATACTTCTACTGCAACAGCTACTATTACTAATAATAATACTTCTACTGCAACAGCTACTATTACTAATAATAATACTTCTACTGCTACTATTACTAATAATAATACTTCTACTACTACTATTACTAATAATAATACTTCTACTACTACTATTACTAATAATAATACTGAAGAAATAGATGGTCCAGCGCAGGATAACGTGCAATAAAAGCCAACATTTATTGTAGATTCAAGCCATAGGATAGCAGGACACAGGGTTACGCGTTTCAGCCGGAAAGACCAGCCTTACTCATACAAAGATACAAAAGAAATGGCCATTCCTTTATGGGAAGTGGTGGAAGGAAACACCCAGGTGAACACCTGGTGTAATCACGCCCACCAGATCCCACAGTGGAAATACAAAAGCATGTGTATACATTCAGAAATAGACACAATATAAAATACTAACATAATTACAAAAAACACTTTTTAGAATATAACTATAAAAATTAGTATAATAATAGTTATAATAATGGCCTGGACTGGTTAAAGGTATATATATATACATGTATAACAAAGGGTAATAATAATACTACTTCAGCTACTATTACTAATAATAATTTTTCCACTACTGCTACTATTACTAATAATAATACTTATACTACTACTGCTACTATTACCAATAATAATACTTCTACTGCAACAGCTACTATTACTAATAATAATACTTCTACTACTGCTACTATTACTAACAATAATACTTCTACTACTATTACTAATAATAATACTTCTACTACTACTGCTGCTATTACTAATAATAATTTTTCCACTACTGCTACTATTACTAATAATAATACTTATACTATTACTGCTACTATTACTAATAATACTTATACTACTACTGCTACTATTACTAATAATAATACTTATACTATTACTGCTACTATTACTAATAATACTTATACTACTGCTACTATTACTAATAATAATACTTATACTATTACTGCTACTATTACTAATAATACTTATACTACTACTGCTACTATTACTAATAAGAATTCTTCTACTACTACTGCTACTATTACTAATAATAATACTTCTACTACTGCTACTATTACTGATAATAATACTTCTACTACTGCTACTAATAAGAATTCTTCTACTACTACTGCTACTATTACTAATAATAATACTTCTACTACTGGTACTATTACTGCTAATACTTCTGTTACTGCAACTATTACTACTACTAATACCACTACTAATTCTACTACTATTACTACTAATAATAATACTACTACTGTACTATTAATACTACTAATACTACTATTACTGATGCTGCTACTACTATTACTGCTGCTACTATTATTACTACTGCTACTATTACTACAACTACTGGTACTACTACTACTACTACTGTTGCGGCTACTGCTACTACTAATTCCAATACTGCTACTACCAGCACTACTACTACTACTGTTACTACTACCAATAATACTGCTGTTGCTACTTCTACCAGTAATAAAACTACTACTACTACTACTGGTCTCTAAGGTACAGTAGCTCTCAGTCCTCCCATCCCAGGATGTAGAATCAAAGGCGAATGACCAGGGGGTCAGGAGTTTGTCTGGCGCAGAGAGGAACCATCAGACAGCCAAGTAAAATCAATGGATTTATTAGATGCAACGCGTTTCGCTGCGCATGCGCAGCTTCATCAGGCATGACAAGGGGAGGCTGGTAACAGGTATATATACCTCCAGGAATTAACCATTAGAGTGCTTTTTGAAAAGAGTTGTTACATAGAATTACATATCCATATGACAATGTATGAAAAATATATAAATAAATATAAACAGAAATCACAAAAATAATAATAAGACAGCAATGTGAAAGCACAATGCAATCCTATGAACGTATGTATATAAATATATATAATATAATATAATTATAGTTATCGCATGTGATGTGAATGTAACACCACAAACGACTCAAGAAATCGCACCGCTAAATCGCCGGTGTCTGCGCCAGACAAACTCCTGACCCCCTGGTCATTCGCCTTTGATTCTACACCCATCCAGGAGGGCTGCAGTGGACCTGCCTTCATATCTCTTCTGCTCCTAACCTTGTTGTGTGTGGGCGCACAACCGACTTCGGTAAGCGGCTTGGGAATCACCTTCCCCTACCCCCACCTGCAAGATCTACTGATCCCGCACATGAGGCGCCTTCCTTCCTTTCTCTAGATTTCCTTCCCCATCCCAGGATAGAAAGGAGAGCAGGGCCACAGCTTTATACTAGGGTCACTTCTTCCCTTATTAGTCATGAATGTAGAATAGAGTGACCAGACCAATCTTTATAGGGTCAGGGCTCCATTTTCCCACTACCCTTTACAGATCTGCAGAGCTGCATAAAGAGATTAAAGGGGTACTCATGTGAAAACATTTTTTTCATTTGAACTGGATCCAGAAAGTTAAACAGATTTGTAAGTTACTTCTTTAAAAGTTACTTATCAGCTGCTGAAGTTGAGTTTTTTTTTGTGTGTGTCTGATCACATTGCTCTCTACTGACACCGCTGTCTGTCTCAGGAACTGTCCAAAGTAGGAGCAAATCCCCATAGCAAACCTCTCCTGCTCTGGACAGTTTCTGAGACAGACAGAGGTGTCAGCAGAGAGCACTGTGGTCAGACATAAAATAACAACTCAACTTCAGCAGCTAATAAGTACTGGTAGGATATTTTTTAATAGAAGTCATGTACAAATCTGTTTAACTTTCTGGAGCCAGCTGATATGAAGAAAAAAAAAGTATTTTCATGGAATGCCCCTTTAAGGCTGCATGCTGCCACCACATAATTATGTGTACAGCTCCCGCTGACCTCAGTTATTGTTATAAGTCCACCCTGCCTTGATGTGTAATAACAGAAGAGGGGTGCACAGTATGGAAACACTTACTGGGAAACGGGTGATGGGATTTATAAAGATAATGGAGTTTCCAGGGCATCTAGGGTTATTGGGTTTTGCACCCACATGTATGGGCTTACCATCACAGATTCCAAGAGCAGCAACTGCACAATAGAAAATAGAGAGTAAAAGGTCATGATACATTCTGGATCCTGCAGTTTACAGTCCTTTCTGTGTCTAAGAAAGCTGGGTTGCAACTAATGTGCATTTTATGACTTTTCCCCTGAAGTAGTAATCCAGCTTTCTCATATTCCAGCTATATGGAAGTAAGAGACTAAATCATTCTGGCACCTGGGAAAGCTGGGTGACCGGTAATGTAATAGAGAATGTACACACTTACCAAAGAAGCTGGAGAAGACCACAAGGAGGAGAACGGTGAAAGTCTTCATGGTGGAGATGACTGGATTCAAGCCTCTGCCCAAATAATCTTAACTCTCAGCGTTATATATGTATATAGCGCCGGGATCCGGCCGGAGGGGTGTGACGTGGCAAAGAATCAAAGACACCAAGATCATGAGCACAGACCTTCATGTTGTTTGCTGTATATCATCATTGTAATATCTTGGGACAATATTCCTCATACGGTGTTTGTTTTAGTGCCGGTTTTATGAATGACGTCACTATGTAGAACCTACAGGCTCCACAAATACTTCTCGGAGATCTTTGCCGAATGAATAAGAATGAAATGGACGATTATTAAAGACTAATCTACCATTATATATATATATGTATATATATATATATATATATGTATATGTATATAGGTGTTTCATTTTGTAAGGCAAAACATTTTTAAAATTTTGGCAGACTTTGCTTACGCCCCGAGTCTCAGTGATGTAAAGGATATATATGCCACATTTCAAGAAGATTGGATAATATTTAGAGGTTGCACACTTTGATCAGTTTTGTACAAGTAAGCAAAATATGATTTTTTTATGTTAATTACTTTTATTGGGAAAACTAGAAATCACAAACTTAAAATATTAAAACTAGACACTAAGATTAATAGGTAGTAGTGCAAAACTTGTTATATTAATCAACTTTGAACAATGTAACCCCTTCTTTTGAAGTGACAAGCAAACGGTAGCTGGATGGTAGGTGTGTTGACCTACCTTGTCAATAAAGTGTATTGGTGGATCCCGACGAAGGAAGTCCGTAGTATTTCCGAAACGCGGTGATGAACTTTGTGGACCCTACGTGTCTCCATAGTGACGTCACTATCTACCGCTCACTCCATCGAGCCACTTGCAGCGTGGACGCAGTTTGGTTTAGGCACTACCGGCCGGAGCGCTCTCCCCCTGCCCTGCCAGAAGATCGATAACCCCACTGGAGCACTTCCCCACCAGAGGACAACAGGTACCCACCACCATCAGTAACAGTATGTTAGATGTCGCTATTTCTCAACAGTAATGTTTTAAGGAGCACTTTGTACCACTAGTTGCAGCGCTGGAGCACCCCAAAAATTTGCCCACCAAACCATGGACGGACTGATCCACCATGTGTGTGGTGCGGTACCACATAACGGACCAGCAAAGAATTGTACCATTTTTATATCCTACTTTTCCAGGTATTATACATGTGATAGAGCACAACCATTCTTATTGTTACTTTATACTTGGGATGCCTTAATTAGGTTATTATTCATTTAAAGTTGTTATTTTATTATTATTTCAGGGTACAGCCTACATATCAATACCATTGTGAACCACCAATACACTTTATTGACAAGGTAGGTCAACACACCTACCATCCAGCTACCTTTTGCTTGTCACTTCATATCTATTTTCACTCCTACTTATTTTCATTTTCTACTTTTGTAATTACTAGTACGTTACACAGGGAAGTGTACTGGAGTGGTGCAGCAGAGTCCCCAATCCACAGTATCCTCCAGCACTTGTGATATATTAATATATATATATATATATATAGTAATCCCTTCTTTTGTTCGCTTGGTGACGTCTTTTCTGTGATGCTCGTCTACCCTCTACAAGAATTGTTTTTGTTGTTCGTCCCTGACTGATTTGTTAAACTTTTTTTTATCAGAGCAATTCCTCTTTCTGCGGTATCATTGACCACCTTAAGAGCGTTCACATGGCTTCTTAGAGAATCACTGCAGTATTCTGTCACGTTGTGGATCCCAAACAATTCAAAAAACATCTTTGTTTTATTAGTAATATAGTAATGAAATGGCTCACGTCTTTTCCTTTAAAAACTAGGTGTTTACCCTCTAATCATTTCATTTCCTTTTTCTTTGCAGGTTTCCTTTCTAAATGTTTAGTCATATTGGGGGAGATTTATCAATGATTTTATCTCTTTTTGATGTTTATTTTTTGACGCATAATTTTGCGCAGTGTCACTCATTGCGGGTTTTTTGTGCGACTTTTTTTGTGGAACATTTTGAGATGTTGTCTATCTGCGCAAGGTTTGTTTACACTGTCAAACTTTGCGCATTGCCGACATTTTTAACGCAAATATAGAACATCAAGGAGCACATGTACCAAAGTGTCAGATGCTTCTGCCACCAGTCAGATTATCTCTGGGATACTTAAAATCTTTTCCATGTACCTTTTAAAAACAATGCAATGTTTATGGACCACTTGTGATCACCCAGTTCACGAGCAGTCTGACCCAGTACACCGGGATAATACACGGGGTTATAGATACACCGGGATAATACACTGGGTTATAGATACACCGGGATAATAAACGGGGTCATAGATACACCGGGATAATACACTGGGTTATAGATACACCAGGATAATACACCGGGTTATAGATACACCGGGATAATACACCGGGTTATAGATACACCAGGATAATACACCGGGTTATAGATACACCGGGATAATACACCGGGTTATAGATACACCAGGATAATACACCGGGTTATAGATACACCGGGATAATACACCGGGTTATAGATACACCAGGATAATACACCGGGTTATAGATACACCGGGATAATACAGCGGGTTATAGATACACCGGGATAATAAACGGGGTCATAGATACACCGGGATAATACACTGGGTTATAGATACACCAGGATAATACACCGGGTCATAGATACACCGGGATAATACACCGGGTTATAGATACACCAGGATAATACACCGGGTTATAGATACACCGGGATAATACACCGGGTTATAGATACACCAGGATAATACACCGGGTTATAGATACACCGGGATATAGATACAACGGGATAATACACGGGGTTATAGATACACCAGGATAATACACCGGGTTATAGATACACCAGGATAATACACCGGGTTATAGATACACCTGGATAATACAACGGGTTATAGATACACCAGGATAATACACCGGGTTATAGATACACCTGGATAATACACCGGGTTATAGATACACCGGGATAATACACCGGGTTATAGATACACCTGGATAATACACCGGGTTATAGATACACTGGGATAATACACCGGGTTATAGATACACCGGGATAATACACGGGCTTATAGATACACCTGGTTATAGATACACCGGGATAATACACCGGGTTATAGATACACTGGGTTATAAATACATCGGGATAATACACCGGGTTATGGATACACCGGCATAATACACTGAGTTATAGATACACCGGGTTATGGATTCACCGGGATAATACACAGGGTTATAGATACACCGGGATAATACACCGGGTTATAGATACCCCGGATAATACACAGGGTTATAGATACACTAGGATAATACACCGGGTTATAGATACACCGGGATAATACACCGGGTTATAGATACACCTGGATAATACACCGGGTTATAGATACACCGGGATAATACACCGGGTTATAGATACACTGGGATAATACACCGGGTTATAGATACACCGGGATAATACACGGGGTTATAGATACACCGGGATAATACACCGGGTTATAGATACACCGGGATAATACACTGGGTTATAGATACACCAGGATAATACACCGGGTTATAGATACACCGGGATAATACACCGGGTTATAGATACACCGGGATAATACACCGGGTTATAGATACACCGGGATAATACACCGGGTTATAGATACACCGGGATAATACACCGGGTTATAGATACACCGGGATAATACACTGGGTTATAGATACACCAGGATAATACACCGGGTTATAGATACACCGGGATAATACACCGGGTTATAGATACACCTGGATAATACACTGGGTTATAGATACACCGGGATAATACACCGGGTTATAGATACACCTGGATAATACACCGGGTTATAGATACACCGGGATAATACACCGGGTTATAGATACACCTGGATAATACACCGGGTTATAGATACACTGGGATAATACACCGGGTTATAGATACACCGGGATAATACACCGGGTTATAGATACAACGGGATAATACACCAGGTTATAGATACACCAGAATATAGATACACCGGAATAATACATGGGGTTATAGATACACCGGGATAATACACTGGGTTATAGATACACCAGGATAATACACCGGGTTATAGATACACCGGGATAATACACCGGGTTATAGATACACCAGGATAATACACCGGGTTATAGATACACCGGGATATAGATACAACGGGATAATACACGGGGTTATAGATACACCGGGATAATACACTGGGTTATAGATACACCAGGATAATACACCGGGTTATAGATACACCGGGATAATACACCGGGTTATAGATACACCAGGATAATACACCGGGTTATAGATACACCTGGATAATACAACGGGTTATAGATACACCAGGATAATACACCGGGTTATAGATACACCTGGATAATACACCGGGTTATAGATACACCAGGATAATACACTGGGTTATAGATACACCGGGATAATACACCGGGTTATAGATACACCTGGATAATACACCGGGTTATAGATACACTGGGATAATACACCGGGTTATAGATACACCGGGATAATACACGGGCTTATAGATACACCTGGTTATAGATACACCGGGATAATACACCGGGTTATAGATACACTGGGTTATAAATACATCGGGATAATACACCGGGTTATGGATACACCGGCATAATACACTGAGTTATAGATACACCGGGTTATGGATTCACCGGGATAATACACAGGGTTATAGATACACCGGGATAATACACCGGGTTATAGATACCCCGGATAATACACAGGGTTATAGATACACTAGGATAATACACCGGGTTATAGATACACCGGGATAATACACCGGGTTATAGATACACCTGGATAATACACCGGGTTATAGATACACCGGGATAATACACCGGGTTATAGATACACTGGGATAATACACCGGGTTATAGATACACCGGGATAATACACGGGGTTATAGATACACCGGGATAATACACCGGGTTATAGATACACCAGGATAATACACCGGGTTATAGATACACCTGGATAATACACCGGGATAATACACGGGGTTATAGATACACCAGGATAATACACGGGGTTATAGATACACCAGGATAATACACGGGGTTATAGATACACCGGGATAATACATCGGGTTATAGATACACCTGGATAATACACCGGGATAATACACGGGGTTATAGATACACCAGGATAATACACGGGGTTATAGATACACCAGGATAATACACGGGGTTATAGATACACCGGGATAATACACCGGGTTATAGATACACCGGAATAATACACCGGGTTATAGATACACCGGGATAATACACCGGGTTATAGATACACCGGGATAATACACAGGGTTATAGATACACCGGGATAATACACAGGGTTATAGATACACCGGGATAATACACTGGGTTATAGATACACCGGGATAATAAACGGGGTCATAGATACACCGGGATATTACACTGGGTTATAGATACACCAGGATAATACACCGGGTTATAGATACACCGGGATAATACACCGGGTTATAGATACACCAGGATAATACACCGGGTTATAGATACACCGGGATAATACACCGGGTTATAGATACAACGGGATAATACACCAGGTTATAGATACACCAGGATATAGATACACCGGAATAATACACGGGGTTATAGATACACCGGGATAATACACTGGGTTATAGATACACCGGGATAATACACCGGGTTATAGATACACCGGGATAATACACCGGGTTATAGATACACCAGGATAATACACCGGGTTATAGATACACCTGGATAATACACCGGGTTATAGATACACTGGGATAATACACCGGGTTATAGATACACCGGGATAATACACCGGGTTATAGATACACCAGGATAATACACCGGGTTATAGATACACCTGGATAATACACCGGGTTATAGATACACTGGGATAATACACCGGGTTATAGATACACCGGGATAATACACCGGGTTATAGATACACCTGGTTACAGATACACCGGGATAATACACCGGGTTATAGATACACTGGGTTATAAACACATTGGGATAATACACCGGGTTATGGATACACCGGGATAATACACCGGGTTATAGATACACCGGCATAATACACTGAGTTATAGATACACCGGGTTATAGATACACCGGGTTATAGATACACCGGGATAATACACAGGGTTATAGATACACCGGATAATACACAGGGTTATAGATACACCGGGATAATACACCGGGTTATAGATACCCCGGATAATACACAGGGTTATAGATACACCAGGATAATACACCGGGTTATAGATACACCGGGATAATACACCGGGTTATAGATACACCTGGATAATACACCGGGTTATAGATACACCGGGATAATACACCGGGTTATAGATACACCAGGATAATACACCGGGTTATAGATACACTGGGATAATACACCGGGTTATAGATACACCGGGATAATACACCGGGTTATAGATACACCAGGATAATACACCGGGTTATAGATAAACCTGGATAATACACCGGGTTATAGATAAACCTGGATAATACACCGGGTTATAGATACACTGGGATAATACACCGGGTTATAGATACACCGGGATAATACACGGGCTTATAGATACACCTGGTTATAGATACACCGGGATAATACACCGGGTTATAGATACACTGGGTTATAAATACATTGGGATAATACACCGGGTTATGGATACACCGGGATAATACACCGGGTTATAGATACACCGGCATAATACACTGAGTTATAGATACACCGGGTTATAGATACACCGGGATAATACACGGGGTTATAGATACACCGGGATAATACACCGGGTTATAGATACACCGAGATAATACACAGGGTTATAGATACACCGGGATAATACACCGGGTTATAGATACACCAGGATATAGATACACCGGGATAATACACGGGGTTATAGATACACCAGGATAATACACGGGGTTATAGATACACCGGGATAATACATCGGGTTATAGATACACCGGGATAATACACGGGGTTATAGATACACCAGGATAATACACCGGGTTATAGATACACCGGGATAATACACCGGGTCATAGATACACCAGGATAATACACCGGGTTATAGATACACCGGGATAATACACCGGGTTATAGATACACCAGGATAATACACCGGGTTATAGATACACCGGGATAATACACCGGGTTATAGATACACCAGGATAATACACCGGGTTATAGATACACCAGGATAATACACCGGGTTATAGATACACCAGGATAATACACCGGGTTATAGATACACTGGGATAATACACCGGGTTATAGATACACCGGGATAATACACCGGGTTATAGATACAACGGGATAATACACCAGGTTATAGATACACCAGGATATAGATGCACCGGAATAATACATGGGGTTATAGATACACCGGGATAATACACCGGGTTATAGATACACCAGGATAATACACCGGGTTATAGATACACCGGGATATAGATACAACGGGATAATACACGGGGTTATAGATACACCGGGATAATACACTGGGTTATAGATACACCAGGATAATACACCGGGTTATAGATACACCGGGATAATACACCGGGTTATAGATACACCAGGATAATACACCGGGTTATAGATACACCAGGATAATACACCGGGTTATAGATACACCAGGATAATACACCGGGTTATAGATACACTGGGATAATACACCGGGTTATAGATACACCAGGATAATACACCGGGTTATAGATACACCGGGATATAGATACAACGGGATAATACACGGGGTTATAGATACACCGGGATAATACACTGGGTTATAGATACACCAGGATAATACACCGGGTTATAGATACACCGGGTTATAGATACACCAGGATAGTACACCGGGTTATAGATACACCTGGATAATACATCGGGTTATAGATACACCGGGATAATACACCGGGTTATAGATACACCGGGATAATACACCGGGTTATAGATACACCAGGATAATACACCGGGTTATAGATACACCGGGATATAGATACAACGGGATAATACACGGGGTTATAGATACACCGGGATAATACACTGGGTTATAGATACACCAGGATAATACACCGGGTTATAGATACACCGGGATAATACACCGGATTATAGATACACCAGGATAATACACCGGGTTATAGATACACCTGGATAATACACCGGGTTATAGATACACCAGGATAATACACCGGGTTATAGATACACCTGGATAATACACCGGGTTATAGATACACCAGGATAATACACCGGGTTATAGATACACCGGGATAATACACCGGGTTATAGATACACCTGGATAATACACCGGGTTATAGATACACTGGGATAATACACCGGGTTATAGATACACCGGGATAATACACCGGGTTATAGATACACCAGGATAATACACCGGGTTATAGATACACCTGGATAATACACCGGGTTATAGATACACTGGGATAATACACCGGGTTATAGATACACCGGGATAATACACGGGCTTATAGATACACCTGGTTATAGATACACCGGGATAATACACCGGGTTATAGATACACTGGGTTATAAATACATCGGGATAATACACCGGGTTATGGATACACCGGCATAATACACTGAGTTATAGATACACCGGGTTATAGATACACCGGGATAATACACAGGGTTATAGATACACCGGGATAATACACCGGGTTATAGATACCCCGGATAATACACAGGGTTATAGATACACCAGGATAATACACCGGGTTATAGATACACCGGGATAATACACCGGGTTATAGATACACCTGGATAATACACCGGGTTATAGATACACCGGGATAATACACCGGGTTATAGATACACTGGGATAATACACCGGGTTATAGATACACCGGGATAATACACGGGGTTATAGATACACCGGGATAATACACCGGGTTATAGATACACCAGGATAATACACCGGGTTATAGATACACCTGGATAATACACCGGGATAATACACGGGGTTATAGATACACCAGGATAATACACGGGGTTATAGATACACCAGGATAATACACGGGGTTATAGATACACCGGGATAATACATCGGGTTATAGATACACCGGGATAATACACCGGGTTATAGATACACCGGGATAATACACCGGGTTATAGATACACCGGGATAATACACCGGGTTATAGATACACCGGGATAATACACAGGGTTATAGATACACCGGGATAATACACAGGGTTATAGATACACCGGGATAATACACAGGGTTATAGATACACCGGGATAATACACTGGGTTATAGATACACCGGGATAATACACTGGGTTATAGATACACCGGGATAATACACTGGGTTATAGATACACCGGGATAATAAACGGGGTCATAGATACACCGGGATAATACACTGGGTTATAGATACACCGGGATAATACACCGGGTTATAGATACACCAGGATAATACACCGGGTTATAGATACACCAGGATAATACACCGGGTTATAGATACACCGGGATAATACACCGGGTTATAGATACACCGGGATAATACACCGGGTTATAGATACACCGGGATAATACACCGGGTTATAGATACACCAGGATAATACACCGGGTTATAGATACACCTGGATAATACACCGGGTTATAGATACACTGGGATAATACACCGGGTTATAGATACACCGGGATAATACACCGGGTTATAGATACACCAGGATAATACACCGGGTTATAGATACACTGGGTTATAAATACATTGGGATAATACACCGGGTTATGGATACACCGGGATAATACACCGGGTTATAGATACACCGGCATAATACACTGAGTTATAGATACACCGGGTTATAGATACACCGGGATAATACACAGGGTTATAGATACACCGGGATAATACACCGGGTTATAGATACCCCGGATAATACACAGGGTTATAGATACACCAGGATAATACACCGGGTTATAGATACACCGGGATAATACACCGGGTTATAGATACACCTGGATAATACACCGGGTTATAGATACACCGGGATAATACACCGGGTTATAGATACACCTGGATAATACACCGGGTTATAGATACACCGGGATAATACACCGGGTTATAGATACACCAGGATAATACACCGGGTTATAGATACACTGGGATAATACACCGGGTTATAGATACACCGGGATAATACACCGGGTTATAGATACACCAGGATAATACACCGGGTTATAGATACACCTGGATAATACACCGGGTTATAGATACACTGGGATAATACACCGGGTTATAGATACACCGGGATAATACACGGGCTTATAGATACACCTGGTTATAGATACACCGGGATAATACACCGGGTTATAGATACACTGGGTTATAAATACATTGGGATAATACACCGGGTTATGGATACACCGGGATAATACACCGGGTTATAGATACACCGGCATAATACACTGAGTTATAGATACACCGGGTTATAGATACACCGGGATAATACACAGGGTTATAGATACACCGGGATAATACACCGGGTTATAGATACCCCGGATAATACACAGGGTTATAGATTCACCAGGATAATACACCGGGTTATAGATACACCGGGATAATACACGGGGTTATAGATACACCGGGATAATACACCGGGTTATAGATACACCGAGATAATACACAGGGTTATAGATACACCGGGATAATACACCGGGTTATAGATACACCAGGATATAGATACACCGGCATAATACACGGGGTTATAGATACACCGGGATAATACACCGGGTTATAGATACACCGGGATAATACACCGGGTTATAGATACACCAGGATATAGATACACCAGGATAATACACGGGGTTATAGATACACCGGGATAATACATCGGGTTATAGATACACCGGGATAATACACCGGGTTATAGCTACACCGGGATAATACACCGGGTTATAGATACACCGGGATAATACACCGGGTTATAGATACACCGGGATAATACACAGGGTTATAGATACACCGGGATAATACACAGGGTTATAGATACACCAGGTTATAGATACACCGGGATAATACATGGTGTTATAGATACACCGGGATAATACACCGGGTTATAGATACACCGAGATAATACACAGGGTTATAGATACACCGGGATAATACACGGGGTTATAGATACACCGGGATAATACACGGGGTTATAGATACACCGGGATAATACACCGGGTTATAGATACACCGGGATAATACACCGGGTTATAGATACACCGGGTTATAGATACACCGGGATAATACACCGGGTTATAGATACACCGGGATAATACACTGGGTTATAGATACACCGGGATAATACACTGGGTTATAGATACACCGGGATAATACACTGGGTTATAGATACACCGGGATAATACACTGGGTTATAGATACACCGGGATAATACACGGGGTTATAGATACACCGGGATAATACACTGGGTTATAGATACACCGGGATAATACACTGGGTTATAGATACACCGGGATAATACACTGGGTTATAGATACACCGGGATAATACACGGGGTTATAGATACACCGGAATAATACACCGGGTTATAGATACACCAGGATATAGATACACCGGAATAATACACGGGGTTATAGATACACCGGGATAATACACGGGGTTATAGATACACCGGGATAATACACCGGGTTATAGATACAACGGGATAATACACCGGGATAATACACTGGGATAATACACGGGGTTATAGATACACCGAGATAATACACCGGGATAATACACTGGGATAATACACGGGGTTATAGATACACCGGGATAATACACGGGGTTATAGATACACCGGAATAATACACGGGGTTATAGATACACCGGAATAATACACGGGGTTATAGATACACCGGGATAATACACTGGGTTATAGATACACCGGGATAATACACGGGGTTATAGATACACCGGAATAATACACGGGGTTATAGATACACCAGGATAATACACGGGGTTATAGATACACCGGGATAATACACGGGGTTATAGATACACCGGGATAATACACCGGGTTATAGATACACCGGGATAATACACCGGGTTATAGATACACCGGGATAATACACCGGGTTATAGATACACCGGGATAATACACTGGGTTATAGATACACCGGGATAATACACCGGGTTATAGATACACCGGGATAATACACTGGGTTATAGATACACCGGGATAATACACCGGGTTATAGATACACGGGGATAATACACTGGGTTATAGATACACCGGGATAATACACGGGGTTATAGATAGATCGGAATAATACACGGGGTTATAGATACACTGGGATAATACACTGGGTTATAGATACACCGGGATAATACACGGGGTTATAGATATACCGGGATAATACACGGGGTTATAGATACACCGGGTTATAGATACACCGGGATAATACACCGGGTTATAGATACACCGGGATAATACACCGGGTTATAGATACACCGGGATAATACACCGGGTTATAGATACACCGGGATAATACACTGGGTTATAGATACACCGGGATAATACACTGGGTTATAGATACACCGGGATAATACACCGGGTTATAGATACACCAGGATAATACACCGGGTGGTGCAGGTGAGAGGGAGGGGGTGATGATATGGAGGAGCACAGGCTACTTCCCTACCTAGCTACCTACCCAATTACCTGCTTCCCTACTTGGCAACCTACCTAGTTACCTGCCTGAATATTTCCCTACCTGGCAACCTACCTAGTTACCTGCCTGAATATTTCCCTACCTGGCAACCTACCTAGTTACCTGCCTTGCTATTTCCCTACCTGGCAACCTACCTAGTTACTTACCTGCCTGACTATTTCCCTACCTGGCAACCTACCTAATTAGCTGCCTGGCTACTTCACTATTTGGCTACCTACCTTATTACTATCCTGGCTACCTACCCACCTACATAGCAATCAAATTACCTAGCTACCTATTTGCTACTTACCTACCTATCTAGCTACCCAGCTACCTACCTACATACATAGTTACCTACTTACCTACCTGGCTACCTACTTAGTTCCCTATCTATGAACTTACCTCCATATCTACTTACCTACTTGCATAGCTACCTACCTACCTACTTGACTACCTACATACCTATATCCAAGGAAATCGCAAAAAAACAAAGTATAAAGTGCAGAATTCAGTGGAGTTTATTCCATTCCAAACAGCGTTACAGAGCAGGCTACGTTTCGTTGCCTCTCATGCTTGACAAAGGCTAAGACAGGTCGCTGAAACGTAGCCTGCTCTGTAACACTGTTTGGAATGGAATAAACTCCACCGAATTCTGCACTCATGGGGAGTGCACTGGAGAAATGCAGAAACTAAGATGTTTCTCCTGCAGATGCTGCAGTGATGGGTTTTCGCTGCAAGAAGTCATCATGGTGGTCTGAGCTAGAAGGAGAATAGAAAGAAGTGAATTGTGAGTCAGTTAATGTAACTGTATGATATTATTGCGCAACACGACTAGGGTCTGATCCTGGGGTCTGTATTATGGGGGGGGGGCTGTATTATGGTGGGGTCTGATTGTGAGGTCTGTATTATGGTGGGTGGTGATTCTGGGGTCTGTATTATGGTGGGAGCTGATTCTGGGGTCTGTATTATGGTGGGTAGTGATTCTGGGGTCTGTATTATGGTGGGTGGTGATTCTGGGGTCTGTATTATGGTGGGTGGTGATTCTGGGGTCTGTATTATGGTGGGTGGTGATTCTGGGGTCTGTATTATGGTGGGTGGTGATTCTGGGGTCTGTATTATGGTGGGTGGTGATTCTGGGGTCTGTATTATGGTGGGTGGTGATTCTGGGGTCTGTATTATGGTGGGTGGTGATTCTGGGGTCTGTATTATGGTGGGAGCTGATTCTGGGGTCTGTATTATGGTGGGTGGTGATTCTGGGGTCTGTATTATGGTGGGTGGTGATTCTGGGGTCTGTATTATGGTGGGTGGTGATTCTGGGGTCTGTATTATGGTGGGTGGTGATTCTGGGGTCTGTATTATGGTGGGTGGTGATTCTGGGGTCTGTATTATGGTGGGTGGTGATTCTGGGGTCTGTATTATGGTGGGGTCTGATTCTGGGGTCTGTATTATAGTGGGGTCTGATTCTGGGGTCTGTATTATGGTGGGTGGTGATTCTGGGGTCTGTATTATGGTGGGTGGTGATTCTGGGGTCTGTATTATGGTGGGTGGTGATTCTGGGGTCTGTATTATGGTGGGTGGTGATTCTGGGGTCTGTATTATGGTGGGTGGTGATTCTGGGGTCTGTATTATGGTGGGTGGTGATTCTGGGGTCTGTATTATGGTGGGTGGTGATTCTGGGGTCTGTATTATGGTGGGTGGTGATTCTGGGGTCTGTATTATGGTGGGAGCTGATTCTGGGGTCTGTATTATGGTGGGTGGTGATTCTGGGGTCTGTATTATGGTGGGTGGTGATTCTGGAGTCTGTATTATGGTGGAGTCTGATTCTGGGGTCTGCATTATGGTGGGTGGTGATTCTGGGGTCTGTATTATGGTGGGTGGTGATTCTGGGGTCTGTATTATGGTGGGTGGTGATTCTGGGGTCTGTATTATGGTGGGTGGTGATTCTGGGGTCTGTATTATGGTGGGTGGTGATTCTGGGGTCTGTATTATGGTGGGTGGTGATTCTGGGGTCTGTATTATGGTGGGTGGTGATTCTGGGGTCTGTATTATGGTGGGTGGTGATTCTGGGGTCTGTATTATGGTGGGTGGTGATTCTGGGGTCTGTATTATGGTGGGTGGTGATTCTGGGGTCTGTATTATGGTGGGTGGTGATTCTGGGGTCTGTATTATGGTGGGAGCTGATTCTGGGGTCTGTATTATGGTGGGTGGTGATTCTGGGGTCTGTATTATGGTGGGTGGTGATTCTGGGGTCTGTATTATGGTGGGTGGTGATTCTGTGGTCTGTATTATGGTGGGTGGTGATTCTGGGGTCTGTATTATGGTGGGTGGTGATTCTGGGGTCTGTATTATGGTGGGTGGTGATTCTGGGGTCTGTATTATGGTGGGTGGTGATTCTGGGGTCTGTATTATGGTGGGTGGTGATTCTGGGGTCTGTATTATGGTGGGTGGTGATTCTGGGGTCTGTATTATGGTGGGTGGTGATTCTGGGGTCTGTATTATGGTGGGTGGTGATTCTGGGGTCTGTATTATGGTGGGTGGTGATTCGTGGGTCTGTATTATACAGGTCTGAGTTAAAGTCACAGCACAGCGAGAACAATATATAGCGACAATTCTGAAAAAAAAAAAACACCCTGTGACAAGCCACAGACCCCACAAACCCCACCCACCGCAAGCCACACCCATATTGCCGACACCGAAAAAAATTTGGGCACAGCACTACCAAAAGGTTGCCTACCCCTGTGCTGGACTAAGAACTTCTTGTAACTTCCAAAAAGGGATCATTTTTGGCATGTTGGGATTAAAACAGAAATTTTCTAAAGTTTGCTCAACTCTACTCTTAACAGCTAAACCTCTTCCATAGGCAGCACATTTTCGGGATTTGCCTTATTTGTACCGTGCCATCCTCCTCCCCGATCCCGTCAGTTATCCAATTCAAATTTATTGCATTTGCTTTTGCAAACACCCTGCGGCCAGGACTGCTGGCCATGTTCACATTGATTTTTTTGGTAACCTGCTGAACAGGGTCCTGTTTCCGCTCTCCGCTACACTACCTCTATTGACTGTGGTTGCATTTGCAACCACCCTGCGGCCAGCCAGGGCTGCTGGCCAAAATGAAATTGACTTTTTGGCAAACCTGCTACTTCCAGCCACACCCCATGGACTTCTGGCTCACCAGATAAGACCATAGGCCAGAACTTGCCCAGTTTGCCATGAGTGTTGTGTCTTGTCCACCCTCTAGTGTGGCTTCAGGGAGAGTGTTCAGTGCAGCAGGTGGTGTGGTCACCATGAAGCGGACAAGATTGTCCATCAGCAGCGTGGAAAAACTGATTTTTACTAAAATGAATCAGGCATGGATCATTGAGAAATTTAACCCCTTAAGGACCGGGTTTTTTTTTTTTCGTTTTTGCACTTTAATTTTTTCCTTCTTACCTTTAAAAAATCATAACTCTTTCAATTTTGCACCTAAAATTCCATATTATGGCTTATTTTTTGCGCCGCCAATTCTACTTTGCAATGACATCAGTCATTTTACCCAAAAATCGACAGCGAAATGGAAAAAAAAATCATTGTGCGACAAAATTTAAGAGAAAAAAACATTTAGTAAATTTTGGGGGCTTCTGTTTCTATGCAGTGCAAATTTCGGTAAAAATGACACCTTATCTTTATTCTGTAGTTCCATATGATTAAAATGAGACCCTACTTATATAGGTTTGATTTTGTCATACTTCTGAAAAAAATCATAACTACATGTCATCTTCTGACCCCTATAACTTTTTTATTTTTCCGCGTATGGGGCGGTATTATTCTTTGTGCCGTGTTCTGATGTTTTTATCCGTACCATTTTTGTATTGATCGGACTTTTTGATCGCTTTTTATTAATTTTTTCATTATATAAAAAGTGACCAAAAATACACTATTTTGGAATTTTGAATTTTTTTGCGCGTACGCCATTGACCATGTGGCTTAATTAATTATATATTTTTATAATTCGGACATTTCCGCACGCGGCGATACCTCATATGTTTATTATTTTTCACAGTTTTTATTTTTTTTATGGGAAAAGGGGGGTGATTCAAACTTTTATTAGGGAAGGGGTTAAATGTTTTTAAAGGTTAAAGGTTATTTTTTTTGCACTGTTATAGCTCCCATAGGGGCTATACCACTGCACACACTGGCAGGTAAGGGACCCTCCTGCTGTGTCACAGCTGTTCAGGATGCCGCGGCCATGCCGAACAGCCCCCTGAGCTAACCGGCATTGTTTTACTTTTACTTTAGACACGGCGTTCAACTTTGAACGCCGCGTCTAAAGGGTTAATAGCGTGTGGCACCGCGATCAATGCCACGCTCTACTAGCCACGGGCCTGACCCGCTATATAGAACGGGAGCGGACTCAGGGTGTACAGGTACGCCCTTGGTCCTTAAGGGGTTAAAGGGGTACTCCGCCGCAAACATCTTATCCCCTATCTAAGGGATAAGAAGTTAGATCCCGTCATTCGGCGCACAGAGCAAACTCCACTCCATACCAGATGACTGGCGATGCGGCCACCATGCCCCCTCTATTCACTTCTATGCCATGGCGTGATGTCCCTCCATTGCATCTTCCGCGTTCCTGACGTCCCCAGTAGCAGGACCCCCGCGATCTAACATCTTATCCCCTATCCTTTGGATAGAGTATAAGATGTTTGCAGCGGAGTACCCCTTTAAACCTCATTTGCTAGATGCCACTGATTAGGCAGTACAACCACCACCCCTGCGTGCCTTCCCATGCCTCTGTGTGCATATTAACACTGGCAGGCATCTATTGACAACCAGGGATATTTTATCCCGCTTTATTTTACGGTGAATAAGCCTAAAAAAGGGCGAGCTGGAATAGTTACTAGATAACAGATAACTGAGCCTTAAAAACATTTTAAAACCACTTGAATACATTCCTAACAGTGTTAGACAGGGGTTTAGAGGTGTAAGGCAGTGTTAGAAATGTGTTTAGGGGCTTATTTAATTGCCGGTTCGAGCAAAGGCCTCACCATACTTAGACACTTCTATAAGTTGTTGAGACAGCTGTCTCTTCATCAGGGTGGAAATGGCTAAAACAATAATACCACAAAAATATATATGTTAGTCAATCGGACACATTTGGATGACTGTAATATGAGTGGTTGCAGATGCATGAATCGGGCTTGTTAGTTTTTCAACTTCAAATCTGCATATGATCAAAACTTTATAAATGGTTGACACATTGGCCCTCATGTACTATTCTAAACCCTACTTGATTTGTCGGGTTTTTGGCGCATCTTTGTCTGCGACATGTCGCAGACATCGTGCGCCAGTCTGCGACGTGCTTGATGCAACATTTTTTCCCGACGGACCAGATGTGGATTCTCCCAAACCCGAAAAAGGGACGTAACCCGACATTTCTGAGCTTTCCCACGTATTTATAAAGGTTTCCAACCCGAATTTGTTGAATTGTTGTGGATTTTTTCCAACTCCTGGATTTGTGGAGGAGTTGGAAACCAAAACCAACAAAACCCACGAGCGACAAACAGGATGCGACATAATAATAAATACCAGGGGAAAAAAGCAGTCGGGTAAGAAAGCAAGATAGACTTACAACTCGATTTTCTAAGTAAATGAGGACCACTGTGTAACTCAAATAATATGCCCCCCTCCCCCAAAGAAAAAAAGAGAAAAAACAATAGTTTAGGGGGTACTCGGGAGGAAAATCAACCGGTACCAGAAAGTTATACAGATTTGTAAATTACTTCGCTGCTGCCATCTCTGTCCGTGTCGGGAACTGTCCTTTTGCTATGGGGATTTGCTCCTGACATGGACAGAGGTGTCAGCATAGAGCACTGTGGTCAGACTGGAAAGAACTACACAACTTCCTCATACAGCAGCTGATAAGTACTGGAAGGGTTAAGATTTTTATATAGAAGTAATTTACAAATTTGTATAACTTTCTGGCACCAGTTGATTTAAAAAAAAAATTCTTCCACCAGAGTACCCTTTTAAACATGCACATTTCATTTGGGTTTATACCAAGTGAACACAGGACATGATGTGCTGATCTATTCTACTTTATTGGTTGTGAGACATGAAAAGAAGAGAAATCATGGAGAGAGAATATGAAGAATCATAAAAGAAGAGGAAACAAAATCATTAGGGGGGAAATTCATTGTGAGGACTCGGCCGGTCCTGGTCAGGAATCCATTGTGGAGCCTGGATGATAAACATTATTCAAAGGTTAGTTAATTATTTACTATAAAAAGTAGAAAAACGTATTGGGTCACATAGTGGGTGTGGATTATGTGGGTGTGGTTATTAACAACCTCTTATAGCAAAGCTGATTCCTTGTAGAAAAATGTCCTTCCATGACTATGGGCAGAACCAGCCTAAGGTTAGATGCTGCCCTGTAGAGGACATTCTAGTGATGCCGTCCCCTCGTGTACTGTACAATGTAGTGCCCAAATAATATCATCATACAGGGAACAAATAATGTAGTTTCCTAAATAATATCCATTTATCAATATCAGAGATTGAAAGTAAATTTAAATCCTAAATAATACATTTAACCCTTTCACCACACCCTGAAATACATACACACCACAAGTAAGACCCCCTTAACTAAAGAGACCCCAGACCAGATCTAGTGCAGGAGCAGGGAGAGGTGAGTGTATTTTAGAGCGGACACAGGACTCCTTAGATTTGCCTGATGTTCTGGGAGATCTTTACATTTCCTGGACATTGCGGGAGAGTTGATAAATATAATTACAATGGAGAATGTAACATAAAGACAGACTCTAGAATTATTCCTGATATTACACTATAGAACCTATAAGAACCTAAAGAGAACATGTAGGAGCCATGTACAGTAGATGTGGCCCTGGTTACAGTCCTGACCCCTGTCCCACCATGCTGCCCTATAAGCTGCTCCTTTATATTCTCTTTATATTTTACTTGCATTAATATTAAACATTTTATATTAATCATATTAGATAATAATTGTGAATAAATATTTAGATCTTACCTGTGTTTATAAGGGAAGAAAATGACATCTTAAATTTAAACCAAAATACCCGGTGTTGGCAAAAAGGGAGGAATTCACATGCTCCAGGGCCCGATAGGTTTACGACGAACTTCAGGTTGTGGGTAATTTATACCATCAGGGGGGGGTCAAGGACCAGCAAAACCTGTACGTATACAACAATATTTCACTATATACTAAGTCTTATTCTAGTAGAAGAGATGAGTTTGTCATCTGAGCCAATTTATTGGGATATCACAATGTCTGGCTACTGCAGTGCTTCTCAGGCGCGGTCCTCAAGCACCCCCAACAGGTCATGTTTTCTGGATTTCCATAGTCTTTCACAGGTGATATAACTGTGGTGATGCCTGATTCACTGGCCAAAATTATATCACCTGTGAAAGACTGAGGAAATCCAGAAAACATGACCTTGGGGGGACTTGAGGACCGCGCTTGAGAAACACTGGGCTACTGGTTCTGCTATGACCACCGCTGGTGGTGTCTATACTGTACATAATACTCAAGCATTGCTGGTCACTCAGGATTAGTTACAGTAAACAAATCTGTCACCCGCAAAAATAAACCCCCAGCACTGTAGCATACATCCCAATAAAAGATTTAGTTTTATACCTTCCATACTTGTCTAACCCTAACAAAAACAAGAGTCAAAGAGGCATGGCCTAGGGAAGTCTGTGCCCTAGGGGTCTGAATGCATGTCCGCCATGCTGTTTGATGGACATACAGGGCTTGGCTTACTGCTCAAGTCCTGCTGTGAGCTGTTGCTGTCTCCGTGTGTGTTGCCAACTTGTCGGCACAGGCGCGGAGAGAGTGGGAACAAAGGCTGCGGTTACAACAGCTCAGAGAAGGACATAGGTGGCAGGCTTTCAGGCACCAGGGGCGTTGCACCTCCAAGGGCACAGAAGACCCTAGACCACGCCTCTCTGACCCATGCACGACCAGATTAACATTTTTACTGAAACACAGACAAGTTTGGAAGGTAAAAGTATTAGACTTTGTAGTTTTGCAGCATCTGCATCTGGAGGTCTACAGTATGGCTACCACCGTTAATAACACCTCCCAACACATCCGTGATGTTAATTGAGCATTCACGTGTATATGGGATGCTGGGAATTGTTTTGCAACATGTGAAGGGCCGCTGTTCGGAGACCACTGCTCTAGAGGATAACACAGGGTATAAAATATTCGAGCCCCCACTAGTGGTCAGCTTACATTAATACTTCCAGTTTTGAAGCTCTACATTTCATGTTATTGACACTTATGGCAGCCTATACAAACCTAGATCTGTGTACTAGTGGCCATCTTGACTCTACCCCAAAAAGCCAATAGTCTCTTTTGTCTCTTTCACTAACTTTATGCAGTATAATAAAGGATTATATCCCATATAAGACAATATGGCTTCCCAGCCATCTTCAGCCTGTTTGGGGCCATGAAGCTGAGTCAGCTGTCTTATGCAATTTAAGTAACTCTTCTGACTCCTTTAGGGCTATTGAAATACTAAGCGGATGGCTGAGAGGGTAAATACAGTTATGCCAGAATTGCCTTCAGTGGGGTAGGTACATGAAAGGCTTCTCTTGTCCAATTCTATTGCATCCCTTGCCTTGGACACTAGAGGGGGCTACAGATATCTGGTAGTGAATAGTCTATCTGGGTCTAAAAAGTGGTTGTCCATTGGTCGTGATTGGTTCTGCAGCTCAGCTTCATTGGAGTGAATAGTGATGAGCTGCACTACCACACACAACCTGTGGACTGGAGTGGTGCTGTCACTATCAGAAAATAGTCATGTTTATTTAGTTCTGGAAAAACTCTTTACCATGCAAATATGGGTCCCAGGTTTATGCCAAGTGAACACAGGACATGATGTGCCGATCTATTCTGCTTTATTGATTGTGAGATATAGAAGGAAGAGAAATCATGGAGAGAGAATATGAAGAATCATGAAAGAAGAGAAAACAAAATCATCAGGGGGGAAATTAATTGTGAGGACTCGGCCGGTCCTGGTCAGGAATCCATTGTGGAGCCTGGAAGACAAAACTAAGGGTAAGAGGCGTGTTGTTTATTTACTATAAAGGATTGGAAAGAGTGGGTGTGGTTTATATGGGTGGGGTGCATGTGGTTTATATGGGTGTTGTCTATATGGGTGTGGCTTATGTGGGTGTGGCTTATGTGGGTGTGGTTTACATGGGTCTGGCTATTAACGATCTCTCATGAGAGAGCAAATTCTCTTTAGAACAATTTCCTTCCATGAATAAATACGACCCCCTAAATAAGAATGGACCCCGGATCACACCCTTAAAGACAGCCATCACGCCCCCTCCCATAGACTTGCATAGCGGGGGTGGGGGGTGACATCACACGGGGGCAGAGTCGTGATGTCACGATACTCCGGCCCTGTGGTCGCCACCCGGCTATTTGTGAGTTGGCACCGTGGCGTGCAGCTCAAACAGGTGGGTGGCGAATACAAGATTGGGGGGGTCCCCAGCGGTGAGACATCTTATCCCCTTCCTTTGGATAGGGGATAAGATGTCTCAGGGCCGGAGTACGAGTAGCTCCCCCCATCCTTTTTTTTTCTGTCCCTGCCTATTGCCCATCTATCCCTAACCCCCTCCCTGCCTTAAAATTTTTTTTACTATCTGAGAAATGCCTTTTTGTCTACCTGGTAGTGTGCTCACTTACCAGGCAGACTTCCCCAGCAGGCGGGACCTCACTGATGCCTGCTGGGGGGGCCGACATCCGCTCATCTATAGAGGGTGCCTCCAGCTGTTTCACTACTACAACTCCCAGCTTGCCCTGACATCAATTGGCTGCCAGTGCATGCTGGGAGTTGTAGTGGTGAAACAACTGGAGGCACCCAGTGTTGAAAACAATAACTTTGTTATAGCCATGGCGCTACCCTGAACCCCACTCTCCCCCCAAACCCAGGCCAGGGAGCCAATGCGCGCATCCTCTGTGTTCTCAGCACTCGCTCCCACCTGTCTGATTGACAGGCAGGGAGTGAGCGCAGGCTGACTGAATTAGAATTGATTGCCCGGCCGGTATCAGACCTAATTCAGTCATGACATCACGCCAGGCTGCAGCCGGCCAACTAGGAGGGAGACCCCTAGTGGCCGGTTTTCAAATATAAATTACAATATTTTAATTTAAAAAAAAATAATGAATGTATATTAGAGATATGTAATAATAAGTACTACAACATATTAAAAAAAAAAAAAAAAAAAAAAAAAGGTTTGTGACAGTGCCCATTTAAGTCAATACAAACCCCAGACCAGACCTCTTCATAAGTACAGACCCAATTCAAGACCCCTAAGCTAATACACACTCCTGACCAGACTGCTCAAACAACTACAGACCCCTAAACCCCTGAAATACAGATCCCAGAAAAGATCTCTAAATAACTACAGATCCAGTGCAGACCCCTATATAAGAACAGATCCCAGACCAGTCCCTGTAAACAAATTCAGACCCTAGAGCAGACTCCCTCTTAATGCAGACCCCACACCAGACTCCCCCTTAGTGCAGACCCCAGAACAGACTGGTGCCCAGTAGTGGAGAGGACAGCAGGAACAGGGAGAGGTGAGTGTATTTTAGAGCAGATGCAGCACCCCTTAAATGTGCCTGATGTTCTGGGAGATCTTTACATTTCCTGGACATTCCAGGAGAGTTAAAGGGGTACTCCAACCCTAGACATGTTATCCCCTATCCAAAGGATAGAGAAAAACATATCTGATCGCGTGGGGTCTGGCCGCTGGGACCCCCCGTGATCTCAGGGCTGAAGCCACAGCATTTATGAACACGGAAGTCTGGGGCTTCCATGTTCGTGACGTCACGCCACGCCCCGTCTATTCATGTCTATGGGAGGGGGTGTGATGGCCAGTACACAGGTGTGGTGGCTGCTGTCGCCAGTCATCTGGCATGGAGTGGAGTTCGCTCCATGCACTGGATGACTGGGATGTAACGGCGGAGACTGCTGGGGTCCCCAGTGGCTGGACCCCCGCGATCAGACATGTTTTACCTCATCCTTTGGATAGGGCATATGTCCAGTGGCAGAGTAACTCTTTAACAAGTATAGTTACAAGGGAGAATGCAAAATGGAGACAGACTATAAGAACCTAAAGAGAACATGTAGGATCCATGTACAGTAGATTTGGCCCCTGATTACAGTCCTGACCCCTGTCCCACCATGCTGCCCTATAAGCTGCTCTTTTATATTTTCTTTATATTTTACTTGTATTAATATTAAACATTTATAATAACCATATTACATAATTGCATATAAATATTCAGATCTTACCTGAGTTTATAAGAAAGGACATCTAAGTTAATCTATAACAGGTTGTATGTTTACCCAACTGCTCCAGAACAAGACGGGATCTTCTGGTTCAATACCACCAGGTGTGGGCTCAGGGTTCTGCAAATTCTGTATATATACAACAATATTACACTATATACTATGTCTTATACTAGTAGAAGAGATGAGTTTGTCATCTGACACAACTTATTGGGATATCACAATGTCCTGTTCCTACAGCTATTACAGCTAGTTCTCCTCCTGTCACCACTGGTGTCTATAGTGCTCGGTATAATAGACCCCATATATCTATCCTGGGACTGGAGACACAGCAGGGCCACAGCTTTACACTAGGGCCACATCTTCCCTTGTTGGTTATAAATTAATGACACCATGGACATTGTACACCATTAGTGAATAATAGGACCCACGAGGAACCATCCCTGTACATGACAGCACTATAGATACAACACTATTCAATGTGGTCTAGCCAGCAGACCAATATATTGGGGTCCCAAAAACGACACTATACTGTACATATTTTTATGCTACTTTTTACACAGCAATGGAGTTACATGATGAAATTGTGGTTGTATGCAGCCACCACTAGAGGGAGCTATCTACATAAGTATTTATACAGCTCCAACTGACCAAAGTTAATGTTATCAGTCCACACTGGCTGTCTAATAATAGGACGGAGGTTTATGTGTACAGCACCGGCATTTATACTTACAGGGAGTGGAAGATCCTGAGCAGCAACTGCACAATAAATAATAATAATAAAAAATAATTGATAAAAGAAAATACATAATACAGAAAAAAAATCATAATGGAAATAATAGAAAATAAATAATAAAACAAAATACATAACAATAATAGAAAAAAATAATACTAGAAAATACATAATAATAATAAAATAAAAAAATAACACAGTTTGCTGACAGTTTTTTCCAGTGTATATCCAGTCATATCTGTCTCTGGGAAAGCTGGGTTACACTTATGGTTTTTACTTCTACCCTGAAATAATAATAAAGCTTTCTCATAAGCCAAAGATGCAAAGCTGCCTAAAAATCCAGCTATATAGCTATAGGCGAGTAAGAGCCATTGGATATCTAGGCCGTTCTGTAGTCTGGTGACATAATAGAAGGGGCTCCCACCAATAATATACACACTTACCACAGAAGATGGAGAAGACCACAAGGAGGAGAATGGTGACCACCTTCATGGTGGAGATGACTGGGTATAAGCCTCTGCTCAGCTGTACATACCCTGCACTGGGTGATGCCGCTCTACATATAGTGCCAGGATACAGAGGAGGTTGGGGACTTGGCAGACAATAAAAGACACCAAGATCATATAATCGAGCCTTCAAGTTGTTTGCTCAATTGTATCAGATAATCTTAATATTCCTCATATGATGTTTGTTTTGGCGCAGGTTTTAGGAATAATCTCACTTTATATAATCTACAGACTCCATATATACTGCTCAGGAGCTGCAGGTCACTGAGAAACGTCACATTAATTTGGGGCCATTAAGAAAATAGTGGAAATGGGAGGATTCCAGTAACCAGACTCTTTGGGTCACAAATTGTATACAAGTAAATACAGGACACCATCGGGGACATTTATCATCATTGCTTGGGTAAGCGGGTTCTGTAGGCATTTTTTTTTCTTGCTTTGGTTTTGCTTATGTGTGCTTTATTATACTATCACAGGGGGTTGATAAATTTGGCTTACATAAGCAAAAACACAATAAATTACTTTAGAATGCAATTTTTTTAGCACACATAAACAAAAAGCAATAAATAACTTCAGAACACCACTGGGAAACACCGCCACCTCTCCTCTGTGTTTATTAAAAGTTTTTTACTATTTTTTTCCCCTAAATGTACTAAACTATTTTTTTGTGTTTTTATTTTTTTTTCTCATTTCAGATCCATGTATACAGAGAACTTCTTTGTCTTCAGTGGACTACGTAGATGACGAGTGTTTTTTTCTTTATTAATAAAATGCTGAACGAGGGCTTGTAAGGGGGGGGGGGGGTCATTTTTTTTTTTTTTTTTAAATGTGTATTTTTTTAATTCAATTTAATTTGCAGGCTCAGTAGCGGAAGCTGTCTAATAGACAGGATTCATTACTAAGCTGGGGCTTAGCATTAGACTAAAAAATAGCTAGTGCTAACCCCCAATTATTACCCCAGTACCCACTGCCACAGGGGTGTTGGGAAGAGCCGGTACCAACAGGCCCAGAGCGTCAAATTGGCACTCCTGGACCTAGGTGGTAACAGACTGGCGTTATTTAGGCTGGGGAGGGCCAGTAACAATGGACCTCGCCCACCCTGGTAACATCAGGCTGTTGCTGCTTGGTTGGTATCTGGCTGAGAATTAAAATAGGGGGAACCCTACACATTTTTTGGAAATAATAAAAAAATTATTTTAAAAAAATTGTGGGTTTCCCCCTATTTTCATTCTCAGCCAGATACCAACTAAGAGGAACAGCATGACGTTACCAGGATGGGCGAGGCCCAATGTTACTGGCCCTCCCCAGCCTAAATAAAGCCAGCCTGTTACCACCTATGACCAGGAGCGCCATTTTTTAGGGCCTGTTAACGGCTCTTCCCGACACCCCTGTGACGGTGGGTACCGAGTAATAATTGGGGGTTAGAGTTATTGTGTGTGTGTTTTTGTGGCTAACACTAAGCCCGGCTTAGTAATGGACTCCGTCTATAAGACAGTTTCCACTACTAAGCCTGTAAAGTAAATTTTAAAAAACACAAAACGTTTAAAAAAACTTTTATTCCAAAAAACACTCCCCCACAAGCCCTCATTAACCATTTTATTAATATTTAAAAACAAAACACAAAAACGTGGGTCATCCTTGTAGTCCTCTGAATCCGAAAATATGTTAGTACATTTATAGGGCTCTCCCCTGGGGAGAACGCCAATAAAGCAGTGTTTCCAAACAGGGAGCCTCCAGCTGTTGCTAATGATCTGTGATTGGAATGATGGGTGTTTTAATTTAGTAACAGTGAGCCTCCAGTTTAGCAACATCTGGAGTCTTGCTGTTCCTAAACTATAATGGGAGTTGTAGTTTAGAAAAATCTGGAGGCACCCTGGTGTTAAAATGCCAGCTGCATCTACCACCAGCCCATTAGCTGTTGAAAGACTGCAATTTCCAGCATGTACAGTAAGGACATGCTGGGAGTTGTAATCATGCAGCGCGGGTGGGTGACAAGCTTGTGGGTGGGAGATGTGCAGGCGGGTGACAATCTTGTGAGCGGGAGATGTGCAGGCGGGTGACAAGCTTGTCACCCTCCTGTACATCTCCTACCCGCTCGTCCCACTGTGCCTGTGAAAATGAAAGTAAAAAAAGTTGCACAAAAAGTCTCACCTGCGACTTTTTCACAGCTTCGCTCCCCGACCACCTGCCCACATCTACCACCCACCTGCTAGCTATTGCAGGACTACAACTCCCAGCATGCCCTTACAGTGAGGACATGCTGGGAGTTGTAGTCCCAACACCTTGCAGGCAGGTGGTAGATGTGAGTGGGTGCGGGGAAGCGGAGCTGTGTGACTTTTGTAAGCATAAAAAGCAGCTTAAATCCCTTGATAAATTTCCCTCCCTATGTTCATCTTCTTTATTGATTGTGAGACATGGAAGTAAAAGAAATCATGGAGAAAAAATATGAAGAATCATTAAAGAAGAGGAAACAAAATCATCAGAGGGGAAATTCATTGTGAGGACTCATCCGATCCCAGTCAGGAATCAATTGTGGAGCCTGGAAGACCAAAAAATTATTCAAAGGTTAATTTACATATTTACTAGAAAAAAAGAATAATGGTTTGGTCACATTGTGGGTGTGGCTTTCATGGGCGTATTGACGTTCTATTATGGGAGAGCTAATCCCTTTTAAAGTATGTCCTTCCATGACTATGGGCAGGACCAGCCTTAAAGGGATACTCTAGAGGAAAACAAGTTTTAAAATCATCTGTTGCCAGAAAGTTAAACAGATTTGTTAATTACTTCTATTTAAAAATCTTAATCCTTCCAGTACTTATTAGCTAATATGCTCCAAAGGAAGTTGAATTTTTTTCTGAAGTTTTTTTCGGTCTGACCAAAGAAGTAATTTACAATTTTTTTTACTTTGTGGCACCGGTTGATTTTAAAATATTAGTTTTTCACTGGAGTACCCCTTTAAAGGACAACTGCAGCGTTCTAACACTTATCCCCTATCCCCAGGATAGGGGATAAGTGTTTGATCGCGGGGGGTCCGACCACTGGGACCCCCCGCGATCTTCTGAACTCATTGAGAGTCCTAATACGCATATTGTCAACCTAGAGAGGTGTCCGTATGCCCCCTCCATGCCCCCCTCCCCATACAGTTCTATGGGAGAGGCGGTGAGACGCGAACGCTGCCTTTCCCATAGAACTAAATGAAGGAGGCATGTCAGCCGCAACGTCATGCTGCGCCCGGCACGTCTACTGCATAGGAGAGCCGTGCTCCACGCAGGAGATCGCGGGGGGTCCCAGCATTCGGACCCCCTGCAATCAAACACTTATCCCCTATCCTGCGGATATGAGATAAGTTGTTTTCGGCCGCAGATGGCCTTTAAGTTAGATGGTACCCTGTAGAGGACTTTCCAAAGTACAGTCCCCATTCAGAAACCCTAAACGAATACAGACTCCAGACCGCTCAAACAAATACAGACCCCTAAACCCCTTAAATAATTTCAGACCCCATAAAAGCTCTCTAAATAAATACAGATCCGGTGCAGACCCTCTATCTAAGTATGGACCCTATCTGCAGTCCAGCGGTCCCGATGAAGATTGGCTTCTTACTGTGCTGAATTGTGCGCTGAAGGCGGGCATGCCGGCTTTGAATATTCATGGTGACTGGTCACAAGTGTGCTCAGTAGGCACAAGCGTTAATGCAACAAGCGACCATAAATATTCAAATTTAGCCGGCTGGCCCACCTCCAGCGCACAATCCAGCGCAGAAAGAAGCCGACCTTCAGAAGGAACGGGCTCTGGACTGCACGTATGTATATTAGTCAGAGACCCCCCCCCATCAGTCTCCTGTTCACCGGCACTATAACCTGGTGAATTGAGTTTAGTGACGGTGAATGGGCGACCGTTTTTCTTTAATAAATACAGACTGCAACATTAATATAGACTCCACATTAGACCTCAGACTAAGACCAGACACGTAAATAAGAATAGATCCCAGACCAGTCTCTGTAAACAAATGGCCCCAGCGGTCACCCCCCTCAATCTAATCATTATCCTCTATCCTGGTCTATCCTGCGGTCCTGACTCCATCCACACCATGCTGCCCTATAAGCTGTTCCTTTATATTCTCTTTATATTTTACTTGTATTAATATTAAACATTTATAATAATCATATTAGATAATAATTGTTAATAAATAATCAGATCTTACCTGTGTTTGAAATTTAAGGTATTACCATCTCAGATTTAAGTTGTAATAACAGGTGGTATGATAGCCCAACTGCTCCAGGGCGAGATAGGATCTTCAAGTTCCTTTTGCTTATGCTGAAACGCAGACGTGGGGACCCATCCTGTATGTATACAACAATATTACACTATATACTTTTCTAGTAGAACAGATGAGTTTGTCATCTGGCACAACTTATTGGAATTATACCATGTCCTGCTACTACTATTACTACTAGTGTGGTGTCCCGGTACCGTATTACATACTGTATCTTGGTAGGGGTCCCCAAAGTCAGAGTTCCTAGGAACCGTGGGGTCCTCAGGTCTAGTCCTCCCTTAGTCACCCCTTAAATAATTAATATATTATTCAGATAAATGTAAATAAATGTATATAAAAAGTGTACTTACCTTGCGCTAGCATCACAGGACCTGCGGGTCATGTGACGATGCTCTGGTCTCTATGGTAGTTAAAAAGGATCTTTGGAGGTTCATGGGACATGTGACACCCACAATGCCTTGTAAAGTTGATTGACAGATGGCGTGGACCAATCCTAGAACGGCCAGCCCCTGCCCATATAAGGAAACTGCGGCCATTAATCTCTCTCGTGGGTTTCTGTCACTGAATGAGGTAGGACCTCCGCAACTTTCAACGACAATTACCAGGCCAAAGCCTTGCGGCCTCGGCTGAATTACACAGTGAGTTCTTCTAAATTCCCCGCTAATGTTGGCAAGGACCCTGGACCTAAACATAACCCTAAATCCAGCGGATCTGCGCATACTATATCCCTACAAGCTAAAGAACTTACTAAAAGTCCCAACCAACAGTCAATCTAAGCTAAGCTGTTAAGAGACTCTTTTACAAAGACTTACCGTGTTCTTACCGTGTTTCTCCGAAAATAAGACCGGGTCTTATATTAATTTTAGTCACAAAAAACACTAGGGCTTATTTTCAGGGCAGGGCTTATTTATTTATTTATGTACATTGAACAACATGGCGGTTCCACGGTATTTACACCCCCCCCCCCCCATTATCATCATGTGATGGGCACAGCTCTGCCCCCAAACGTTTATCAGCCCTGCCAAATAATTATCAGCCGCTGCGCTGTACTTTGTATTCTTGAGCCCGCGCTACAAATATTAAAAAACAAACTTTTAACTTACCTTCGTTCTCCGTTCCCCCGTTGCTAAGGAACCGGCCTCATGGTCCCTCCGCTGTTCTTGCTGCTTCCTGGTGTTGGGACGTCACAGAGCCTTCAGCCTATCACCGGCCGAAGCGATGTCCCGCCTCTGCCAATGATAGGCTGAGCCCACTGTCATGAAAGAAGCCGGCCGGCTTCTTACATCACAGTGGGCTCAGCCTATCATCGGCCGAGACGGGACATTGCTGCGGCCAGTGATAGGCTGAAGGCTCTGTGACGTCCCAACACCAGGAAGCAGCAAGAACAGCGGAGGGACCATGAGGCCGGTTCCTTAGCAATGGGGGAACAGAGGACGAAGGTAAGTTAAAGTTAGTTTTTTAATGTTTGCAGCCGGGCATTGTTTAGGTCAGTGGTCTTCAACCTGCAGACCTCCAGATGTTGCAAACATTTGCAACATCTGGAGGTCCGCAGGTTGGAGACCACTGGTCTAGGTCTTATTTTCGGGGTAGGGTTTATATTGCAGCCCACCCCGATAATCCAGCTAGGGCTTATTTCGGGGTAGGGTGTATTTTTGGGGAAACACGGTATGTTCGCATGTTACAGAAAATCTTCAGTAAAGTTTACACAAGTTTTCAGCGAAGCTCTGGTTGTGGACAATACGTTATTCTGCAAACACCTATCATCCTTGGGAAGGGTGGCGATAGGCCAAGTCATACAGCATTTAACCCTCCCCCTGGCGTCACGACTGACAAGGGTTAATAACACCCTTTATAACCTGCACAGCAACATCCCGATCACCATTCACACCCACAAGGCACCACACTAGTTCTTTAGTGTTGCCACTTTTTTTGCAAAAAAATGCCAGGCATGGTATTAAACGGAAAAAGTAACAGGAGAAATAGTGCACGCCATTGACCATGTGGTTTAATTAACAATATATTTTTATAATTCAGACATTTCCGCACGCGGCGATACCATATATTTATTTACACAGTTTTTTTTTTTTTTTATGAGAAAAGGGGGGTGATTCAAACTTTTATTAGGGAAGGGGTTAAATGATCTTTATTAACTTTTTATTTGCAATGTTATAGCTCCCATAGGAGGCTATAACACTGCACACACTGATCTTTTACATTGATCAATGGTTTCTCATAGGAAACCAGTGATCAATGATCCTGCCGCTTGACTGCTCCTGTCTGGATCTCAGGTACTGATCAGTCATTCGGCTATTGGACACCAGGAGGCAGGTAAGGGGACCCTCCTGCTGTCCTACAGCTGTTCAGGATGCCGCGATTTTGCCGCGGCGTTCCCGAACAGCCCCCTGAGCTAACCGGCAACGTTTTACTTTCACTTTAGGTCCCGGCCGTTGCTAGGGCTGTGGCACCGCATTATAGAACGGGAGCGGACTCAGGACGTACAGGTACGCCCTGAGTCCTTAAGGGGATAAATAGAAATAATTTACAAATCTGTTCAACTTTCTGGGACCAGTTCATTTAAAAAAATGTTTTCCACCGGAGTACGCCTTTAAATACTACTGTAACTGAATATCTCCACCATGACTGGATAACTCCTCCATAACAGGGCTGAACAATACCACCATACCAAGACTGGATAACAACGCCATACCAGAAATGAATAATACCACCATACCAAGACTGGATAACAACGCCATACCAGAACTGAATAATACCACCATACCAAGACTGGATAACAACGCCATACCAGAACTGAATAATACCACCATACCAAGACTGGATAACAACGCCATACCAGAACTGAATAATACCACCATACCAAGACTGGATAACACGCCATACCAGAAATTAGCAATAACACCATACCAGATAACACTGCCATTTCAGAAATTAGCAATACAACCATACCAAGACTGGATAACACCGCCATACCAGAACTGAGCAATATCACCATACCAAGACTGGATAACACCGCCATACCAGGACTAAACAATACCACCATACCAAGACTGGATAACAATGCCATACCCTACTGAACTCTTACTGTGTTTCCCGCTGTCAGTGTGAATGGGGACAGGCTCTCTGCGGGCTGTCTGCAGCAAATTTAATGCAGCGGAACCTGCACTACAGAAAAAGTCCACCACATACCTCATTGTTGTCAATAAGACGTTGATGAAGAGTACTAACACCCCTCTGCTTCCCCACCTCCCAATACATTTTCTAAATAGTTTGGCCCTGTGATCTGTCCCCTCCCTACCCTCCATAGATCCCACACCCCTCCCCGATGACAGACTATTTAGCATTGTTGTTTTTTCAACTTTGTTCTTCTATAACGAGTGATGAAGCGGAATGATAGTGTAGCATGTGGTATAGTGTATAGCTTAGGGAACCAGTGCTGTATATTGTACTGTCATGCTTTGTGTGATTATAATTTATAGTATGATTTGTAATAATGACTGGTTACCAAAGCTCTTTCAATAAACTCATTGCCGTCTATAGGGTCTGTGGCTGATTTCCGCTGCCAACAATCTGCTGTGAAGAGCTTGCCCCATTCAAACTCACAGCGGGAAACACAGTACGAGTTTGAAAACAAATCTGTTCATGTGAACACAGCCTAAGGGACAGTTCCCACTGTGTATTTTCTTCTGCAGAATTAGTTACCCATTGTCTGATCGCGGGGGACCCGCCGCTGGGACCCCCTGCAATCTCCCTGCAGCACCCACATTCTATGCGGGAGCTGCGTCTACAGTTTCAGAAACCTCCGGGTTTCCGGGAATGGGGATGTGACCACCATCATGCCCCCTCCCATAGACATGAATGGAGGGGGCTTAGCGTGATGTCACGTCCCCAGTCCTGGAAACCCAGAGGTTTCCGAAACTGGAGACGCGGCTCCCGCATAGAATGCGGGTGCTGCAGGGAGATAGCGGCGGGTCCCCCACGATCATACATCTTATCCCCTATAATTTGGATAGGGGATAAAATGTTTTTGCCCGGAATACCCCTTTAATGTGGTTTTATGGAACCACATTGATCTGTATGAGGAATCAAATGATTTCACCTAAAAGTGTCCTAAGGGGACTAAAAGTGTAAAAAAAAAAAAAAGTTTAAATCACCCCCCTTTTTCCAAATTCCATATAAAAATATATAAACATAATAAAAATAAACATATGTGGTATGGCCGCATGCATAAATGTCCGAACTATAAAAATATACGGTTAATGAAACCGCACGGTCAATGGGGTATATGTAAAAAAATACCAAAGCCCAAAACTGCGTCTTTTTGGTCACTTTGTATACCCTAAAAAAATGATAAAAAGTGTTCAAAAAGTGCCATCAAAACAAACATGGTACTAATGAAAACATCAGATCATGGTGGAAAAAAAATTAGCCCTCACACATCCCCGTATACTATATAATTTTTTAACAGAAGTAAAACAAAATCAAACCTATATAAATTGAGTATCAATTTAATCATATGGACCTACAGAATAAAGATAGGGTATCATTTTTACCAAAAAGCGCGCTGCGGAAGCCCCCAAAAGTTACAAAAGGTAGCATTTTAGCCCCACAAAAACAAGCCCTCATATGGGTCTGTAGGTGGAAAATTTTAGATGCCACGATCAACTTTGCTTGCAGCGTCTAAAGGGTTAATGCTGGACATCGACCAGCATCAGCCTTCTCATTTGTTGATGATGCTGAGCTGCTTGAGGCCGACGCCCATGGGGGCCCCATGATCCTCTATTGCCAGGGGGCCCCATGTGTTGTCAGTCCACCCCTTGTGTGGTCCCAGAAACACTATACTGTGCATCTTTATAGACTCCATTTTTGCTACTTTTTACACAGCAATGGAGTTACATGATGAAATTGTGGTTGGTTGTATGCAGCCACCACTAGGGGGAGCTAACTACATAAGTATTATGCAGCTCCAACTGACCTCAGCTAATATTATCAGTCCACACTGCCTGTCTAATAATAGGATGGAGATTTATGTGTACAGCACCGGCATTTATACTTACAGGGAGTGAAGGATCCTCAGCAGCAACTGCAAAATAGTAGATAAATAATAACAATACTAATAGAAATGAAATATCAATCATAGAAAAGAAATAACAATCATAGAAAATAAATAATAGAAAATACATAACAATTATAGATAATAAATAACAGAATAAATATTAATATAAAATAACTAATAAAAATAGAAAATAATAATACCGTATATACTCGAGTATAAGCCGAGTTTTTCAGCACGATTTTTCGTGCTGAAAACACCCCCCTCGGCTTATACTCGAGTGAACTCTCCGCCCTCAGTGGTCTTCAACCTGCGGACCTCCAGATGTTTCAAAACTTCACCTCCCAGCAAGCCCGGGCAGCCATCGGCTGTCCGGGCTTGCTGGGAGTTGTAGTTTTGAAACAGCTGGAGGTCCACAGGTTGAAGACCACTGCGGTCTTCAACATCATCCAGCCCCCCCCCCCCCTCACCCCCTTTAGTTCTGCACTCACCTCCGCTCGGCGAGACGTTAGGGTGCGCTGGTCTGGGCCATCTGTGCTGCAGGGACAGTCCGGTGCGGAGGGATAGTCGTTCTGGGCTGTCCATCTTCACCGGGGGGCCTCTTCTCTGTGCTTCGGGCCCGGCCCTGGAATAGTCACGTTGCCTTGACGACGACGCACAGGGACGTTCATGAGTAGCGTCCCTGTGCGTCGTCGTCAAGGCAACGTCTCTTCCGGGCCCGAAGCGCGGAGAAGAGGCCCCCCCCGGTGAAAATGGACAGCCCGGAACGACTATCCCTCCGCACCGGACTGTCCCTGCAGCACAGATGGCCCGGACCAGCGCACCCTAACGTCCCGCCGAGCGGAGGTGAGTACAGAACTAAAGGGGGTGAGAATGGGGGGGCTGGATGATGTCGAAGGCCGCAGTGGTCTTCAACCTGCGGACCTCCAGATGTTTCAAAACTACAACTAACAGCAAGCCGGGACAGCCAATGTCAGACATTGACAAGCGGTGATGATGAAGGGGTGGGGGGGGGGGGGGCTGGTGACATGTGGTGATGATGAAGGGGGGGTGTGATGATGACAAGGGGATGATGAAGGGGGGGGGTTTGGGATGATGATAAGGGGATGATGAAGGGGGGGTGGGATAATGACAAGGGGATGATGAAGGGGGTGTGTGGGGATGATAAGGGGATGATGAAGGGGGTGGGATAATGACAAGGGGATGATGAAGGGTGTGTGAGGGATGATAAGGGGATGATGAAGGGGGGGTGTGGGATGATAAGGGGATGATGAAGGGGGTGGGATAATGACAAGGGGATGATGAAGGGTGTGTGAGGGATGATAAGGGGATGATGAAGGGGGGGTGTGGGATGATAAGGGGATGATGACAGGCGGTGATGATGAAGGGGGGGTGGGATGATGACAGGGGGGGGATGAAGGGGGGATGGGATGATGACAGGGGGGGATGATGACAGGCGGTGATGATGAAGGGGGGATGATGACAGGGTGATGATGATGAGGGTGTTAATCACGGGGGTCTGGATGATGACAGGGGGGATGATGTATTTCCCACCCTAGGCTTATAGTCGAGTCAATAACTTTTCCTGGGTTTTTAGGGTGAAATTAGGGGCCTCGGCTTATATTCGGGTCGGCTTATACTCGAGTATACAGTAGTTAATAATAATAATAACATAACAATTATAAAAAATAAATAACAGTAAATAAATAATAGAAAATAAATAAAAATAATTATAGAAAATAAATAATAGAAAATACATAATAATTATAGAAAATAAAAAAATGTAAATAAATAAAAATATAAAATAACTAATTACAGAAATAAATAAAAATATTAAATAAATAATAGTAAATAAATAAATAATAGAACATAAATAACAATAATAATAGAAAATAAATAATAGAAAATACATAACTATAGATAATATATAACAGTAAATAAATAATAGAAAATAACTAATTACAGATATAAATAAAAAATAAATAATAATAGTAAATAAATAATAATAGAAAATAAATAAACATAATAATAGAAAATACTTAATTATAGAAAATAAAAATTTTAAAATGAATAAAAATATAAAATAACTAATTACAGAAATAAAAATATTACATAAATAATAATAGTAAATATATACCGTAAATGATAATAGAACATAAAAACAATAATAATAGAAAATAAATAATCGAAAATACATAACTATAGATAATAAATAACAGTGAATAAATAATAGAAAATAACTAATTACAGATAAAAATAAAAATTTAAAATAAATAATAGTAAATACATTATAATAATAGAAAATAAATAAAAATAATTATAGAAAATAAAGAATAGAAAATACTTAATTATAGAAAATAAAAATTTTAAAATAAATAAAAATAGAAAATAACTAATTACAGAAATAAATAAAAATATTACATAAATAATAAAATATCTAAATAATAATAGAACATACATGACAATAATAGAAAATAAATAATAGAAAATACATAACAACTAAATAAATAATAACAGAAAATAAATAAACATAGAGAATAAATAATAATTATAAAAAAAATAAAGTACTACAAATCAATGGTCATGGTTTTGTATCCTAACAGGTTTTTGCAGAGTACAGTCACATCTGTCTCTGGGAAAGCTGGGTTACACTAAATATGGCTTTTACCCTGAAATAATAAAGCTCTCTCATAAGCAGAGATTACCAAACTGCCTAAAAATCCATATATATAGCCATATATAAATAAGAGCCATTGGATATCTAGGCCGTTCTGTAGTCTGGTGACATAATAGAAGGGGCTCCCACCAATAATATACACACTTACCACAGAAGATGGAGAAGACCACAAGGAGGAGAACGGTGACCACCTTCATGGTGGAGATGACTGGATATAAGCCTCTGCTCAGCTGTACATACCCTGCACTGGGTGATGCCGCTCTACATATAGTGCCAGGATACAGAGGAGGTTGGTGACTTGACAGAGATTAAAAGACACCAAGATCATATACTCAACCCTTCAAATTGTTTGCTCCACTTCGGATAATTTTAATATTCCTCATGTGATGTTTATTTTGGTGCTGGTTTTGTACATTGCCACGATCACACCCTATCGCAGTGTTTCCCAACCAGCGTGCCTCCAGCTGTTGCAAAACTACAACTCCCAGCATGCCCAAACAGCCTTTGGCTGCCCGGACATGCTGGGAGTTGTAGTTTTGCACCAGCTGGAGGCATCCTGGTTGGGAAAGACTGCCCTATCGGTCCAGCCAAGAGAGGGTTGAAGACACCAGACCTCTGGGTATCCACTAATAGTCCCAGCAAGTCACTAAATTTACCCTTTGATAAATGCGTTTCACCAGAGCCTCCTTCAGAAAGGAGGGCTCATACATTTAGAGATCAAAGACCAGAGCTGATTAATTACACATTTAATCTGATAAAAAAAAAAGATATCACAGCGCTACATCTAAAATACAGAAACAAGTCACATACAGGTACAAAAATATATAAAAGAGTTCGGCAAGACAAGTTCAGAAAACAGAAAGGAAGTCTTACAGCATGATGGTGGCATAGCAGTCCTTGTGGGTGAGTCTCCAGCTGTGTCTTAGGATGTTGTCCAGCTTTTGCCACAGGTTTGCAACAAAGGTTTTTGATTTCAGAGTGTGCTCAGCATCTATGTTTTATAGTGGCATTTTTGGAGGGAAAAGGAATTCATCTGACCCCACAAGGTGGGGGAAAGATCCAGCCCTCTTTCCTGGCCCCTAATCTCAGTTTGTTTTATGATATGGCCAGAGAGCCTGATTTCAAAGGAGGTATAGAACAAACAGACAGGCCCCCAAATAAAACTGGAATACACAAAACGACATACACAGTCCTCACCCAGGTATTGGATTATACATTATACACAAACTATAGGCGGTATAGGCAGCCGCCTCCTGATGGGGGCACTGCTCCGTCTGCTGCAAAAAAGTTATTGTATGCACACAGTCCCTTGGCTGGCAGAAGAGCACAGCACCCCTTATTCAGGTCCTGCTCCCTGTTAGCAAGAACAACCCCCTCCGCCCCTACCCGGGACCCTACTTAGCACACACAAATTGCACTAGCACACACCCCACCACAACTAGCCCCCCCCCCCCCCCAGGATCTATGTTCGCAGTGCGCGCAATAAACTCCAGAACGGGCAGAAGCACCGACCACAACGCTGATGACAGCTCCCTACAAGTCCCTCAGTGTCAGGGTCCTGTATGTGAGGGGTTGGGGGGAGAATTGAAAAACTGCAATTGGGCATTCTGGGAGTTGTAGTTTAACAACAGCTGACGGCACCCTGGTTGGGAAATGCTGATATATATATATATATATATATATATATATATACACACACACACACCAGTAAATAATAGTAGTAAATTTATAATAGTACTAGAAAATTATTATTATTATTGTTAATAATAATGGTAATAATAATAATTATTATTATTATGAAAAACAAATAATAGGAAATGAAAGGTGATAATACTAAAACAAATTATAATAAATAATAGAAAAAAATAATAATAGAAAATAAAAATAATAGTAATAGAAAATCAAATAGTTATAGAAAATAAATAATAATAATAGAAAATAAATATCCATAGAAAATAAAAATAGAAAACACACACACACATATATATATATATATATATATATATATATATAGTGCCTGGATACAGAGGAGGTTGGCAAGAAATATACTTAAGCCTTTCAGTTGTTTGCTACCTTTCATTGGATAATCTTACAATTCCTCATACGATGTTAGTTTTAGTGCAGGTTTTACAAATAATCTTACAATATATCATCTACAGACTCCATATATCCTGTATATACTGCTCAAGAGAAGTGAATCTGTCACGTGCCCCCTCCACCCCCCAAAGATTGAATCCCCAGCACTGTAGCATACATTGCAATAAAAGCTTTCATTTCATACCTTCCATACTTTATTTTAATTAAAACAATGTTAATCTGGCCTTCCAAGGGTCAAAGAGGCATGGCCTAGGGTATTCAGTGCCCATGGGGTCTTAAAGGGGTAGTCCAGTGGTGAAAAACGTATCCCCTATCCTAAGGATAGGGGATAAGTTTGAGATCGCGGGGGGTCCGACCGCTGGGGCCCCCTGCGATCTCTCTGTACGGGGGCCAGGCTCTCCGGCCATATAGCGGGTGTCGACCCCCGCACGAAGCGGCGGCCGACACGCCCCCTCAATACATCTCAATGGCAGAGCCGGAGACTGCCGAAGGCAGCGCTTCGGCTCTGCCATAGAGTTGTATTGAGGGGGCGTGTCGGCCGTCGCTTCGTGCGGAGGTCGACACGCCCCCTTCCCGCGGGCTGTCGGGGCTCCGTACAGGAGATCGCGGGGGGCCCCAGCGGTCGGACCCCCCGCGATCTGCAACTTATCCCCTATCCTTAGGATAGGGGATAAGTTGTTCACCACTGGATATCTCCTTTAATGCTTGCCCGCATGACTAAGGGGGCGTGCCCCTGAAACGTAGTGCGGCAGGTTTGTACTCGTGTCTCTCATCACCTGACCGAGGTATGCTATTTCTATCTTGCATTATGAATAACGGCACTCATATGTCTGAATATATTGTCAAGAACTGAATAAACACATGAAGGATTTATCATCCGGATAAAAGTATGGACATTAAGCTTTATTCTACCAGTACAAGACAATGCTAGACCTCATGTGGCTGGAGTGTGTCAGCAGTTCCTACAAGAGGAAGGCATTGATGCTATGGACTGGCCGCCCGTTCCCCAGACTTGAATCCGATTGCCCAAGAGTTGGCGGATGCTTTAGTCCAGGTCTGGGAGGACCTGTAGTGCGGTTTTCCACTGTGATTTTGAGTGTGACTCCATATACAGACCTCCATGGGTTGATACATTTGATTTCCATTGATAATTTTTGTGTGATTTTGTTGTCAGTGCATTCAACTATGTAAAGAGGAAAGTATTTCATACGATTAGTTCATTCATTCAGATCTAGGATGTGTTATTTTAGTGTTCCCTTTATTTTTTGAGCAGTGTATCTAAGTCTAATCTTTACAGAACATGTTTGTGGGGGTCTATCATGGCAGGGACAAAGGAGATTGCTGAGGACCTCAGAGGAAGAGTTGTTGATGCTCATGACGAACCATCTCTGAAGAGTCTGGACTCAGCTTTAACTTTGTGAGTCTCCAGGTGTCTTCTCCTCAGGAGGGTCCTCAAATACTCAGAGACAACTCAAGTGGCTCTCCTAGACTCTTATCTCCTTCTCTGCATGGCCAAGATGCTGAATTACGGCAAACTACAACTCCCGGCATGCCCAGACAACCAAAGGCTTGCAGAATCTGCAGGTCCACAGTATGTTCTAATGTGTATAGAACCTCCAAACTCTGCCCAGATGTCGATTGAGCATGCACATGTATGAGGCTTGTTGGGAGATGTTTAGTAATGTCTGGAGGACCACAGTTTGGAGAACCACTGCTCTAGAGGATAACACATGGTGCTAGGGCTTCAAAATTGGAGGTATCTCATGTCATTACACTATGGCAGCCTATATAAACCTTGATTTGGTTCTTGACTCTAGCCCAAAAGACTAATATATCCTTCACAGTCTATTCATGCACCTGACCTTGACTTGTGATTCCTTTCTTTCGTCTATATCTAACTTTATACAGTAAGTTAAAGGGGGTTTTCCCATATAAGATAATATGGCTGCAAAGCCCTCTCTGGCCTGTTTGGGGCCATCAGAAAAGGCCATGAAACTGAGTCAGCTGTCTTATACAATTTGTGTAACTCTCCTGAATCCTGTAGGCAGATTTATGGGGCAATTTATGTTATGCCAAAACTGCCTGCTGGGGTTGTAGGTACATGAAAGGCTTCTCTTGTTCAATTCTATTGCATCCCTTGCCTTGGACAATAGAGGGGGCTACAGATATCTGGTAGTGAATAGTCTATCTGGGTCTAAAAAGTGGTTGTCCATTGGTCGTGATTGGTTCTGCAGCTCAGCTTCATTGGAGTGAATAGTGATGAGCTGCACTACCACACACAACCTGTGGACTGGAGTGGTGCTGTCACTATCAGAAAATAGTCATGTTTATTTAGTTCTGGAAAAACTCTTTACCATGCACATAGGGGTCCCAGGTTTATGCCAAGTGAACACAGGACATGATGTGCCGATCTATTCCGCTTTATTGATTGTGAGATATAGAAGGAAGAGAAATCATGGAGAGAGAATATAAAGAATCATGAAAGAAAAGAAAACAAAATCATCAGGGGGGAAATTAATTGTGAGGACTCGCCCGGTCCTGGTCAGGAATCCATTGTGGAGCCTGGAAGACAAAACTAAGGGTAAGAGGCGTGTTGTTTATTTACTATAAAGGATTGGAAAGAGTGGGTGTGGTTTATATGGGTGGGGTGTATGTGGGTGTGGTTTATATGGGTGGGTTGTATGTGGGTGTGGTTTATGTGGGTCTGGCTATTAACCATCTCTCATGAGAGAGCAAATTTCTTTTAGAAGAATGTCCTTCCATGACTAAATAAGACCCCCTAAATAAGAATGGACCCAAGATCAAACCCTTAAGTCAAAAATACAGACCCAATTCAAAACCCCTAAACTAATACAGACTCCAGACCAGACTGCTCAAACAACTACAACTAAACCCCTCAAATACAGATCCCAGAAAAGATCTCTAGATAACTACAGATCCAATGCAGATCCCAGACCAGTCCCTGTAAACAAATTCAGACCCCAGAGCAGACACAGCCATCACGCCTCCCCCATAGACATGAATGGAGGGGGTGTGGCATCTGTGGTTGTCAGTCATCTGGCACGGAATGGAGTTTGCCTCATGTTCCGGATGACTGGGATTGGGCGGCGGAGATCGCTGGGGTCCCTGGTGGCCTGACTCCTGCGATAAGACATGTTATACCTCATATGTCCAGTGGCAGAGTAACCCTTTAACAAGTATAGGGAAAACGCTAAATCAAGACAGAGTTCCTACTGATATTACCCCATAAAACTATAAGAACCTAAAGAGAACATGTAGGATCCATGTACAGTAGATTTGGCCCCTGGTTACAGTCCTGACCCCTGTCCCACCATGCTGCCCTATAAGCTGCTCCTTTATATTCTCTTTATATTTTACTTGTAATAATATTATACATTTATAATAACCATATTACATAATTGCATATAAATATTCAGATCTTACCTGAGTTTATAAGGAAGGACATCTAAGAGTTAATCTATAACATGTTGTATGTTTTCCCAACCGCTCCAGAAGACCGGATCTTCTGGTTCGATACCACCAGGTGTGGGCTCAGGGATATGCCAACCTGGTATCTGCCAATTCTGTATATATACAACAATATCACACTATATACTATGTCTTATACTAGTAGAAGAGATGAGTTTGTTATCTGACACAACTTATTGGGATATCACAATGTCCTGTTCCTACAGCTATTACAGCTAGTTCTCCTCCTGTCACCACTGGTGTCTATAGTGCTCGGTATAATAGACCCCATATATCTATCCTGGGACTGGAGACACAGCAGGGCCACAGCTTTACACTAGGGCCACATCTTCCCTTGTTGGTTATACATAAATGACACCATGGACATTGTACACCATTAGTGAATAATAGGATGATGTGAAATTTGGGGAGGCAGGGTCCCAAAAACTACAGTATACTGTACATCTTTATAGGCTCTATTTTTAGGCTACTTTTTACACAGCAATGGAGTTACATGATGAAATTAAGGTCGTATGCAGCCACCACTAGGGGGAGCTATCTACATAAGTATTTATACAGCTCCAACTGACCAAAGCTAATGTTCTCAGTCCACACTGGCTGTCTAATAATAGGACGGAGGTTTATGTGTACAGTATGAACGTTTATACTTACACCGAACCAGGGTTCAGCAGCAACTGCAAAATAAATAATAATAATAAAAATACATAATAATAACAGAAAATAAATAACAATAATAGAAAAAAATAATAATATAAAATAAAAAATAAAACAAAATACATAACAATAGAAAAAAATAACACTAGAAAATTAACATTATAAAAATAGAAAATAAATAATAAGAAGAATTATAATAGAAAGTAAAGCACTGGAAAAAAAAATCAATGGTCATGGTATCATATTTAGTTTGTATGAAGAAAAGAAAGACCGGCCACTCACCATGTTTGTCTTCTTGCTTTATTGCATAAAATACTCACATAAGCACATGGGGGAGAGGGAAGGATACATGAGGCAACAAGCTCCGTTTCGCACTAAACAAAGTGCTTCTTCTGGCCGGAAGAAGCACTTAGTGTGGCCGGTCTTTCTTTTCTTCATACAAATGTACCTTGCACCTTCTATAAGACCTGAGCACCACTGTCACTGCGTTTACAAAGCATTTCCCTAATCCGGAGACCGGCTCTCCTATCATATAATCGCAGTGCTGTAGGAATATCTTCTTTACCTGATCATATTTAGTTTGTTGACAGTTTTTTCCAGTGTATATCCAGTCATATCTGTCTCTGGGAAAGCTGGGTTACACTTAAGGCTTTTATTTCTACCCTGAAATAATAATAAGGCTTTCTCATAAGCCAAAGATGCAAAGCTGCCTAAAAATCCAGCTATATAGCTATAGGCGAGTAAGAGCCATTGGATATCTAGGCCGTTCTGTAGTCTGGTGACATAATAGAAGGGGCTCCCACCAATAATATACACACTTACCACAGACGATGGAGAAGACCACAAGGAGGAGAACGGTGACCGCCTTCATGGTGGAGATGACTGGGTATAAGCCTCTGCTCAGCTGTACATACCCTGCACTGGGTGATGCCGCTCTACATATAGTGCCAGGATACAGAGGAGGTTGGGGACTTGGCAGACAATAAAATACACCAAGATCATATACTCGAGCCTTCAAGTTGTTTGCTCAATTGTATCAGATAATTTTAATATTCCTCATATGATGTTTGTTTTGGCGCAGGTTTTAGGAATAATCTCACTTTATATAATCTACAGACTCCATGTATATCTCTATATACTGCTCAGGAGCTGCGGGTCACTGAGAAATGTCACATTAATTCTATTAAGGTGAATCTGTCCCCCCCTTAGTATACATCGCAATAGAATGTTTCATATCATACCTTCCAAATTTGTCTTTATTCAAATAAAAACAATGGTATTTTGGTTGTGCAAGGGTCGAAGAGGCGTGGACTATGGTCTTCTGTGCCCTAGGGGTTGATGGACATGAGTGGAGGCCAAGGACAGCTGTACCAGCTGCTACCCTAAACTCAGCTCGGGTGCCTGTGGTCCTATAAGGTTTGCTGGACAGACAAATATATGGCTAGAGTGCGGAGACCACGGAGGTAAAAAGAAGTCCTCCAGTGGCCATGTAAACTCATTGAGGGGGTTGATGAGCACCGGTAACTGTCATTTAAGCGGCATTGGTCATGGCATCTAAAGGGTTAAAGTCAGACATCAGCATGATCACAAGACAGAGCTGGCAGGCTTAGCTTAGGCTTCAGCTGGGATTTCCTTATCTTCCTCAGAGGCAGGACGGTCTGGTTTGGTTGTACCTTCATGTAGCGCAGAGACACTTATTGCTTTGTCTTAATCATTCTACAATTCCTGGCTGTGGGGTGCAGATCTGTTAAGTTTGTGACATGACAGCCAGGCTACACTAGGCCTGCCCAGAAGTCTACTTGGATCCAGGGCCAGCCTTAGGTGTTCAGGCGAACCCCCCCCCCCCCCCCCACTATTACCCCATAAACATACACATAGAAGGAAAAAAATCTTTGTAACAAATACTTTCACCAGTCCCCCTTAAGCAGACTCAGACCCCCCCCTTCACCAGTCCCATGTTCTTATTAATCAGTCCCCTGTCACTCATCAGACCATCCCCCCCCCTTCACCCCTTAATCAGACCCTGCCCCCTTCACCAGTTAGGTTGGCAGTATAGTTCCCCGCACATTAGGTTGGCAGTATAGTTCCCCGCACATTAGGTTGGCAGTACAGTTCCTCCACATTAGGTTGGCAGTACAGTTCTCCCACACTAGGTGTGCAGTACAGCTCCCCCACATTAGGTTGGCAGTATAGTTCCCCCACATTAGGTTGCAGTACAGTTCCCCCACACTAGGTGTGCAGTACAGCTCCCCCACATTAGGTTGACAGTACAGTTCCCCCACATTAGGTGCAGTACAGTTCCCCCACATTAGGTTGGCAGTACAGTTCCCCCACATTAGGTTGGCAGTACAGTTCCTCCCCATTAGGTGTGCAGTATGGTTCCCCCACATTAGGTGTGCAGTACTATTCCCCCACATTAGGTTGTCAGTACAGTTTCCCCACATTAGGTTGTCAGTACAGTTTCCCCACATTAGGTTGTCAGTACAGTTTCCCCACATTAGGTTGTCAGTACAGTTTCCCCACATTAGGTTGGCAGTATAAGTCCCCACACATTAGGTTGGCAGTATAAGTCCCCGCACGTTAGGTTGGCAGTACAGTTCCCCCACATTAGGTTGGCAGTACAGTTCCCCCATATTAGTTGTGCAATACAGTTCCACCACATTAGGTGTGCAGCACAGTTCCCCCACATTAGGTGTGCAGCACAGTTCCCCCACATTAGGTTGGCAGTACAGTTTCCCCACATTAGGTTGTCAGTACAGTTTCCCCACATTAGGTTGTCAGTACAGTTTCCCCACATTAGGTTGGCAGTACAGTTTCCCCGCATTAGGTTGGCAGTACAGTTTCCCCGCATTAGGTTGGCAGTATAAGTCCCCACACATTAGGTTGGCAGTATAAGTCCCCGCACGTTAGGTTGGCAGTATAAGTCCCCGCCAGGGCCGGCCTTAGGTGTTCAGGCGCCCTGTGCGAGCCAACCTTGTGGCGCCCCCCCCTTATTACCCCATAAACATACATATAGAGGAAAAAAGTATTTGTAACAAATATTTTTTTTTAATATTTAACCATTCCCCTGCCCCCTTAATCAGTCCCATGTCCCCATTAATCAGATGCAGTATAGCTCCCCACATTAGGTGCAGTATAGTTCCCCACATTAGGTGCAGTATAGTTCCCCCACATTAGGTGCAGTATAGTTCCCCCACATTAGGTGCAGTATAGTTCCCCCACATTAGGTGCAGTATAGTTCCCCACATTAGGTGCAGTATAGTTCTCCACATTAGATGCAGTATAGTTCCCCCACATTAGGTGCAGTATAGTTCCCCCCCAAATTAGGTGCAGTATAGTTCCCCACATTAGGTGCAGTATAGTTCCCCACATTAGGTGCAGTATAGCTCCCCACATTAGGTGCAGTATAGTTCCCCCACATTAGGTGCAGTATAGTTCCCCCACATTAGGTGCAGTATAGCTCCTCCACATTAGGTGCAGTATAGTTCCCCACATTAGGTGCAGTATAGTCCCCCACATTAGGTGCAGTATAGCTCCCCCACATTAGGTGCAGTATAGTCCCCCACATTAGGTGCAGTATAGTTCCCCACATTAGGTGCAGTATAGTTCCCCACATTAGGTGCAGTATAGTTCCCCCACATTAGGTGCAGTATAGTTCCCCCACATTAGGAAGAAGCAGGTTCCCCACATTAGGTGCAGTATAGCTCCTCCACATTAGGTGCAGTATAGTCCTCCACATTAGGTGCAGTATAGTTCCCCACATTAGGTGCAGTATAGTTCCCCACATTAGGTGCAGTATAGTTCCCCCCACATTAGGTGCAGTATAGTTCCCCACATTAGGAAGAAGCAGGCTCCCCATATTAAGTGCAGTATAGCCCCACATTAGGAAGAAGCAGGTTCCCCACATTAGGTGCAGTATAGCTCCTCCACATTAGGTGCAGTATAGTTCCCCACATTAGGTGCAGTATAGTCCCCCACATTAGGTGCAGTATAGCTCCCCCACATTAGGTGCAGTATAGTCCCCCACATTAGGTGCAGTATAGCTCCCCCACATTAGGTGCAGTATAGTTCCCCACATTAGGTGCAGTATAGTTCCCCACATTAGGTGCAGTATAGTTCCCCACATTAGGTGCAGAATAGTTCCCCCACATTAGGAAGAAGCAGGCTCCCCACATTAGGTGCAGTATAGCCCCACATTAGGAAGAAGCAGGTTCCCCACATTAGGTGCAGTATAGCTCCTCCACATTAGGTGCAGTATAGTTCCCCACATTAGGTGCAGTATAGTCCCCCACATTAGGTGCAGTATAGCTCCCCCACATTAGGTGCAGTATAGTCCGCCACATTAGGTGCAGTATAGTTCCCCACATTAGGTGCAGTATAGTTCCCCACATTAGGTGCAGTATAGTTCCCCACATTAGGTGCAGTATAGTTCCCCACATTAGGAAGAAGCAGGCTCCCCACATTAGGTGCAGTATAGCCCCACATTAGGAAGAAGCAGGTTCCCCACATTAGGTGCAGTATAGCTCCCCCACATTAGGTGCAGTATAGCTCCCCACCTTAGGTGCAGTATAGCCCCACATTAGGAAGAAGCAGGTTCCCCACATTAGGTGCAGTATAGTTCCCCATATTAGGTGCAGTATAGTTCCCTACATTAGGTGCAGTATAGCCCCACATTAGGAAGAAGCAGGTTCCCCACATTAGGTGCAGTATAGTTCCCCATATTAGGTGCAGTATAGTTCCCCACATTAGGTGCAGTATAGCTCCCCCACATTAGGTGCAGTATAGTTCCCCACATTAGGTGCAGTATAGTCCCCCACATTAGGTGCATTATAGCTCCCCCACATTAGGTGCAGTATAGTCCCCCACATTAGGTGCAGTATAGCTCCCCCACATTAGGTGCAGTATAGTCCCCCACATTAGGTGCAGTATAGTTTCCCACATTAGGTGCAGTATAGTTTCCCACATTAGGTGCAGTATAGTTCCCCACATTAGGTGAAGTATAGTCCCCCACATTAGGGTTGGCGGTATAGTTCCCCCACATTAGGTGCAGTATAGTTCCCCACATTAGGTGCAGTATAGCCCCACATTAGGAAGCAGCAGGTTCCCCACATTAGGTGTAGTATAGCTCCCCACATTAGGTGCAGTATAGCCCCACATTAGGAAGAAGCAGTTTCCCCACATTAAGTAGTAGCAGGTTCCCCAAATTCGGTAGCATTGTCGTTCCCCCATCCCCCCAACGACTCACACAGACAGACAACCACACATGCGCACACACAGACAACCACACATGCACACACACAGACACCCAAACATACACAACCTGACCTGCGCTTCTCTTCTCTCCGGCGGCGCCCTGACGAGTGACGTCACTGACGTCCTGTGCGGGTCTGCGGAGGAACGTCACATGTGCGACGTCCCTCTTCAGACTCGGGCCGCCAGCCAACCGGAGACGTGGAGGAGGTCGGGATAAGTGAAGCCTTCTGGTGTAATGAAGAATACTGTGCCCTGAAGCGGAATGTGACCCTCCACATAGGGACACAGTTGAGGGAGGGTATTGGGAATGTAATGAGAGGGAGTGGCCTGCAAAGCAGAAGACTGTGTCCATGTGCGGAGGGTCAAATTCCGCTACAGGGCAGTTTTCTTCATTACACCGGCATTTAGCACTGCTCGCACGAAGCAGGGCTAAATCCCGGGCGTCGGGCAATACAAATGATATATACTTGGTGCGAACTGTGTCGGCCGCCCGGCACCCCTGTTGCTATGGCGCCCTGAGCGGCTGCACAGCTCGCACACCCCTAAGGCCGGCCCTGGTCCCCGCACATTAGGTTGGCAGTACAGTTCCCCCACATTAGGTTGGCAGTACAGTTCCCCCACATTAGGTGTGCAGTACAGTTCCCCCACATTAGGTGTGCAGTACAGTTCCCCCACATTAGGTGTGCAGCACAGTTCCCCCACATTAGGTTGGCAGTACAGTTTCCCCACATTAGGTTGGCAGTACAGTTCCCCCACATTAGGTGCAGTACAGTTCCCCCACATTAGGTGCAGTGTAGTTCTCCACATTAGGTGCAGTGTAGTTCTCCACATTAGGTGCAGTATAGTCCCCCCACATTAGGTGCAGTATAGTTCCCCACATTAGGTGCAGTATAGTCCCCCACATTAGGTGCAGTATAGTTCCCCCACATTAGGTGCAGTATAGTCCTCCACATTAGGTGCAGTATAGTCCCCCCCCCCCACATTAGGTGCAGTATAGTTCCCCCACATTAGGGGCAGTATAGTCCTCCACATTAGGTGCAGTATAGTTCCCCCACATTAGGTGCAGTATAGTTCCCCACATTAGGTGCAGTATAGTCCCCCACATTAGGTGCAGTATAGTTCCCCCACATTAGGTGCAGTATAGTCCTCCACATTAGGTGCAGTATAGTCCCCCCCCACATTAAGTGCAGTATAGTTCCCCCACATTAGGTGCAGTATAGTCCCCCACATTAGGTGCAGTATAGTTCCCCCACATTAGGTGCAGTATAGTTCCACCACATTAGGTGCAGTATTGTTCCCCACATTAGGTGCAGTATAGCTCCCCACATTAGGTGCAGTATAGTTCTCCACATTAGGTGCAGTATAGTTCCCCACATTAGGTGCAGTATAGTTCTCCACATTTGGTGCAGTATAGTCCCCCACATTAGGTGCAGTATTGTTCCCCCACATTGGGTGCAGTATAGCTCCCCCACATTAGGTGCAGTATAGTTCCACACATTAGGTGCAGTATAGTCCCCCACATTAGGTGCAGTATAGCTCCCCCACATTAGGTGCAGTATAGTCCCCCACATTAGGTGCAGTATTGTTCCCCCACATTGGGTGCAGTATAGTTCCCCCACATTAGGTGCAGTATAGTTCCCCACATTAGGTGCAGTATAGTTCCCCACATTAGGTGCAGTATAGTTCCCCACATTAGTTGCAGAATAGTTCTCCACATTAGGTGCAGTACAGTTCCCCTACAGACATACAGCCTTCAGCCATATAGTGTATAGCTGGAGGCTGTATGCCTGTTTACTACCCCACTTCAGTGTTCCTACCACCGCTCCTCCGGTCCGGGGACCGGGGTCACGATCTTCTGCTATGGCCTAACTGCCATAGCAGTAGGTCTGGGGAGCGGAGGTCGGAACACTGAAGATGACGTGCCGCTGGTGGCTTACCATGCGCGCGCATCCTCCTCGATGCTCCGCTCTGCTTTTCTCCTATAGGCGCACGCAAGGGCCGCCGCAGAGAGGTAACCGCCGGGACATCCTAGTTACCTGAAAAGATTTTTTGGGACACAGGGATGTCCAGCATGTGACGGGGGCTGCGAGCTGTGTTGGCCGCCCAGCGCCCCTGTTGCTATGGCGCCCTGCGCGGCCACACAGCTCGCACACCCCAAAGGCCGGCCCTGCTTGGGTCCCAGTATTAAGCTAAAGAGACCCTGTTCATCTTACATCTACAGGCTAAGCTTCTTAGCACTCTTGCACCCACTTACGTTTGCCTGAGGAGTGTTCTAGACTGGACTGTATAGCTTGAACCCCTCAATCCTTGCTATCAGGAACTAAACTGTTCTCTTTTTTCTCCTGTAGAAAAGCTTGATGTAGGTAAGTTCCACATTCGCTACAGTGTTAGTGTGTATGTGGGTTAACCCTTACGCACCTTTTAGTAATCCCCCTCAGTAGGCAAGTAATTCCACCCAGTAGGCAGGCAGTCCCCTCAGTAGCAGGTATCCCCCTGTAGGCAGCTAGTCTCCTCGGTAAGAAAGTAATCCCCCCCCCCCTAAGCAGGTAGTCCCCTCAGTAGGCAGGTTTTCCACTGTAGGCAGGTAGTCCTCCTCAGCAGACAAGTAATCCCTTCAGTAGGCCGGTAGTACCCCTCAGTAAGCAGGTAGCACCCCTCAATAGGCTGGTTGTTCCCTCAGTAGGGATACAGCATTCCTCAGTAGGCATGTACTCCCTCAGTAAGCAGGTAGTCCCCTCAGTAGGCAAGTAATCCCCCCAGTAGACAGGTAGCACCCTTTAGTAGGCAAGCAGAACACCTCAGTACGCTGTTAGTCCACTCAGTAGGCAAGTAATCCCCCCAGTAGACAGATAGCACCCTTTAGTAGGCAAGCAGCACACCTCAGTACGCTGTTAGTCCACTCAGTAGGCATGTAGAACCCCTCAGCAGGCAAATAGCACTCCTCAGTAGGAAAGTAGCACCCCTTAACGGGCAGGTAGCCCCCTCAATAGATAAGTAATCTTCCCAATAGGCAGGTAGCACCCCTCAGAATTCAGGTAGCACCCCCAGTAGACTGGTTGTCCCCTCAGTAGACATGTACCCCCTCAGTAGGCAGGTAGCACTCCTCAGTAGGCCAGTAGCACCCCTCAGTAGGAATGTATCTATACCCTTCCCCCCAGTAGGCAGGTAAAACCCCTCAGTAGGAATGTATCTATACCCTTCCCCCCAGTAGGCAGGTAAAACCCCTCAGTAGGCAGGAAGTCCCCTTATTAGGCAAGTAGCACCCCTCGTTAGGCATGCAGTAGACAATCCCCTCAGTAGGCATGTAGCACCCCTTAGTAGGCAGGTAGCTTCCCTCAGTAGGCAGGTAGCAGTAGGCATATCGCTGGCATACTGTTATTGTGGATCTGTAGAATGGAATTAAAGGGGTTGTTTAGAATTATATACATTTTTCATGGGTCATGCTTAAAAAAATCTCTTGATCCCATCGCTGCCATCTCAAGCTCCTCAGGTACCCCCAGGTAACACCTGCTCTGCAAGATGAATAATCCATGTGAGGTATTACTTTAGGAAAACAAAGCTGATGAAACTCATTATTTATGCCTTTGATGTGAAGTTGTTGGCAGAGCTGATGCCTCCTCATACCCCCAGAACTTCCTGGCACTGCCAACACTGTGTACATACAGAATCATTAGTTATAGTCATCTGCGCACGTAGCTTCTCAGGTAAACTTCCTTAAGACAAATATCAGATCCTTCCCTTCTGGGTAACAAGGTTTAGCCTCATGAGTAAATCCAGGACCTGAGAAACAGATGTTATGAAGAACTTCACTACCATATTATGGCTGTGGTACCCAGAGACCAAAGGTTCCCAACCCAGTCCTCAGGGCCCACCAAAAGTCCTGGTTATTTCAGTTACTCCACTGGAAAAGACAAGGGAAAAATTCAAATCCTGAACTGTTGATAGACCTTGAGGACTGGGTTATGGACCTCTGCTCTATACCACTCATATAAAGATCTGGACTGTTGGTGGCCTTGAGGACTGTATTGGGGACCTCTGCTCTATACCACTCATATAAAGATCTGGACTGTTGGTGGCCTTGAGGACTCGGTTGGGGACCTCTGCTCTATACCACTCATATAAAGATCTGAACTGTTGGTGACCTTGAGGACTGGGTTGGGGACCTCTGCTCTATACCACTCATATAAAGATCTGGACTGTTGGTAGCCTTGAGGACTGGGTTGGGGACCTCTGCTCTATACCATTCATATAAAGATCTGGACTGTTGGTCTTGAGGACTGGGTTGGGGACCTCTGCTCTATACCACTCATATAAAGATCTGGACTGTTGGTGGCCTTGAGGACTGGGTTGAGGACCTCTGCTCTATACCGCTCATATAAAGATCTGGACTGTTGGTGGCCTTGAGGACCGGGTTGAGGACCTCTGCTCTATACCACTCATATAAAGATCTGGACTGTTGGTGGCCTTGAGGACTGGGTTGGGGACCTCTTCTCTATACCACTCATATAAAGATCTGGACTGTTGGTGGTCTTAAGGACTGGGTTGTGGACCTCTGCTCTATACCACTCATATAATGATCTGGACTGTTGGTGGCCTTGAGGACTGGGTTGGGGACCTCTGCTCTATACCACTCATATAAAGATCTGGACTGTTGGTGGTCCTTGGGGACTGGGTTGGGGACCTCTTCTCTATACCACTCATATAAAGATCTGGACTGTTGGTGGTCTTAAGGACTGGGTTGGGGACCTCTGCTCTATACCACTCATATAAAGATCTGGACTGTTGGTGGTCCTTGAGGACTGGGTTGGGGACCTCTGCTCTATACCACTCATATAAAGATCTGGACTGTTGGTGGTCATGAGGACTGGGTTGGGGACCTCTGCTCTATACCACTCATATAAAGATCTGGACTGTTGGTGGCCTTGAGGACTGGGTTGGGGATCTCTGCCATAGACTATAGGTTCATAATAAGGTTTACAAGACTTTATACACCACCATATAGCATGCACATAGCTCTGATGGGACAAGACTTTAGGACCGGCCATCAGTAATTGGTTGGTGAGGGATCTGATCTCTGGGACTTACATTTTTTAAAACAAAGAAGGGATTTGAGTAAAGAAATAACATTTAGCACCTACAGATTTATCGCATAACTCCAGACAAAATAGCTAAGAGTCATGGTCAGTATTATTGGCACTAGTGTTGCTTGCGAATATTCGCAATGCAAATTTTATTTGCGAATATCGCATATTCGCGAATATAGCACTTTATATTCGTAATTACGAATATTGTTTTTTTGTTTTTTTTCACAGTACACATCACAGTGATCATCCCTCTCTGCTTCCAGCTTGTGTGGTCTAAAGAAGGCTCTAATACTACTGTGTGAGACTGGCGTACGAATTTTCGCATATGGGAAAATTTGCATATGCTAATTTTCACACATGCTAATTTTCGCACATGCGAATTTTCATTTATGCAAATGTAAGCGTATGCAAATTTGCATAAACGAATATTCCTCCATATATTCGCGAAATATCGCGAATTCGAATATGGCCTATGCTGCTCAACACTAATTGACACCCATGAAAGGTTAGTAGAATAGCTAATAAAATAATAATTAATATTAAATCTAATAATAGAATAAAAACAAGTAGAATATCTCTTGGCAGACAAAAAGGTAACAACACTGAAAACAATTCCTGGTCCTTGTATTCAGTGTGAAACAAAGGACAAAACCAGACTAACCTGTGATCAATATGAAATGAGTCTCCCCTGTCCTCACCTTGTCTGTGATCACATGACTTTCATCAGCCTATAAATGGTGGGTTTGATGCTTACTTTATTCCATCTTCCATGGTCACAATGGCAAAGACAAGAGAGGAGTCTGAGAAGAACAGAAAGGTTATTACCACCAAGCAGACTAAAGACACAAGACTATCTCCAAAAACTATGCCATCTCATCTTCAACAATTTGCAATATGAAAAACACTAAAAAAAAAGCGCAAGAGCGCACCTCGTGAAGACTGTCAGGAAATATAACATAAATGATGTAATGTCGATAGTCTCTTACTGGATGATGTTACGCTCAGAGCACAACATCTACAAGTGCTAAAAGTAAAAATGGTCAGCAGCCTCGTGGTCTTACCAGCTAACCAGTACGTGCCGATAACTATGCAGAATGGGAGTGAGCAGACAGTACATGGCAGTAAAACCGAGACTTCTCATAAGGCGCTTCTCCAAAAGATGTGCACAAGGAAGTAGAGTAACTGGTTTATTGAGTAAAGGTTGCTTCGCACAAATAGCATTACTAGCCCGGACCCTAGGGCTCTTTGTCAGGCACACATGACAGGAGAGCATTAATAAAAACATGTTTATTAATGCAGTCCTGTCGTGTGCCTGACGAAGAGCCCTTTCCAGGCTAGAAACGCTATTTGTGCATCTGTAATTTCCGATGATGAGAGGAAATCACTGTGCTGCTACACAGGGCGAGACATCATCGGCCGGTGCTGTCCCCTGATATGCACGAGAACCGAGAGTGTTATCAGGACATAACAACTACAGACCTGCCTCAATGATTGGAAGGTAAAGCCATTTATCCGTTCATCTGGACCAGGAGGTTCCCCAGTGACAAGCAGGAAGTTTTGGTCAGCCAACCACCCGCCATTGTTTGTAACTAAGTCCTTTTGACCACCTGGAAAGCTTGAAAATTAACTGTGATGCCCTAATAAGGTGTAAAGGAGATTGTATAAGGTAAATCTGATCCTTCATCTTCTCACATGACATCTCCTGTAGGCTTCACCCTCTGCCAGGTTCTCTCTGTACTGAATTTCCTTGTATTCTATCCAGAAAGAAAGTTCAGTCTCTTGGCTGTAGGATCTGTAGGAACATTAAACACAGTCACCTGCATCAATAGATCCTGGGGATGATACAGTAAATAGATGCCGTGCCAGTCTTCGCTGCTGTATGTCTTCACCAAAAGAATAAGCCACCCACATTTGAGGATTTTTTTTTGTCACCCCATATGTTATAGACGCATCTGCTCTCCAGTCTGTGTGTGATAGGTGGGTTGTGATTGTAGAGAATGATGAGGGTTGTACTGTAATACGGCAGGAGTGGTGCAACCCTATGTTGAGATATATAGTCCCACAAACCATTCCTTTAATAATGCTAAAATCCATATCAAGGCCCAAGGAAAATACCACCTCAAACGCCAGGGTTTATAGATAATTTGTTCTTCAGTTCAGAATGCAGTTACAATACAGGTGAATAATACTTTGGAATTGATGCAGAATTGAGAATACAGCACTTGAGGTACTTGGTAGTTCAGAAGTAGCTGGTCATTTGTCACTGCCAAAGTCCTCTGTAGGTACCTACTGTAGGTTGTTCCTGATGCGACTTGCCTGAAGAAATTTAAGACTCGGTGTAGACTGAAGTTCAGTGCTAGCTAATGTCCAACATATGTGTTCATTCATTAGGGATCTTCATAAAGGTCTGTGCCTCTCTTTCACTAATGTTTCCTCAGGTTTTCTCCGACAACACTATTTTTGAGGGCATCAAGAAGGGAATCCTCAGATGCGCTTCTGTCGCTCACTACGCCAGGTTCCAAGGAATAGATGCACCTCATTTTACCTTTGCAATAGAACAGTCAGTTCTGCTTTTGTCTCTAATGCTGCCGCTTGTCGTTGTAGTTTGTAGCTTTGGTGCCTTGTGCTGAGATGTTAAAGGTTTTGGGGAAACTCTCTCTGAAGGTGAGAGACCTGCAGGGGTAATGTTCAGTCTAGTCTGGCTTTGGCCAGAGACACAATAACATGTGCTTTAGGATCCTCCCCTATCCCTGGCAATTAGGATGGCGACAGGACAGCCCTTAGCCTCACCAGATCTTATACAGTGAAAATAGAGCTTTTGCATACAATATGGTTCACCTTACACTTACACAGTGCATGTAAAGACACATTGTGATAAGCTTAGAGAGGTAGACCTGAGAACAGAGTTCAGAGAAGTAAAAGGTGACAACGCTACGGGACACCACATATGACTCAATACAGCACAAACAATAAAAGAAAAATAAACAAATAAAATAAATAAACAAACACATATACATAAAAAATAAAGAAATAATAAATCAAATAAAGAAATAAATAATACCATAAATAAATAATACCATATATAAAAAATAAAGAAAGAAAGAAATAAAAATCCTTCTAGTCAGATTTCCTGAGCACGTTATTGTGAGAATCTGAACAAAGAAAAACAAAACAAAACAAGACATTAATAATTGAGGCAGAAAAAAGTAAAGTAAAAAAAACAAGAGAGAGCACTCTTTTCATACAAAAAGACAAGGAAAAGAGATAAGAATGATTTTAAATACAGATATCGGGGTGATAATGACCAAATCTGAAGAAAATTGAAATAGAAGAAGTGATGAATATTTTTATTTTCTATACATTATTATACGGGCAGCCATCTTTATTAAGTTGTTTTTAGAAGCAATTAGAGATATCCTTTACTCCAAAACCTATGGCCATAGGAAACAAAAGACAGAAGCTGCCCCATTGACAGTGATAGGAAAGACTACTGGGCTGGCTCAGTGACCTTTACAGAGGTCATTTCACAGGGAGGGGGAGGCTGAGGCCCTACTGTCTTCTCTATATATTGGAGTCACCTTTCACTGTAATACTGTACAGATCACTTTCCACCCCAGCAATTATAAAAATAGGGTCCTGTATTCCCTGGTTGTAAGGGACTGCTATATTTAAATCCCCTATAGCAGTGGTCTCCAAAATGTGGACCTCCAACTGTTGCAAAGCTGGGAGTTGTAGTTTTCCAGTCTTTAAACAGGCAATATGGGACAGGTGGTATCAGGGTGATAAGCGTAGTGGCTGGGTGCTCCAAACCCAGTATAACCACAGTCATAGGCAAAAAGACTCATATGCTGGTATAATGCGTCAACTCTTCTTTCTTTATATAAGATTCATTCAAACACAAGAATCCAAAGACAAATAATCACCCAGTGTGCGTCAAAAAAGCCCACAAGGTGTTAACTGGAGACATATATGGCTTATCCGGTTTCCATGTGCTCCTGCACCATCACTTACTCATCCAGCCGCCTCCATCACTGAAGGTCTAAACGGAACGTCTGCAACGTTTCAGAGGCCACAACATCCTTTGTCAAGCATAGTGCAAATTCCCGTTACCAGCGTACTTCTCTCTTTAGTAATCTTGCCTTTATCTGTTCTTTATTTTCTCCCTCTATACTTTCCAGTACCTGCCATCTTAGTTCCTTCACATTGTGGACATTTTCACAAAGTGCCTAGGCACACTAGTCTTTTTCTTTCTGTTTAACACCACTTTCATCAGATCCCTTTTTGTATGTACGGATCGCATTTTATGTCCATGAGAAGTAATGTCCATAAAAGTGCTATCCGTACATACATAAGGGACCTGATGAGAGTGGTGTTAAACAGAAAGAAAAAGAAAGAAAAAGACTAGTGTGCCTAGGCACTTTTTTGAAAATGGCCACAATGTGAACGTATACGTATTCAATGTGAAAACCGTACGGAACCGTAATGAAAACCGTATGCATTGACTCTCCATTGAAAACTGTATGCCAAAAGATGCATCAGGTTGTGTCCGTTTTGCATCCTGTACGGTTTTGTCAGTTTTTTTCCCGCACCCAAAACTGTAGTCTACCACGGTTTTTGGTCCGGGTGAAAAACTGTATTAAACCGTATACGTTTTTTAAAAACATGGGAGTCAATGGGAACCGTACAGAATTGTATGTGCATACGGTGCAATCCGGTTTTCACCATACGGGTTTTGACTTTGCACAGTTTTTTTTCTTGGAATTTCAATCAAACAAGTGAAACTTTATTCAAAATGGAATGAAAAGTTCAAAACGTATACTTTTTTTTCTTACAAAACGGATGCAACCGGACATCATTTTTCAAACCGTATACGGTTTTTAACTGTATACGAGTTGAAACCGTTTAGTCAGGTTTTGAGGAATCCGTTTTTCATCAAAAAACTGATACGGGAACTGTATTGCAAAAACGCGGTGTGAATGCAGACTAAGATGGCAGGTACTGGAAAGTATAGAGGGAGAAAATAAAGAACAGATAAAGGCAAGATTACTAAAGAGCGAAGTCCGCTGGATTCAAAAACTGTGCACTTTACAACCTCATGGGCTAAATGAGATATGTAACTTTAATGTGTTCTTATGAAAAATGCTTTGCTGTCACTATCTGTAATTATACATATTGTAATGATTTTATCTTTTGTAATTTTTGTAATATGTTACCGTATGATTTTTTTTTACTTTAGAGCTGAAATCTCTAGAGTTACTTACATTAGAATTTGCACTATGCTTGACAAAGGATGTTGTGGCCTCTGAAACGTTGCAGACGTTCCGTTTAGACCTTCAGTGATGGAGGCGGCTGGATGAGTAAGTGATGGTGCAGGAGCACATGGAAACCGGATAAGGGTGGGTTCACACTACGTTTTCCCCCATACGGGAGCGCATACGGCAGGGGGGAGCTAAAACCTCGCGCACCCGTATGTGACCGTATGCGCTCCCGTGTGTCATTCATTTCAATGAGCCGACCGGAGTGAAACGTTCGGTCCGGTCGGCTCATTTTTGCGCCGTATGCGCTTTTACAACCGGACCTAAAACTGTGGTCAACCACGGTTTGAGGTCCGGTTGTAAAAGCACATACGGCACCAAAATGAGCCGACCGGACCAAACGTTTCACTCCGGTCGGCTCATTTAAATGAATTACATACGGGAGCGCATACAAAGGCATACGGGTGCGCGAGGTTTTAGCTCCCCCCTGCCGTATGCGCTCCCGTATGGGACAAAACGTAGTGTGAACCCAGCCTTAGCCATATATGTCTACAGTTCACACCTTGCAGGCTTTTTTGACACACACTGGGTGATTATTTGTTTTTGGATTCTTGTATTTGAATGAATCTTATATAAAGAAAGAAGAGTTGACGCATTTATATCAGCGTAAGTGTTTTTTGCCTATGACCGGGAGTTGTATTTTTGCAACAGCTGAAGGCTCCCGGTTGAGAAACACTGATATACAACACAAACAATTAATCTTGATTTACACGATTTAATGCAGTATTTAAAACATACACTAGATGGCAGTGTTGTAACACCATCAATTGCACTAGATGCGAAATAGAATTATTTTATATCAGTAAATCCTCATTCTATGGAAAATCTCTCAACGACTGCTGCTATCTCTATGTGATCAGGATATATAGTAATTATACCCCTCCAGCTCTATCTGTATACTGCTGCTATCTCTATGTGATCAGGATATATAGTAATTATACCCCTCCAGCTCTATCTGTATACTGCTGCTATCTCTATGTGATCAGGATATATAGTAATTATACCCCTCCAGCTCTATCTGTATACTGCTGCTATCTCTATGTGATCAGGATATATAGTAATTATACCCCTCCAGCTCTATCTGTATACTGCTGCTATCTCTATGTGATCAGGATATATAGTAATTATACCCCTCCAGCTCTATCTGTATACTGCTGCTATCTCTATGTGATCAGGATATATAGTAATTCTACCCCCCAGCTCTATCTGTATACTGCTGCTATCTCTATGTGATCAGGATATATAGTAATTATACCCCTCCAGCTCTATCTGTATACTGCTGCTATCTCTATGTGATCAGGATATATAGTAATTATACCCCTCCAGCTCTATCTGTATACTGCTGCTATCTCTATGTGATCAGGATATATAGTAATTATACCCCTCCAGCTCTATCTGTATACTGCTGCTATCTCTATGTGATCAGGATATATAGTAATTATACCCCTCCAGCTCTATCTGTATACTGCTGTTATCTCTATGTGATCAGGATATATAGTAATTATACCCCTCCAGCTCTATCTGTATACTGCTGCTATCTCTATGTGATCAGGATATATAGTAATTATACCCCTCCAGCTCTATCTGTATACTGCTGCTATCTCTATGTGATCAGGATATATAGTAATTATACCCCTCCAGCTCTATCTGTATACTGCTGCTATCTCTATGTGATCAGGATATATAGTAATTATACCCCTCCAGCTCTATCTGTATACTGCTGCTATCTCTATGTGATCAGGATATATAGTAATTATACCCCTCCAGCTCTATCTGTATACTGCTGCTATCTCTATGTGTTCAGGATATATAGTAATTATACCCCTCCAGCTCTATCTGTATACTGCTGCTATCTCTATGTGATCAGGATATATAGTAATTATACCCCTCCAGCTCTATCTGTATACTGCTGCTATCTCTATGTGATCAGGATATATAGTAATTATACCCCTCCAGCTCTATCTGTATACTGCTGCTATCTCTATGTGATCAGGATATATAGTAATTCTACCCCTCCAGCTCTATCTGTATACTGCTGCTATCTCTATGTGATCAGGATATATAGTAATTCTACCCCCCAGCTCTATCTGTATACTGCTGCTATCTCTATGTGATCAGGATATATAGTAATTATACCCCTCCAGCTCTATCTGTATACTGCTGCTATCTCTATGTGATCAGGATATATAGTAATTATACCCCTCCAGCTCTATCTGTATACTGCTGTTATCTCTATGTGATCAGGATATATAGTAATTATACCCCTCCAGCTCTATCTGTATACTGCTGCTATCTCTATGTGATCAGGATATATAGTAATTATACCCCTCCAGCTCTATCTGTATACTGCTGCTATCTCTATGTGATCAGGATATATAGTAATTATACCCCTCCAGCTCTATCTGTATACTGCTGCTATCTCTATGTGATCAGGATATATAGTAATTATACCCCTCCAGCTCTATCTGTATACTGCTGCTATCTCTATGTGATCAGGATATATAGTAATTATACCCCTCCAGCTCTATCTGTATACTGCTGCTATCTCTATGTGATCAGGATATATAGTAATTATACCCCTCCAGCTCTATCTGTATACTGCTGTTATCCCTATGTGTTCAGGATATATAGTAATTATACCCCTCCAGCTCTATCTGTATACTGCTGCTATCTCTATGTGATCAGGATATATAGTAATTATACCCCTCCAGCTCTATCTGTATACTGCTGCTATCTCTGTGTGATCAGGATATATAGTAATTATACCCCTCCAGCTCTATCTGTATACTGCTGCTATCTCTATGTGATCAGGATATATAGTAATTATACCCCTCCAGCTCTATCTGTATACTGCTGCTATCTCTATGTGATCAGGATATATAGTAATTCTACCCCTCCAGCTCTATCTGTATACTGCTGCTATCTCTATGTGATCAGGATATATAGTAATTCTACCCCCCAGCTCTATCTGTATACTGCTGCTATCTCTATGTGATCAGGATATATAGTAATTATACCCCTCCAGCTCTATCTGTATACTGCTGCTATCTCTATGTGATCAGGATATATAGTAATTATACCCCTCCAGCTCTATCTGTATACTGCTGCTATCTCTATGTGATCAGGATATATAGTAATTATACCCCTCCAGCTCTATCTGTATACTGCTGCTATCTCTATGTGATCAGGATATATAGTAATTATGCACATCCCCTCCAGCTCTATCTGTATACTGCAGCTATCTCTATGTGATCAGGATATATAGTAATTATACCCCTCCAGCTCTATCTGTATACTCCTGCTATCTCTATGTGATCAGTATATATAGTAGTTATACCCCTCCCCTCCAGCTCTATCTGTATACTGCTGCTATCTCTATAGGATCAGGATATATAGTGGTTATACACCTCCCCTCCAGTACTGCTGCTGCTATATCTATGTGATCAGGATATATAGTAGTTATACACCTCCCCTCCAGCTCTATCTGTATACTGCTGCTATCTCTATGGGATTAGTATATATAGTAGTTATACTTCTCCCCTCCAGCTCTATCTGTATACTGCTGCTATCTCTATGTGATCAGGATATATAGTAATTATACACCTCCCCCTCCAGCTCTATCTGTATACTGCTGCTGCTATCTCTATGTGATCAGGATATATAATAGTTATGTCCCTCCCCTCCAGCTCTATCTGTATACTGCTGCTGTTATATCTATGTGATCAGGATATATAGTAGTTATATACCTCCCCTCCAGCTCTATTTGTATACTGCTGCTTTCTATATGTCTACAGGATTTATAGCAGTTATACTCCTCTCCTCCAGCTCTATCTGTATACTGCTGCTGCTACCTCTATGTGATCAGGATATATAGTAGTTATGTCCCTCCCCTCCAGTTCTATCTGTATACTGCTACTGCTGTCTCTATGGGATCAGGATATCTAGTAGTTATACACCTCCCCTTCAGTTCTATCTGTATACTCCTGCTGCTATCTATTTGGGATCAGGGTATATAGTAGTTATATACCTCCTCTCCAGCTCTATCTGTATACTGCTGCCATCACTATAGTCTCAGGATATATAGAAGTTATACACCTCCCCTCCAGCTCTGTCTGTATACTGCTTCTATCTCTATAGGATCAGGATATATAATAGTCATACACCTCTCCTCCAGCTCTATCTGTATACTGCTGCTGCTACCTCTTTGAGATCAGGATATATAGGAGTTATAGACATGCTGGAAGTTGTAGTTATGCAAGAGCTGGAGGCACCCTGGTTGGGAAAGACTGCTCTAGTCACCGCCTGTTTTTTTTGTGCTCTCGCTAGGAGACAACACTGGTGATATATCTATACATTATCTTTCTATCCTTTCTTTGTCGTACTTTACTGCAGTGTAAAACTACCGCTCTCTAATGACCCAGACCCTAGCCCTTCTCCTCTATCACATGACACATCATTCCGCTGCTTGCAAGAGTTTCAGTGGAATTTCATCAATGACAAAATGTTACAAGACGAAGCGGCTGTACGGACTGAGCGGTGAAGTTTATGTAAATTGTATTCAGCTCCTCTCTATGAATGAGCACAGATCTGCCAGCGCAGCACAGAGAAGAACGCCACGTACGCCACACAGTCTGCGTACATCACACTGACGCATTCCCAGCCACCAAGTCCAGGCAATTACATTTTTTTACGAGGAGAACGATGCATTCCCCATAGAGATCAATTACTATATATGTGATGGAGATGGTGCAATCTGTATTTCGTAGCATCCATTTATTGTGCTGTACTAAAAACAACCGACTTATAATAGTAGTTATATTCTTGTATATAGTGGGCAGTATTATAGTGGTTATATTCTTGTATATAGGAGCAGTATTATAGTAGTTATATTGTTGTATATAGGAGCAGTATGATAGTAGTTATATTCTTGTATATAGGAGGCAGTATTATAGTAGTTATATTCTTGTATATAGGAGGCAGTATGATAGTAGTTATATTCTTGTATATAGGAGGCAGTATTATAGTAGTTATATTCTTGTATATAGGGGCAGTATTATAGTAGTTATATTCTTGTATATAGGAGCAGTATTATAATAGTTATATTCTTGTATATAGGAGCAGTATGATAATAGTTATATTCTTGTATATAGGAGGCAGTATTATAGTAGTTATATTCTTGTATATAGGAGGCAGTATGATAGTAGTTATATTCTTGTATATAGGAGGCAGTATTATAGTAGTTATATTCTTGTATATAGGGGGCAGTATTATAGTAGTTATATTCTTGTATATAGGGGCAGTAATATAGTAGTTATATTCTTGTATATAGGAGCAGTATTATAGTAGTTATATTCTTGTATATAGGAGCAGTATTATAGTAGTTATATTCTTGTATATAGGAGCAGTATTATAGTAGTTATATTCTTGTATATAGGAGGCAGTATGATAGTAGTTATATTCTTGTATATAGGAGGCAGTATTATAGTAGTTATATTCTTGTATATAGGGGGCAGTATTATAGTAGTTATATTCTTGTATATAGGGGCAGTAATATAGTAGTTATATTCTTGTATATGGGAGGCAGTATTATAGTAGTTATATTCTTGTATATAGGGGCAGTAATATAGTAGTTATATTCTTGTATATAGGGGCAGTAATATAGTAGTTATATTCTTGTATATAGGAGGCAGTATTATAGTAGTTATATTCTTGTATATAGGGGCAGTAATATAGTAGTTATATTCTTGTATATAGGGGCAGTAATATAGTAGTTATATTCTTGTATATAGGAGCAGTATTATAGTAGTTATATTCTTGTATATAGGAGCAGTATCATAGTAGTTATATTCTTGTATATAGGAGCAGTATTATAGTAGTTATATTCTTGTATATAGGGGCAGTAATATAGTAGTTATATTCTTGTATATAGGGGGCAGTATTATAGTAGTTATATTCTTGTATATAGGAGCAGTATTATAGTAGTTATATTCTTGTATATAGGGGCAGTAATATAGTAGTTATATTCTAGTATATAGGAGCAGTATTATAGTAGTTATATTCTTGTATATAGGAGGCAGTATTATAGTAGTTATATTCTTGTATATAGGAGCAGTATTATAGAAGTTATATTCTTGTATATAGGAGCAGTATTATAGAAGTTATATTCTTGTATATAGGAGCAGTATTATAGTAGTTATATTCTTGTATATAGGAGGCAGTATTATAGTAGTTATATTCCTCTATATAGGAGCAGTATTATAGTAGTTATATTCTTGTATATAGGAGGCAGTATTATAGTAGTTATATTCCTCTATATAGGAGCAGTATTATAGTAGTTATATTCTTGTATATAGGAGGCAGTATTACAATACCTATATTCATATACATAGGGGGTATTATAGTACATATTATTTGATCACGTTAGGAATTTTTCCTCAAAATTTTCATATTTATGGGCCAGTTAAAGGGGTATTCTGGCCAAAGATCTTATCCCCTTGTCTGATTGCGGGGGCCCACCACTGGGACCTCCCGTGATCTCCGTGCAGCACCCGCATTCTATGCGGGGCTGCTACTCCAGTCTCGGAAGCCTCTGTGTTTCTGGAACTGGAGACTTGACGTCACGCCATGCCACGCCCCTTTGTTGTTTCCGAGACTGGAGCAGCAGCCCCGCCTAGAATGCAAGTGCTGCACTGAAATCGCGGGGGTTCCAGCGGCGGGCCCCTGCGATCAGACATCTTATCTCCTCTTCTTTGGATAGGAGATAAGATGTATTCGGCCATAATACCCCTTTTAAGAATATTTTAGGTCAGAAGTCACTCAGTCATTCAGTTCACTGTTGTCTATCCTCCTGTAATTCCTTTGTTGTTCCAGAAGGTCAAGAGCTTCTGCATTTATTTTTGTCCCCTATAAACATAACCTATTAGGACATATGAAGGTAGGTGGGTTTCCCTCTGTGAGCTAGAATGGAGCCATCAGCTGACAGCTTTTCCATTATCCCGGTGATAGGTTAGAGTTCAGAGAATAGATCTAGGGAAAGATCAGGGACAGTAATTGTTCATGTCTTTGTCAGCTTTATTTATGCCTACCACTACTATTATATTTTTCGGTCATCTATTGATGAGTTTTTATTTAGTTTCTGATACATGTTTAGTATGTTTTTCTTGCAAATATTTTCTTGAGTCCTGGGGCATTTGAGCACTGGGAACCATAGTTTGGACCAAATGGCCAACTGGTGTCATTACACACACCTCTCCATCAGTTGTGCCTCGTATTGCAGCTCAGCTCCACTGTAGAGAATGCAATACCCCACACAGCCCGGTCACATTTGTGGTGCTGTTTTTTCTCTAGAAATGCCATCAACATCCAATCAGAGGAGGTCCAACTGCTCTTACACTCACCAAAACTAAATGGTGGGTAGGTGTAACAGGAGGCAAGCGCTATGTGCTATTTCTAACACTGGTGTCTTCATGTGTGGTTGAATGGGCATCCTTTGGCCCTGGTGGGTTCTCTTAGCCCTAGAGATTAGTGAGCATCATCAGATCTTCAGAACCAAAAATACTGGAATACATCAACATTAATGACATGACAAGGTAAATGTTTCATCCACATCAGATGCAATGTTTCAACTTTTTGGAACCACTTTTTGGACATGCTGCCCCCATTCTTTACTTTAATCAATGAAAATGACAATGGCAGACAAAATATGCCTTTACATATAAGACAGCTAGTAGCCAAACACTTGTCTGACCTATCAACTGCTCTATCTCCTTCAGTTCTACCTTGACCAGTTCCATATGTGAATGTTTTGATGTTAGTGAGTGAGATCCCTTCTTTTCCATGATATAGGCCCTTGCTGGGGACAGTTGGTTTCACTCTCATCCATATGAGATTTTGGAAAGATCCACCAACAACTACACCTTTTGAATTCGCCATCTTTTTTGTGCCCTCTGAACAAAGTTTTACAAGAGAGAGCATAGGGGTATGAGAAAAAAAAAACAACCTAGGACTGAACCAGGATAAAATACCCCCAAAAAACTCAATACTGGAGTACTTTATACCAGTGGTACTTATTCTGTGCTACTTGTTTCTATTTGTTGGTGAGATGGCCATCTTGTTAAAGAGGTTTTTTTTCCAGGAAACACACTCATCCACTACAAGTGTCTTGTCTGATCAGTGTAGGTCTGACTGTTGAGACCCCCACCAGTCATGAGAACAAGGGTCCCATACCCCCCCCCCCCCCCCTGGATAAATGGAGTGGCAGAAAAACATGCACGATGCCACTCACTTCAATTCTATGAGCGGAACATAGTTAGGCAAGTGCTGTACTTGCCTATCCATAAAGTTGAATAAAGTGGTGGCGCACATGTCTGACCACCACTCCATTAAACCAGGGGGGTCATGGGGACTGCAGTTCTCGTAACTGTTGATGGTCCCAGCGATCTGACAACTATGTGATATGAGGATTAGGGATGAGGGTCAACCTCATTAAGAAAGTTCAAAGTCTTGTCTTGTAAGGTTTCTCCAGAGAAAATTGGATTTAAACAGTACATCAGAGGTATTTCAACCAAAGACATTTATGGCTGTAGTGTGATCAGCTGTTTCTGTAAGTTTAATAGAGATCCCTTAGGGTGGGTTCACACTACGTTTTCTCCCATACGGGAGCGCATACGGCAGGGGGGAGCTAAAACCTCGCGCTCCCGTATGCCTTCGTATGCGCTCCCGTATGTAATTCATTTCAATGAGCCGGCCGTAGTGAAACGTTCGGTCCGGTCGGCTCATTTTTTGCGCATACGGCGCAAAAATGAGCCAACTGGACCGAACGTTTCACTGCGGTCGGCTCATTGAAATGAATGACACACGGGAGCGCATACGAAGGCATACGGGTGCGCAAGGTTTTAGCTCTCCCCTGCCGTATGCGCTCCCGTATGGGGGAAAACGTAGTGTGAACCAGGCCTTACATGGATGGCCAGCTCTACTTTTTTGTACTTCCTATTGGTAGCCAGCTATGTTAGCCATGCACTGCAACACTAATGATAATGATGAGACCCCATTCTTCTAAAAGGTCAGGTTATAAAAGTGAAAACTCACCTAATAACGTATTTATGGCCAGGTTTGCAACGTTCTTAGATTGAACATTCTGCATCATGATTATAACTCATATGTTATTCTCTTTATCTCCACAGTTTCCGTACCTTGCCGCATTCTTGAACACCTCTTAATGAGAAGGTCGAGAGGTTTGGAAATTTTCTGTTGACCTACAAAATATTTTTACAAGATAATGAAGTCACCTCCTTGTGGTTCGCTAACTAAACACAAATAACCTAATAATTACATCCATGATTGATTATATTCTAGTTGTTGTGAGATTTTTTACAATTGCTAGGCATAGTTTTAAGAAGCCTGCAAAATTTCCTTCCCTATTCAAAAATTTCCAACAGGGCTAGTTTGAGACAAACTGTGGCCCTTGGTAAAAAAAAAAAAAAAAAAAAAAGTAGGGCCCGTAATGCTAAATTATTAAACCAACATCACACTTATATTAAAGGAATACTGTGGCCAGAATGAACTTATCCGCTATCCACAGGAGCGCATGTCATCTATCTCTAGGCAGCACGCACTCTATTGAAATGAAGCGATCAGCCCCTATCCTGTGAATAGTTAATTTTGGCCACAGTACTCCTTTAAGTCACTGTGATTTACAAAAGTGTGGGAAGACTAGTGGAACCACTCAAAAAAGTGTGCCCATTAAATGGGTTATCCAGGATTAGAATAACATAGCCGCTTTCTTCCAGAAATAGCACCACGCCCATCCTTAGGTTGAGTGTGGTATTACAACTCAGCTTCATTCACTGTAAAGGAACTGCAATACCGCACACAAGAGTAGCGCTGTTTCTGAAAGTAAACGGATATGTTTTGTTTTCCTAATCCTTCCTGGATAATCCCCTAAAGACCTCTATTTGTAATGAAGGTGATAGGGATGTGCTGCCCTAATCTTCATTCATACCTCTATCCCTCTCTACTTGAAGAGCTTGCCCCGTGGCTAAATTTATCAATGACCCCTATTGCTCTCTTCACCAACCTATACACATCTGTCAGGAAGAGCAATATGACTCCAATTGGGCGGTGCTTCCCGTACTGACAGGAGGAAAGAATGGTCTAACTAGCCAAGCCATGTAGTGGCAGAATCAGCCCATGGTCCGTCATCTCACAGATTCCTCCAACTGGATCGCCCCCTCACTGAATGCTCCCCTTCACACAGACTGCTCCCTATGCCCCCTCATTTTTTTACACAGCCTTACAACAATCTGTAATAGGAAGCAGGACACTGATTAATCGGCTTTATCTCTAAAAACAATGGCCCAGATTTAGCAAATGTGATTTTCTTATAGCAACCAGCTCAGCTTTCACTTTACCAGAGCTCGTTAGCCGAGCTGTGATTGGTTGCTGTGGGAAAATCACTATATTTTTTCTCTCACAAAGTTTGATAAATCTGGGCCAAAGTAGTTATTGTTATATCGAAGTTTCACGTTCACTACACCACTGCATGCTACGGTGGCTGACTATCAATGGCAACAGTAATGAAGAGTCAGGGGTGTGTAATGGGCCTGGATAAGTCTGGATGGTGGACAAGAAAACTGTGGGAGCTGCTCGTGTTTGACAACACATCAAGCGATCCTTTCCTTTGGTGTTCTGTCTGGGCCCTCTGGAGCCTGTTCACTGTGTGGACCCTCACATATCCAATGATCCTAACACTTTCTAACAGCTTAGTCAGAATGGGCTGGATGGACAATTTAACAAAACAACCATTCTGCTTCTCTCAGCTGAGTGATGCACCTCTGTTCAAAGTCTTTAAGTGCTGGATAGAGGCATGTCTAGCAGTCAAGGATCTCTCACCAAGAGGTATACTACCCAAAATCTACCTCTGAGAGCATTTTTATAGCACTTTTACACCCTTTTGAGGCAAGACGCAGTGTCTCATCTGACCTCACCTGTAATCATTTACATATCTGCCTAAGACATACCCAAATGAGTTTTACAGCAAACCAACATTTCTTTTTGAGAGAACTCAAAACTCATTTTTTTTCAGAGTGTATAAAAAAATCCCTGGACAACCTTTAGGATCTTCCACCTATGCATTTCTTGATATCTTGATTTGAGGCATTAAAGTCCTTCGGAGCTACATCCACTTCATTTACTCTTTTTTTTTGCTGCCTATTCACACACTTATTTCTGTCTCTGGAGAATGTTCTCTTGTCTAAATCGATGAGTCTTCTGATTTTTCTCAGCTTCTCAGCAGGACAGAGAGATAAGTGTCGAACTCTGCAGTCTGCGAAACATTACTTTCAATTTATCACTTGTAAGCAGGGTAGACAAGTTTCTGTGGTTTTTCTCCTCTAGTTTCAATCCTCTATGGAATACTTTTCATTAGAGATCTGTGGTTTATAGTTTATAGATATTGGCACTAGGTGTCATTTACTAGCAGCATCACAGGCAAGGCAAAAGAAGAAAATGCAGAAAGAGAATTTGTTCAAACAGGTCAAGAATTAGGCAAGGAAGTCACTTCTATATCCTCGTAGGTGGGACAATCACGAGGTGATACATTTCTCCAACTATAGGGTAGAAGTTTTTCACTAAGAACACAAGATCCTGTTGGTTTCCCTTTCCTGTCAATGTCTCCTGGTCCATTTTCTACCAAGTCGCTTGCTATTTATGCAGGTTCTCTGGAGAAGAGAGTCATGTGGGCACCAATATAATTTTTGTGTTCTCCAAATGTAATGGCGGTGAGCTACGATGTTCTCATAGCACTACACAAAATATACATACAGCAACAGGGACTCCTGTTTGTCCTTGGCCTCTATACCCAGCAAATGTACAGTAGTGAACGGCAATGTGTTCAGCTCTAACTTCACTTGTCCTACTCATGGAGTGGTCCTTGTTTGCAGTGAAAATGGTCCAGTATCCTGTTCTATCTGATCTGTATCACAGATATTCTCATGATAATCTGCTGACCTTCTTATGTTCTGCTCCATACACCACAACTTGAAAGCATAGAAATTAGATGGTGCTGCCCCTGGGCTTTAGGTTTAGTAATGTGACACTAGCAAACGGGGATCAGCAAGTCACCAATGTTATGAATAAAAGTGGTGGTCAAATAATAGAGCTTGTATGTTTTTTTATGTTCTCAATACACACCATGTTTCGGGGTTCTGATTTACCTCTTACTCAAGTGTGAAACAGACAATAAAATACACACAATCCACGGAAGGATACAAACTTACGTCGACAATACAGAATGCCATAAGCCTAGCATCCTCCTGTGGATTGTGTGTATTTGATTATCTGTAAACTTGTTTTTTCACACCTGAGGAAGAGGCATATGAGAGCCTCGAAACATGTTATGTATTGAGTGCAACAGAGAACCATACAAGCTCCAATATTTGAGGACCATTACATTGGTGGATTGCCCCAAACACCTGGGAACATTTTCTTTTCATATTCATGAAGGAATATTGAAGTCGGGTTTCTTCAGACAGAATATGGGAATGGTGCATGGGTGGAGAAAGAAGATCTCAAACATGCACTAAATCTTTATGAAAGTAAGAGCCAGGACAGACACTTTCTAAAGTCTCCAAGTAGACTGAGATGGCAGCCACCATGAAAAACACAATGCAAGAGAGCCAACAGTTAGTATGGAGCGGTAAAGTGGAGCTCAGTGACCACAGGTGCAAGTAAGCAGGAACGTGACCCTAGACTACTGGGTGGCAGATTATTGCAATGAGGAAAATACTGCAGGAAGTCATCTCAGATGTGCAAAAAATCCAGAAAAGTCTCCCCAATATTTCCCTGTTAGACCACAGACCTTTAGGTGGTTAAGCAGAGCTCCCTCACTGGGGAACATATAAGATGCAAGCTTCACGGTGATTCATTCCTGCCACAGTAACAATTTATTTCCTCTCTGGTCACAGTTACAATAATCACAGTCTCCGCCGGCCAAGTGAGAAACTGGCGTATAAAATATGTATTTATTAACTCGGAAAAAAATGGAAAATATGTCACCTTCAATTTTGGTTCACATGTTTTTCGTCAACAAAATGTATCCCTGAGGCGCGGTGATGGCATATAAAGCTTTATGTGCGATTCTCAGCATTCAGGATGAGACTGAGGATTTTGATGTTATTTTAAGGCTCTTAAAGTGTAAATGTATTATTTAAAGAGGGAGGAAGGTTTCTAGATGTTATTCTTTAACACTCACCTTTCCCAATTTTCTGACATAGTACCCATTTAGCGTATGTGCAGGAAGGCAGGAGGCAGCAGCTATGAGGTGAGTGATGATGCGTATAGTACTGTATGCATCACTGCTCATTCATTACTGTATACCTGGCCCCCCTAATGTAGTGAGCAGTGATGCATACAGAGCAGGAACCCCTACTCCTGTAAATACATCCCTCAACATGTTATACCAATGGCGTAGCATGCCACAGAAACAGAGCGGCGTGCTGCCAGTAATATTGGGGGCCACTACCTCTGTAGGACACCTTTTTGTAGAACCCATGGGAAGGTTACAGATATTGCAATGGGGCCAGCTGGTATTTGTAATTCTTTGGACAGCAGTGGACAATGGCTGGACACCAAGCATCTTTCTCATACTCACAACACCTTTTGCCAATGGTGGCTCCTCAGGGGACATTTATGGGGTGAAGTGTCTGGGTGCAGGCGTGGAATGTCCGTCATGTTAGTATATGAATAAGACAGACAGACACACTTTGTAAGTTAGAACAAAAATACATTTCTTGATGTAGAAAACTTCTATGCTTGTAGACAACAGTATTTTCCCAAAAGGCCAACCTCTGTGACCCGATGTAATATTTGGCCTCTCGCCCCCCCCCCCCCCCATATAGTATCAGGCCCACTTCTGTGCCTCCATATAGTATTAGGCCCCCTCTTTGTCGCTCATGTAGTGATAGGGCCCTCTGTGCTCCTATTTAGTATAAGGCCCTTCTTAGCCCCCAAATAGTATAATACTAAACCGTGCTTCCCCTCTCAGTGCCCACATGTAGTAATAGGCCCCAATACTATGTGGCCCCAAAAAAAACTGCTCCATTCAGCCTTAATTTTTATCTTAGCTTCTGGTGCAGGCAGCATGGTACAGAAATGTTGCCTACACCAGAAGTCTCACCGGCAGCTACTATTCTGCGTCACAGCTGTCTGTGCGCTCGCCTGAAAATCCGGGACATGTGTCGTGGCACTAAGCATCTACAGGGGACTGGCCAAGGCCATCACTGCACAGGACTCCTTACTGGTTTAGGCACACTATACAACAAATCTACTGCTACACAACAACGGTTTCCTTCAGAAGCAGCAAAATGGTGTACAGGGATACTGACTCTTTCCATGGAGGTGAATGAGTTGGGACGGGCTAAACATTGATGCTTCGATTAATCTTTGTGGAAAGTGACAAAGCAAGCATGTCCTGCTCTCCAGCTTGAGCTAAGGAACAGTGGGGTACACTGAAATGATTTAGCCACCTAACTTACTATTATAACATGTTGGAAGTTCCCTGAATGTCCCCTAGTGTGATTCCAAATACCAACACTTGCAGTGCAGACATCCTACCATCGCGGAGACATAGATCCTTGTCAGAGCTGGCTCTGAGGACAAACAGATCAGACAATGCTGTATATTTTACTGTCAGAATCTTAAATAAATGCTGCAAGACTGAAGAGAGAGGAACGAAAGTGCAAAGCTAAAGGGAAAAGAGCAACATGGAGTCTAATCCATCAGGAATGGACATTCTTCTACCATTTACATACTGTTTAAAGTCTTGTAATTCAGTGGCAGTATTAAGCCCAGGGCTCATGCATGTGAAGCTTTATGAATAGTATGACTCTGCCAGGACCAGCCTTAGGTGTATGATCTATGTGGTTGTAAATGGCTCATTATCTGTCCCTTGTTTTATTGGGCACCAGGAATTTGCATCCGGTGTCCGATACTTGGTGGCCAAACCTACACAAAGGAAGAAGCATCACTAAGTTTATTTGAGTAGTTTTGTAGACAGCTGTCGATCTGTAATATTATCTGGGCACTGTCTTGTATGACTATTTGTATGCAGGACTGGCATAATGTTGGGGCTTGGATCCTACCTGAGAACCACTTAAAGAAGAGACGACCACACATGTGTAGACCCCTTTACTGAAGACTAACTACTTTTGCTTTAATGGACACATCGCCGGTTCTTCTAGATAGGATCACTGAAGACCATCAAGATGTATTGGTGGTGGAGGGTCTCAAAAGAAGTGGTGGTCCCATGGCAGCTGCCCCATAGCTCTTCCCACTAATCTATCCCTAGCTAAATGATAATATTATTTGAGCACCATTTAAGAAATGATATGAAGAAGTGATCAGGGCATCATATAAGACTGGCCTCATATGCCTCTAACTATTTTTGACTAGTAGAAAAATAAGCTTATACAGTGGGAACACCACGAGGGTTGCAACTAGTAGATTTTTCAATCTATAGGAATTGTTATAAACATTCAAAACAAATTGCAAGCTTAAAAAAGCCAAAAGCCACAATTATACATCATCTTCAGAACATGGCCACCTCCTTTAGAGAACATCTCAAATTTGTCCTTTAGCAAGAGGAGGGTCCACCTGACCCCCAGATTATGATTAATATGATTCATATTCATTGATATTTTGGAATTTTCTAAAGTAGAGCAGGTAAGGTTTAAGGCGTCTGGAGATTTTTTAAATTTATTTTTTTACTAGGAGAGCTTAGTCACAAGCTCCCGGCTCCAGCGTTCGGAGCAGTTTGTACCAAACGCTGAGCAGTGGAGTACCCCTTTAAGCTGAAGACCCTTATGCACATGAGATAGATGCTTGAAGTCAAAAAGCTTGAAGCAACATTTTAGCTTTTAGGTTTTCAAGGATTAGGTAGGCCAGAGCACGGAGGAGTGACCAAAATGATCAAAAAAGTGACTAAATCCCGTTATTTCTGAGGGCGAATGACAACCACTCTGCAAGCAGGAATTTGGTACATGATTAGAGTGCTCCTCTGTTTAGTTGGGCCATTTGACAATCATACTGTGTAGCCTTTATAATACACACTCTGGGCAACCTTATGACGTCTTTGTTAGTTAAAATAAATGTATTTCTCTCCAGCTCCAGCTGACCTGCCCCAGAAGTCTCATCATCATTTTAATTGGGTTTTGAGAACCTGAAAACTCTTCCATTAAGTGGGCTCTGGATACAGAACCTTAACTCTTTGACCTTGTGGTTGAAGAAGGAGCATAGGCTCATCTGCAGTATTTATAAGTTACATAAGGCAGCGTTAATAAATTATGACTCATTGATGAGACATCCTGGAGCGGACAGACTCACCGAAAAAATATCTGGAATAGTAATCTTAAAATAAAAACCTACCAGAGCTTCACCGGGGTGTGGACTACATACTTATTACCACGTGTGGCAACTACCCTCAACAATCCCTCTCGTCAAGTCACAGGAGCTGTGAGCATTCTGCAGCTCTACACATCTGTTTTGTGATCCTCTATCCCTGACATACAATTGTGACAATATTGTTATGCTACAGTATTGGAGGTGCCTGGAGGGACAGTGTAGATGCACTGTAGAAACCTGACTAAATGGGGACAAGTCCTACATTTTAGTGGGCAATACAGTGTCACAGCCAGTCATATTCAGTCTGGATTTCCCCCCCCCCCCCCCACTTCCACTTGTAGTACTCATTCTCTCTATGTAATGCCCAATCTGTGGGGTTTAGGCAACTCGAGGAGTAGTTTTCTAGGCAATGTGAATTATTTGGCCAGGGCTATTCATCCATGGAGCCTAGAATTTATTGGAACACTTGTTTGGCCTAACCACAATGGCTAGACATCTTTCTCCTTCACTTCCTCTATTTGTGTTACCTTAAGGGCCTAGAGCTACACGCATTCCCAGGGGGTCTTGAGGCCTATTTTAAAGAAGGGGAGCTAGGCTGCCCAACACCTCCTCACACTTAACATCTAAAAGGATCCGGACATAGTCATATACATGAACATTAGGTATTCCCCGGATATTGTAAGAAATGGGAACAAGATCTGGGCAGAACTTTTAGCAAGGAGCATTGATCTTATGCCTTAATTCTGAGCTCAAAAGTATCACATAATGTTACTCATTTAGAAGCGGCTAGGAAAATGATATACAGGTGGTACTTAGCTCCTTTTAAACTTTCAAAGATTAACCCTGACTGCCCCAATAAATGTTGGCACTGCAACATAAAAGTGGGTACCATGCTACATGTTTGGTGGGAATGCGATCTAATCCTGCCGTTTTAGCATATGGTCTGTGCCTAATTGTGGGGTTGGTTCTCTTTCCCTTGGGGCCTTTGCACTTGGGCCTTAGCGAAATTCCAGATTCAGATATTACAATTGCAGTCCATTTACTAAAAAACAGTCCATTGGACACAAAAATAGTGGTCGTAGCTAATTGGAAAAGTACGTAACTACCTGATATCCAGCACCTTATAAACACAATTCATATTAACTATAATATGGAACAATCTACTGCATCAGCCACAAAACAGATACCACAGTTCACCAATTATGGGCTAAATGGCTTAGGCATCAATAGGAGCATTATAGACCAACCATTATATGCAACCCACCCTCTTTTCTTTTTGTCTCTCTCCTTCCCATTCTTTCTTTGGTTACTTTCTTTTTCTTTTGCGTGTTCGTTTGTTTTCTTAGTTGTGATATACTAGAGGAAATCCCTAGCAATACAGAACACAGCACTGTTTGCTTATTTTGTAATGTACTGTTGACATAATAAAATAATAGTAATAAAATTTAAATAATGAGTTTATAAAAAAAAAGCAAAAAAACATTAGGTACATCATACAGAAGAGCAACCTTGTTATAGTGTATAGCACATTGTCATCACATTCAACAAGAAAGCAACAGAAAACCAAGCAGTGGGACTCTGTAAAACATTTTGCATTTAGGTCCTTATATTTACTGTACAGCAGGATTTTCTCATCATATCATATGAAATTCAATGAGGGTCAACAATAATGTGCATCTTGAAGAAAACAAGAGACCATTAACCCTATTAGACTATTCAATGGCTCCAAAAATCAGCTAAGTAGACTGGTGGTTATCGTACTACCTTAGCTTGCCAATAACCAAAACTATTGGTTATATATTAAATATGGAGTCCACACCTTCACTGTTCTAACCTGGTCTCCACTGGTGTGTGAAGGCTCGGAGAGGTAACCCAACGCTAAAATAAAAAATAACAACAGAAAACTCCATAGTACAAAATAAAAAAATCTCTGACCCCTCTGTGGATAAGAAGAAGTGTGAAATATCTTTCTGCAGTAACAACGCAGGGACGAATTCTGGCCATATTCAAGAAACAATTCATGTTCAACAGAGCAAAACCTGCTGGGAGGCTCATTTATCAAAAATAACAGTACCTGCAACCAGGGCTGAACTGCAGATGAAGTATCACCGCAGGCGAGTCCCTGGGTAATATGTCACACCGTGGGTGACTGCCAAGACAAAGGCATGACTAGGTCCTGGATCACAGCTACATCACTTTATATCTTTAATGTGCTTCCACCGAAACTTCAATGTGAGAACTTTGGAATATTTTATAGCAAAACATTTCTGAATAGACCATAAAAAAAAATCTAAATTACTGTTTGAAAATTTGCTGTTCTAAAAGGGATGTCCCCTCAAACAAAAAGATCATTGTATATGATGAACTTGATCTAGATACAAGGTTGTTCTTCTAAACAGGGTTCTTTTAAGCATGGGTGGGTCTATAGCTGGGAAGCTGGGGGCAAAAGGTGGAGCTTTCTGACCTTGGGACCCACCCATGCATAGAGAAGACTGCTTAAGGGCAACCATAGAAGAGAATCATGGTCTTCGGAACATTTCTTGAGAAGATGTTCAGATACCTTCCAGCTTTCTCAAGTGTTAGCATAAACCCCACAAATAATTTTACCACCCCCTCCCTGTACATGCCCTGAAGCTGTAGTAAGGAGTAGATCCATGGCCCACTGGAGGGACATGAAACAATGAGGAATGTGCAGATAGCTCAGATAGAAGCAAAGAAGATATGGAACATGCAAAGGTGACATAGAGGAATGAGGAGTTCCTAGTGATAGGACAAAGAGAGATGGAATAACACAGGCATCAAGGGGAAGCGAACCAACACATACAGCATAATATCATCATCTGAACCCTCATTTAACAAGGTGTCAGGATTTCAGGGAAGCTCATTTACTTTACTAGGGATGACCTCCCATCACTGTCATATGTTCTATATCATTCCTATATACGAATTACGTATATACATAACATAATAAGGCTATGCTACACCATGTATTGTACATCAAATGAAATTGTGTTATGTATATTGGCACCCATAATTAATTATAATTGGCATCTAGGGAAAATACATTTTCTTGTATTTAGGAGGTAGTATTATAGTAGTTATATTCTTGTACATATAATAACATCGGACCGGCTGTCTGACAGGCAGGTGCAGAGAATAGCTAGTGCAGAGGACGGGATGTGAGGATGGGATACAAGGACGAGATATCAGGTTAGGATATAAAGTCGAGATATGAGGACAATAGAGTAATTGTTCCTTTAAATTTCCCACAAGGTTTAGATAAGAAAACTGGGCAATGCCGGTTACTCTGCTAGTCATCCAATAAGAAGTAGACTCTAGCAATAAATGGTTACATTTAAAATTAGTTCCATATATGATGATTTCTGTTTGATCATTTTGGCTCATCACTATTTCAATGCCAGGGCCCACCAGTGAATCACTTGGAACCCTGTTGGTCAGTCCAACTTATAAAGAGTAGTCAATACCTCACTAACCACCACCAAAGGATAGAAAGAATTAACCATAGTGGAGCTTCTCTCTCTTTCTTTAAGCCAACCAGAACTTCCTCCTGTCTCTACATAGTCTATCCTTTGGTCGGGGCTCATATTACCGACCATGTTTCTTTGGACATAGTCATTCTGTCAAGATCACGTCTTCAAGGCATAAAAATATCTAAAAGTAAAGACTGATAAAGCCTGCATAAATAATGTGTAGCATTTATAGTTCCACTTGTCTATTCGGCATTTCTGCCATGAAAGCTTCAGGTCACATTGATTCACTGGTTCCCAAATCAAGGGTTAATTACACCCTGCCCCCATCTGACAGATCAAAACTAGAGGATTAATCACATTCATTAGTATGAGCAAAACACTGCAGAGGCTCCATCATAGGAGACAAGGGGGTGGATGCCGGCCGGACAGAGACACATTAACACAGAATGGGTTTTCGTCTTCTCAAGGCCCAAAGATCAAGCCTCAGTCTATTGGTTGGGATACAGTGCTCAGCCCTTTGGTGTCTAAAGGGTTAAGTATGTCTGGAAAAATATGACATGGTGTATGGCTGACTAAAGAGCCGGCAGTTATTAGGAGCAATTAATTTCATGATAAACATCTCAAAGCGCAATAGTAATGAGAACCATTTGTAGACTTCATTAGACCTGGCATTAAGATGTGAGAAGAGAAAGATCTGCTGGGAAAGGACCAGAACAGCTGCCACCGAACAATGCAGGAGGACTCTATAGAAGAAGAATTACTGGAAGGAGCTCAAGGTGAAATAGTTAAATCTTATTTTACATACGGAAGAGTCTTCCTATGTAGTTTATTACATAACCTAAGGTGTGACGGTCAAATATCACTAAATCAGAAAAGGAAAAATTTACAATACTTTCAAATAAATATGCATATCTACTATAATACTGCTCCTATGTACAAGAATATAACTACTATAATACTGCTCCTATATACAAGAATATAACTACTATAATACTGCTCCTATATACAAGAATATAACTACTATAATACTGCTCCTATATACAAGAATATAACTACTATAATACTGCCCCTATATACAAGAATATAACTACTATAATACTGCTCCTATATACAAGAATATAACTACTATAATACTGCTCCTATGTACAAGAATATACCTACTCTAATACTGCCCCCTATGTACTGTATGTATTACAATACTGACTACATGGAGCTGCTTTCCCAGATAACAGATGGCAGGAGTATGACACTGCTACTTGTAATTGGTTGACGATTGTCATTTCATGTCAACACTTTCTATTTTGTGTAATATAGTGTAATCCCAGGAGGAGAACGTGATATGGAAATATTGATATTGCAATGATGATTCCCGTAATGAAATGTCTGCCGGCCATAAAAACCAACAGCACAACAACTTCTGCTAAATTGGTCTGCGAGGTCTGTCTATGGCGTTTTTGAAGCTGTAGGTGAGCACTATATGGCAGTACTTACTATGGCTTTATGCGGCACTGCTACTTAGGCCAGTGATTCCCAACCAGGGTGCCTCCACTGTTGCTAAACTACAACTTCCAGTATGCCCTGACAGTCTTCGGCTGTCCGGACATATTGGAGGTTGTAGTTTAGCAACAGCTAGATTGGGAAACACTGACTTAGGCAATACTGTATATAGTGAATTATTTTTGCAGTGTCGTTCTTTATTTGCCCAGTTATCTGTCCCCTCCCTTTCCCCCAGTTACCAAAAAAAGGCATCGCCACCCTGTCATCCAGTATAGAGAGCAGCACGGCGCCCTCCAGCAGTCAGTCTCTTCCGCCCCTCTCTGTAAGGAAGTAGCCGAGTACTCTCTCAAGGTGATAAGTGGTCGGCTTTTCTGGATAAAAAGTTCTTGCCAAAAGATGTACAGAATATATTATAGCTTGAGGATCGTCCTTGAGGAAGCAAAAACAATTAGTAATGCCTCTCGGTAGTCACACAATAAAAAAATTTTATTATCATAATTGAAAACAGTAATTCCTTCTACAGTCATTGTCCTCAAGTACTCTACATCTTCAGGAACCTTGAGGTCTGGTGACTTTTTTTTTCTGTATTTTTTTAAATTTTTGGGCACCATACAACGAGAGGTTTACAAACGGATCTCTATGTGCTGCCTATAAGGAGGATAGGTGCAGTAGTATGGGCCATTTGAGGGTAGTCGTTCTTCTAGCAAAGTTTATGATTAAGTCAGGTGTAGATGGGTGGTCTTGCTAACCTGGTGGGTCCCTCTGTGAGCCTGGGCACATTTCATGTTAAAACGTGCAGCACTAAATCCAACTAGGAGCCCATAGAGAGATTAGTGTAGGCAGAAGAGTCCTTGCTTAACTTGTTCTCTGCTTCTGACTAGTTTATTCTCTTTGTTACAAATCTCAAGGGCACTCTGCATGGTGCCATGATTCTGACCCTGATCTGTCTCAGCTTAGAAGAGTTTGGCAACTAGAACTGGACTTGTTTCTCTGGTGAAGGCACGGATTGGTTGTCTTTCTTGTAGCCGGATTAAGATGAAACAGGTGGTTTACCGTACCTGAGTTTCTAGGCTTGACAGGTTAAAGGGGTGCTCTGGGGAAGTTAAGGAATAAAAATAATACAAATGCCCCAAAGCAACCAAAATACCTGTTCCGTGTCCCCTGTAGTTATCCATGTGATTTTGCCAGCTCCTGTGGCCCTTGTTGTCTCCTGAATATTCTTTTTGAATATCCTTGCTTGCAGCCCAGACTACAACTCTGAGCAGTCAGTGCAGCTATTTGTAATGGCTGTCAGCCAACTGCTTTTACTATCTGTGTGCATGCTGTGTTGTTGTAAACACACAGTGAACAGCACACACTGTACATGTTTTTTCTTTAAACTATCCTTCCCCCCCAGCAATAAATCATGCTATGCTCTGAATGGCAGCAGTCAGTGATTAGATCTACAGCAGGCAAAGAGCAGCTTTATGTGCTGAGGAGACACTGGGCTGTTTCTCTCCAGCAAGATCCTCACACAGAGAAAGGAGGGGGAGGTGTGGCTGTGAAGCCAGACAAGACAGAAATCACGTAGTGTTCGTCTTCCAGGAGGGTAGGCGCTAGTCTCGGTGAGGGATTTGCACAAAGACAAGGTGGATCAGATAATGACATCTTTCTCTCACTCCCTGCATGTAAGTGACAACTGAAAGAGGGAAACTGCTCTATATAGTTAATGAATGATATTGAGACAAACAAATAGGTTGGTGAGAGGGAAAGGTTGGGCTATGTTTTTAGTTCCCCGGAGTACGCCTTTAAACTCTGACTAAATTGGTCAACATAGCAGGAGCAGGGCTATGAGACTTCTTCACACTTCTCTGGCTAGAGCCAGAATGAGCTGGTTTGGGTCCAACCCTCTTGTGAGAGAGGGTTGGACTTTGGAACTCCTCCCTCAGCCCTTCTAGGAGTTTCTACATAGAAACTGACTGGGGAGAGTCATGTGATCAATGGTCAAAATGTACTCCATCACTGGTTAAAGTACAGAGTGCAAACATTAACCCTTACACATCCTTACTACTTCAGTGTATGCAGAGATACAAAATCTTTAACTCCTCGGCCATCTGAAAACTTCAGAGCAAACCTAAAAAGGAATAAAGAAAACCAGACCCCCAAACAACTTCAGACCCTAGAATAACCCCAAAATGAACGAACATAGAATACATCCAAAAATTAATTCAGACCAGATTCATTCAGAGACTGGACCCCGAAACATATTAGCCCCATTTAAGCACATTTTCCCGTAAAAAAAAAGTGGGCATTTGCGCAACTTTTTTGTACAAACATAGGCTTCTGCAAAAAGTTTGGTAAAGTTTGCCACTCTGCACTGGTGTGGTAAATTATAAATCCACCCCAAGTGTGGTAGATAGTGGAGGAACTTTTCATTATTCAGTGACTAATCCCTTGTTCACACTTTATATACTGTTTTCTTGTTTCCTTTTACATTGTTTTCTTGTTTCCTACTAACACTGTGACTTATTTGATGTTAAACACTTCTAGATGTTGTCTGCACTGCAGATCTAATGGCCCTTCTCTACAGCTACTCTACGTTTACATCTTTTTATAGCCCTGGTTATTGCTCAGTAGTTGCGCCTTAATAGTCTACTGAACACTATGGTATTAGAGAGGGGCATAAATTTACACCTCCACCTCGGACTCCATTACCAGACAACACATAAAACTGGAACTATTTTTGTATTCAGCTCCTGTGAAAAAATTAAAAAACCGAGACGTGGACTGAAGGAGGTCACCGCTATAATTACAACTCATAATGTCCTCTAATACACATAGTACTATTTACTCTTCTAGTGTCAACATTACTGTGGGGGCAGTATTTTAGTAGTTATATTCTTGTATAAAGGAGCAGTATTATAGTAGTTATATTCTTGTATATAGGAGGCAGTATTATAGTAGTTATATTCTTGTATATAGGAGCAGTATTATAGTAGTTATATTCTTGTATATAGGGGCAGTATTATAGTAGTTATATTCTTGTATATCGGAGTCATTATTATAGTAGTTATATTCTTGTATATAGGAACAGTATTATAGTAGATATATTCTTTTATATAGGAGGCAGTATTATAGTAGACATATTCTTGTATATAGGGGCAGTGTTATAGTAGTTATATGCTTGTATATAGGAACAGTATTATAGTAGATATATTCTTTTATATAGGAGGCAGTATTATAATAGTTATATCCTTGTATAAAGGAGCAGTATTATAGTAGTTATATTCTTGTATATAAGAGCAGTCTTATAGTAGTTATATTCTTGTATATAGGAGCAGTATTATAGTAGATATATTCTTGTATATAAGAGCAGTATTATAGTAGTTATATTCTTGTATATAGTAGCAGTATTACAGTAGTCATATTCTTGTATATAGGAGCAGTATTATAGAAGATATATTCTTGTATATAGGAGGTAGTATTATAGTAGTTATATTCTTGTATATATTAGCAGTATTATAGTAGTTATATTCTTGTATATATGAGCAGTATTATAGTAGTTATATTCTTGTACATAGGAGCAGTATAATAATTATATTCCTGTAAATAGAAAGCATAATCTTTGTAACTATATTCTTGTATGTAGGATTTAGAAATATAGTAGTTATTTTTTATACACAGAGAGCAGTGGGCGATACATGTATATACATGTAATATTTTAATAAAAGCAAGCATAAAATCTTCTATATAAAGAATAAAGGAGAAAAGTGGATTTATTTCTATTCATAAAGTATAATAATAGTATATCTTATTTGTCCTCAATAAAAGCCTCAGTACATTTTCTCAGCAATTGTCATCTGTTCTGTATCCTCACATTCCCTCTGCTCAGAGATATATAGTCCTGGTACATTCTGTCCCCCCCCCTCACTGCTATATTCATTCACAAGTTTTCAGGCTTCCAAAAATAAGAATCTATTACATAAGTTGTGCCTGTGTGCCAAGTGCCATCTTCTGACAATGCCATTCTTCAGTTGCCAGCAGATGCTAACTTTGTATCAGGGAACGAAGATCCGTGTGGAACATTAGGATGATGGATTTTCCTTCTATTGTTCGACTTCCAGTTTCCTCTGCAGTTGAGAACTTTCCGTTCAATTTCGTTGGATGATTTCAGAGCGAGCACTTGAGCACGGCCTGAGAGACTCAACTGTATTAAAGGTTTAAAGGAAGACTCTTTACACCACTAATGCTTTGGGGCCATCGGACAATGCAAAACTACCTAACTCCATACCAGGTTTGAGGGCTAAAAGGGTCCCCTCCATCTCAGTTCATAGACAACATTTCTGAACAGTGGATCAATTTACTATCTCACTACTGGTGAAATACAACACAGTTACATCCAGTGACTCACCAGTAACACCTCCTCTAACCTAATTCATTCTCTTTCCTTCTCCATCTGGCCAAAACCACCATGATAAGTTTCCTATCCATGACACAATCCTGCAGAGCTTAACGCACAAATATCTTAAACACCTCGCCATAGCACCTTCTTAACTTCTGTACAAACTCTCTATCACAGTCCCCAAATGTTAATAATGGCCCTATTGCTGACCCATACAGTAAAAGCGGGTACATGAAGTAGGTTCCCCTATTAGGTTGATATGTGTCCTATGAAGTATGTCTCTTACAGCAGTTAGGCAGTTCCCCTATTAGGTTGATATGCCCCATAGGTAGGTAGTTACCCCATTATGCCGGTAGCCCCCCCCCCCCCCCCCAGCAGGCAGGCAGTTCTTCTCATTAGACAGATAGTTCTCAAATTAACCAGTAGGCTGATGGTCCCCAAATAACCCCCCTCCCCAGTAGGCTGGTAATCTCCAGATTAGCATCCTCTCCCCCCCCCCCCCTCAGTAGTCAGGTAGTCCCCAGATCCCCCCCCCCCCCCCCATTAGACAGGTAGCCCCCAAACTAACCCCCTAAAATAATAGAAATAAAAGAACTGAGACTTCTGCCTCCCCTTCCCTGTGTGGAAGTATTGGTGTGAGAATAACCTGGGGCAAGATAAAGGTAGCATGGTGTTAGAGGTCTGAGACCGTAAACATTTATCTGGTCCCCCAAGACATTCAGCCAGTAAAGTTTATAAATCACTTATGATATTGTAAATGCTCTATCACCATATGGAAGTAATGGTGTGAGAATGACCTTGAAAAAGTTACATTCATCTTTACAGGATTTGGGGACAATTACAATTTGGGTACAGTACTTACTTAAAGAAGCACTCCATGATTTTTTGGCTTATATGGGGCAACAGAAGAAAGAGATTCTGGAGCTCAAAGCTAAGAATGGATATATGTACACAGTATAAATAAATATAAAAATAAAAACTATATTTATTAATATGATATTGTACAATTTAAGAATGGAACACCCACAGGGCGCTTGTGGGTGACCAATATCTGAAAATAAGGAAACAATGAAGGTGTAAAATGCTCTAATTTGTGCAAAGTGACTCAGTCCTCAGTAAATGCAATTAGGTACTGCCGAATATATGAAATATATAGTCCTGGGAGGCAGAATATAACCTATAGGTAATAATGTCCTGCAAAAGAAATTGAGAGCAAGGTTCCTAAAGGTAGAAAAAATATATCTGCTATATAATGTCTGTTACTTGATGTTCCTGCAAATGAAGGTTATAATATATCCACTGTATAATGTCCGCCTCTTAATGGGGCCAATATATCAAGTCCTGGAGCTGGAGGGGAGGTGTATAACTACCATATACAGTATTCTGATCCCTTAGGGATAGCAGCAGTATACAGATAGAGCTGGAGGGGAGGTGTACAACTACTATATATCCTGATCCCATAGAGATAGCAGCAGCAGTATACAGATAGAGCTGGAGGGGAGGTATATATGTACTATATATCCTGATCCCATAGATTTAGCAGCAGTATACAGATAGAGCTGGAGGGGAGGATAACTGCTGCAGGACTGATCAATGAGTCACTTATTGATAACAGCTTGAAAGTAAACTTTTATTGGTAGTCCTAAACCAGCAGAATACTGAGAGACGAAGCTGCTGAATTACATGGAAAGCATGTGCTCCAAATTGTTAGAACTCTTGAACAAATGGGATAAAGACTGAAATTTACCCAGAAGTCTCTTCCTGTTTTGTCTCATTTGCATTTTGTCTTTTGTTTGGGAGAAGAACATTGTCCTTACATCTGTACTCATTGTTCTGGTTTGGCTTTATCGGTTATATCAATTTTCCAGTATGATTCAAGGCATCTTATTAAATAAGTCTCCAGCTATATACTGCAGTATATACCACAGTGTATACCAACAGTATATACCCACAGTATATACCCACAGTATATTCTTGTGCATAGGAAACAGTATTATAGTAGTTATATTCTTGTATATAGGAGCAGTATTATAGTAGGTATATTCTTGTATATAGGGGCAGTATTATAGTAGTTATATTCTTGTATATAGGAGCAGTATTATAGTAGTTATATTCTTGTATATAGGAGCAGTATTATTGTAGTTATATTCTTGTATATAGGGGCAGTATTATAGTAGGTATATTCTTGTATATAGGAGCAGTATTATAGTAGTTATATTCTTGTATATAGGAGCAGTATTATAGTAGTTATATTCTTGTACATAGGACCAGTATTATAGTAGTTATATTCTTGTATATAGGAGCAGTATTATAGTAGTTATATTCTTGTATATAGGAGCAGTATTATAGTAGTTATATTCTTGTATATAGGAGCAGTATTATAGTAGTTATATTATTGTATATAGGAGCAGTATTATAGTAGTTATATTCTTGTATATAGGAGCAGTATTATAGTAGTTATATTCTTGTATATAGGAGACAGTATTATAGTAGTTATATTCTTGTATATAGGAGACAGTATTATAGTAGTTATATTCTTGTATATAGGACCAGTATTATAGTAGTTATATTCTTGTATATAGGACCAGTATTATAGTAGTTATATTCTTGTATATATGAGCAGTATTATAGTAGTTATATTCTTGTATATAGGAGCAGTATTATAGTATTTATATTCTTGTATAAATGAGCAGTATTATAGTAGTTATATTCTTGTATATAGGAGCAGTATTATAGTAGTTATATTCTTGTATATAGGAGACAGTATTATAGTAGTTATATTCTTGTATATAGGAGACAGTATTATAGTAGTTATATTCTTGTATATAGGAGCAGTATTATAGTAGTTATATTCTTGTATATAGGAGGAGTATTATTGTATATAGGAGCAGTATTATAGTAGTTATATTCTTGTACATAGCAATAATATAGTAGTTATATTCTTGAATATATATGGCAGTATTATAGTAGTTAGATTCTTGTATATAGGAGCAGTATTATAGTAGTTATATTCTTGTATATATGGCAGTATTATAGTAGTTATATTCTTGTATATAGGAGGCAGTATTATAGTAGTGATATTCCTGTATATAGGGGCAGTATTATAGTAGTGATATTCTTGTATATAGGAGGCAGTATTATAGTAGTTATATTCTTGTATATAGGAGGCAGTATTATAGTAATTATATTCTTGTATATAGGAGGCAGTATTATAGTAGTTATATTCTTGTATATAGGAGCAGTATTATAGTAGTTATATTCTTGTATATAGGAGCAGTATTATAGTAGTTATATTCTTGTATATAGGAGCAGTATTATAGTAGTTATATTCTTGTATATAGGGACCAGTATTATAGTAGTTATATTCTTGTATATAGGAGGCAGTATTATAGTAGGTATATTCTTGTATATATATATGGCAGTATTATAGTAGTTATATTCTTGTATACCGTATTTATCGGGGTATACCACGCACCGGCCTATAACACGCACCCTCATTTTACCAAGGATATTTGGGCAAAAAAAGTTTTTTACCCAAATATCCATGGTAAAATGAGGGTGCTTGTGTGTGCATGTATACCCCGATATACCCCCAGAAAAGGCAGGGGGAGAGAGGCCGTCGCTGCCCGCTTCTATCCCCCGGCCTTTCCTGGGGTCTAGAGCGCTTCTGTCGGCCCTTCTCACCCATTGCCGGCGCCGCTGCCCCGTTGCCTCCCCCCATCCCCGGTGGCATAATTACCTGAGTCGGGTCCGCGCTGCTGCAGGCCTCCGTCGTGCGTCCCCAGCGTCGTTGCTATGCGCGGCGCACTGACGTCATGCGCCGCGCCGTTCAGCGCATAGCAACGACGCCGGGGATGCACGACGGAGGCCTGCAGCAGCGCGGACCCGACTCAGGTAATTATGCCACCGGGGATGGGGGGAGGCAACGGGGCAGCGGCGCCGGCAATGGGTGCCGCTGCCCCTTCTCTCCCCCTGGCTGTCGGCGCCGCTTCTCTCCCCCTGGCTATCGGCGCGCTATATTCTTGTATATAGGAGCAGTATTATAGTAGTTATATTCTTGTATATAGGAGACAGTATTATCGTAGTTATATTCTTGTACATATGAGGCAGTATTATAGTAGTTATATTCTTGTATATAGAGAGAAATATTATAGTGGTTATATTCTTGTATATAGAAGCAGTATTATAGTAGTTATCTTCTTGTATATACAGAGAAGTATTATAGTGGTTATATTCTTGTGCATAGGGGGCACAATACTAGACTTAGCTTCATTTGAGGACATTTAACAAAATCTGTGCAGAGGAAAAGTTGACCAGTTGCCCATAGCAACCAGATAACTTTGATATTTCAAAAAATAAAAGAAGTGATCTGATTGGTTGCTATGGGCAACATTTCTTCTGCACAGGTTTTGATGAGTTTCTTCTTTTGTCCTTTTTGATTTCATTTCCGCCTTCCTATTAGATTTTTATATCACATGTTCTCCTAAAATATTGTTATTGAGGATCTTTCACAGCATGTGAAATGTTTGAATTCATTGGAAATTAAATTTCTTCATTTTATACAAATAAAAAAAAAATATTATGAATTTGTTGCAGTTTTTTTATTGTATTAATCAGCCGGCGCCCGGGGATCTGACATTTCATTTTAAAGGTCTAGAATCACTCTCCTAGAGTAGCGGAGAAAGCCCGGAGTTACATTTACACCCGTATTCTCCGGAGACACTTCTATTAGCTAGTGCATGTGACTATAGAACCATGTGAAGACAAGGCACCTAAATTGCGCCAATTAGCAGCTTGATATATTATCCGATTAGGGTTTTTAATGGATAATTTACAATAAATTGAAACATAAAATAGTAATAGCAGGAAAATACTGAAATATACAAGAACTTATACTGGGAATGCTGGGACCAGTATGTAAACAATATTAAGCATCTGCTTAATGAAAAGGTTCCAGGGCATGCGAGGGATTTCTATTCCCCCTTTGGGATCGATTGTGTTGTCATTACCTAATATAATTGATCGGAGGGTTCACACAATGCTATTACACATCAACAAGAACTGAAGCTGCTGTCATCTGACATCCGTTTTATCGCTATCATGGAACAGAACATCTGACATTCAGCTGCCAAATCAGGGCATGGAACAGCTGTCATGTGATCAACAATTAATCAATTAAACTGATATTCAATCTCTATCAGGAAATGGAACAGCTGTCATGTGACAATCAATTAAACTGATATACAATCTCTATCATGTAACAATTAAATTAATTCAACTGATTCAATCTCTATTATGCGACAATCCATGAATCAATCACATGAATTCAACTAATATTCAATCTCTATCAGGAAATGAAACCGCTGTCATGTGACGATCAGTCAATCAACTGCTATAAGGATATGGAACCACTGTCATGTGACAATCAATCAACTACTATCAGGAAATGGAACAATTGTCATGTGACAATCAACTGCTATCAGGAAATGGAACAGCTGTCATGTGACAATCAACTGCTATCAGGAAATGGAGCCGCTGTCATGTGGCAATCAACAAACTGCTATCAGGTAATGGAACAGCTGTGAAAATTTATAAATCAACTACTATCAGGAAACATACAGCTGTCATGTGACTCAATTGCTATCAGAAAACGGAACAGCTGTTATGTGACAAATGCTATCAGGAAATAGAACAGCTGTCATGTGACAATCAATCAACTGATATCAGGAAACAAAACAGCTGTCATGTGACTCAACTGTATCAGAAAATGGAACAGCTGTCATGTGACTCAACTGCTATCAGGAAATGGTACAGCTGTCAGCTGATAATCAACGGCTATAAGGAAATGGAACAGCTGTCATGTGACTTAACTGCTATCAGGAAATGGTACAGCTGTCATGTGACATTCAACTGCTATCCGAGGGAGGGGAGTATATACAAAGGACGACAAGGATGTGTAAAAGAGACTACACCGATTCGTAACCACCCAAGTTTAGAGGAAGTACCAATGAGCGTGAAATGGCTGTCATCTGTTTTGCACAAAGGGCATGTATATAGTCCCCATTTTTGTAATCATGACCTACTAAAGAATAATGAAGAACACAGCAAAGATTGGTAAATGACGAATTCTTATTCTTGATGAATATAGGAGTAGTCTTCTTACTATTGTAATAAACACTATTGAATTCACTATCCCTGTACCATTACGGGATCTATCCTCAGTGAGCATTTAGAGCTAAGTAAGTCAGATTCCTGAAGGAGTACTCTATTCCAGGAATACTCTACCACTCTTCTAGTCAAACACTATAGATTAGTGCAGAGCAGGAGACAGAGAAGACTGTGTGGCTGTGAGAGGATAGCTACATACTTTTTCTGTTCTTGGTTGGCTCCATGTCTTTGATTCTCTTGAAAACCTGCTCTCCCCTAAAGTTGATCCTGGGGGCCCTGGGTTATTGCCACGTTTGCTTTCCTTTAAAACTGGTCATGCTATAACGGTAATTAAATAGCCCTCTACTTATAGTCCTTTATCTCGGTTGGTACCAGAACAGCTGTTATCTTATGACCACTCCTTTTTAAGCCATTTCTAAAGCAGAACTACCAGAATCGCCTCCATAGCTGCTATGAGACCCAATAGATGAGAGGACCAAGGCCCAGGAACCAAATGTGACTGCATTTATTTATATTGCAACTGTCTGAAGAGCAAACGTGACCATTCACTTGAAGAGAGGTAAATGTTTAACCCTACGCAGGTGATGTCGCCCTGCCTCGGCACATTTTTAGGGTAACCATGCACTCTTACTCATGTTCCTCATGAAATGATCTGAAGAACACATATCCTAAATGGAATAGGATAGAGGTTGACACAATGAGAACCTGTGGCATATGCTAGCACAAGGAAGAAACCCATTGTCTTCGCTAATTCCCTTATAGGAAGAAGGGGTTGACCACATATTCTGGTGAAATGAAACATTTTACATTCTCTGTAGTTATCTTTTTATTCAATTCCCTCCAAGTTTTGAGCCTTTTCTTGTAAGTCTGTACTTGAGATCTCCTTTATAATAAAGTCATCTAGCCCTGCAACACTTGAAAATCATGAATCTGCAATTTCTATGACACAGGCCCAACATGTTCAGTACATATCATTTTACTGCAATGCAGGTATAGAAAATCTAAGCAGAAATAACCCTTTCCCTGTATTGTTTCATATCTTCCCTCTATAGAGAGTCACACAGTTTATTTTCTTGTTAATTCTATTTTTACATGGACTTTACAATCATGGCCATGATGAAAAGCAGATTAAGATGGACATTGTTAAATCCACTGTAACCATGGCTCCTCTCCCAGGGGACAATCAATGTGGAGGTGGAATATCCAGTAATTGGTATAGTCACCAAATAAGGCGTATTTGTCTCATATCTGTGCATGTCAATCAAACCGGGGAGAAAACATGCAGAGTTTGAGAAAGGGTAATGTGAATCAGTATCTGCAGCATGCACTACACATCCCAGCTGACGCATCCTGGGCCATGGTGCTGGACCTGCAACCTACATTGAACCACATCAGCATGTTGACATTGATTGTTATTGGATCTGAGGAAGGCGCATGTAAGCGCTGAAACATGTTATCCATTTCTGTACTTTCTGAAAAAACCTATAAGTCCTGCGCAACTGTGGTGGCTAAAGAATTCTCGTGTGAATCAGGTAGCAGTGTTCGATCTACACCCTATTTTTCTTCTGCAGTACTCCACGTGCCATTTATGGTCTTGGTGTCCACCTATGTTCTACGGGAGCCTTTGGGCTCCCTCAAGTACCAACCACCTGGATGTGCCTGTTTCCTTACTGTTACAACCCTTATCCCTTGCCCAGCAGAGTTTTGCATTCTCCACCTAAATGGTTAAGTAGGAGGAGAGATATACCATTGCCAGTGGGAGCCACACAGCAAAGATCACACTAGGTCCTCTGAATATGATGCCTAAAGCATTGTTCACATCTTGACATGTACACATCACCCAAGAGCAAAGGGCATAGGATGATATAGTGCTTATCCTTCTCTAAAATGGTCTTTTGTGGGCAACTCCTGTTCTTCTTCCCCCCTCCTCTCTTGTTCCATTCTCTACGTTCAGAAAGAGCATGGATATTGGAGGAAAAAGGCTACTCATCAGTTTGCAACCCTTAAAAACCAGCCCTGCTATGGGGTATGACTAGGTGGGGAGGGGGTATTACTCATTACCACTTCTTCTCATGAGAAGTTCAGTATTGCTGCTGGTATCTGATGGCGACCTGAGGACAGGTGTGGTGCAGTTGTTTTTAAATTGTATACATGGTGCTCATTGGCATATCATATGACAGCAAATGAACATGTTGAGCTGTGCATCCCCCCCCCCCCCCCCTCATTCTCTATTTATTCAGTCACAGGAGGAAAGAAAGACCATCAGAGGAAGAGGAGATGCTGGGATCTCAGGGACTTCAATCATTCTCCAGCTTCCTGGGATCTCCCATGGTCTCTGGTCATGATGTGTATCACATGGGTATGTAGGCCAAGCCACGGAGATGGGCACCAAGCCAAGAGGCAGATAAGAGGACTGGACTTCCGGGAAGATCTAGGGAGGCCAGCGATGTGACCTTTCATTGAAGCTGTGTAGGGGAGTGGTGCTAAATAACATATGAGAAAGTATTAAATCCCCCACCACCATAACCACCACTGGTGATACTCCAAAACCTTCCAGTACATAATAGGACATCAGAAGTCCCTTAGACTGTTACAAGAAATGTGATCCTTAATCTTTTGTCCCATTGCCCCCATTTCTTGTGTTTGACTGGAGAAAGAACAGGCTTTCAGAATTTTATGTGAATAGGTGTATAAAAAAGCACTTCAGGTTTGTTTGTTTTTCCATTTTATGCACACTTACCATCACTAGTCCTACATTGTCATCTGTTTCATTCCAGCAAAGCTGTATGTATGTTCTCACAACAGAATTTCCAAGCTTTATTTGCTGAACAATTCTGAGCAGAGTTTTCATTGCAGCAGAATCCTATTGCTTTTTAATGGGATGCCGCTGCACTGTGCACACATCAGAAAGTCAATTCTTTCAGAGGAATTTGCTGGAAATGTATGATATTTCCGCCTGTGTATTCTGCAATTTTTCTGCCGTGTGAACTAGACCTTTTCTGCTGATTATGGGTTGATTTGATATTTTTTATGCTGATAAATGAATGTAAATGATGTGGAATTTTTACGAACGTTCTACACACACATTAAGTATTGTTGAATCCTAAAACTAGCCCAAAACCAGAAAGCCAACTAGTGTTCAGCACACCCGGGCTAAAGAGATACCTTGACTACCTGGCCTGAATAACAAATCATCTGCAGTCTCCAAGACGAAGTCCAGCGTTACTTGTTCCTAGTAACATTTACTCTTAGCAATATGAAACCCCAGTGGATCTCAGGTCAGGATTGAACATTCTTGTCCCAACTTGAGTCAACTGGTGTAAATCTCGTGAATCTCAGGTGCAGTATACTAAACACCTCAGGAACAAACTTAGAATACCTACAGACTGCCATGGGTTAACGCTGCACCAACCACACCAATGTTTGCTGGTTCATTTCTGTTTGAACTGGCAACTGTATAAAACATGCGCCTCCACAATGTTGTATATGAATGATCTGTTACTGTTTAGTAAAGTTTCCATTTTTCTTCACTGTTCTCTGGACTGGTTCTTCTACCTCCCAAAGACCTGGTTACATCTGCCCACTGTAACACCAAGGGCACCACTAGGTACCATCGGCCAGGCACTGTATGTGGTATCCCAGGAGATTCCATATCTTACTTTCTTTTTGCGTTGACTCCGAATCCCCCCCCCCCCCCTGGGAGTAGTATATTTTTAGTTGGTTTCCCTCATCTCAACATCTACAAGACTCAGCTCCATTATCACTCTCTGCCCTTTTATACTTTATAAGAGTGAAGCTATAGGGGGTTGCACCTATATTACTCATGTATTTTACCTTGGGACAGGTCATTGTCTTCTCCCCACCAGATCAGCACACTCCTTCCTGAAATACACTGTGCTGCTCCTTCTACTATGCAACTCTCAACAGTCTTAGTGTGCAACGTATACTGCTGAGTGAGCATACACCTGACCCTGGCTGTCTGGATGAGTGAGATAGTGAGAGTACGCTGTATGCCATCTGTCTGGATAAGTGAGCAATGGTACTTCTCTTCTTGGAGGGTTGAGAAAGAACCTGCCAATAGTTGTCTAGATGAGAATGCAGTGGTTGCCACTTTTTCAGCATCTAAGGGGTTATTTAGGATCAGAAAAACACAGCTGCTTTCTTCCAGACACAGCTCCACTCTTGTCCTCAGAGTGTGCGTGATATTGCAGCTCAGTTCCATTGAAGTGAATGAAGCCGAGTTGTAATACCACACACAACCTGAAGACAAGAGTGGCAATGTTTTTTGTTTTTTTTTGTTTTTTGCTTTTCTAACCCTGGATACAGCAGACAGGCTAAGGGGTCAGCAAGTGTTACATTGTATTGTGTGAATGTTCTCCTCGGGAACATGTTATAATGTGCATGCTAATCTGCCCGTTTATTCACCGAAAACAGAAGCGACACGCTTCGCAGGATTGTCCCATAAATAATTCATAATTCATCGCTGCATTATTACAAGGACGTGGTCACCTCTGAGTTTAGTCACTGCACCCTTCTGCTTTACATATAGGATCTCTGTAAAATAATACAGAGCGATCTTATTATTTAAAATGTTTGAAATAAATATAATACAGCAGCCAGTATGTGCCCCTAGGGGCTGTCACCCAGGTTCCCACTGACCACATGGCTTATAAATCCCTCTATGTCTTTTGCAGCCTATGTGAGTGTTTGTCTTCACTGAAGCGTTGACATTCTATTCCTCATCCAGGAAGTTATGAATCCCGTCTGTAGAAGGTAAGTGATGTTGAGAGACTGGGATCCGATACCAGACAGATGAGTGAGTACTTGTGTTTGTGCAAATGTCCCCTATACCTATCCTGATACCTGCAGACCATAAAATAATTAAAATATTCGCCCCTTCCCTATGCTCCAGCACTGAGGCCTCTTCATCCTTCTCTCTGTTATGCAGAATGGTGATAGTATTCCCTACCTACTGGGGGCTAACTAATAGAGTAGATTCCCTACCTACTTGAGCTTCTACCTAACAGGGGGGCTTCTACCTAATAGGGGGAATTCCCTAACTACTGGTGGTTTCTACCTAATAGGAGGGAGTTAGTTCCTACTTACTGGGGGTTTCCACCTAACAGGGGAGAATTCCCTATCTACCTGGCTACTGGGGGCTTCTACCTAATAGGGGGGTCCCTACCTTACTACTGGGAGGGCTACCTAATAAAAGGGGTTCCCTATCTACTAGGGTCTTCTACCTAATAGAGGAGGATTGCCTACCTACCTACACAAGGTTTCTACCTAATAGGGTGGATTCCCTATCTAACTACCGGGGGCTTCCACCTAATAGGGTGTATTTCCTACCCCTACAGATCCACCCCCTTGATCCATCCCCCCTTATTCTTTATTTGTTCTACCTGGAAAAGTGTAAGTCTTCACTGAATCACTGGTATTCTATTTATCATCCGGAAAGTCATGTAATCAACAGTCAAGAGTGACAGACACATTGTGCCATGCCTCCTCTCTTCAGGATGTTACATAATTATTGGTCAGAAGTCACATGATAATAATAATTCCTTTAATTATATAGCACATATTTTGCAGCGCTGTACAAAGCTGGCCCCATTGGTTCTCAAAATCTAAATTCCAACTCCACCTGTCAGTATGTTTCTGGAGTGTGGGAGGAAGCCCACAGAAACACAGGGAGAACATACAAACTCCTTACAGATGTTGTTCTTGGTGCGCTTTAAGGCCACAGTGCTAACCCCTCATCCACCCTGCTGCATGAACTATACTGTTCTGCTTCGGTGTTAGCTTTCACTACATTTCTGGTATTCTATTTATAATGTATCTTTGGATGTGAGAAGGAAACATCAATCCTGGTCCTGGCTGCAATGTTCTGTATACCTCTCCCTGTGTGATGTTCTGCTTTTACTTCCAGTTCAGAAACATTCTGAGAAATGGAGGAGACAAGGGCCAGGAGACCCGCTGCGGCGCCACCACCCTCCACCCTTAACCCCTTACACATCGGGCCAGTTTCCCCTTTCATACATTTTGGGTCTTTTTTTTTTGTAAATGCAAGTTGCAAGTTTATCTCATTAAGTAACTCATCAGTATTATCTTTATGTAATTATATGTTAGTATTTTTATATTTTTGTGTATTTTTTAATAGCACAAAATGCCAATCAAAAACATTATTTGAATAGTGTCGCCTATAGGAGATATACATAGGGGGCAGGACTAGAAGCTGTGATTTTGGCTTTTGGTGGCTTTTTTTTTTAATGTATTTCTTTGTGTGCCTTTATTTAATTTTTTTTGTCTATTCTATTTTGTTTTGTCTTCATTTACTTATTTATTTTGTGTCTTTATTTTTTATTCATTCTATTTTATTTTGTATTTATTTAATTTAGTGCATTTTTTTATAAACATTTTTTTTAATTCTTATTTGTTTTGTCTTTGTTCATATATTTAGTTATTTATTTACGAGGGTTGTTTAATTATTTTCCATTTTTTGTTTAATTCTATTACGTTTTGTATTTATTTATTTAATTTGTCTTTATTTTTTTTATTTTTCATTAGTTTATTCTGTTTTGTTTTATTTTGGGTCTTAATTTTTATTTATTTTTCTATTTAACTTTTTTCTATTCTACTTCATCTGGATTATTTAAGACGCGACAGCTCATGCAACTAACTGCTACTCAGTGATCACATGAACACTGCGACAGAAGCAGGAAGTGTCATGGCTGCCTACGGGGCCCTAAAGGCTCAGCACAGGTCACACTAAAAGGAAATGGTTAATACATGGAGAGGGGGTTTTGGGGCTACAAAGAGACTCACCTTTTGTTTGACGTATTCTTTTCCTCCATGATACAGTTTTTGTGGTGGTGTTTTTTTTTCTTCTAATATACAAATATAGCGTGTATTAGTATAGGTGTTTTTTATTTATCCCCCATGTTTTTCTCATTACAAATCATGTGACTCAAGGATTTCTACTGAAGAATTAGAGGGGAAAAATGCTTTTTCTGTAAAAAAAATTTTCCCACTTTTTCCTTTCTATACAAGTCAAAGGGAAGAAAAATGGCAATTTCTTTTTTTTGGGTATTCTGGGCAAAAGCATTTTATCCCCTATCGAAAGGAGAGGGGATAAGATGTCTGATCGCGGGGGGGGGAAGCCTCCGTGCAGCAGCCCGCATTCTATGCGTAGCTGTGTCTGAAGTTTCGGAAACCGCCCGGCTTCCGAGACGGGGACGTGACACCACGCCCCCTCCATTCATTTCTATGGGAGGGGGCGTAACGGCCGCAACGCCCCCTCCCATAGACATGAATGGAGGGGGCGTGGCGTGATGTCACGTCCCCGTCTCGGAAGCCCGGAGGTTTCCGAAACTTCAGACGCAGCTACGCATAGAATGTGGGCGGCTGCAGGGAGATCATATCCCCTATTCTTTTGATAGGGGATAAGATGTTTTTGCCTGGAATACCCCTTTAACTAAATAAACACCATACCCAGGGCCTGCTGTGACTTTAAAAAGCTCACAAAAAAACCAACCTCCAACCTCTACTTAAACCCAGCTTACAGTATTTTGTCAAACTCAGTGTTTCACAACCAGTGTGACTCAAGCTGTTGCAAAACTACAACTCCCAGCATGCCAGGACAGCAAAAGGCTGTCCTTGCATGCTGGGAGTTGTAGTTTTGTAAATAATATAAGTGAATGTGGCCTAAAGGGTTAAAATAAAAGATCTCCTATGTTGCCAGAAACCTTTGTCCCTAAGCTGCGCCTAAGGCCTAAGCTGCAATACCAAACTTAAGCTGTGAACAAGGGTGGCACTGTTTGTGGGGGTGAGAAAAATTGGCATTTTTTTCTCTAAGCCTATAATTAGTGATTTTACATATAATAATACATGATCAACAAGACTGGATTGGAATTGACTCAAACCAAGGTCTCCCATCACCCAGAACCTCATTACATCCCCTAATGTTTGATTATGACCAACTACAAAATTTAAAGGGACAGTAGCTGCAGGTTTGTGCACTTTGTATATTGTATGGCACTCGCCGACCTAGACCAGGCGTTTACTAATTCGGTGCTCTGCTTTATATCTGAGTTGTTACGTGTTATTCCTGATATTCTGCTGGTGGCGCTGTTGCATTGAAGTTTATGGAGTTGAGCAGTTGCTGGCGCTGTGGTGAGAAGCGATATTATGTAATCGAGTGATTACGGGGAACCTGGCAGCAGAGTTTTATAATTCTGCCGAAGTCTCATCGCAGGAGAAACAAAGTGTTACAGAATTATCATTGAATGTGTTGGGTCCCCAGGAGCAAAATCTGAAGGAAAGGAACCTTTTCATTCAAGAAGAATCAGAACAATGTTATTGAGAGAAGTCAGAAGATAGCATCAGGGGGGAGCAGGGATCCCACTTACTATTGGGAAAAATAAAGAGTCTATAACAGAGAGGAAGAGGGGAATAGAGAATATTAACCCCTTAATGACAATGGACGTAAATTTACGTCATGGTGCCGTGGTACTTAACGCACCATGACGTACATTTACACTCTGTCATGCGCGGCAGTTCCTGGCGGACGGAGGTTCCCTCATCTGCCTCCATCTCTAGGGGTCTTTTGCTCTGGTCTGAGATCGAGCAGACCAGAGCAGACGATCACTGATAACACTGATCAGTGCTATGCCCTATGCATAGCACTGAACAGTATTAATCAAATGATTGCTATAAATAGTTCCCTATGGGGACTATTAATGTGGAAAAAAAAAAGTGGGGAAAAAAAGTGAAAAAATTCAAAAAATTTTAGTGAAAAAATTTGAAAAATCCCCTCCCCCAATAAAAATGTAAATCATCCGTTTTTTCCCATTTTTTTTTCCAAGAAAGCGTAAAAAAAAAAAACATATCTGGTATCGCCGCATGTGTAAAAGTCTTAACTATCAAAATATATTGTTAATTATCCTGTACGGTGAACAGTGTAAATGTAAAAAAATAAAAAAGTCAGAAATTGTTGCTTATTTGTCACTTTTTGTCATTTTATTCCAACAAAAAATGTATAATAAAACCTAAGCAAAAGTGATACCGATAAAAACTACAAATAACGGAGCAAAAAATAAGCCCTCATACCACCCCGTATATGGAAAAATGAGAAAGTAATAGATGGTCAAAATAGGGCAATTTCAAACATAATAATTTTGTTAAAATAGTTTGAGATTTTTTTTTAAGTGGTACAATAAAAGAAAAGCATATAACATGGGTATCATTTTAATCGTATTGACCAACAGAATAAAGAAAACATGTCATTTATACCGTAAAGTTTACAGCGTGAAAACAAAACTTTCCAAAATTTGCTAAATTGCTGTTTTCTTTTCAATTTCGCCACACAAATAATATTTTTTGGGTTGCATCGTACATTTTATGGCAAAATAAGTGATGTAATTGCAAAGTAAAATTGGTGACGCAATAACAAGCCCTCATATGGGTCTGTGGATGGAAATATAAAAGAGTTATGATTTTTAGAAGGCGAGGAGGAAAAAACAAAAATGCTAAAATAAAATTGGCCTGGTCCTTAAGGAGTTAACACAGAGGGAAACGAGGATTGGAAAATACAGGACAAGAAGAGAGAGAAGAGAAAGAAAGATGAGAATAGAGAGAAAAGAATACAGAAATGAATACAGAAAATTAACATAGAGGGGTGAGGGGATTGGTGAGGAACTAGAGAAGAAAAGAGAAGGAAGAGAATAGAGAGAAGGAAGAGAGGAAAAAAAGAGGAGATGGTGAGGAAAAGACAGAAGAAGAAGAAGGAGAGAGTGGAAAGAGAATAGATAGAGAAGGATGAAAAGGAAGACAGATGGAAGGAGATTGTTGAAGAATAGCATAGAGATGGAAGAATAGGGGTGAGGAAGAGACAGATAAAAATACAAGAGGGGAAGAGACAGATGAAGAAGGAATGCAAAGGAATAGAACAGAAAGAAAAAGGGAGAGAGGAGAAAAGGGAATGAGATGGGGGAGAAAGAGACAGATGAAGAAGAAGAGAATGGAAAGAGATTAGAGAGTGCTGGGAAGGGAGAGAGGAAGATGGAGGGTAGGTGAGGAAGAAGTCAGATGGTAGAGAAGACTTAACAGTGGAATAGAAAAGTGGGTATAAAGTGAATGGTAGGAAGAGAGAACTGAGAGAGGGAATGAGATTCATAGAAAAGTGACAGGAAGAAGAGAGGAAGGGAAGAGCTTACAGTGAAAAATAATGTGGGAAGAGAGAAATAGAAAAAGAAGGGTGAGGAGAGAAACCAGAGTGTGGGAAGGTGGAAGAAGGAGAGAGGAAAGAAGAGTGGGAGAGATTAAAAATAGAAGAGTGTGGGTAAAGATGGAGGGTGGAAAGAGTGAGAATAGAGGGATATAGAAAATTAGATATAAGAAGATGATATAAGAAGAGAGAACATGGGGTGAAGTGAGAAAGAAGTAAAGAGAGGCGAAGAGTAGGAGAGGTGAAGAGAGAAATGTAAGGATAGGGGAAAAAAGAGACAAAAAAAGAAAGGTTGTAGATAGAGAGAATGTAGAGTGTACGGGGTGGGGGAGGGAATCACTGGTCTGACTGCAAAAAGTAACCGTAGAAAGTATCAATTTTATAACACCTAATAGTGGCGGCACAATAATCTTGTTGGTTGCAGGACTTGAATGTTGCAATCTCTACCCTTATATTCTCTTCTTAGAGGTCCTCAACCTGGGTTAGGAGACTATGCAATGCTCCTCAGGCCTTATGACAGGTTGCATGCAAAATGGCTGCAGGCTTTGGCCCATCGAACAATACTGCTGTTGATCTCTGGGAGGCTACCCCTACCACAGCCTGCACCACTTAGGCATTTCTTACCAGCTCACACCATCATTTCATATACATTTGCCCAGAATCTCTATGAGATCTTGACACCCCAAGGCCACTTGATAGAATTTTCTCCTAAGCACAATGGTTGTGAAATGTACACATCCCCTAGGTCTCAAAGCAACAGGAGTGGGCTCCAGACCAAAAACTGTCTCAGACTAAATAAAAGGGGTTTCACCACTTACAGGATCGCTCAGCAGTAATACACTTATCACAGAACTCTATTTTCACTCCAGTCATACTCTATCTATACACTGGCCAACCATACACAGGTTATCATTATCCTATAATACAACACATACCAGTTGGCCTTCTGAATATCCAAGAAAAGAGACGTAATTTGGTTGACTAATCTCTGAGTCCTTTTGGCTAACCTCTCCCTCATGCTTCTAAAAGTCCACTGAATGCATAGGACTGTAACCCACCGACCATGTTACAGCCCTCAGCCCCAACTCTCCCTCTCACACAACTCACATCGTTCTCAAGTCGGCTTACTACAGAGCCAAAGTCTCACAGTGTCCAAGCAACTTCAGCTATGGGTCCTCACAGGGCTAAAGTCTTACATCACCAACACAGTATCTTAGAGGATATTTCTTTTCAAGGATAAAGTCTCACAAAACCTTCAAATTCTTAAAATGTCTTAAGCCCAGCTTAACAACAGGTTCCTTTGGCACCTGTATGTAGTTCTACCACATACTCCCTCTCTGGCACCAGACACTGCCGCTATGGTGGAGATAGTCGGGCATTGAAAAAAGGCAATTCGGGGTTGCAATTTGCAGATAGCAATGAGGATTGGCTAAATGGCACAACAGCGCAAACTACATTGTTTACGTAACTTCCATAGTTACATAAAAAGCGTAGCTCTTGGTGCAATGCCAAATGACCATCTCCCATTAATATCAGTGGGATTGCAAATTGTGTAACACAGCCAATTCCATTGTCTTCAGCATCCGGCAACCTCTACCGGGTCAGGCAGGATACAGATGGCCAGGCGACCATGTTTTTCATTTGTGGGCAAACCCTTGGTTTCAGCTTACACTTATGAGCACAGAGCCTTGATAGTTACAATACTCTCTAGGCCTCCAGCAGACTTCCTAAAACTGACTCCTTGCATGGTTGATAGTATGCTCAGCTCACACCCCTTAGACAAAAGCCCAGACAGAGCCCTGAAAGATGTCCCTTTCCATGGCTTAACTAACACTCCCTGAGACAGCTCACCCTCTACTGCCCGTGACATACTCCAGGTCTTACTAGGACTTTTAACAATGGCGATTGTCACCTATGGGTTCTCCAAGAGTGCAGATGACCCACTTTGCAGCATCTCTACAGGTTTCTCATCATTTAACCCCTTAACGACGCAGGACGTAAATGTACGTCCTGGTGACGTGGTACTTAACGCACCAGGACGTACATTTACGGCCTGAGCATAACGCACGGGCATCGGAGCGATGCCGGCATCATGCGCGGCAGGTCCCGCCTGTGGATCGCAGCCAGGGACCCGCCGGTAATGGCAAACACCCGTGATCCCGCGGATGTCCGCCATTAACCCCTCAGATGCCGTGATCAATACCGATCAAGGCATCTGCAGCATCGCGGTCACTTAACAGGATGATCGGATCGCCCACAGCGCTGCCGTGGCGATCTGGTCATCCTGCACGGCAGACGGAGGTATAGGACATAGCACTGGACATAGCACTGATATAGCACTAGTATAGGACATAGCACTGATCAGGTTTATCAGTGATCTTCTGCTCTGGTCTACGGGAAGGCAGATCAGAGCAGAAGATCACTGATAACCCTGATCAGTGCTATGTCCTATACATAGCACTGAACAGGATTAGCAATCGAGTGATTGCTTTAACCTCTTAAGGACACAGGGCATATGGATACGCCCTGCATTCCGAGTCCTTAAGGACCAAGGGCGTATCCATATACCCGTGGGAAATCCGGTCCCCACTGCTAGCCGGTTGGGGACCGGAGCCGGATGCCTGCTGAAATCATTCAGCAGGCACCCCGGCACATCACCCAGGGGGGTCCTGAGACCCCCCATGTCGGCGATCGGAGAAAATCGCATGTCAATTCAGACATGCGATTTTCTCCAATTCCGGGCTGATCGGGTCTCTGGTGACCCGATCACACGGAAAATAGGGCTGATCGGAGTTGTCAGCAACAGCCCCAATCAGCCTAAGGGATAGGAGTGAGGTCGCAGAGCTGCGATCTCCTCCTATCCCCTTCCATTAGTCAGAACGGAGTTCTGACCAATGGCAGAGCAGGACAGGGGGTTGCCATGGCAAACCCCCGTTCTGCCCGCCCCTAGATGTCAAGGGGATCTGGGAAGAAGATGGAGGCCGTACCTGCAGGAGAAGATGCCTGGGGACCTGGGATCTTCGTTGGAGTTTGCTCGATCCTTGCTCAGGTAGGGAATCGACGGTAGGGGGGGGGATTGAAAGTGAAAGTAAAACAATCTTTACTGTGGCAACCACTAGCAAGACCAAACTGCAACTCACAGCAGTTTTGCAACATCTGGAGGGTCACAGTTTGGAGACCACTGTTACAGTGGTGCCCAAACGGTAGCCCTCCAGATGTTGCCAAACTGAAACTCTCAGCATGCCTCGACTGCCCAGGCATGCTGGGAGTTGTAGTTCTGTAACATCTGTCCCTTCAGATTTAGCAATTTTCATGAAATTTTGGAAAATTGCTGCTCTACTTTGAAGCCCTCTAATTTTTTCAAAAGGCAAAAATATGTCCATTTTATGAGGCCAACATAAAGTGGACATATTGTATTTGTGAAGAAAAATAACATTTATTGTGAATATTCATTTTCCATACAAGTAGAGAGCTTCAAAGTTAGAAAAATGCTAAATTTTCATGAAATTTGGGGATTTTTCACCAAAAAAGGGTGCAATTAACGCCGAAAATTTACCACCAAAATAAAGTAGAATATGTAACGAAAAAACAGTCTCAGAATCAGAATATTCTGTAAAAGTGTTTTCGCGTTATTAATTCGTAAAGCGACGGTGGTCAGAATTGCGAAAAAGGGCTCAGTCCTTAAGGTGAAAAAGGGCTGCGTCCTTATGGGGTTAAATAGTCCCCTATGGGGACTATTAAAGTGTAAAAATAAAAGTAAAAAAAAGTTAAAACATTAAGTAGAAAAAAATGTGAAAAACCCCCTCCCCAATAAAAACGTAAATTGTCCCATTTTCCCCCCCAAAAATGTAAAAAAAAAATTTATATACATATTTGGTATCGCCGCATGCGTAAATATCCAAACTATTAAAATAAAATGTAAATGATCCCGTACGGTGAACGGTGTGAACGTAAAAAAAAAAAAAAAGTCCATAATAGCTGCTTTTTTTTATAACATTTTATAAAAAAGAAAAAAATTTATAAAAAATGTAATAAAAGTTTTGTATAAGCAAATATGGTATTAATAAAAAGTACAGATCACAGCGCAAAAAATGAGCCCTCATACCACCGCTTATACGGAAAAATGAAAAAGTTATAGGTCTTCAAAATAGGGGGATTTTAAATGTACTAATTTGGTTAAAAAGTTTGCGATTTTTTTTAAGCGCAACAGTAATAGAAAAGTGTATAATCATGGGTATCATTTTAATCGGATTGACCCAGAAAATAAAAAACACACGTCATTTTCACCATAAATTGTACGGCGTGAAAACAAAACCTTCCAAAATTGCGGTTTTCTTTTTAATTTCCCCACACAAATAGTATTTTTTTTGGTTGCGCCATACATTTTGTGGTAAAGTGAGTGATGGCATTACAACGGACAACTGGTCGCGCAAAAAACAAGCCCTCATACTAGTCTGTGGATGAAAATATAAAAGAGTTATGATTTTTTGAAGGGGAGGAGGAAAAAACTAAAACGTAAAAATAAAATTGTCGGAGTCCTTAAGGTCCAAATGGGCTGAGCTGTTAAGGGGTTAAGCCACTCGAGCCTGCAGCCAGTGGAATGGTCCCCCAATATAAAAAACACTGTAGCCTTTAGCGTTGAGGCCACCAATAGTCAATACCATTTCTAACAAATGTATACTCCACTATCAGGTAGTCTAAGCGCCACATGTCTGCACTCAGCACCTTGGCAATAAACCACTCCATTTTATCTGCTGTCTGCCTCTCTTGGGGTTGTGGTTCAGCCATCCAGAGAGCACACAACATGTCAGCTTCAGGTTCTCCTGGGCCCTGCTAATCCTGGTATGTCTCCTTGTTAGCTGACAGCTAAGAAGCCATCATCCTCTCTGCCAGCTACCGTGACAGGCCATGGTGGCCCTGCTGAGTATCACTGCCGGGCAGCCAAAGCAACCCAGAAACTCAAGGTGCACAGTGAATGCATAACACATCAAAACAGTGTATTAAACCTATCTACAATTACATTGATGTCAGCTCTGCCACATGCCACTACTTGTCATCCCAATATATTATGGACCACAAGGTGTGTATCAATGTGTAACAATGCACAATTAAACATTTACATCACAATGTCAGTGTGTGCACACACAGTAACAGCATAAAACAAGCAATCATTTACTTAAAGTGATATATCTACAGTATTTTAAGGGGGGGTGGCCTGTATTACAAGGAAAGGGGGATGGAATGGAGAGAGAGAGAGAGAGAGTGGGAGAGAGAGAGGGGGGGGAGTGGGAGAAAAGTGAGAAAGAAAAAGAAAAGACAGAATTTAGGAAGAGAGTGAAAGGAACAAGTGGTTGAAGATGGAGGACAAAGAGAGGGAAGAAGAGACATAAAGGATGGGGAGAGATAGAGGAAGGTGAGGGAATGCAGAAAGAAGGGTAGTGGAAGGGAGAGCTAAAAATAAGGGGAAGAGAGGTAGAGAGTGAAACAACAGATACAGAAGAACAGATAAACATGAAGGAAAGAAAGAAAAGATGTGCGGAAGGATGGAATAAGAGGAAGGAATGAAGGAAGAAATGATTTTAGAAAGGAAGGGAGAGAAAGAAAGAATAAAGGAATAAATCAATGAAGGAAGAAAAGAAAGAATGAAGGAAGGAAGGAAGAAAAGAAAAAATAAAGGAAGGAAGGAAGAAATTGAGCAGGGGAAGAAATGAATGGAAGAGAGAAGTGAGAAAGGAAGGGAGAGTAAGGAAGGAATAAGAGGCAGGGATGGGAAGGAGGGAGGAAGAAAAGAAGAGAAGGAAGGAAGGAAGGGAAAGGAGGAATGAGAAGTAGAAAGGGAGGAAAGGAAGGATGGAAGGGAGGAAAGGAAGGATGGAAGGGAGGAAAGGAAGGATGGAAGGGAGGAAAGGAAGGATGGAAGGGAGGAGAGGAAGGATGGAAGGGAGGAGAGGAAGGATGGAAGGGAGGAGAGGAAGGATGGAAGGGAGGGAGGAAGGAAGAAAGGAATAAAGGGAGAGAGGAAGGAATGGATGGAGGGAGGAAGGAAGGAAAGAAGAGAGAACGGAAGGATAGAATACAAAGAATGAAGGGAGGCAACGAAGGAACAGGAGGGAGGAATAAAGGGAGAGGAAGTAAGGAAGGGAGGAATGTGAGGAAGGGAGGAAGAGAAGTAAGGAAGAAAGGGAGAGAAAGGAAAAATGGAGAGAGGAAGGAAGGAAGGAATGATAAAATGGGAGGAAGGGAGGGATGGAGGAACAAATGGAAATAAGAAAGGAAGTAAGTAAGGAAGAGGAAAGAAGGAATAAGAGGAAGGAAGGGAGGGAGAGGAAGAAACAAATGAAGGAAACACGAAAGTGAGGAAGGAAGGTGAGAATGGAATAATAGGGGGAAGGAAGGAAGTAAAGAAGGAAGGAACAGAGGCCAGAGGGAGGAAGGAAATAACCAGACAGGACTGATAAAGTGATCCACAGATAGTGTGTGAGATAGTGAGAGACAGAAATAGAGATTGAGGCAGTGATATACAGATAGTGAGAGAGAGAGAGATCTAGATAGTAAAAGAAAGACACAGAAAAAGATTATGTTATACAGAAATATACAGACAGTGACTGACAGAGAGAGAAAAAAAAGACATAGATTGAGCAAGTAAAACATGGTGAGCAGAAGAAAAAGAGAGGTAAAAGAAAGAATCGTATTTGCTGTACGGACAAGAAATGAAGACGACAGAGACCAGAGAGAGAGAGGGATGGAAGCAATGAGAGAGCTGTCTATAGAGAGTGCAGTATGGAGGTGAGGAGACATCTGACTGAACATTACCTGCTGCTGCTGCTCTGACCCCACAAGAGGTTAATATAAAATAAAAGCATAGTAAGACCTCTTCCACTGCTATACCAGGACCCTTACTGGAAGCAGAAGCACATAGACTAGCCAAATAATCACATTGTCATTTACCGGGAGAAATGCTGCAAACATTAACCCCTGACTGCTCACTGCCTGCACTCCTTCACTGGGCTGTCCCTATTCATGAGGAGGTGGTAAAGCTGGAGAGAGGTAGGAGGGATTCCACAGGGTATATTAATAAAAGTAACCGCTGAAAATACATCACTTCACTACTGAGTCACTGACTGCTTCACAAGTGGCTACCAGACCTGATCTTAAGGAGGAGTCTGCCCTTCCAGATGCTCCAGTCACATTTGTAGGTATCTACCAGAAAGCGACTCGAGTGGTTTTGGGCTTCAAACATGATCTCTGCAACCATTCTCAGCCTGCACCAGTGCTCCAGATCGTGGAGAGTGGGAACAAGTTCTTGTGGGACCTCACAGGAGAAAGGTAAGGAGGAATCTGGATTCAGGGTTAAGTTCTTTGGATGTCTAGAAGGACTTAGCTCCAAGAGTTAAATACCGATGCATGGTTGTAAACGCCATAGGGCAGTATCATCTTCGTAAATGTTTTGGACAATATCTGTTTTTTGGGGAATAGGTGGGATATGGATGCAGAACAGATTGATGCTATATACAGAGGTTCGGTCTACGATTTCAAGATAAGGTCTCTCAAGAGACTCATTCATCCTCATTATGGTGGTAGCACGGACATCGTAAAGGAGACCACTTTGCAGAGGTTAATGGTCTTGACTTAGTTTAATCTTATTCATCCTTATTATTAGTGAGGGACTCTAGTAAGGGAATAGAACTTTCTCTGCTTCTACAGATAACATGACTGACATGAAGTTGTCCAATGGCTGACTTGATGGATTGATCCCTGTAGGGTCGTGTTCTATCATTGACCTTTTCGGGTGTCATGTTAATGGACCCTTGTGCTTGCAGGATGATTTAATGCAAATCAGTTCAGTTCTGTGGGTCATCTGGGAAAGATATAGTTTTATGGTGAAGGTAGCATGACTCTCAAAGCTACTATATAGTTAAAGCAGTCCATTGTCTGTAATGTTTTGCAGTTCTTCCTGAACGTTATGTAGTCATGTGACACATTGCCAAGAAGATGCCCTTACACTAAACAATATGACATAGTGTAAAGCAGTGTTATTTTTGTGTAACCGAATATGACAGTGCAGATAGTCTTGTTTATAATTGTCATAGTAGTAGATTTTGCCATCTCATTCATTAGACAGAGATTAATTTTGGTGCATTTGATAGAGGAGAGCTTAAGGAGGAACCCTGCAAGCAATATTGTTACTGTTGTTGAACTAGCACTAACCAAACACTTCTAATCATTTACTATAGGAAACTCCTGAAAGGGCATCATCTGAAATGCCTTAAAGGTCTCTGGCCAAGGTGCAGAAGAGTCAGACGGCTGCCTTGAGACATCAATATGTCTTTCCATGAAGAGACTCTAGGGAGGTTATCCCTGACCACAGACCTGCCCTTAAAGACCAACTTCACAAGCCCTATTAATAGTACATGGGATGTCGCACCTTCCTCAGGAACCATGGAGGATATGATAGCTACATTCACCATAGGGGTGATCTTATCCCTCATGTGTGTGATTGGAGTAGCTGGGAATGTTTATACCTTGGTGGTGATGTGCCAGTCTATGCGCACTGCAGCTTCCATGTATATCTACATCATCAACCTGGCTCTTGCAGACCTTCTTTATCTTCTCACCATCCCGTTTATTGTGGGCACCTACTTCATCCAGGAATGGTACTTTGGAGACATAGGCTGCCGCATCCTTTTCAGTCTTGACTTCCTGACCATGCATGCCAGTATCTTCACCCTCACCATCATGAGCACCGAACGCTACTTTGCTGTTTTAAAACCCTTAGACACAGTCAAGAGGTCTAAAAGCTACAGAAAGTGCATCGCCATCATTGTCTGGCTGGTGTCGCTTCTTATAACGTTGCCCATGCTGATAATGATAAAGCTGGTACACAAGGATAACAAGAGCATCTGTCTGCCCATGTGGAGTCGGATGTCCTACAAGATCTATCTCACAGTCCTATTTTGCACAAGTATCATTGGCCCAGGTCTCATTATAGGCTATCTGTATATACGACTTGCCAGGACCTATTGGGTATCTCAAACAGCTTCCTTCAAGCAAACTAAGAGGCTGCCCAACCAGAAAGTGCTATATCTGATTTTTACCATTGTCTTGGTATTCTGGGCCTGCTTCTTGCCTTTCTGGATTTGGCAGCTCCTCCTCCAGTATTGCGAATCCCTGCCAATTTCACCTAAAGCCAATAGGAATATTAACTATCTGACTACCTGCTTGACCTATAGCAACAGTTGCATTAACCCCTTCCTCTACACGTTACTGACAAAAAACTACAAGGAGTACTTGAGGAACCGGCAGAGGTCCTGGAGCAACAGTGGCTACTTCAGGAACCGTTTCCAAAGGATATCTGGAAGGTCCATGTCCACCAGCAGTCAACAGTGCACCGAAACTTTTGTCTTGGCACAATGTCCTGGAGGCAACAACAGCTTCTGAAGGCATCAAAATGTGTCTTCTGAGACCTAAATTATCCAGGATTTATCAAACACATATAGGTCTTAATGCTTGCATCTTTGACATTCAGTGTACTATCGTAGGGTAAATGATCGAAAATACTGTGATAAACAGGTACTATATAACTTGCCTCTGACCATCAACTTGTCATAGATTTTGGAGTCCTCTACTTACCATTGCTGAAGTCAGTATTGGACCTGATGTATTGTGCTGTTTTAAGGCTCTTCTCATCTCAGGACTTTTATCCTCCACATGTTCTTCTTCTTTAGTCATTAAAAGTAAATGTCACCTTCTAATGTGGTGTTTATCTATCGCCACACCTTGTTCAGTGTTTACTAACCTTTTACCTGGAACCAAACACATTGTCATTGGTTCCAAGGTCTAATGGTCTTCTACCATCTTTATTCTATCAAGATGGTAGGATCTCTTGCAGGTGAAATATATACCAGCCTTAAACATGGTGGCATAAGACTGTTGCTCATGGTATTAGTCATAGTAAATATACATCACCAACTTTAGGTCTGTATCTATGGTATTCTGTATCTATGTTGTGTGACAAAGGAATATATTGAAACTCCTGAACTGAAATGCAAAATCGATATCAGACTCCCCACGTACTATGTGCCATTTATTATACTGGTGCCTATGGTTGAGGGACCCTTGGATCCCTTTAGTACAATGGTGCCTGTGTGACTGTTACACCTGCACCCTACAGCTACATCCATATGTATTATAACCAGTTGGTACAGAAAGGAATTAAAGAGCCCCAATGGGACTCTTTCATTTTTGGCTGTACCAACTGGTTGTAATACATATAGATGTAGCTTTAGGGGTGCAGATGTAACAGTCACGCGGGCACCATTGTACTTGAGAATTATAGAAATATAGAAGATTATCCACATAAAAATTCCACATGGCCCATCTGGTTTACCCTTATATTGTTTCCTTTTTATTTTAAGACAGACAGTATCCTAAGATATCATACAGTAAATTTCTAGGGTTCACCACCTGTATCCTTTGCTTTTCATGTGAGAGGGTGAGACCTTGCAAAAACAGCAGCCAGGAAAAGTCACTTCAGTCTTCCACGGTGTAGTGGCCTTTCTCTTCAGTGTCCACTCTTCTTTTAGAGCCACTGGTGGAGAGAGAGCATTTTGTCTCTGGTCACCATGTCTGTAGACGAGTCTATCAACGAGAAGGCCACTTTAGACAGAGGAAGGTGATTTATTGCAGGGCACATTCCTTCCACAAACCCTTTAGCGATGTTGCACATTGCCTATTTGGCCGGTGTGTTACAGATTTTCACCATATTTGTTATATATCTGTGTGGTATGCACATATATTTTATGACCTCATGGCTGGAAATAAATATATCATCTGGTCATGGCATGGCCTATTAAGCAGCGTAGCTATGTGTCCCTCCAACATGCTGTGCTTGAATCTGCTGCTTTCCAAGAAGAGTTTCGGCAATAATGCCTTTTTCAAGCAATGCTAGTCATTTGACATGAAACCGAAAAAGTTCATAAACATGTTTACAAAACTGGTCAAACATCGAAATTAGGTATTCTGATGGATGTGTTCATCTCTAGCCATACACATTAAAATATTGTCAACAAACCTGCCTAATAAGGTTGGACCTGCTGATATCAAATGTGTATCAGCAGGTTACAGATTACAGAGGCATTGGACAGTTGGATTCCAATATGGACGATCCTTTTGCTCCCAAGGGAGATAGACCAGGTTGAGTGAGATGACCATCAGGCAAATAAGCATTTGGATGAACAACTTAAATCCCTTTGTATATAGGAGGGTAGCACATGTGGTACCATTTTTTTCCAAATATTTTTTTTTTGCCTTCTTAGAGCTAGTGCTCTTGAGAAGGTTTGTTGTCACCTTTAAACTATTTATATGGGATCCTTCAACAGAAGTCTAATGTGCAATGGATCTTCAGGATTTAATAGATTTATGGTACGTGAAGTAAAGTCAAATGCATTGTAGAGATGTGAGAAGATCACAGCATAATTCAGCGACAGTGCTGGAGGGGCACTCTGCAATGGGCATGCCATCTAGAAAGCATTCCAACCTTTGAGAATTTGCCTCAAACAGTATTTTTATAGAACCGAAATTCCTGATCAGGTAAAATATATGATGTCTAAAAGATGGTATTGCTTGGTAATGTTATGGTGTAGCATGCTTTACTTAGGGGAGGGTGGGGCATCCCAAAAATCTCAGCACTTTTTGTGGGTTCAGCTAAGCCAAGCATGGTGGCTTTTATGGGCTTGACATTGTTATTTGATCCAAATTATCTCAATGGCCATGAGGCCTCTTTCAACTAGCCCAGATCCTCCTTGGCTTTCTTGGTAGGAAATAAAATATGGATAAAAGGTCTCTAAAAAGTCAATATGTGGAACAAAACAGCACTTTATAATATAATAATTATGAAAGTTCAGAGTCATTATAAGAATTGTCTTTTTGGAACAAATAAAATGTTACTGATGTAAGCATCATCCGTGGAAATGGCTTGGTGTTTTCTTGGTCCTCCTTCGTAGAGAAGTCTTAATATGTAAATGAGGAGCAAGTGCCAAAGGGGGCATTCCCCAGAATGTTGAGAGCCCAGAGTTATGCCTACTGTGCTTAGTAAATAAAAAGGGAGGGGCTGGCTATCATTGGACCCTTGCCATGGGAAATGCACCCCTGGGCACTTTAGCCTCAATAGATCTGACCCTAAAGGTGCCCATACACATTAGTGAAAAGTCGGCCAAACTTGATAACTTTGGCAGGACCTGATGACTGACAAATGTGTATGGAGGCCTCCCGACTCTACCCACACAGATGATTTTGGGGTAGAGAGGGATAAGGAAAGTTGACTGCCCAACTCTATTGTTCAGAGATCAACAGACGCCAAATTAGTCAAGCATAGGCTTACCTCTTCCTCCATCAAGATCATGAACATGAACATTTGGCCAAGCCGAACATTCAACTGTGGAGGAATCAGGAGCTAATGAAGATGAATCAACCAATTTGACAGACTACGGTGTCGGGAGGTCTATCAGTAAGCTTAAGCTTTAACCCCTTAGTGGCACTCCCTACACATGTAAGGCAAATTAATGCAAATTACAGTACATTGCAATACATTACTATAAGTATACTGTACAGACATTAGTATAGCAGTGTACTGTAAAACTGATTGAGCAACTGAACATTTGAGTACCCTAGGGGAAATAAAGTGCAAATAAAAAAGTAAATAAAGATTAAAAAAGTAAATAATACAAATTAAAAACATACCCTTTTTCCTTTTCCATAAAATCTAACATTGTGGGTATTGTGGATATAAAAAAACATTGTGGGTATCATGGCGTGTGGAAATATTAAAAATGTATTCCAGGTGGTGAAAATGCCCAATGCCAGAAAAGTTCTCTTTTTGCTTTTTTGGTCACCGAACTTAAAGGGTCACTCTGTTACCCAGCGTCCGAACGCTGTGTGCTGGCTTCCATGTTCACGCCCCCTCGTGACATCACGCCCCGTGATGTGACATCACGTCCCGCCCCTCAATGAAAGTCTATGGAGGGGGCATGACAGCCGTCGCACCCCCTTCCCATAGACTTTGATTGAGGGGGCGGGCGTGAACACGGAAGTCAACACAGCGTTCGGAACTCAAAGAGCATAATAACCCTTTAAAATCCAAAAAAGAAAGTTAGAAAGTGATCAAAATGTTGTCTAAGCCTTCACTCAGCATCATGTCTGGGGAAAACCAGGCCACCTGCCCAAAACCATCCCTACAGTGATCATGGTGGGGGCAGCATCATGTCTGGAGGAAACCAGGCACTGCCCATCACCTGCCCAATACCATCCCTACAGTGATCATGGTGGGGGCAGCATCATGTCTGGAGGGAACAAGGCACTGCCCATCACCTGCTCAATACCATCCCTACAGTGATCATGGTGGGGGCAGCATCATGTCTGGGGGAAACCAGGCACTGCCCATCACTTGCCCAATACCATCCCTACAGTGAACCATTGTGGGGGCAGCATCATGTCTGGGGGGAAACCAGGCACTGCCCAGTACCAGCCCAATACCATCCCTACAGTGATCATGGTGGGGGCAGCATCATGTCTGGAGGAAACCAGGTACTGCCCATCACCTTCCCAATACCATCCCTACAGTGATCATGGTGGGGGCAGCATCATGTCTGGGGGAAACTAGGCACTGCCCATCACCTGCCCAATACCATCCCTACAGTGAAGCATGGTGGGGGCAGCATCATGTCTGGGGGGAAACCAGGCACTGCCCATCACTTGCCCAATACCATCCCTACAGTGAACCATGGTGGGGGCAGCATCATGTCTGGGGGGAAACCAGGCACTGCCCATAACCTGCCCAATACCATCCCTACAGTGATCATGGTGGGGCAGCATTATGTCTGGAGGAAACCAGGCACTGCCCATCACCTGCCCAATACCATCCCTACAGTGATCATGGTGTGGGCAGCATCATCTATGGGCACAGGGAGACTGGTCAGGGTTGAGGGGATATTGTATGATTTTTACAAAGAATAAACTACAATACTGCAGAGCAGCAATCTAGTACATACTAATGGAAACACTTATCTTTGAAGACCACTATAGTGGGCTGTAGTCATCGGCATCTTCATGATGAGTGCTTTCATTTCCACAGATGTTTCATTTGCATACTCCTTCCATCCCATAAAGCAATAGTGTAGGACAATGCATTGTGTAGCACTGAGCTTTTCATTACATGCTGCAAGACAGACTAGAGTCCTCAGATAGCAGGGGATGAATTACTTGGTTTTGACAGGTGGGTAACTTGGGGCTGCATCTGGCAAGGCTTAAAAGCATAAGATAGGATTTGTCTTTTTATACTTAAAAAGTAAGATTTGAGGCATGGATATGCTATTTTAGAAGATGCTTTAGGTGGGAAGCCTTTGTATAGTGCTCACAAGAAGAATGATAATGGTAGTTAAGACTAGTTGGGGTAGCAGTCCTTCGAGTGCAAAAGCTTGCAGTGTCACCTGTAGCAGAGTGGTCTGCAACACTTTTGTCAATGGAAGGGGGGGGGGGATCTTGTTCTAGATACAGATACTACTAAGTTGCTGCACCGCACCCCCGACCCCCGAAGTTGCTGCACAGATACTACTAAGTTGCTGCACTAAGTTGCACCGCACCCCCGACCCACCGCACCGCGTCGCACCCCCCACCGTGATGCTGGGCGGTATACCGGTATGGATTTTTGCCCATACCGCTATACCGGTCGGGCCCCTCCCCCACCCTCCGAGTCAATAAATAATTTAACTTACCCGTAATGGGGGTGGTCCAGGCCATCCATCCATTGTTCCTGTAGTGTCCGGGCTGTCCTCCTTCTCCGGGGGTCCTCTTCTCCACTCCGGCCTAGTACACTGCATAGACGTCGCCACGCCATGACGTCAGGTGCGTCGCTGCGCACGGGCGTCACTGCGCAGCGGCGTCTATGCAGCGTACTAGGCCGGAGCCTGCCCGGAGTGGAGAAGAGGACCCCCAGAGAAGGACAGCCCGGACCGGTTCCCCCTCCCCCCGGAACGCCCCCGGACACTACAGGAACGATGGATGGATGACCCGGACCACCCTGACAGGTAGGGGGAGAGAAGCGGGTGGCGGCGGCGGTGGCCTATGGCCCCGCAAAAGCCACTGCAGATCATTGATTTAAAGCGCCCGCATTAAATCAATGATCTGCAGCGGTGTCGCAGGGGGTTAAATAGCCGATAATTTATACCGGAATATCGGTATAAGTTATCGGCTATCGGCCCTAAACTGCACCGATTATCGGTATCGGCCCTAAAAAAACGATATCGGTCGATCCCTACTAAAAACCACTTGGAGGGGGGGGGGGGGGTTGCATAGAGCTACTTACTAACCAAAGGGGCCATTTACACCCTTTCATGACCCAATCCTTCCAATATAAGGCAATATGTGAACAACTGCAATTCAGCCATTTCTTTTTAATTCACTTTTGTTGAGTGATCCACAGTTGTATATCTTTTTCAATAGTAATCAATAATCGTATATACTCGAGTATAAGCCGACCGAATATCAGCCTAAAAACCTAGGAAAACTTATTGACTTGAGTATAAGCCTAGGGTGGGAAATACATCATCCCCCTACTCTGTCATCATCCAGACACCCCCCCCCCCTTTCGTTGTCTTCTCATGTCCCTAGTTTTGAGCCGGGCTGTCCATCTTCACTACAGGGACCGTTCGCATTCTGGTGGGGAGGGTGAGCCGGTCTGGGCCATCCATCTTCACCATGAGGCCCTCTTCTCTGTTCCAGGCCATCCCCGAATAAGTGACGCTGCATTGCCGACGATGCGCAGGGATGTCTGTGCGCAGCAGTCTCACTAGTCCGGGGATGGCCTGGAGCGGAGAAGAGGGCCTTCGGGTGAAGATGGATGGCTTGGACCATCACAACCTCCCAAACGGAATGTGGACAGTTCCTGGAGCGAAGAGTGACGGCTCAGACCCCACCCACCGGTATGCCTAAAGTGATATTCTTTGTTTGTTTACTCGAGTATAAGCCGAGGGGGGCATTTTTTTCAGCACGAAAAATCATGCTGAAAAACTCTGCTTATACTCGAGTATATACAGTATATGTCTTTGGAAAAGGTTGGGTAACTATAGGGGCCAAATGGTTCCTTAGGGTAAATTCATAGTTTTGCAGGATTTGGATTCATGAACATTTGAATGGCCACTGTCAATGGTAGTTGGGACTAATTCCTTGGCAGGTAGTGACTTTGCGGTCCTAAGGATCTTTGAAGCCACCAGCATGTTGAGAACTAGGGAGCAGCACTGAAAGAAAGGTTAAAGCCAACAGCCGCTCGTAAAGCAACCTGCCTCATGGTGGATCCAAGGAGTATCACATGGGTACCAGCACAAAGGAAGAACTGCTTGAAAACTGTATGTTTGGCAAGGTTCAACTATTCTGCCTCGAAGACCCCGTTCTGCAACTGTCAAGTTTTGCGGTCCTGCTTGTGTAGAAACAAAGACTACTGTTTTTCACTATTCTCTGTGATCGTTCCTGAAAGGATACCCAGTAAGCCGCCCTTACGAATGTAAAACCAAGCCCATGCTACAAGATAAACCCGTAATTTGCAAGTGAGACGTAATCCCAGACTGAGCTGTAAAACCGCCAGCTAAATGTGTAAATGAGAGCAGCCCTACGTTACATTCCTCGCTACCATGTGAGGTGCTCAGAAATCCATTTGCAAAGAGGTGAAAAGCCAGATGTGAATGAAGATTAAGCATTTACACCTAAATCAGCCTGGCTTTTCAGCAATAAATAAGATGCGGACATTTCATAGCTCGATGCCATGTAAACAAACGATAATGACTTCTTGTCTATTCCTTTCTAAAGCTGTAGAAAAGACTAAAGAAGCCAACCAAGACAGCTCTGCTATAAGTCTTAAGAAGGACAAATAAGGGTAATAGTAATAAAGACTTAGCCTTATAATGAGGTTGACTGTATTCCTTTAGGCTTTTATAAAAAATGTGCTGAAATGTTACTCCTTCAAATTACAAAAATACTGCTATATTATCAATACAACCTCAAAACAAGGACATAACACCTTTGGTTTCTCAGTGGGAGAGGTTGTCTTGTTACTGCTGTATTGTGACTATGACTGGGGTTAGCCCTGAAGCCTCAAACAATAGGGAATTTGGTAATTCTGTCAATCCTCTTTGCCGTCAGCCATAAGGGGTTATCATAAGGGTCTTCCTGTCCAAACATGATTTTAAGCCCCATTGAGAGGTGCATGTTCTTGAGTGGCCCAGACATACCCCAAACCCAGTTGAACATCTCTGTAGAGACCTGTAGTGGCTTCCACCATTGGTCCCCATCCAACCTCACAGAGCTTGAGAGGATCTGCATTGAATAATGGCAGAAAATGACCAAATCTAAGTGAACAAACTTTGTGGCCTCTTCCCCAGGAAGACTAGAGGCTGTAATCGCTGCCAAAGGGGCTTCATCTACATACTGAGTAAAGAGTCTGAATACTTATGTTAATGCAGTATCTTTTTTTTTCTTTTCAATAAAAAGGCAAAGATTTCTAACCTTAAGTTATTACTATGTCATTATCGGGTATTTTTAGGTATTGAGTGAGTTGTTATGTGGTATTAAGTGCAGAATGGTGAGGGAAATGTCTAAACAACACATAACATATCAAAATGTAAAAAAAAATGAAAGAGTCTGAAGAATTTCCAAATTCTTTTTACGCTGACTTTCAACCAATAAAGTTAAGACTTCTTCAAAACAGGATTATCTACAACCAACACTTTCCATTCATGCATGAGTCTGTTCAATCTTCAAAGCACTCCATGACACACGTCAGAAGGTCCTCCTTTAAAAAAACACCAAGGAAGAAAAGCTCAAGAACATACTGTAGGTTAAGGAATGTTGTATGAATACTTGACCTTTCCAGAGCTGTCTTAGTCTTGTCAATTTTCACATACGTGACAAAGTAGTAGGTCTAAAATTCAACGAGCCTTGAAGACCAATCAACGCTGATCAATGTAGATGTCTATACCAAGACAGCTACAAGGATCATCATCAGACATCATATAAGTGTTCCGCAACTCCTCCCAGATACATTCTTACTTCTTATGATATTTGGTCTTGTGCCTGAGTCAATTATTTTCCAACATATTTCAATAGTGCATCAACATGTCTGGTTGTGGTTGGTGATCTCATGATAAGGAGGCTGGCAGTACTCTTAGATAAAGTGAGTCTTTTTCAGGTTCCCCTCCTTATGTAGTATCTACACACCATATTTAGGGCCTGTTGCCTGCAGAGACAGTTAGGGGGTACTATCAAAAATTTTGCATCAGGACCTAAGAGTTTCAAGCTACACATCTGGTTGGTCAAGTTTGAACCACAACTGTTGGTTCAAACAGTGTCTGGACATAAGGAGGTCTTCATGGTTGCCAAGATAAGACTACATTTATTTCCAGCATACTGTTTTTGGCTTCTGCCTACCCTGTGCAAGACCTTGCCTAGCTGTAGGTTTCGCCCAGGTGCCTCCAACAAGTAAAGGAAAGCTAGACCTATTGTATTGGCTTCCTCAGGAATCTTATATAGGATATTATGTAAGGAATGAGCTGATATCTTGATGTTTATTCTGTATATTCCCACTCACAAATAATACACATTTGGAAATATTTTTTACTTTAATACAAATCCATACCTGAAAAATGTAGCATCTTACCTCTTCAAATTGTTAAAGGGGTTATTCGGGAAAAATTATTCTTATTTTTTTTTTATACATCAACTGGCTCCAGAAAGTTTTTTGTAAATTACTTCTATTAAAAAATCTGAATCCTTTCAGTACTTATGAGCTGCTAAAGTTGAGTTTTTCTTTTCTGTATAAGTGCTCTCTGATGACACCTGTCTCAGGAACTGTCCAGAGTAGAAGCAAATCCCCATAGCAAACCTCTTCTACACTGTGCAGTTCCCGAGACAAGCAGAGATGTCAGCAGAGAGCACTGTTGCCAGACAGAAACAACTCAACTTCAGCAGTTGATAATTATTGGAAGGATTAAGATTTTTTAATAGAAGTAATTTAAAAATCTGTTTAACTTTCTGGAGCCAGTTGATATAAAGAAAATTTTTATTTTCCTGGAATACCCCTTTAATATTCGGTGAAAATGTAATATATAGAACACCTGGTGGTTGGACTAATGTACAAGGTTATATATAGCACTATATATATATATATATATATATATCTAGATCTTGTAGCAAAACTAATTCACATGCCTGGTGTTAGGTAAAATGCTCTATACTATACCTGGTACTTATGGGCCCATTTTTATAGTATCAAATATAGTATACGGAGCTTCATCTAAAGACCAGACTAATGTGCACATTTATACCTTGACTATAGCAGGACCGGCTGAGGGGGTGCACCGGATGGACACTACTGCTTTCAACTGAATCTGTACTGTCACTTTTGTAGGGAACCTGACAGCCAAAGTGGTCTTTAGCCTGTCGGCAGGGGATACAGTGTCACTGTATTCTACTGGGGGCATTACTATTGTTCAATGGGGGGCATATTACTGGCTACTGGAGGCATTATTATCGAATACTGGGTTCATTATTACTGACTACCCAGGGAATTATTATTGGTCACTGGGGACATTACTATTGGCTACATGGAACATTATTATTGTCCACAGGAGGAATTATTATTGGCTACTGGGGCAATATTAATGGCTACACGGGGAAAGTGCTAAATATTCATGTGTAAGGGGAGAATAGGAGAGATTACTGTCAACAAAATGAACATTAGGCCGACAGCTATTGAAGATGTATGCCCAACTTTATGTAAAGTACCCCTATATATCGGGTGCTATAGACAAGAGAGATTCCCAACCTATTATATTCCTATGAATTAACTGGGAAAAAAAATAATTAAATTTTGGTGGGCCCTGAGGACTGGGTTGGGGACCACAGACTATATATACAATTATACCTGGCGCTAAGACTAATGTATACATTTATATCCGGTGCCAGAGCTGAGACACAATATAACTTATTAGGCCAGATCCGGAGTGATTTACCGGTCACTTAAATGTATACCACAGTAAGGACTGATGTACAACACCAAAGGGAGTCATAGTCATTAATCTAGTGCCAGTCAGTCTGGATTTCTAAGCACCTAATAAAGATGGTGCAAATTTTATTGCCGGTAGAAGGTACAGTGAGGGGTTAAGCTCGCCATGCTGCTCCTATGTGTTCTGTACTTTGCGCAGTGTTTGGTCTGTGGAGAACAGTCTGCAGCCTCATTAGGATGATGGGGAGAAAGCTTTACTTGTTCGCAGCAGAAGCTCGGCTCCAATGGAACGCTTTCCCCTATGTTCTGTTTGGGTTTTTCAGTTTAACAAGATTCTAATTTCATCAGTTTCTCTCGGAGCTTCTTTATGGGCTTAGAATGATATCCGTCCTAATCCCCATTCTGTAATGAAAATAGGATTGTTTCCTAGAGGATCCCTCCGCTCTTAATAGGACTGATTAACACCGCCGACCATCACTTCTGCTTTATTGTTATGGAGCTGCTACCTCGAGATATGTTTCTGGAATATATAATTTAATAACTGAGTAGATACAGTGACCGGCATTGGCTTCGGGGGAGAAGGCGGCTGGTATAGGGTAAATAGCTGCCGGGAGGGAAAGAAGAAAAAGGATCGTAGAATGACGATTGATAGAATGGTGAAGAAAATATGGAAGAAAAAACAAAGGAACATGGGGATCGGGAACAGTCCAGCACTGCCTTCAAAACCGCTGTTGCTTCCTCTAGAAGATGCGAAGATGCCCCTGCATCCAAGGGCATGCAGAACACGAGTATAGAATGACTTCCAAGTTCATAAAATTCTCAAACTTTATTGAACATCTTGTAAAAACTCATCACTGGTAGAGCCAACGTGTTTTAGGAGAGTTCAATCTCCTTAATAATGGCTACATAGAGGTTGCCAATAGGGACAAATACTATGGGCATCCACATATTAGAGCATCTATTACCCTCTGGTCTGTGTGAAAGAATGTGCAAAATCAGCTGGCATTTTCATGGCCACAGATGTAGCAGGAGGACCTTGCTCATGTTGAGGGAATACCCCTTTGGGTATCAACTTGAAGGCCATAAGATAAAATGGTTGGCAGTTTTGGACTGGGGTGCCGAGGTTTTCCAGTAAAATGGATTCCGGAGGCCCATATCACAGTTATGTACATATCTTTTATGCACATACATGCATGCTCTTACAGTTGTTGATGGAATGGGCATAGTGGCATGGACCATGTAATCACCATAACATAAAAAGTTTAAGGCCTTTGTGATATGGTTATGACAAGGAGTGGTAAGGGGGTTTATCAGGTTAGATACTCTATTGCTTCTAAGTAGACATGGGGTGTTGTTGTTAGTACATAAAAATATATGGGGTACGAGTCATATGTTTTGCCACCCAGTCCCCCAAAAATATACTGAAGACAGCTGAGCTACAAATTTTTTTTAGAACATGACAGGCATAGATACAGCCTCTCATCAGTACACTGGCCCTGGATATTATGCTATCAGGAAACCCCCTTTAATTACCCCATTCGGGGCCACTAAGGCAATTTGGAGTGCCTGATAACTGTCCCATATATGTATCAGTCCTATTATGTAATTGTGTTGTCCTGTTGATTGTTGGCCCTCTCAGCACATGCCTCTACTCTGAGATATCCAACATTAAAAGGGGACTATCTAGAGGTTAAAAATTCCCCAATCTGTTATAAATCCGGTTCTAGCAGACCATAGATCTGATATGTTGGATATTTGCATATAGTCAAGGCCACATTAAATTTTTAGCAAAGACCATAAGAGAATTCTGCTGTTCATCACTCTCTGAGTTCTCAGGTAAGTAATAGAAAGGAAGGAATGACTCACAAGGTGAGATGGGAACACGGGAGAAGTGTTCAAGGAAAGAACTGGAAGGTAAAAATTACAACGCTATAGACTGCAAATACATTACAACAGCAAAGTATGCAGAAGGTCTAGCAAAGGTATAAACACGTGACAGCTGTCATAAGATGGCACATCACTTTCTTACTCAATACAAAACTTGATGGACCCGTAATCAGTCCCGGAGCGAACACGCTCCGGGGACTGATTAAAAACGGGGTGCCGCGTGCATGATCCCGGGGGTCCCCAGCGGCGGGACTCCCGCGATCAGGCATCTTATCCCCTATCCTTTGGATAGGGGATAAGATGTTTAAGCACCGGAGAACCCCTTTAAATCCTTGCTAAATGGCTTTGAAAGCTAAGTCTTGCCAGTTCCCATAAACAATATATTGTTAGTGAATCTAATGTCTATTCATAAGCAGGGCTGGATCCAGGACTGTGGAGGCCCTGGGGCAAAAGTGTGGTCACCTTCATGAATTACAGCCCCATCAACGTTGCCGTACAGTGCAACCAGTAACAAGTGAACTTTTCCTTGAAATCACAGGCTATTACACTGGCTTGGCACATTCATGGAGAGTCATTCATGGTAAAGGGGACCACTGAAGCTGACCTGTGCACAGTAAAGGCTGACCAGTTGCCCATTGCAACCAAACTTCTTTCATTTTAAAAAGGGCCTTTCAAAAATGAAAGAAGCCATCTGATTGGTTGCAACAAAAATGTAAAGTGCCATCAGGTTTTGGGATTAGGACTATAAAACTAGACCAGTCACTATGACTTTATGCACTAAAGTCTTCACAAATCAAGGATTGCAAGGAGCTTCAGGCTATGTTCACACACTGGAATATCCCCAAATTCCACAAACTGCAGACACCGACATAAACATGCCGTAGCTAGGACCGTCTGCTGACTATGCTTTCTGTGCAGAGTATGCAAAAAGAATGAACACATCAATTCTTTCTGCAGACACAGAAAACAGAATTTCTTTGCCTGTAACATCTGGCACGGAAATTCCTGCTGCGTGCACAATGCAGCAGAATCCCATTGAATTAAGCGGGACTCTGCTTCAGCAGAATCTCCATGCCGAATTCCACTGTGGAATCTGGCACGGTAATTCTGACGTGTGAACATGGCCAAAAAGCACACAACATCAGTGGGATAGCGTTTTGTGTCCCCATGTATGCAAATTACCCCCATATGTCAGCTTAGCCATTTTTATACGCGACGGTGAGATATGGCTGTGGCCAGACGTCTGACTTCCCCCCCGTAACATCTTCAGCATCCCGCTGCTTCCTCGCTTGACCGCGATGTTCCTCGGTTGAATCACCTCCAGTACACCGGGTGAGTTGCTCCGCTATTACTATTTTTTACTGTGACCGTTACTTTTTACCTGTGCCATTGGCGTTAGAGCACCACCCATAGGAGATTCCATACCTGCCCTAATTACGTTATATCAGGAGTTTTCATTCAGAGTCATATAGGACTGTGCCGGATCTGTCTTTTCTTGTGGGTTTACAATTATTTTGTCTCCCCACCATTACACTCTATAGGTTCTTTCAATTGTCAGATACATGACCTAGTCCTTGACAATGCCAGAAAAAAACTGGCCTTATTGGCCTGGCTACAATGTCTGTCCCAGACCCTACTTTAGTGGCTTCCTTCACTCCCTTAAAATTATGGACAGTCTTGCCAAGTTCAGAGGTCTTCTGGTTCTTTGGAGCCAGCCAGGTAGGTGAGTGATCTTTGATATATTACTTTGTGTTCCAATACCTCTCCCCCTGGGCTCCACTTGTGCTACAAAACACTGTATCAGAACTGGCAGGGCACAAACAAATCGGTCCAGGACCAGTTTTTCAACCACTTGAGCTGCAGTAGAGACCTCTGGCTGCACCCACTTTTTAGCCATGTGAATTAGGTTGTACATTTGTGACCTCACTGGTTTACCCACTTGGCATGTCTAGGTATGTACCCACTTGGCACTGACAACAGATGTAACACCTAAGCAAGCTAGAATTTCTGTTTTCAGTTTATAGTGCTGTCTGGCTCCCTTCACACTTAAGTCAAAGTAGGATTTCTTGGGCTCCTCACTAAGAAATGAAGCAACCGTATATGCTCACTGTAGGTTTCTCTCTTAGCGGCTTTTTTAAAAAATGACGAGAAACGCTTCCATGTCATCCTCCAGGGTCACTTTCTGCAGAGAGGCTTGGACTCCCCTACCAGCAGAGAAAAATTCTGCCTGAATATGAGGCCTTTCAGAAGCTTCATATGCTTTACTAGTCTAGCATTCATATTGGGGGACATTTATCAAGGTATTTAGAGCTTTTTTTTTTTTTTTTTTGCTTACTCTTCTGACTTACTTTTGTGGGTATGCAAAAAGTTACAAACAGCCTTAACTAAGCAAATTTCAGTTTTCAATTTGCAGTGTTCATGTATATATGATGTGCGAAAGTCACACGTAGGCAAAAAAATTGTCGCAAACCCCTTACAAAAAGTTGCAAATCTGCTCCAGGTCTGGAGTACAAACCTCCTGTACGTGAGCAAATTTAAAAAGTCACAAAAGTCTCAGCTGCAACTTTTAAGTTTTCCTTATGTGCTCCAAATTGATCAACCCTCTGTGATAGTATGATAAATACGTAGCACATAAGCAAAACTAAAGCAACAAAAATGCCTTCAGAACTTGCTTACCTAAGCCAATAATGATAGATGTCCCCCATTGTAACTTGCTGGATTTTTTTTTTGCCAGAGAAGCCTCCACCACATGTAACAGGATAGGCTCACAGGATCGCCATCTCCTGAGTCAGATGGGCACTTTGGCACACAAATACAGCTAACTCTCTCCAAGTATGGTGCAACTGGCCCCAACCAGTTTTATTTGCTACAAACAATGAAAAAGCAAACAGCACAAAAACAAAACATAGGCCACTAACTATACATAAGCAACTAACTATATAGAGCTGAGCCTAGTGCATGGCTCCAAACCATCAGCTAGTGAGTTGTCTGCCCTATTATCACAACTGAGCACTGCAGGTGAATTAGCCACAGTCATCCCAAATACCTGGAGTGGATAGGTGGAGCAGGAAAATACCCATTCCTTCTTTTTGGCTGAGAACTTCTAAGGCCATGATCACACGGTGGAATTTCCAGGCGGAATTCCACGGGAATACTTCACTCAGAATTTCTGCTGCAGCAGAGTCCCATTGATTTCACTGGGATTCTGTTGAGGTGTGCACATGGCGGAATTTCCACAGCAGATGTTTCTGCAACAGAAATCCCTATTCCAGCATCCGCAAAAAGAATAGCCATGTCAATTCTTTCAGCGGATTCTGCTCGAAAATGCATTGCCATCTATGAGATGGCACATTTCCGATTGGTCCTAGCCCCCATTCAAATGTGCGGAATGTCCACAGGTGTTTTCCAGGTGGACTTTCCACATGGAATCGGTCATGTGAACATGTCCTATGGGCAGAAATATCCTGTGTGGACAGAAATATCCTCAGGGTAGCCGGCACCAACTCCCGTCCCCATAGACAACAATGTATTTCGCTCAGAGTCTGTCAAAAGACAGAGCAAGATCATTCTTTTGGCAGCGGAAACTCTGATGCTAAAATTCTGTAGTGTGCACTGTGCAGCAGAATCCCATTGACAGCAATGGTATTTTGCTGCACCAGAATTTCCGTAGTGTGAACCAAGTCCTTCCACTACTTTGTCCTTGGGCCAGCATACCATTTGTTCCATTTTCCAAGGTCTATCATCTAATATGAGCCAGAACATATGTAAACTGAGCATAGGTATTACCCATGTAACAACCAAAACAAAATCCTGGGCAAATTCCCTTAAAATCTAAGTTCTCTATTCGTAAAGTATTAAAACACAAGCATATTGTTATTTGGTCACAGGTAAGACTGACAAGTTTCTAGGCTAGGCTGCTTTTAGTCATAGTCTATAGCATAAATCATCAAAGCAGTGGTCTCCAATCTGTGGACCTCCTGCTGTAACAAAACTACAACTCCCAACATGCCCGGACATGCACTAGTGAAAAAGAACCATGCATGCAAAAAAAAAATGCACCCTAAAAGTAAACAGGATTGCAATATAATAACATATCTCAATTATTTGACAAAACAATATCAAGTAAAATACATCACATCTACAGCAATACATGAAATAGGTCACAAGGTAGAAATGGTAAAAAAAAAAAAAATTCTAGGTCCAACATTGGTATAGCTTTGATGTATTTACTTTTTACCGTTTTTGTCAGGTAATAAGGATACATTGTTGTGTTGTAAACCTGTTAAGTTTTGGAATGTTCCATTTTTTTTTCTGCATGAGCCTTTCCTCTTGGGTTGGTCCTCCAGTTATTTTTCATGGGTACCTGCAATTCTTCTCTGTAATTGAAGGTGGTCCCAAGTTTTAAAGCATCATATGATATATAGTTTTTGAATAATACAAAGGATGACATAACCATGTAGACCAGAAGTCCCCTACCCAGTCCTCAAGGCCACTAACAGTCCAGATCTTTATTTGAGTGGTATAGAGTAGAGGTCCCCAATCCAATCCTTATGGCTTCCAACAGTCAGATCTTTATATGAGTGGTATAGAGCAGAGGTCCCCAACCCAGTCCTCAAGGCCACCAACAGTCCAGATCTTTGAATGAGTGGTATAGAGCAGAGGTCCCCAACCCAGTCCTCAAGGCCACCAACAGTCCAGATATTTATATGAGTGGTATAGAGGAGAGGTCCTCAACCCAGTCCTCAAGACCACCAACAGTCCAGATCTTTATATGAGTGGTATAGAGCAGAGGTCCCCAATACAGTCCTCAAGGCCACCAACAGTCCAGATCTTTATATGAGTGGTATAGAGCAGAAGTCCTCAACCCAGTCCTCAAGGTACACCATCAGTCCAGATCTTCATACGAGTGGTATACAGCAGAGGTCCCCAACCCAGTCCTCAAGGCCCACAAACAGTCCAGATCTTTATATGAGTGGTAGAGAGGAGAGGTCCCCAATCCAGTCCTCAAGACCACCAACAGTCCAGATCTTTATATGAGTGGTATAGAGCAGAGGTCCCCAACCCAGTCCTCATGGTTCACCAACAGTCCAGATCTTTATATGAGTGGTATAGAGTGGAGGTCTACAACCCAGTCCTCAAGACCACCAACAGTCCAGATCTTTACATGAGTGGTACAGAGCAGAGGTCCCCAACCCAGTCCTCAAGACCCACCAACAGTTCAGATCTTTATATGAATGGTATAGAGCAGAGGTCCTCAACCCAGTCCTCAAGGCCACCAACAGTCCAGATCTTTATATGAATGGTATAGAGCAGAGGTCCCCAACCCAATCCATATGGCTACCAAAATTGAGATCTTTATAGAAGTGGTATAGAGCAGAGGTCCCCAATACAGTCCTCAAGGCCACCAACAGTCCAGATCTTTACATGAGTGGTACAGAGCAGAGGTCCTTAACCCAGTCCTCATGGTTCACCAACAGTTCAGATCTTTATTTGAATGGTATAGAGTAGAGGTCCCCAACCCAGTCCTCAAGGTCACCAACAGTCCATATCTTCATACGAGTGGTATACAGCAGAGGTCCCCAACCCAGTCCTCAAGGCCCACAAACAGTCTAGATCTTTATATGAGTGGTATAGAGGAGAGGTCCCCAACCCAGTCCTCAAGACCACCAACAGTCCAGATCTTTATATGAGTGGTACAGAGCGAAGGTCCCCAACCAGTCCTCAAGGCCACCAACAGTTCAGATCTTTATATGAATGGTATAGAGCAGAGGTCCCCAACCCAATCCTTACAGCTACCAACAGTAAGATCTTTATATGAGTGGTATAGAACAGAGGTCCACAACCCAATCTTAAAGGCCACCAACAGTCCAGATCTTTGAATGAGTGGTATAGAGCAAATGTCCCTAATCCAGTCCTCATGGTTCACCAACTGTCCAGATATTTATATGAGTGGTATATAGCATAGGACCCCAACCGTTTTTTTCAAGGACACCAACAGTCCAGGATTTGATTGTTTCCATGTTCTATTCCAAAGGAGTAACTAAAAAAAAAACTGGAATGTTGGTGGGCCTTGAGGTCTGGGTCGGGGACCACTGATGTAGACCATGGTGGTGGAGGGTCAATATTGTTTGAGGCCCTTTTGCTCATGCTAGAATCCAGTTTTGTGGACATATTTTAGAAGGTGGCAGATGTGACACATACTTCCCAACATTGTCCATATATAATACAGAAAGGGATGTTAAGAATGTTGTGTTCATGTAGAACATGAAGAGGGTGACAGCGTCAATAATTTACAAGTTTTCCAGTGGTCAAAAGTACTGTGGGAACCTATTAAGACGAAATCCTGTAGAAGTGCTATTTATAAGCCCCCTCCAGTGCTATATAAACAATTAATCATGAATGATGGACAGTAAAAGTGGAGGGGTCAAAAGAGGCCTGGTTCACAGGAAAATCATTCAACAGCATGATGGCCTCAAAGCCACAAGTAGTTTTTTCCATATCTTTTCCAGTACCTTAAAATAAAAGAGTGAAATATGTTGTCCTATTTAGAAAGGCTATTCTGAGCTAGTTGAGGGGGATTCTCATCACTTTGTCTGTTAGGAGAATGGTCTAGAGGATTTGTCCTTTATTACAACCCACTGATGTGAATGGGCATTGTGTATCAGTTTATTATCAAGGAACCCAATGTAGAGGTCCGCTTTAAAGAATGATAAGTCACTCTTATGACGCCTCAGGATAGCACAAAATGTTCCTATTATTCTGAGTGTTATTAATCTCTCTCCTCTGCTTCAAAGTGGTGTCTTCTTTCTGCCGTCTATTCCTCTATGATCTGAAGTTGCATGTCTGCTCTACATTATTCCCTTTTTTATAGCCAAGCTTAAAGGGGTACTCCGGTGGAAAACTTTTTTTTAATTTTTTTTATATCAACTGGCCCCAGAAAGTTAGGCTGGGTTCACATCACGTTTTTCCTCATACGTGACCGCATACGGCTGGGGGGAGCTAAAAACTTGCGCTCCCGTATCCCTGCCATATGCGGCCGGTATGTAATTAATTTCAATGAGCCGACCGGTCGGCTCATTTTTCCCTGTATGCGGTTTTCTACCGGACCTAAAACCCTAGTCAACCACGGTTTTAGGTCTGGTAGAAAACTGAATACGGGGAAAAATGAGCCGACCGGTTCACTCAGGTCAGCTCATTGAAATTCATGCCATACCGGCCACATTCGGCAGGGATACGGGAGCGCAAGTTTTTAGCTCCCCTCAGCCGTATGCGGTCACGTATGGGGAAAAACGTGATGTGAACCCAGCCTTAAAGAGATTTGTCACAACCAGAGATGATTGAAACTCTAAAATTGGCACAACCTGAGGTGTCAGACTAGGAAAGTTCATTGCATCTTGAGGTCACTTAAACATCCCTTCATGCTGCCAAGTGGTGACTTCTGTGAGAACCACAACCTGATTGGAAAAGTCCATACCTCTATGATAGTCTTTAAGGGTACGTTCACACACGGCGTATTTTGCTGCGTATTTGCTGCGTATTTAGTGCTGCGTATTTTCCTACCCATTGACTTCAACAGAGAAAATAAAATACGCAGCAGCAAATACGCAGCAAATACGCGCCGTGTGGGAATATACCCTAAGACTTTGTACCCTCTTTTGCTCTCAGCTGGTGGCAACTCGATCGTCCACGACCTGTGAACTGACCAGGAAATTCAACTTCTCTGTGAGGGTCCCTTCAATTCCACATTTTGGTTCTAAACCAGTTGTAGTACGAGAAGGTCAACTTTCTATGTAATGTTGATCCTGGGAGAAGCCTTCTCTGTTTGTAAGAGGCAGATAATGACAGCCACTTTGTGAACTTTAATGTGGTTGACACACCATTAAAGGGGTACTCCGGCCCTAATACATCTTATTCCCTATCCAAAGGATAGGGGATAAGATGTCTGATCCCGCCACTGGGGACCCCCGCAATCTGTCATTGACGTCACTCCCGTCCCCTCAATGCAACTCTATGGGAATCCCATAGATTTGCATTAAGGGGGCGGGGCATGACGTCACCCGGGGCGGAGTGGTGACGTCACGATTCTCCAGCCCCGTGGTCGTCATGCTTCACACTTGGAGCCTACAGCGCTGCGAAGAGCTCACAAAGGTGGGTGCGTAATGACATATTGCGGGGGTCCCCAGTAGCGGGACCCCAGCAACCAGACATCTTATTCCCTATCCTTTGGATAGGGGATAAGATGTATTAGGGCCGGAGTACCCCTTTAAGACAAACCTCCTATAAAAAGATAGAGGATAAGTGTATGATCACAGGGGAGTATGACTACTAGGACCCCCAGAAATCTTAGGAAGGGTTCCTAAGTCTTCCTTTGCAAATTGAGTGGTGGTCACAAGTGCTCACTGGAAGTCTATGCATTGCCAATGGAGAATGTGGGAGCACTAAACTTAGCCATCTCCAGCATCTTCCATAGACAATGAATTGAGCAGCAATGTGCATGTTTGACAACCATTCCATTCCAGTGGGAGATCTGTGACCCTGTTCCTCCCCTATCCACAGCATAGGAGATAAGTCTTAATGCTGGGATACTCCTATAAGGTTAATAACACCTCAGATACCATTTAAATTAAAACTCACAGTATGTACTTACATTATGCTGTATCTCAGTCACACAGAATTGTTTTATTTCCAACACTATTTCAAATTTATGAGGAATATAATTAAAGGAGGAAGTAAATGATGAGATGTGACTAGTACCGGGGTGAGTTATATCGCTTTAACTGTTATAAGGATGGTTATATAAAACTACTTTAACAGCGAGTATATGATGGGTATCAGCAATTAAGAGGGAAAATTAAAATTAGGGTGTAAATAAACGTAATAAAAATAATGAGATAAAATGACTTGAAATGATGAGAAGTTGCAGGAAAGGAGTTGTAAAATTCTACTGGGAATAGAAGAGCTGTTTTGCAACTCCAGACATAGTCAGAGAGATCTGGAAAATACAGTCTGAAAAACAATGAAGACATAAGAGTTTAGAAATAAGGATCTGTCTGGAGGAATGAAGAAAATACCAGTTATGGAGATAAGGGAGTTGCAGTCCTGTTAGCAGTAGCAATGTAGGAACATTTCTGCTAACACTGAAAGCACTTTATAGGGGTTATCCAACATATGTGACTTTAGTAATTAAGTGTCATACAATAATGGACATGTTTACCAAGCATCTGTGCTTGTGTTGGTGTTAAATGGCCGTGTACTGTGTCCTCCATCGCGCTGCTAGCTTGTGTTTGGGAACTGACCTCTTCCTGTTTCTGTGGCCTTCCTCAGACTACAATCCACAGGATCCTTTGTTTCACGGTGGGAGGTGACTTATTTCCCTCCCTCACATGGGTCGCCCACCCATTGCAGATCAGCACAACTTGACACACTAGCTAGGGATCAGTGTGATGATAAATTCACATGTGCGCCTGTAATGTCATCAGGGGGCTGGCTTCACACACAACAGACGAAGCAGCCAAGCCCCCTTTCAGCACCTTTTTAACACTCATTTTGTAGGCTGCTAAAAATTTACTTCCAGGGTAAAAAAGACAAAGAAATTTTATATGTCTCACCAAACACAGGTAAGCGAAGTACCGTATTTATCGGCGTATGACACGCATTTTTTAGGCTAAAATTTTTAGCCTAAAGTCTATCTGCGTGTTATACACCGATAAGCCGCTGCAGTTCAATGATTTAAAGCGGGCGCTTTAAATCAACGAACTGCAGCTGCTTTTGCAGGTGCAGAGACCTGCCGTCGCTGCCGACTTCTCTGCCCCTGCCTGTCCTGGGGTCTAGAGCCCTGCTGCTGCCGCTTCTCCATTGCCGCCGACGATAGCCAGGGGGAGAGAAGCGGCGCTGGCAATGGGGCAGCGGCGCTGATAGACAGGGGGAGAGAAGGGGCAGCGGCACCCATTGCCGGCGCCGCTGCCCCGTTGCCTCCCCCATCCCCGGTTGTATAATTACCTGTTGCCGGGTCCGCGCTGCTTCTGGCCTCCTGTGTGGCGTCCCCTGCGTCGTTGCTATGCGCTGCAAGACGCAATGACGAGTGATGTCACTCGACATTGCGCCACGTCGTGCAGGGCATAGCAACGACGCAGGGGACGCCACACAGGAGGCCAGAAGCAGCGCGGACCCGGCAACAGGTAATTATACAACTGGGGATGGAGGAGGCAACGGGGCAGCGGCGCCGGCAATGGGTGCCGCTGCCCCTTCTCTCCCCCTGGCTATCGGCACCACTGCCCCATTGCCGGCGCCGCTTCTCTCCCCTGGCTATCGGCGCCGGCAATGGGGCAGCGCCACCAATAGCCAGGGGGAGAGAAGGGGCAGCGGCGCCGATAGCAGGGGGAGGGAAGCGGCGGCAGCAGGGCTCTAGACCCCAGGAAAGGCAGAGGGAGAGAAGCCGGCAGCGATGGCCTCTCTACCCCTGCCTTTCCTGGGGGCTTCTGCGGGGTCAGAAACAGTGTATTGGGGTATACACATGCACACACACGCACCCTCATTTTACCAAGGATATTTGAGTGAAAACTTTTTTTACCCACATATCCTTGGTAAAATGAGGGTGCGTGTTATAGGCCGGTGCGTGGTATACCCCGATAAATACGGTATATAAGTAACTAGACTAAATTTACTGTCCGTCTTACATTCAACTAACCAAAAATTACGGAATACTTCTTTAACTCTTCTGAGAGGGATCTTTACAGTTTGGCTCACTGTGGTGTATATATAGAACACTCACAGTTAGCTAAGTTAAGTGCAGGGTGTAAAGAGAGAAAGCTGTGAATTGTAAGACTCATGGCAGAAGCCCACAAAGCATTTAATTAAAGCAGAAGAGCACATGTATATCTTCTATCTCTTCTGGCTTGAAAAAAATTTCATTTAAAAATAGGACTTTAGACAGTTCTTGGGTAATACATTTCCTAAATGTGTCCCTAAACAATTATGACACAGTTTTTATACACTATCCATCAGTGGTGGCAGTATAGAGCATCTTTAACCATTGCACAACCCAACACCACACAACCTATATTCCTCAGCAGTATCCTAATGCTAACCTGGTTCTTGATGATCATTACTTCATGGTTCCATCTTGATACAAAGGAAATGTCTGCTCTGTCCGTGTTTGTCAAGATGGGACAAGGAAATGGTGATCAGAATTCCAACAAGAATTCGAATGACATAGTCAGGGGAACGGGTAGGTAAGTATCTTTCTTTTATTATCACTGTGGCCAATGAGGAATACGTTTTTCATGATGACCATTCTAATGTTAACCCATTCATGTAATATACTCACTGGCAAGGTCATTTAGAGATTATAAAGGGGGTCCCAAAAGGGACATTTAGATGCCCTAACAGATAATATAGACAAGTGTTGCCCACAGAGAGACAGTCTGAAGGAAATAGAGTTTCCTGCGATTTTATTGGTATCTATACAGTAGATACCTGTACCGAAATGGTGGTCGCCCATACTAGGTGCTAGGCAACTCAAACAAGATCATCTAAAATTACACTTGAAGAAATAGACATCTAATAAAAATGCATTTGCATTATGTTCACATAAGAAAATCGTAAAATATTCAAAACGTCTCCGACAAGAAAATATTTCTAGTTGTTGAACCCACCACTAAAGTGTCGCTGCGGCTAATATTACATTTTCTGTTACGTCAAAATTCCTGAACAAATCCAGTTTATTCTTTGCTATTTGATTACTGAATTTCCAATAAGCAGATATTTAATCTCAGGAAATATTTCCACTGTCTGAAAAAATTAATTTAGAGGAAAGTCAATGTGTAATGTGCACCGAGCATCTGGCTTATAATAGGAAAAACCAAAGAAGTATTCCAGATGCAGATCTTCGTGTATGTCCCCTCTTCCCCTGCCTGGCCACATCTGAACACTCGCCAGTTCCCTTCATTACTATTGTGCTGCCCCTTCTTGACATTGTGCAGAATGTAATCTCTATGTATGTAATTCTCTTTCAAGTGAAGCTAGGATTTCTAGAAATGTGTATTCAAACAACAGATAACAAGCATTCTACTGCGATAATGGAGGCAAACAGACAAAGCTAGGGTCTGGAGTTTACATATTATTTGTAGGCCCTGTAGGGAAAATAAGAAAGAAAACCCAAATGAGGTATTCATTATCTCATATGGCACCAACAAATTCCACATTACAGTTACTTAGTTACATATAGTTATCATAGCTCAAAAAAGACACATGTTCATCAAGTGCAACCAAGGAGGGGAGAAGATCAATATAGGGGAGGGAGTATGGGTGGATGAAGACGAGGGGAATGGATGGATGAAGGCGAGGGGTATGGGTGGGTGAAGGGGAGGGGTATGGGTTGGTGAATGGGAATGGGTGCATGAAGAGGAAGGGTATGGGTGGATGAAGGGGAGAGGTATGGGTGGATAAAGAGAAGGGGTATGGGTGGATGAAGAGAAGGGGTATAGGTGGATGAAGAGAAGGGGTATAGGTGGATGAAAAGTAGCCTAATGGGTGGATGTAGGGAAGGGGTATGGGTGAATAAAGGGAAGGGTATGTGTGGATGATGGGAAGGGGTATGTGTGGATAAAGAGTAGATGTCCTTGTTTCTAAAAGGCAGTTTTTGGAGATGAGTCTATGGCTGACATTTATCATTGTCTTTAGACTGTTTTTTGTGTCTAGAAAAGGCGCCTTTTGGTTTACACATTTCTGCTGATTTTGAGTTGTAATCCCCTGATTTTGGCAATACACATCATATGGAAGGGTTTTATGAACTGCGCAAAGCCACCGAAAAGTCTCTAAAACTACACCAGCCCAGACTTAGCTTAGCTTTTTGGTGTATGTGAAGAGTGAAATTCCAGAAAATGTGTACATGCACAAAATTTATAAAATGCTCTGCTACCGTTTAATAAATTTGATGCTTATACACATTATCAGCATACAAAAAAAGGTGTAGAAAAATGCTTCACTTACACCTATAATCATAAATGTCAGCTTATGAGTCCATAGATGAGTCTATGGCCTACACTTGGGATAGTCCATCAATGTGTGAACTACTACTAAGACCTCCAGTGATCAGAGTGAAGGAGCCATAGGCTGAGAAGCCTTCTCTAGAGTGCATCAGCCCTATCACTTTACTGGTTGGTGGGTATCCCAAGGGCCCCCCCCCCCCCTCCTATCACATATTGATGGTCTATCCTATGATATTGGAGGGTCTCAGAGTGAAAGTTCTGCCACTTTAGTGAATGTTGCTCCTCCCAGTTAAAGCTGAGCCACTCTAATGAATGCTGCTCCACCCAGTTAAAGGACATCTGCAGCAAAAGACAACTTATCCCCTATCACAGGATAGGGGATAAGTGTCTGATCGCGGGGTGCCCCCGCTATCTTCCAAACGGGGCCACGGCTCTCCCGTGCAGGAGGCCTGCTGGCCGCAGCATGACATCGCGGCCGACACGCCTCCTTCATGTATCTCTATGGGAGAGGCGGGGAGGCAGTGTTCATGCCACCCCGCCTCTCCCATAGAACTGTATTGGGAGGGGGCACTGTCGATCTCAGAGAGGTCGACACTACGCGCTTTTAGCCACTCATAGAGCGGCAATGTGGGGGCCCCACTTGGGAGATTGCGCGGGGGGGGGGGGGGCGGGGAGAGATCTGCTAGTTAAGTCTGTCATTGTCATTCATACAAACGATCCCATAGAAAATGTGTGTTCCAAAAAGGACCAATGAATGAGATCATGAAGAAATCCTTCTATCCATCCAAAAACATGGTGTAGTCCAGTACCAAAGATATTTTTGTAGATGTTTTTGATCACCAGTCATTGTGTGTGATGAGTGACACCGCTGTGTGGGAGTTCAGGATGGACTCTGTTCTCATGTCTCAGTAAATCAAGTGGTTCCAATTGAACAGAAAGCTTGGAGAAAGCATCAAGAACCATATGGAGGAGGCTTACAAAGGCTTCAAGCTACAAAGTGATATCACAACCCAACCTCAACACATGCTTTGCAGCAAAATTGGACAAATAACAAACAGTGGTACTGTTTCTGGGCAACTAATTTCAGGTAGTTCTTTTGGTCACTGGTCATTCTGAAGTGTACAACAACATTTTCATCCTATAATGGCATCTTAACTACATATAACAACTTGTATTAGTCTGAATCTCATTTCACCTGTAGATGCACACCGCCTGACTGGCTGAAGATATTTTCAGTATAAGAGTCCATGTTATGGTAAGATTATTTTCTGATTTATGAAACACTGCATCTTCTAAAGGGATATCCTTGAAATGATTGCTAAATGGTATCAGACATGAAGAGGGATTTACGCTCATCCTATAAGGAAAATAAGTTTGCATTGAGGAGACTTCTGTGACAGTTCTGTGTAATGAGGTTAAGTTCTTGTACAGAAGACATAACCAGTGGTCTAAATCAAATGTTGCAACTCCAACCCCATAAAGGTTCTACTCAGCTGAGCATGATCATCTTTGTAAGAGAGGAGAAGCAGATGCCAGATACTACATGCACTGCTTATCCCAAATGGGAAAAGGGAAATCATGGGATAAGTCATGTTATTGGATTGGGTTGACATTCACTACAGGTGGCCTCCCAGGGGTGGACTGACAAGTCGGGTACTCAGACACACCCTGAGGGCCTAGGCCAGAGAGGGGGCCTGCCGCAGCCTACCTTCTCTGCCACATGGTGCTGCCTCCTGTGCCCCGTCCTCTTCCTCTCGTAAATTGCACAGTACTGTTGAAGATAGGAGGCAAAAGCTCCTGCTTTTACTTACAACAGTCCGGACCCGTCAGCTGATTGCAGGGGGGGGGGGGGAGGGGCAGACGTGGCACTCCTGTTCAGTGAGGAGGCCCTCTTACTCCTCAGCCTGGCTCCAGTACTGCCTTTCCCTTCTATTGGCTGGCAGCTAATGGCATCATTGGCAGAAAACTGGTGCAGGGAACATATTCTGCATTGAGGTACAGCCTGTATTACTGTGCTCCCCCTCACCTCCCCACCCTCTGTCATATACCTTACTGTCCCTCCTCCCCTCTACTGTCAGATACCTAAATGTCCCTATTGCCCCCTCCTGTCATATACCACACTGTCCCTCCTGCTACTCCAGTCAGCAGCCTCACTGTCCCTTCTGCTACCCTTTCAGTCAGATACCTCAGCCATCCCCCCTGCTACCCCTCCTGTCAGATAACTCACTGTCCCTTCTGCTACCCCATATCTCAGGGGTTTAGCCAATTTTCATCTAATGTGTATGAGCACCATTAAGGGGCTTTCTGACTAAAATCTATTTGTAAATAAAATAAAAAAATGACTACTTGTGGTCTTTCATGTATTATTCTTCTTATGATGCCTTGTTAGCCCAACTTTCTGTCTAGTGCTCATCTTGTAACAGACTTCCTGTTCCTGTTGTACATTCTGGAAATTCAGCCAACTCTATCTCCCTCCCACTATATCTTCTTGACTATAACCATACTCTCTACCCTCAGAGGAGCCTATAAATAAATAAAATAAAATAAATAACATAGTGGAAGGGAAATAAGGCTGGCTGATTATCTGGCCAGAGTGTCTAGCAAAAACAGGAAGTCCATTGCAAAATGTACAATACACAAGAAGTTGGACTAAAGAAGGCAACAGAGCAGACAGTTTGCACCAGAACCATAAAAACACAGAAAGGTAGTAAAATAAATTAATCTATGAATAAATAATATAAGGTGAGGAAATGACATCATCCAGCTATCCACTCTGTCTCTGTCCAAAGCCCTCTCTGAAAGCAGCCCCCACCCTCCTGAACGACACAGACCATGTGGTTTCTGCCCTGCACTGATGAGTCAAGCTCCCTTTAGTGCTGAGAAATGGCAGGTGTGAGCAGCCTCAGTGGGGGCAAGCAATGCAGAGCTGCAATGATTTCTGGGATATGTAGGCAAGGGGAGCGAAGCATGGCAAAGAAGATCAAGCAGCCAGAAAAGACAACAGGGGCCACAGTCATATCAGGCAGAATTACATGGAACATATGGGGGCACTGAAGCTTGCATATATATATATATATATATATATATATATATATATATATATATATATATATATATATATATGTATATATTTCCTTGGCGTACCCCTTTAATCATTTTTTAAGCACAGACAACCAAAAACAGCTCATAAGAATGTAACTGGGTGCATGAATAGATCATAGTAATAAAGTAACTAGATGTAGTAGGAAATAAAAATACATGCGTGATATGATGACTAGAACCCATAGGAGAAGTGCTCTGAGCGTAAACTAAAGAGCGCTCAACCAAATGATAAATCATTTATCAAACACATTTTCAGGACATAAATTTTGCCCCTTTGGGACCTTAGTGGTTAGTCGAAAAATCCACCACATTTCTGGTCAGACAAATTCACACATTACATGTGCTAGCATTTGCCCTATAGGGGATATCATAAAATTCCAAAACATTGTGTATTGCCGCATCATTGTCTAGCTACACTGCGCTTAATAAAAAAAACTATTATGACTTGTGAACTATGCCTATACTGTATACCCTATATATGCCACAGGAATAATAATCAACAATAGCTCTATTTTAAAGGTCCTGTGTTAAACAGAACACCTATAAAAAAAACACTATTTGACCATCCTATACAAATAAATAAAAACATCAGTAGGGGGAAAAATTGTTGAAATATGTTTAGTTTATATATTTTAAAAACATCATCCACACAGGAAAGGGAAAAGAAAAAAAGGTAAGGATACTGAGAGCTAAACAAGTCACAAAGCAAATCATCTTTACATCTCTATGCTCAGATTAACAGAGATATGCAGCTGGGTGGTATGTAATTTAATACAACATAATTCTGTGCAAATACTATGAATTCTCATAGATATATACTGAAATGGACATCCATACAAGAGCATGAAAAAATGACAACTCAGAATGTATCTCACAAGGTAATGAATATTACAAGGTTCATACAGCGTCAAAATAGCACTTCATTTTTTCCACCACCCCGACAGGTTTCAAACAGATGCTTCGTCAGGGAATCCCTGATGAAGCATCTGTGGTATACGCATTGGATGGGTAGGATACTAAGATGCTTTTTTGATATTAATGATTAAATAAATGTTTATATATATATATATTTGCATATGGTAGTATAATAGTGTTTTTTTTACAGGCGGCTAGATAACCTATATATGATAAAACTAGAAGAACAATTATCATCGGATTATATCGGAAATTGTTCTCTGATGACATAACTCCCGTATAATGAAATATTACACTAGTAATATTGACACAACATTCGCACTGATTATTGCTGCATGCTGTAACAGCTGTTTGGAGGTGGCAGATTGTTTATTTGTAGATGTTTTACGTTTACTTTATGTTACTGAGTTTTTTATGGTTTGAGCCCAATCTGTCTGCCATGCTTGGTCGTGATGGGAAGGTCTTGGTTAAACAAAGGCTGTTCAACAAAATTTTCACATTTGGCTTGGCACTTTATTTCTACATTAGGCTGACACTTTCTACACACACTTAAACAGTGCATATTTTGCGAAAATTTTGTGGTACAGTATTGAAGCTACTTCTTCACTTTTTTTTTTTTTTTGTTATGTAACATTTCAGGTACTATACACCCCTGAAGTTCATTCTTTCAGCATAATACTGAGCGGAATGCATTGACAGCTATGGGGACCATCAATGTCCGCGTAGTCCCAGCACGGACTTATTCAGTCTGCATCGGCCGCTCTTATATTCTCTGTCTGGAGTTTATCTGGGCGGGGATTCCATAGTGTGCAATAAGATCTTTGGTGTTGGACCACATGAGATATTTAGTCTGGAATCATATCTAGGGTTTCTCTCACCCAAGGCTATGGTTCTGTATTCAACCTTTATTCCTGTATTAAAATTCCATGACCAAAACAATCACGCATATTGTCACGCATATTCCCTGGTAACCCCACCCTATAGGCCCCTGCAATGACTTTTGGCTGCATCAGTTTCCACAACATTTTTTGGATTGGCCATAACATCTTCTTATTTTGGATTAGATGGAGCTATAAGATAGTTTCTTTAAGGCAAATTTTACATGAATACTTTAGAACAAACCACCGTGATGAGGCCCATAACAAGATAACAAGCTCTATTAGCGTAAATGAAACACACACAATTACCGTCAGAAAACCGACAAATCAGCATATGTCACCGCAATGAACATAAAACCACCGCAATGCTGCTGAATAAGGATTAAAGTCCGCTAGATGGAAAACCAATCACTGAAGACATAAAAGTACCCACAGAAAATATCACTCAAAGGATCAAGCGTCTCCTCTATAATATCACAGCATTAAAGGAGAAGCCTCACTTTTTAAAAATAAATGTACAAAAAAAATTGAGGAACACTTTGGGGATTCAAAAGTCATTGACATGTATAGACCTTGGTTACCCAGATTACCAATGGTCTCTCTAAGCCCAGAGATACAGAAGCCCATCTCATAGGTGACCTATCATTTTACCTGGGCACATTTTCCTGCAGTGACCTCTATAGGGACAATGTAGTACTACATGACAGCCATTCAGTTGATATATGGATAGTCCATTATGGTTCATAGAGGGGGCTCATATCTGTCCTAACATCTCTTTATACTTCCTACTAAATTTCACGATCTTGGTCATGTCTGACTATTGATTATGTAGCATTAAATGAGAACTGAATACTTATAGTACCACTCCAGGTTATTTGTTTATTATCCATATCATGCAGACCTGTCCTACAGAGCCATGTGTTTTACTCCAGCCCAGCTGTCCATGTGTTGTGTTACTGTAACTGGGTCATGTGATCACCAGTGTGACCCACAGACAATCACAGTGCTTAATGTGTCAGAGTAAGTGGTCAATTCTGGATTAGCTGAATTCCTGAGAACTATAGGAAGAAATCATTACTGTTACGCCGAGCGCTCCGGGTCCCCGCTCCTGTTCGCAGCGCCCCGGTCAGACCCGCTGACCGGGTGCGCTGCGATAATGTCCCCAGCCGGGATGCGATTCGCGATGTGGGACGCGCCCGCTCGCGGTGCGCATCCCGACCCGCTTACCAGACTCGTTCCCCGTCTGTGCTGTCCCGGCGCGCGCGGCCCCGCTCCCTAGGGCGCGCGCGCGCCGGCTCTTTGCGATTTAAAGGGCCAGTGCGCCACTGATTGGCGCTTGGTTTTAATTAGTATGTTCACCTGTGCACTTCCCTATATTACCTCACTTCCCCTTCACTTCCTTGCCGGATCTTGTTGCCATTGTGCCAGTGAAAGCGTTCCTTGTGTATCCCAAGCCAGTGTTCCAGACCTCTTGCCGTTGCCCCTGACTACGATCCTTGCTGCCTGCCCTGACATTCTGCTACGTCCGACCTTGTTCTTGTCTAATCCCTTGTACCACGCCTATCTCAGCAGTCAGAGAGGTTGAGCCGTTGCCGGTGGATACGACCTGGTTGCTACCGCCGCTGCAAGACCATCCCGCTTTGCGGCGGGCTCTAGTGAAAACCAGTAGCAACTTAGAACCGGTCTGCCGGCACGGTCCACGCCAATCCCTCTCTGACACAGAGGATCCACCTCCAGCCTGCTGAATCCTGACAGTAGATCCGGCCATGGATCCCGCTGAGGTCCCGCTGCCATTTGTCGCTGACCTTACCACGGTGGTCGCCCAGCAGTCGCAACAGATAGCGCAACAAGGCCATCAGCTGTCTCAACTGACTGTTATGCTACAGCAGCTTCTACCACAGCTTCAGCAACCATCTCCTCCGCCAGCTCCTGCACCTCCTCCGCAGTGAGTGGCCGCATCCATCCTCCGTTTATCATTGCCGGACAAGTTTGATGGGGACTCTAGACTTTGCCGTGGTTTTCTCTCGCAATGTTCCCTGCATTTGGAGATGATGTCGGACCAATTTCCAACTGAAAGGTCAAAGGTGGCTTTCGTGGTCAGTCTCCTGTCTGGGAAGGCCCTGTCATGGGCCACACCGCTCTGGGACCGCAATGATCTTGTCACTGCCTCCGTACACTCTTTCTTCACGGAGATTCGAAGTGTCTTCGAGGAACCAGCCCGAGCCTCTTCTGCCGAGACTGCCCTGCTGAACCTGGTCCAGGGTAATTCTTCAGTAGGCGAGTACGCCATCCAATTCCGTACTCTCGCCTCCGAATTATCATGGAATAACGAGGCCCTCTGCGCGACCTTCAAAAAAGGCCTATCCAGTAACATCAAAGATGTGCTGGCCGCACGAGAAATCCCTGCCAACCTGCATGAACTTATTCATTTGGCCACCCTCATTGACATGCGTTTTTCCGAAAGACGCCAGGAGCTCCGCCAGAATATGGACTTTGTTCGCACTAGGCGGTTTCTCTCCCCGGCTCCTCTCTTCTCTGGTCCGCTGCAATCTGTTCCTGTGCCTTCCGTCGTGGTGGCTATGCAAGTAGACCGGTCTCGCCTGACACCTCAAGAGAGGACACGCCGCCGCAATGAGAACCTATGCCTGTACTGTGCCAGTACTGAACACTTCTTGAAGGATTGTCCTATCCGACCTCCACGTCAGGAAAGATGCACTCCGATTCCGCACAAAGGTGAGACAGCTCTAGGTGTGAACTCTGCTTCTCCACGTCTTACTGTGCCTGTGCGGATTTCTTCTTCTAACTTCTCCTTCTCAGCTGTGGCCTTCTTGGATTCCGGATCTGCAGGAAATTTTATTTTGGCCTCTTTCATTAACAGGTTCAACATCCCAGTGACCAGTCTCGCCAGACCTCTCTACATCGCCTCAGTTAATGGTGAAAGATTGGACTGTACGGTGCGTTACCGCACAGAACCCCTCTTAATGTGCATTGGACCCCATCACGAAAAGATTGAATTTCTGGTACTTTCTAACTGCACCTCTGAAATTCTTCTCGGACTACCTTGGCTTCAACGCCATTCCCCTACCCTTGACTGGACCACCGGGGAAATCAAGAACCGGGGTACTTCTTGCTACAAAAAATGCCTTATGTCTGCTCCCAGTCCTGCCAGTCAAAACCCTATGGCCCCTCCGAAACCAGGTCTCCCCAAGGCCTATCTGGACTATGCTGATGTTTTTTGCAAAAAACAAGCAGAGACTTTGCCTCACCAAAGGCCTTATGACTGTCCTATTGATCTCCTCCCTGGCACTACTCCACCCCGGAGCAGAATCTATCCTCTGTCTGCTCCGGAAACACAAGCCATGACAGAGTACATCCAAGAAAATTTAAAAAGGGGATTTATCCGCAAGTCTTCCTCCCCTGCCGGAGCAGGGTTCTTCTTTGTCTCCAAAAAAGACGGTTCCTTACGACCATGCATTGATTACCGCGGTCTTAATAAAATCACTATAAAAAAACGCTATCCCCTGCCTCTTATCTCGGAACTCTTTGACCGCCTACGTGGCGCCAACATCTTTACCAAATTGGATTTAAGAGGTGCATATAATCTCATCCGCATCAGGGAAGGGGACGAGTGGAAGACCGCGTTTAACACCAGAGACGGACACTTTGAATATCTGGTTATGCCCTTTGGGGTTTGCAACGCCCCTGCCGTCTTCCAGGACTTTGTAAATGAAATTTTTCGTGATTTATTACATACTTGTGTTGTGGTCTACTTGGACGATATTTGGATTTTCTCTTCTAACCTAGAAGAACACCGCCGTCATGTCCGCATGGTTCTTCAGAGACTCCGGGACAATCAGTTATATGCCAAGATGGAGAAATGTCTCTTTGAATGCCAATCTCTTCCCTTCCTAGACTATTTAGTCTCTGGCCAGGGACTTCAAATGGACCCGGACAAACTGTCGGCCGTCTTAGATTGGCCATGTCCCTCCGGACTCCGAGCTATCCAACGTTTCTTGGGGTTTGCCAATTACTACAGACAATTTATTCCACATTTTTCCACCATTGTGGTCCCAACCAAGAAAAACGCCAACCCTAAGTCCTGGCCTCCTCAAGCGGACGAGGCGTTCAACCGTCTCAAAACTGCCTTTTCTTACCCTTCTCACTGGAGGTAGACGCCTCCTCGGTGGGAGCCGGAGCTGTACTCCTACAGAAAAACTCTTCCGGACATGGCGTTACTTGTGGTTTCTTTTCTAGGACCTTCTCTCCGGCGGAGAAAAATTACTCCATTGGTGATCGAGAACTACTGGCCATAAAACTGGCCCTCGAGGAATGGAGGCACCTGCTGGAGGGGTCCAAATACCCAGTTATTATATACACTGATCACAAGAATCTCTCTTATCTTCAGTCTGCCCAACGGCTGAACCCTCGCCAGGCTAGGTGGTCGTTGTTTTTTGCCCGTTTTAACTTTGAGATTCATTTTCGTCCTGCTGACAAGAACATCAGGACTGACGCCCTCTCTCGTTCCTCGGATGCCTCTGAAATGGGAGCCTCCCTGCAACACATTATTCCTCCTGAGTGTCTGATCTCCGCTTCCCCAGCTTCCATCAGACAAACTCCTCCTGGAAAGACCTTCGTCCCTCCACGTCAGCGCCTCAGGATTCTCAGGTGGGGACACTCCTCACACCTCGCCGGCCATGCTGGCGTCAAAAAGTCCATCCAGCTCATCTCTCGTTTTTATTGGTGGCCTACCCTGGAAGCAGATGTTGCTGATTTTGTTCGGGCTTGTACAGTCTGTGCCCGGGACAAAACTCCTCGTCAGAAGCCTGCCGGTCTCCTTCATCCTCTGCCTGTTCCTGAGCTACCATGGTCTCAGATTGCTATGGACTTCATTACAGACCTGCCGTTATCCCATGGCAACACAGTTATTTGGGTGGTCGTTGATCGTTTCTCCAAGATGGCACATTTTATTCCACTTCCAGGTCTTCCTTCAGCGCCACAGTTGGCGAAACAATTTTTTGTGCACATTTTTCGCCTTCACGGGCTTCCCACGCATATCGTCTTGGATAGAGGCGTTCAATTTGTGTCGAAATTCTGGAGGGCCCTCTGTAATCAGCTCAAAATCAAATTAAACTTCTCGTCTTCCTATCATCCCCAATCCAATGGGCAAGTAGAGAGAGTTAACCAGGTTCTTGGTGACTATTTGCGACATTTTGTTTCCTCCCGCCAGGATGATTGGGCCGATCTTCTACCATGGGACGAATTCTCGTACAATTTCAAAGTCTCTGAGTCCTCCGCTAAATCCCCGTTCTTTGTGGTGTACGGCCGTCACCCTCTTCCCCCCCTCCCCACTCCCACGCCTTCTGGTTTGCCCGCTGTTGATGAGGTGACCCGGGACTTCTCCACCATCTGGAAAGAGACTCAAGAATCCCTCATACAGGCCTCATCCCGGATGAAGAAACATGCCGACAAAAAAAGAACAACTCCTTCTGTCTTCACTCCTGGAGACAAAGTGTGGCTCTCCGCCAAGTATATTCGCTTCCGTGTCCCCATTTATAAACTGGGACCAGGTTATCTTAGACCCTTTAAAATCAAGTGCCAAATCAACCCTGTCTCCTACAAACTCCTTCTTCCCCCTTCTCTCCGTATTCCCAATGCTTTTCATGTCTCTCTCCTTAAACCGCTTATCCTTAACCGCTTCTCTCCCAAGGTTGATGCTCCTACTCCTGTCTACGGGTCCTCAGATGTCTTCTCGGTTAAAGAAATTCTTGCATCCAAGACGGTCAGAGGTAAAAAAATGTTTCTTGTAGATTGGGAGAATTGCGGTCCAGAGGAGAGGTCATGGAAACCCGAGGATAACATCCTCGACAAGGACCTTATTTACAAATTTTCTGGTTCAAAAAAGAGGGGGAGACCCAAGGGGGGGGGGGGGTACTGTTACGCCGAGCGCTCTGGGTCCCCGCTACTCCCCAGAGTGCTCGCAGCGTTCTCCTGTTCGCAGCGCCCCGGTCAGACCCGCTGACCGGGTGCGCTGCGATAATGTCCCCAGCCGGGATGCGATTCGCGATGTGGGACACGCCCGCTCGCGGTGCGCATCCCGACCCGCTTACCAGACTCGTTCCCCATCTGTGCTGTCCCGGCGCGCGTGGCCCCGCTCCCTAGGGCGCGCGCGCTGGCTCTTTGCGATTTAAAGGGCCAGTGCGCCACTGATTGGCACATGGTTTTAATTAGTATGTTCACCTGTGCACTTCCCTATATTACCTCACTTCCCCTTCACTTCCTTGCCCGATCTTGTTGCCATTGTGCCAGTGAAGGCGTTCCTTGTGTATCCCAAGCCAGTATTCCAGACCTCTTGCCGTTGCCCCTGACTACGGTCCTTGCTGCCTGCCCTGACCTTCTGCTACGTCCGACCTTGCTCTTGCCTAATCCCTTGTACCGCGCCTATCTCAGCAGTCAGAGAGGTTGAGCCGTTGCCGGTGGATACGACCTAGTTGCTACCGCCGCTGCAAGACCATCCCGCTTTGCGGCGGGCTCTGGTGAAAACCAGTAGCAACTTAGAACCGGTCCGCTGGCACGGTCCACGCCAATCCCTCTCTGACACAGAGGATCCACCTCCAGCCTGCCGAATCCTGACAATTACTTAACAGATCGAACCTGACAGCTCACAGACGTCTTCCTTCCCAGCTCTATCTGTATGCTGCTGCTGCTATCTCTATGGGATCAGGATATATAGTAGTTATACACCTCCCCTCCAGCTCTATCTGTATACTGCTGCTATCTCTATGGAATGAGGATATATTGTAGTCATGCATCCATCCTGAGGGTGTTTTTTCACATTGCGTTTTTTGCCGCTTATTTTCAGTTTTTGTCATGATACTCCGGCCCAGTGGTCGTCACACTACACATTTGGAGCCTCCAGCGCTGCCCCCGCGACAAGACCTCTTATTCCCTATCCTTTGGATAGGGGATAAACTGTATTAGGGCCGGAGTACCCCTTTAACCCCAGTGCATATTAAGGGATATAAAAATTGAAATTTTTAGGTGTATTAGCCATTTTAATCTCCTTTGAGTCTCCTCTAGTCCTATATCAATTCTCTATTTCCTAGATAATTTGTTCCCTATGGCGATACACTGTAGGAGATGATTTTTCCTCCAAGGAGCAGAGAGAGGATGAGGATGATTTATATACAGATGTGGGATGTGAGAGATATGGGAATTTGCTTGATAGAATGGATTTACATAGTTGAGGGCTTTAACTAAAGGATGAGAATAATCAAATGCAAGGATGATGGAGAACAAGACACAATGTATAAATGCAACGTCTATCTAAAGAGAACTCCAGGCATATAAGGGACCCATGGTTCAGTTACCATATCTACGCCTCAAATGGGTCCTGAGGTGGCAAAATAAAATGCAAGGTAACGTGTCAGTTATTTACAGTTTTCTTGGGCCCCTGAAGAGAAGGGCCCAATTCAGGTTGGCCTCATAGTGGCCATTCAGTGTAACAAACCGGGACCTTGGGTGAACAATCTATGACACAGATTCTTCTCTTTCTTGTGACCCATGGGTGTCATACTCTGCCACTTCAGGCTTGGCACTAGGCAGAACACAGGGCAACAGTTTTGCTCAACCTGTTTCTTTAGGGGAATTGAATATTCAAAAAACGAGTATTTGAAACAAAAATATGCAGTGACATATGAGGGTAGCACCAGTGCCTTGGGCACGGCCAATTGTAGTTATATCCTTGGCATAGCATATCTTCTGACATGACTGGCCAGATGCTTTTTGCTTTCCTAAACAAAGGGACAACACCCATTTGTAAAGCACCCAACTCCTTCAGGGTAGTAACACATCCCCAGTGTATTTCAAACTGCGGATGCGCCGTCGGCAGTAACAAAAGCTAGCTCCCTGCTGCAGCTGTGTGTCAGCGGTCACAAAGAGCTACCTAGCCGCAGCAGAGAGTCCACTCTTGTGACTTTTGTAGGCGCATCCGCAGTGTCAAATACACTGCGGATGCACTCCGTGTGACCCTAACCTTAAATAGCATTTGTCTTTAAAAAGTGATGTTCACTCCTAATTTTGTGTCTTTTCTTAATTAGCGCTTGTGTTCATTTTCTCTCTACAGCTGTACTGAGTGGGCAGGAGCTCAGCTGCCTTCACCTAGCTGCCCCTTCTCCCCTCTCGCAGCATAATAATTAATATCATAAACAGACTGAAGCAGAAAGACTCCAGCTTTATCCCCCTCCTCCCCCTCTCCCTTTTCATCTTCCTCGTGTAGGGGAGACAGAAGTAAAGCTTTGCGGAATACTGAGGTACTTGTGGTCCTCTACCACGTAAGAAGGCGTTAGTGTTAAAATTGGCACAAGGCAGTGTTTCCCAACCAGGGTGCCTCCAGATGCTGCAAAACTACCAACTCCCAGCATGCCCGGACAGCCGTGGGCTGTCCGGGCATGCTGAGAATTGTAGTTTTGCAACAGCTGGAGGCACACTGGGTTAAAAACAACAGCCTATACCGAGTAGGCCATCAATAAAATACAGTTAGTCTCGGCTCTAGAAATTATAGAAAGTGAAGACATCTGCGGAAATGTCACGTCTGATGCTCGTTCCTGCTCGGCTACAATCTCCTCCATATTGTTTGATTTAGCTTTAATTAGACTGGATAACATTAACCCCTTAAGGACCAGGCCATTTTACACCTTAGGACCAGAGCGTTTTTTGAACATCTGACCACTGTCAATTTAAGCATTAATAACTCTAAGACGCTTTTACCTATCATTCTGATTCCAAGATTGTTTTTTCGTGACATATTCTACTTTATGTTATTGGTAAAATTTTGTCGATACTTGCATCGTTTCTTAGTGAAAAATTCCAAAAAATTCCAAATTCCTGAAAATTTTGCATTTTTCTAACTTTGAAGCTCTCTGCTTGTAAGGAAAATGGATATTCCAAATAATTTTTTTTTTATTCACATATACAATATGTCCACTTTATGTTTGCATCATAAAATTTACGAGTTTTTACTTTTGGAAGACACCAGAGGGCTTCAAAGTTCAGCAGCAATTTTCCAATTTTTCACAAAATTTCCAAAATCACAATTTTTCAGGGACCAGTTCAGGTTTGAAGTGGATTTGAAGGGTCTTCATCTTAGAAATACCCCATAAATGACCCCATTATAAAAACTGCACCCCCCCAAAGTATTCAAAATGACATTCAGTAAGCGTTTTAACCCTTTAGGTGTTTCACAGGAATAGCAGCAAAGTGAAGGAGAAAATTCACAATCTTCATTTTTTACACTTGCATGTTCTTGTAGACGCAATTTTAGAATTTTTACAAGGGGTAAAAGGAGAAAATGTATACTTATATTTGTAGCCCAATTTCTCTCGAGTAAGCACATACCTCATATGTCTATGTAAATTGTTCGGCGGGCGCAGTAGAGGGCTCAGAAGCGAAGGAGCGACGAGGGGATTTTGGAGAGTACGTTTTTCTGAAATGGTTTTTGGGGGGCATGTTACATTTGGGAAGCCCCTATGGTGCCAGAACAGGAAAAAATACCCACATGGCATACCATTTTGGAAACTAGACCCCTTGAGGAACGTAACAAGGAATAAAGTGAGCCTTAATACCCCACAGGTGTTTCACGACTTTTGCATATGTAAAAAAATGTTAAAAAAATTTCACTAAAATGTGTGTTTCCACCCATATTTCACATGTATGCAAGGGTTAATAGCAGAAAATACCCCCCAAAATTTGTAACCCCATCTCTTCTGAGTATGGAGGTACCCCATAAGTTGACCTGAAGTGCACTACGGGCGAACTACAATGCTCAGAAGAGAAGGAGTCATATTTGGCTTTTTGAGAGCAAATTTTGCTCGGGGGCATGTCGCATTTAGGAAGCCCCTATGGTGCCAGGACAGCAAAAAATACCCACATGGCATACCATTTTGGAAACTAGACCCCTTGAGGAACGTAACAAGGAATAAAGTGAGCCTTAATACCCCACAGGGGTTTCACGACTTTTGCATACGTGAAAAAAAAAAAATTTTCACAAAAATGTGTTTCCCCCCAAATTTCACATTTTTGCAAGGGTTAATAGCAGAAAATACCCCCAAAAATTTGGAACCCCATCTCTTCTGAGTATGGAGGTACCCCATAAGTTAACCTGAAGTGCACTATGGGCGAACTACAATGCTCAGAAGAGAAGGAGTCATATTTGGCTTTTTGAGAGCAAATTTTGCTCGGGGGGCATGTCGCATTTAGGAAGCCCCTTTGATGCCAGGGCAGCAAAATAACCCCCACATGGCATACCATTTTGGAAACTAGACCCCTTGAGGAACGTAACAAGGGGTACAGTGAGCAATTACCCCCCACTGGTGTCTGTCAGATCTTTGGAACAGTGGTTTGTACAACATTTTTAATTTGCACAGCCCACTGTTCCAAAGATCTGTCAGACACCAGTGGGGTGTAAATTCTCACTGCACCCCTCATTACATTCCGTGAGGGGTGTAGTTTCCGAAATGGGGTCACATGTGGAGTTTTGTTTTTTTGGCGTTTGTCAAAACCGCTGTAACAATCAGCCACTCCTGTGCAAATCACCTCAAATGTACATGGCGCACTCTCCCTTCTGGGCCTTGTTGTGCGCCCCCAGAGCACTTTGCGCCCACATATGGGGTATCTCCGTAGTCGGGAGAAATTGCATTACAAATTTTGGGGGGCGTTTTTCCCTTTTACCTCTTGTCAAAATGAAAAGTATGGGGCAACACCAGCATGTTAGTGTAAAAAAAAATTTTTTTACACTAACATGCTGGTGTAGACCCCCAACTTCACCTTTTCATAAGGGGTGAAAGGAGAAAAAGCCCCCCAAAATTTGTTAGGCAATTTCTCCTGAGTACGGCGATACCCCATATGTGACCCTAAACTGTTGTCTTGAAATACGACAGGGCTCCAAAGTGAGAGAGCTCCATGCGCATTTGAGGCCTGAATTAGGGATTTGCATAGGGGTGGACATAGGGGTATTCTACGCCAGTGATTCCCAAACAGGGTGCCTCCAGCTGTTGCAAAACTCCCAGCATGCCTGGACAGTTAACGGCTGTCCGGCAATACTGGGAGTTGTTGTTTTGCAACAGCTGAAGGCTCCATTTTGGAAACAGTGGCGTACCAGACGCTTTCATTTTTATTGGGGAGGGGCGAGGGGCCGTGTAGGGGTATGTGTATATGTAGTGTTTTTTACTTTTTATTTTATTTTGTGGTAGTGTAGTGTAGTGTAGTGTTTTTAGGGTACAGTCACACGGGCGGGGGGTTACAGCGAGTTTGAGCTGCCGTGCAAAATTTGCTGCATCGCAAACTTGCAGCCTGATACTCACTGTAAGCCCCTGCCCATGTGAATGTACCCTGTACATTCACAGGGGGGGGGGGGGGGGGGACCTCCAGCTGTTATAAAACTACAACTCCCAGCATGCACAGTCCATCAGTGCATGCTGGTAGTTATAGTTTTGCAACAGCTGGAGGCACACGGGTTGGGAAAAACACTGAGTTAGGAAACAGACAATGTTTCCCAACCAGTGTGCCTCCTGTTGTTGCAAAACCACAACTCCCAGCATTCTCAGGCATGCTGGGAGTAGTAGTTCGGCAACATCTTTAGAGCCAGATGTTGCCGAACTACAACTCCCAGCATGCTTGGAGTTGTAGTTTTGCAACATCTGGAGGACTACAGTTTGCAGACCACTAATACAGTGGTTCCCAATCTGTGCCCTTCCAGATGTTGCAAAACTACAACTCCCAGTATGCCAAAACTGTCCAGGCATGCTGGGAGTTGTGGTTCTGCAACATCTGAAGGGCCAGATGTTACAGAACTACAACTCCCAGCATGCCTGGACAGTAATGGCATGCTGAGAATGTGTAGTTTTGCAACATCTGGAAGGGCACAGTGGTCTCCAAACTGTGGACCTCCAGATGTTGCAAAACTACAACTCCCAGCATGCCCAGACGCCAAGGGCTGTCTGGGCATGCTGGGAGTTGTAGTTTACAAGGTCCCATTACAGCAATGCATGTCGCTTTACGGCGACGTGCATTGCTGTAAAGGGCCCGACCGCGGCTGAAGATCCACTCACCTGTCGCCGCTGCCACCGTCTCCGCCGCCGGGATCCGGGTCTTCAGGGACGAGGTAAGTATCGGGGCTGGGCCCCAGCACTCCCCCGTCCCCCGCCGCGTCCTCCGGTCTTCCTCCCGTCCTCTCCGGACTTCAAGGGGCTGGGCAGGACGGGAGGAAGTAACCTCCCCCCCCCCCCCTGCGATTGGTCGGTTAGTTAACCGACGGATCGCAGGGGGATCGGAGGAGGTGGCAGGCTTGCCACCTCGCTCCTAGGCTCCAGCATGGTCCTGGCTGTCTGTGACAGCCGGGATCATGCAAAATTACCGGGCGGTCAGGTCCCAGAGACCCGATCAGCCCGGTATCGCCGCAGATCGCAAGGGCGATTTCCCTTGCGATTTGCGGCGATCGCCGACATGGGGGGCCTGCATGGCCCCCCTCGGCGTTTGCCCTGGATTCCTGCTGAAGGATTTCAGCAGGCATCTGGTTCCGATCTCTGCCCGGCGAGCCGCAGAGACCGGAAAACGCCATGACGTTGTAGAACGTCATTGGTCCTTAAGGCCCAGGGTGCCATGACGTTCCACAACGTCATTGGTCCTTAAGAGGTTAAACTAAATCAAACTCCTTTAATGAAACATGTTCAGACGGTAGACCGCCCGTACAGAAACAAGGGGCCCGGGTCACCATTAGAGCTACTTTATTTTACATTAATGATGAATTATTTCTGCCCCCCACCTTAAAGGGGTACTCCAAAGGCCAAAAAAATGTTTTCATATCAACTGGTACCAGAAAGTTATACAGATTTGGAAATTACTTCTGTATAAAAATCTTAACCCTTCCAGTACTTATCAGCTGCTGTATGCTCCACAGGAAGTTGTGGTGTTCTTTCCAGTCTGACCACAGTGCTCTCTGCTTCCATGTCTGGAACTGTCCAGAGAAAGATAGGTTTGCTATGGGGCTTTACCCCGGCTCTGGACAGTTCCTGACACAGTCAGAGGCGTCAGCAGAGAGCTCTGTGGTCAGACTGGAAAGAACTAAATAACTTCCTCTGGAGCATACATCAGCTGATAAGTACTGGAATAGTTAAGAGTCTTAAATGGACATAACATAAAAATCTGTATAACTTTCTGACACGCTAGCTTCTAAGTACTTTATGGCATCTAGGGGCAAACTTCCTTACTGCCATGTTGCCAGGGTCGGCATTAGGGGAAATAGGGTAATGAAGAGACAGGGGGTGTAATAAAGAGGCAGGCAGATGTAATGAAGAGACAGGGGTAGTAATAAGGAGTCGGGTGTGTAATGAAGAGACAGGGGTGTGTAATGAAAAGAAACGGGGGTGTTATGAAGAAAAGGGGGTGTATAATGGGGAGATAGGTGAGTGTAATGGGGAGTAAGGGAAGTGTAATGAAGAGACAGGCGAGTGTAATGAAGAGACAGGAGAGTGTAATGAAGAAACAGTGTGTAATAAAGAGACGGAAGTGAAATTCTTGTCTGGGCTACATTTTCGATGTCTACTGCAAAAAAAAAACAAGACATAACTGGTTTGTAAAACACTGATATACCTAGTAATTCACAGTTTCTTGTAAGGAGGACACCTGACAGTCTCTCGGGGTTCATCCACAGTTCTCAATTACTCCTCTGAAACTCCTCCTGCATACAGATCAGTCGGACACGCTGAAAATGTGCATCTTGTGTCAGAAATGGTTAAAACATCCTGATTTCCATTCGATATCCCCGGATAACCCACTCTCATCTTCCGATAGACGGATCTGCTCACGGTAATAAGAATATTAAGGCAGAACATCGCTCCCGCAGGAACGCCAGCCATTTAATACCAGTTCAGAATAAAAGCTGTTTCCATCAAACGAATAAACTATGAAAGATACTTGACGGTCGGGACACGAATGTGAAGTGAAATCCAGCGGACACAGAGATGGAAAAGAATAATCAGGAGGTTGGGAAGGTTGGGTTAATGTACAGACAGGCGTCTCACGGCCATAAAGGGTATGCAGCACATTATGTCTACACTATTTCATCCAGCATTGCTTGGGATTTCTTTTAATTTTCATGCCTCCATGTCGTGATGGTAATGGTGCATAAAGATTTACTATTCATTTCCCACCTACATTAACAAGAAGAATTTATAACAGGATAAACAATCCCTGGTAGCCCAGTGGTACAGTGACAGGTCCAGGGTGGCCCAGAGATACAGAGTTTTTTTTTTCTTTTTTAATATACAATAATTTAATTAAATCTGTGGTAACACAAAACATTTTAAATAAAAGAGAAGATACATTTTTAGAAATCAAGAACTATTTGCTTCCAATTATTTACTATCTATCAAAAATCCATACGGATGTAACAAAAAAAATCCCTGGGCGCCCAATAATATCGGGCATTGGGGCAATAAGTAGTCACCTTTCTCACTACGTTGATTTATTTTTGAATGAATATGCTTTTTTTTACTTTGGACGAGTGCGTTATACTCTAATATCATTGAAGAGAAGGGATTGTGTGCAATAGAATATTTTTTAAATAATGACCCACTTATAGGTGACATCCAATCCAATTTTATATTAGAATCTATCAAATTCATATTATATCACAATATTTTTTCTTTTGATCAGAAAATATACAAACAGACCAGGGGCTGTGCGATGGGAACTTGTTTCGCCCCAAGTTACACAAACTTGTATAGGGGCCATTCGAGACCCTATTCATCGCACATTCCCCATGGTTCCACTGGAACATTTTATATTTTAAGCATTTTATAGATTACCTGTTTTTTTATATGGAGGGGCAGCCCTGAGGAAGCTACACAATTTGTTGACTTTTTAAATAATAATGATTGGGGTTTGAATTTTACTGTGAACTTCTCTGAGGAAAAAATAGTGTTTTTACATCTGGAAATTTTTTAAAAGCAAGACAATACCATTGGTACACGAACACACTTTAAAGGTGTTGATGTGAATAGTTTTTTAGACTTTGACAGTTGCCACTATCCTAAGTGGCTCCAAAATATCCCTTATGGGCAATATCGCAGGATAAGAAAAAATTTTAGCTCTCCACAAGATTACTGGGACCAATCTAAAATTATTTTTAAATGCTTTCGGGAGAAAAAAATATCCTAAAGAATTATTAAAAAATGCATTTTTGAAAGCAGGTTCTTCCCAACAAATTAATTTAATAAAATATAACAGCAACAAAGATAAAAATGAAAATTCTAAAAATAACAAATTTAAATTAAATGTTATTACTACTTATAACTGTGCCACACAAAAAATACGAGATATATTTAAAGGGGTATTCCAGGCCAAAACTTTTTTTTATATATCAACTGGCTTTGGAAAGTTAAACAGATTTGTAAATTACTTTGATTAAAAAATCTTAATCCTTCCAAAAGTTATTAGCTTCTGAAGTTTTCTGTCTAACTGCTCAATGATGATGTCACGTACCGGGATCTATGCATGATGGGAGAATATCCCCATAGGAGCAGGACAGTTCCCGGGACGTGAGTCATCAGAAAGCAGTTAGACAGAAAACAGCAACTCAACTTCAGAAGATAATAACTATTGGAAGGATTAAGATTTTTTAATAGAAGTAATTTACAAATCTGTTTAACTTTCCGGAGCCAGTTGATATATAAAAAAAAGTTTTGGCCTGGAATACCCCTTTAATAAACATTGGCCAGCAGTATATAAAGATCCTATTTTACAGAAAATACTTCCCAAAAAACCTGGACTTGCCTTCAGACGAGCGAGGACCCTCCGAATACGTTCTAGCACAAATAATATGTCAAATGAATGTGTCTCTCTGTTAATTGAAGGTACATTTCCATGTAATAAAACTAGATGCTTATGTTGTTTCTGTGAATTGTCCCCTTCATAAAATCTATCAAGTCCCATTACACAGGTGAAAAATTCACTCTTAAAGGCCGCTTTAAATGTTCCTCTATGTATGTGGTCAATTTGATCACCTGCATATGTGGGCTGCAGTATGTGGGCCGTACGATCTATACTGGCCCGCATGAATAAACACAGGCCCAATATAAATAAAAAATTCCAATTGCATAGTGTATCACGCCATGTTACTGCCAAACACGGCGAAGAGTGTATTTCAATTAAATTTTGCATTCTGGAATCCATACCTGTTGAACATCCATACCGCTACCAATGATTAATTAACCGGGAGTGCTTCTGGATTTTCAGGTTAAATTCTCTTTGGCCCCTTGGCTTGAATGAGATTATTGAAAAAAACACATAGCAAGTATTTGTCATGTCTGTCCTGGTCTGTGTTCACACACAACTATTGGATTTGCTGTGTGTGTAAAGTTTTATGTTCCCTGGTCAGGGAATATTTAATGTCTCTGGCTTTTTTAGCCTCAGCCTCTGTTAGCCAATTACCTTTATGGAGTGTCTATTTAATGTCAGCCCAGTCTAGCCTTTGGGCTGGTGATTGACTTCATTTCATCCTGACTTGCTAACATGCTGGACATGTTGCTGGTGATTAACTTCCTTTACTGATGGACTTCCTGATGTCTAGCTGCTAACATGCTCGCTATGCTGCTAATGTAGGCTTGGTGAAACACTCTTTGTTTGAGCTTTTAATCTATTATCTCTGTCTTAGCATGCACTTTTTATTTTCTGGTTTTAGCCATGTTAGGTGGCATGCTCTTAGTGGATTTTAGGCTGTGTTTGTTTAGTCGGTTTTAGAATTTGCTTATCCTTTCTGCTATGTGTCTGTTCACACTGTGTTTTCTCTTTTATCCGTTTATGAGAAGTTCTGTGTTTGATATTTCTATTTTCCTACTGGACCAGCATCCTGACCACACGGTGGAGTGTGCTGCTGGCCAGTAGTCTATTTGGATTTATTATTAATGGCTGTTACGCTGAGCACTCCGGGCCCCCTGCTGGCCTCGAAGCGCTCACAGCGTGTGTCCCCAGGCAGCGCTCCGGCGTCACAGCGTGTGCATCCCTGCTCTCTAGGGCGCGGGACTCTTAGATCTTAAGGACCAGAGCACAGGTGATTGGTGCCTGGTCCAAAGTGGTTCATTAAGCTTTGTGAGAGGGAGTGCTGTTTGGACTTAATTAGGCCTCAGCTGTGCACTGCCTATAAGTACCGTCTCCTCCCTCAGCCTCCTGCCGGATATTTGTTGCCTTTGTGCCTGAGAGAAAGCATTCCTTGCTCCTGTGTTACCCTGCCTGTTGCCGTTCCCGTTGCTATTGACTTCCGCCTTTGAACCTGAGCCGCCTGCCCTGACCATTTGCTACGTCTGACTACGCCTTTGCCTGATCCTCTTGTACCTTGCCTTATCTCAGCAGCCAGAGAGGTTGAGTCGCTACTGGGTGGAATGACCTTGGGGTTACTTGCCGCAGCAAGTCCATCCCGCTTTGCGGCGGGCTCTGGTGAAAACCAGTAACTCCTTAGACTCTGTTCCCCTGGTACGGCCCACATCATCACCTCTCTGGCACAGCGGATCCACCACCAGCCTCCGCTACCAGCCCGAATCCTGACAATGGCTACTCCTATAGTGGAGTGGAGTGTCCAGTTTGTGTGTTCAGTGTGAACAGTGTTCTATAAATATATCCTGTGTATCTAGGCATCCCTATTACCTGTCCATGGGGACTTCGTGTCTACTGGAGGTTTGCATAGGGAATGTGAATATTTCTGATTAGCTATAGATCCCTGTTTCTGGTCCATAGTGACTTTGTGTCTACTGGATGTTCTGGGGGATTATGCTATATTCCTGTCTGTTCCTAAAGTCTGCTGACTTATCCATTTTCCTGTCTGGTGTTTTGAACTCAGTATATTAGTTCTTGATTTCAGATCTTTGGAGTGCATGACTACTGAACTTTAGTGTCCACTGTTCATGACCATGGATCTATAGTATCCTCTGTTCACTACCACTGAGTCCTCTGTTCATGTCCGCTGATCTATAGGGTCCCTGACAGTATTTTGAGATATTTTTTTGTAACTAATTATTCTTATACATTCCTAAATATATATATATATACATATATATATATATATATATATATATATATATATATATATATACACATATTGTATACATTTTTTTAACCTTTTTATGCTTGGTAATACTATGTACTATTTTATGAATCAGGTAATTTTACGAATCAGGTGATGTTTTCAGTGATGTCATTTCCTGTGATGTAGCTAAGTATTTAAATGAATTATTTTCTTCTGTCATACATGTCTGATGACGAGGGCAGCTCACCCTTGAAACGCGTTACATGTAATTTTGTATGAATAAACTCGATCTCTCTTACCCTATTCCGGTTCCAGGATAGCGCTTCATTTGTTCCTTATCCTTTGCACGCTTCCAGCGTGCCTCTTCCTTCATACTTGTGCTCACGAATGTATGAATGGAGCCAGCAGCAGTCCGTGAGGGAACCACCAGTACCTGCATGTCCAGCCAGGATCTGCATTTATCAAGCCTACTGAGCATTGTGCCACCTTGTTTGCACAACAACACCTTGTGGGTAAATTTCAATCAGTGCATTCTCATGAAGTACTTTTACATACTTCCCATTGGAGCACTCTCTCATCTCTTTTTAGCTGTTGGCCCAAGAGATGGTGTTCCGTCCCTGGAGTTCCCAGTCAGTCCTGGTGGACCATTGGTGCAGTGCTCAGTCCCCAATGGGCCAGTGGTGGAGCTCCCAGTCCCTGCTGGACCATTGGTGCAGTGCTAAGTCCCTGGTGGACCAGTGGTTCACTGCCAAGTCTATGGTGGACCAGCGGTACAGTGCTCAGTCTCTGGTGGACAAGTGGTGGAGTACCTAGTCCCTGGTCGACCAGTGGTGGAGTGCCTAGTCCCTGGTGGACCAGCTGTTTATAAAAATCTCTTTATGCCTAGTCCCTGATGGACCAGTGGTGGAGTGCCTAGTCCCTGGTCGACCAGTGGTGGAGTGCCTAGTCCCTGGTCGACCAGTGGTGGAGTGCCTAGTCCCTGGTGGACCAGTTGTTTGTAAAAATCTCTTAATACAAATTTCTACTGATCCAAATAATAAATAAAAGTGGATTATTTGATACATAAAATGGTATATTATTTTCTAGTTATTTGCCATTCCTGGACGTGATTTTTATAAGGTCACCATATAGCTTAAGCATTCATCAGTGCAATGATGTTCTCTATAGAATATCCAGTCACCACATGTAAATATGGGCCCCCTATCTATATTTAATATACAATGTACAAGCAATAGACATGGATTCTCTGACGCATAGCATCACCTTATTCCATTATGCCTGGTAAATTCTATCTAGTGACTGGCTGCTCATAGAAGACAGAACATTCTGTCATCAGATCTCCTACAATACATAGTCCTGTGGAAACATGAAAACAGCACATGGGGGCGGAAACCCACTCCAGAGTGAAACCATCAATAAAACAAAAATTACGCTAAAAATAAAATACTCCAGGGTATTCCGACGAGCACCTTGCCTTTGATGTACAGCTCACCCACTCCTCATCTCCAGAGCCACTAAAACCACAACGCTCAAAGCAACAAAGCCCTGAATCCTCCGGTACAGCTGCTCTCCTGCCCATTGATCTGGTACTCAATATTTATAGAAATTATTTAATCCAACAACCATAAAAACATGAACAGAATGTCCAAAAAGTAAGAGGAAAACATAATTATAATTGAAATTATGGATGAGTAAAAAAGTTGTGGATATTTATATATCTTATGCAGTATATGTTATAAACATTATAATACAGCCCCTTATGTACTAGAATATAATTACTATAATACTGCTCCATATGTACAAGAATATAACTACTATAATGCTGCCCCCTATGTACAAGAATATAACTACTATAATACTGCTTCCTATGTACAATAAAACTACTAAAATACTGCTCCTATATACAAGAATATAACTACTATAATACTGCTCTTATATACAAGAATATACCTACTATAATACTGTTCCTATATACAAGAATATAACTACTATAATACTGTCTCCTATATACAAGAATATAACTACTATAATACTGCCTCCTATATACAAGAATATAACTACTATAATACTGCCTCCTATATGCAAGAATATAACTACTATAATACTGCCTCCTATATACAAGAATATAACTACTACAATACTGCTCCTACGTACAGGAATATAACTAATATAATACTGCTCCTATATACAAGAATATAACTCTTATAATATTGCTCCTATATACAAGAATATAACTACTATAATACTTCTCCTATGTACGATAATATAATTACTATAATACTCCTCCTACATAGAAGTATATAACTACTATAATACTGCCCCTATGTACAAGAAGATAAACCAAGTAGTTCTATGGTTGTTAATAATACATAGTAAAATTATTAGGATTATTTGTGAGTGGCGCCATCTCTTCCTTTGCTTAGACAGTGAATATATTATGGATATCTTGGATCACTGCAGGAATTCAGAAGTCAGCTTATTTTAAACGCTTAGAAACAAAAATATTGGGTGAATGGCAACAGAGGAGTCCTTACCAGGGATGGATGTGTTTATTTTTAAGACTCTTGGGTTAAGCTGTGGTTACTCGACCTGTGCTGAGTCCTCAGAGTGTGTGCCGCTCTGTACTACTGTGATCTATAAAAAAGAGGATTTTTTTTACTTTTATCTGTCTAATCCACTGACATTACGTTTATATACCCCTTGTCTGGGGTACGGATTTATTTTTGGCGTCTGATTGCAAATTAAAATACATTTTTGGATCTGGTCTGGGGTGTAAATTTAGTCCTCAGTCTGATCTGGGGATCTGAAATTATTTTAGGGTGTAGTCTATGCTTTGAATTAAAGGTCTGGTCTAATTTTGGGGTCTAGTTTGGGGTCGGAAATACAGGTTGTGTCTAGGGCTTGAATTTTTATTGGTGTCTGGTTTGCGATATAATTAATTTAAGGGGTTTGAGTGGACTAGTGGTCTGGACTGTTTTAAGCCACTCTGCAAATTCTATTTATGTGGCTACCACCACTAGTGTTTCCGAATTCAGAAGCCATGGTTGAAGAGCTAGTTTATGTTCTCAAAGGGGGGCCTCCATCATTACCCATTGACCTGATAGATGATTGAGTTTCTCTACCTGGTGGTTCGGTGATTTTGTGTTATAATGGAAATCCTTTGTTATCCAACTCTGTCCTGACTTCAGCCAAGATGATCCAGACGAAAATCAGCTCGATCGACCTCTTCTCGAAGGAGAATGGTCCATGTTCTTACTATGGATTAATATCAGGATAGACTATTCTGAAGTCTCTCCATACACTAGACCCAGTACTGTTAACAGTTAAACCTCTGAGGCAGGAATGTATTTTACTCCAAGCCTAGACTTCATCTGGTGTCAAGTTCTCAAGTCTGTTGACTCTCAAAGAGACGAAATCTTGACAGGGCCTCCCAAAACCTGTGTGGGAATAGGTGAAGGAATATGACAGATCAAGTTCTTCTGTATAACAGATTACGAAGTTTATTTTTTAAGTAGTTGAAGACACAAGCTGTGTACTCTACAAGAATATAACACCAAAGCCACGTAGATATTATACAAACACTGTCGACAACTGAAACTGGGGAAAGATTAAATAAGACATGGCAGCCAATTGAAAATGCAACTCTGCATCTCTGCCATTGAGTATCTTAATGTTTTTGATAAACATATGCTCTTCGAGCTCTTGGTTTGTTGAGTACATTTGTAATTATTAGTTCTTCATTAGGGCATTTTGTATACCTAAAATTAAGTCCATCTGATGTCCCATTCACATACAATGTGGCCATACAAGTGTATATGTCTTAACTCTTTGAGTTGTAGGTCTAGGTATAACCACCAGATTTGGTCTCCCAAAACCTCATAACACAGTTCATATTCATTCTCCCTCTACTTAGCTTTTCTCCACCACATAGACTTCTTAGAAGCACCTAATGTCAACCACTCATACAAACAGTTCTGAGGGTTAGTATTGGACATATTATTAATAAGGTCACATAGTGCCTCAACCCCGGGACCTCTAGACCTTAGAGGCTAATTGTTCCCTTCAAAACTATCTCCAAATGGGCTTTTCATCTGCTACTTTCATTATTTTGACAGGTTCCGGGCCCAGGATGCTATGGTCCTCTGGAGAAGGGTCATTGTTAGGGTTCTGGCAGTGCATCTACTCTCCTTGCTAGGTCACTCTGTCTTGAAAGGTTTATTTAGATAGAGGTTAAGGCAATGAACTCTTTATCCTGGCTTAAGGAGGTCTGAGCTTTGTTTTTTCTCTGAGGGGACCTGACGAAGAGAGCAGCACACTCTTAAAACTTGTTGTCCTTAGCAATTTTATTATTTTCTAGTCCTGTCCATTCTATCAGGTTAGGTTAACCCTTTCTTCCAATAGCACTAGGAATGCCATTTGGAGACATCCTATTATTGATTGCTGACTCCCAGAGATCATCTGGCACATCGGAGGCTTCACTGCGAGTCCATCTTGATTCATTTACCCTGGGATCCGGGACAGTCTGACCCTGCTGATTGGTCAAAGTGAAGAGAAAATTACCCTCTAATAAGTGCTCAGATCCTTTTTAAACAGCAGAAACTCCTCTTTTATTGGTATGGATCCATAACAATAAAATAGTTATTTTAGCAATTTTTCGGACTTTCTTGCTGTATAAAAAGGATCAGCGCTCCCATTATAGGGTCATTTTTTCTTTACTTTGGCATTTCCTTTGCGGGACTCTTCTTGAAGGATCCTGGGACCTGGCGGCTTAAACCACAGATCCATATACCCTATTAAAGGTGATATGTGCAATTTTCTTGCACATAAGACGAGAGCTTTTTTGGCTGAAACCTGTGTATAACATCATAAGGATAATACACAAGGCCCAAGGTGGTCCTTTTTAACTTGCCCTGCTGATTGGTGACACTGTAGGACCTACAATATCTTATGGCAAAGTCAGTTTAAATTACTTAAGTTGTGAAATGAACACGGTTATTGTTATTTACGGTGATATGGATATGAATATTGACTCTCGCCAGCTTACGATCTCTATTAATTTTATGTCCCATGAAATGTGAAATAGTTGTGATTTTTCATTTTTATGCTTCCGCGGTATTTAGGTTTAGCTGATAGCGCAGTCGTTTTCCCATCTTATGATCCCTGAATGTACCTATGTTTTATAGCAGCTGCTTTGGTGAGCAAATACTTCTTACTTTGTCTCCCAGGAAACATTGTGATGGATGAGGACGGCATAAGAGAGCGATGTAGGAGGGTGCTGGGCAAGACAGGAAAGCGAACTTCAGCCTCACTGAAAATTATATGACAACACCAGGGAATGGATTGCCTTATCAAGGGTTATATATATCAATGGCAACCGATGCATTCAATGGAAAGGGTCTCAGAGACATATTTAAATACAAATTCCCGGGGAATTGCTTCTTAAGTTCTATGATTTGTACCATAAATGGAAACCATAAGTCCAAGAGGAGTCTTCAGTTTATGGACATCACAGTTAGAACATACCAACACGACTGCTGCCTACACGTTTCATGTTTGAGAACATGCAAATACAACTGCTGCCTACATGTTTCATGTTTTAGAACATACAAATACAACTGACGTCTACACATTTCATGTTTGAGAACATACAAAGACGACTGCCGCTTACACGCTTCAAGTTTGAGAACATATAAACACAAATACTCCCTACAGGTTTCATACTTGAGAGCCGCCTTAGCTTCTTAACCCCTTAAGGACCAGGCACGTGAGTGTACGTCCTGGCACCCTGGACTTTAAGGACCAGGCACGTACTGATACGTCCTGGCGTTTTCCGGTCTCTGCCGTGCGCCGGGCAGAGATCGGAAGCGGATGCCTGCTGAAATGCTTCAGCAGGCATCCAGGGCAAACGCCGAGGGGGGACATGTAGGCCCCCCATGGCGGCAATCATCGCAAATCGCGAGGGAAATCGCCCCTGCGATCTGCGGCGATACCGGGCTGATCGGGTCTCTGGGACCCGAGCGCCCGGTAATTTTGCATGATCCCGGTTGTCACAGACAGCCAGGACCATGCTGGAGTATAGGAGCGAGGTGGCAAGCCTGCCACCTCCTCCTATCCCCTGCGATTCCTCGGTTAGCTAACCGACCAATCGCAGGGGGGGGGGGGGGGGTTGCCGAACTACTACTTCCAGCATGCCTGAGAATGCTGGGAGTTGTGGTTTTGCAACAACTGGAGGCACACTGGTTGGGAAACATTGTCTGTTTCCTAACTTAGTGTTTCCCAACCCATGTGCCTCCAGCTGTTGCAAAACTTTAACTACCAGCATGCACTGATAGACCGTGCATGCTGCGAGTTGTAGTTTACCAACAGCTGGAGGTCCCCCCCCCCCCCCTGTGAATGTACAGGGTACATTCACATGGGCAGGGGGCTTACAGTGAGTATCAGGCTGCAAGTTTGCGATGCAGCAAATTTTGCACGGCAGCTCAAACTCGCAGCGGGAAACTCGCTGTAATCCCCCGCCCGTGTGACTGTACCCTAAAAACACTACACTACACTAACACAAAATAAAAAGTAAAAAACACTACATATACACATACGCCTACACAGCCCCCCTCCCCAATAAAAATGAAAAACGTCTGGTACGCCACTGTTTCCAAAACGGAGCCTCCAGCTGTTGCAAAACAACAACTCCCAGCATTGCCGGACAGCCGTTGACTGTCCAAGCGTGCTGGGAGTTTTGCAACAGCTGGAGGCACCTTTTTTACACTAACACGCTGGTATTGCCCTATACTGTTCATTTTGACAAGAGGTAAAAGGGAAAAAAGCCCCCCAGAATTTGTAATGCAATTTCTCCCAACTACGGAGATACCCCATATGTGGGCGCAAAGTGCTCTGGGAGTGCACAACAAGGCCCAGAAGGGAGAGTGCACCATGTACATTTGAGGTGATTTGCACAGGGGTGGCTGATTGTTACAGCGGTTTTGACAAACGCAAAAAAAAAACAAAAAAACACATGTGACCCCATTTCAGAAACTACACCCCTCACGGAATGTAATGAGGGGTACAGTGGTAATTTACACCCCACTGGTGTCTGACAGATCTTTGGAACAGTGGGCTGTGTAAATCAAAAATTTTGTACAGCCCACTGTTCCAAAGATCTGACAGACACCAGTGGGGGTAAATGCTCACTTTACTCCTTGTTACGTTCCTCAAGGGGTCTAGTTTCCAAAATGGTGCTTCCTAAATGCGACATGCCCCACAATACAAAATTTGTTCTCCAAAAGCCAAATATGACTCCTTCTCTTCTGAGCATTGTAGTTCGCCCGTAGTGCACTTCAGGTCCACTTATGGGGTACCTTCATACTCAGAAGAGATGGAGTTACAAATTTTGGGGGGTCTTTTCTGCTATTAACCCTTGCAAAAATGTGAAATTTGGGGGGAAACACACATTTTAGTGAAATTTTTTTACATATGCAAAAGTCGTGAAACCCCTGTGGGGTATTAAGGCTCACTTTATTCCTTGCTACATTCTTCAAGGGGTCTAGTTTTCAAAATGGTATGCCATGTGTTTTTTTTTTTGCTGTTCTGGCACCATAGGGGCTTCCCAAATGCAACATGTCCCCCAAAAACCATTTCAGAAAAACGTACTCTCCAAAATCCCCTTGTCGCTCCTTCGCTTCTGAGCCCTCTACTGCGCCCGCCGAACAATTTACATAGGCATATGAGGTATTTGCTTACTCGAGAGAAATTGGGCTACAAATATAAGTATAAATTTTCTCCTTTTACCCCTTGTAAAAATTAAAAAATTGGGTCTACAAGAACATGCGAGTGTAAAAAATGAAGATTGTGAATTTTCTCCTTCACTTTGCTGCTATTCCTAAAGGGTTAAAACGCTGACTGAATGTCATTTTGAATACTTTGGGGGTGCAGTTTTTATAATGGGGTATTTCTAATATGAAGACCCTTCAAATCCACTTCAAACCTGAACTGGTCCCTGAAAAATAGTGAGTTTGAAAATTTTGTGAAAAATTGCTGCTGAACTTTGAAGCCCTCTGATGTCTTCCAAAAGTAAAAACATGTCAATTTTATGATGCAGTCATAAAGTAGACATATTGTATATGTGAATCAAAAAATTTTTTTATTTGGAATATCCATTTTCCTTACAAGCAGAGAGCTTCAAAGTTAGAAAATGCTAAATTTTAAATTTTTTCATCAAATTTTGTAATTTTTCACTAAGAAACGATGCAAGTATCGACAACATTTTACCTATAACATAAATTAGAATATGTCACGAAAAAACAGTCTCGGAATCAGAATGATAGGTAAAAGCATCCCAGAGTTATTAATGTTTAAAATGACAGTGGTCAGATGTTCAAAAAATGCTCTGGTCCTAAGGTGTAAAATGGCCTGGTCCTTAAGGGGTTAAGTTCTATGATTTGTACCATAAATGGAAACCATAAGTCCAAGAGAAGTCTTCAGTTTATATACATCACAGTTAGAACATACAAACTCGACTGCTGCCTACATATTTAACCCCTTAAGGACCGGAGGTTTTTCCGTTTTTGCATTTTCGTTTTTTGCTCCTTGCCTTTAAAAAATCATAACTCTTTCAAATTTACACCTAAAAATCCATATGATGGCTTATTTTTTGCGCCACCAATTCTACTTTGTAATGACGTCAGTCATTTTGCCCAAAAATCTATGGTGAAGCGGGAAAAAAAATCATTGTGCGACAAAATTGAAAAAAAAAACGCTGTTTTGTAACTTTTGGGGGCTTCCGTTTCTACGTAGTACATTTTTCGGTAAAAATGACACCTGATATGTATTCTGTAGGTCCATACGATTAAAATGATACCCTACTTATATAGGTTTGATTTTGTCGGACTTCTGGAAAAAATCATAACTACATGCAGGAAAATTAATACGTTTAAAATTGTCATCTTCTGACCCCTATAACTTTTTTATTTTTCCGTGTATGGGGCGGTATGAGGGCTCATTTTTTGCGCCGTGATCTGAAGTTTTTAACGGTACCATTTTTGCATTGATAGGACTTATTGATCACTTTTTATTCATTTTTAAATGATATAAAAAGTGACCAAAAATGCACTATTTTGGACTTTGGAATTTTTTTGCGCGCACGCCATTGACCGAGCGGTTTAATTAATGATATATTTTTATAATTCGGACATTTCCGCACGCGGTGATACCACATATGTTTATTTTTATTTTTATTTACACTGTGTTTTTTTTTTTATTGGAAAAGGGGGGTGATTCAAACTTTTAATAGGGGAGGAGTTAAATGATCTTTATTCACTTTTTTTTTTCACTTTTTTTTTGCAGTGTTATAGGTCCCATAGGGACCTATAACACTGCACACACTGATCTTCTATGTTGATCACTGGTTTCTCATAAGAAACCAGTGATCAACGATTCTGCCGGATGACTGCTCATGCCTGGATCTCAGGCACTGAGCAGTCATTCGGCGATCGGACAGCGAGGAGGCAGGTAGGGGCCCTCCCGCTGTCCTGTCAGCTGTTCGGGATGCCGCGATTTCACCGCGGCTATCCCGAACAGCCCACTGAGCTAGCCGGGATGCTTTCGGTTTCACTTTAGACGCGGCGTTCAACTTTGAACGCCGCGTCTAAAGGGTTAATAGCGCGCGGCACAGCGATCAATGCCGCGCGCTATTAGCCACGGGTCCCGGCCGTTGTTAGAGGCCGGGCCCGACCCGCTATGACGCGGGGCCACGCCGTGGCCCCGCGTTATAGATCGGGAGTGGACACATGACGTTCCAGTACGTCATGTGTCCTTAAGGGGTTAAAGTTTGAAAACATACAAATACAAATGCTGCCTACATGTTTCATGTTTGAGAACATACAAACATGACTGCTGCCTACACGTTTCATGTTTGAGAACATACAAATTACAAATGCTGCCTACACGTTCCATGCTTCAGGCAGAAGATAAAGAAAGCTGGAGATGTCTAGGAATAGTCATAGTTTTCCACTTTATTTCAGTTGACTAAAGGTTCAGTCAACTGAAATGATGCGATTGGCTGTACGGGCATGCTGGGAGTTAAAATTTAGCAAAATCTAGATGGCCACATTTTGAGACCACTGGTTTAGAGTCCCTTGTTTTTCAACTTGCAGTGTAGTGGCAGTGATCCTGCCAAGCATCTCTCCATACTACACAACTAAGTGATAAAGCTATGAAGTAGGTGATAGACTGCCCTAGGCTAATAAAACATTATGGCAGTGTAAATAGTTATTTGCCTTTGCAAGACTCAGAATGGTCACTAGAGTGTTTACGCATTAAAGACTGAGCCAGAGTAAAAGCAAACTGTATACCATGGATATAACCAGTCGAAGGCTGGGCAGATCCTCCACTTGCCTTCTGAATTATTTATGCTTTTACAACCAGAGGGAAGAGTTAACCTGTATACGCATATTCCAAGATATGATCTTTCATCAGGAGGCATTGGAAACTCATTAGGAAAACATTATTCTAGATGATTCTGCCATATGTGCCGGTCTGGATCCATAGCACTGAACCAGTCGAAACATCAAATCCTATTCATACCCAGGTTAATAGCCCACACAGAACCACAGAGCTAACAATTCAATGAGTTACTCCAACATTTCTGAGAAAGCTGGGTTACAACATGAATCGCATAGTTGTGTTCTTTTACATAGGCGGCATTATAGAAATTATATTCTTGTACAAAGGAGCAGTATTAAAGTAGTTGTATTCTTGCATATAGGAGGCAGTATTATAGTAGTTCTATTCTTGTATATAGGAGGCAGTATTATAGTAGTTATATTCTTGTATATAGGAGACAGTATTATAGTAGTTATATTCTTGTATATAGAAGCAGTATTATTGTAGTTATATTCTTGTACATAGGAGCAGTATTATAGTAGTTATATTCTTGTATATAGGAGCAGTATTATAGTAGTTATATTCTTGTATATAGGGGCAGTATTATAGTAGTTATATTCTTGTATATAGGAGCAGTATTATAGTAGTTATATTCTTGTATATAGGAGCAGTATTATAGTAGTTATATTCTTGTATATAGGGGGCAGTAATATAGTAGTTATATTCTTGTATATAGGAGCAGTATTATAGTAGTTATATTCTTGTATATAGGAGCAGTATTATAGTAGTTATATTCTTGGATGAGGCCCTCCTGCGTCTCACCCGAGAATGCAGTACCTGAAATAAAGAAAATCCTGCTTGACACGCTAGAACTGGTGAGTGATCCGTCCTTTCACTTCTAATTAGATGTTGCATTATATTAGGTATATTATTGTATATAGGAGCAGTATTATAGTAGTGATATTCTTGTGTATAGGGGCAGTAATATAGTAGTTATATTCTGGTATATAGGAGACAGTATTATAGTAGTTGCAACACTCGCATTTCAGAAGACAGGAACATCTGTGGATGTGGATCCGCTGGACCTGTGTGGCAGATGACTCGGACCGTACCAGGGAGCGTAGTTTAAAGGAGATGTTCGGTGCTCACTTTTCTTATTTTATCCGTTCCGGGCTGAAAAATAATCTCTTACCTGCCTAGGCTCCCCCGATGCTTCAGTACAGGTGTTCGGTCCCCGGGCTATTTGCTTCTTACTTCCCGTTAGCTTGACACATCACACGGAGCTTCAACCTATCACCAGCCGCAGCGATGTCCCGTCTCGGCCAGTGATAGGCTGAAGTTCCGTGTGACGTGCTGGGCTAACAGGAAGTAAGAAGAATACAGCCCGGGGACCGAACGCCTGTACGGGAGCACCAGGGGAGCGTATGAAGGTAAGAGAAAGCTTATTTTCTTTTTTTTTGCAGCCCGAACGGATACAATAAGAAAAGTGAGCACCGGACATGTCCTTTAAGTTCCGCTGGTTTTCACCAGAGCCTGCTACAAAGTGGGATGGGACTTGCTGCGGCAGGCGGCACCCAGGTTGCTACCCCTGGTATGGCTCGACCACACAGTCGGCTGAGGAGATGCGAGGAGGGATAAGGCAGCTCATAGTCAGGATAGCAGAAGGACAAGGCAGGCGGCACAGTAGCGTAGCCAGGACATAGCAGGAGGTCAATAGGCAGGGGGCAGAGGAGCAAGGTCAGGTCACAGAGCAAAGGATCAGATACACGGCTAGGCAACTCTTAGGAATGCTTTCTCTCAGGCACAAGGCAACAAAGATCCGGCAGGGAAGTGTGGGAGGAGGAGGAATTTATTAATGAGCCACAGGTGTACTACACTAAGAGGCGCACTGGCACTCTAAATCTTAAAGCTCCGGAGCAGAGAGGCAGAGGTGGGGGCAGGAGAAGTACCCGGTGAGTGACGGACTGGGCGCGTCCCGAAATGCGAAACCCAGCCCCACTGGCAGCAGCAGGTAACGGGACCATGCGCTCATGGCCAGCGTGTGCGGCCGGAGCGCTTAAAGTAACAGTGGTAATATTCTTGGACATAGGAGTAGTATTATAGAAGTTATATTCTTGTATATAGGCGCAGTATTATAGTCGTTATATTCTTGTATATAGGAGCAGTATTATAGTGGTCATATTCTTGTATATAGTAGTTATATTCTTGTACATAGGAGGAAGTATTATAGTAGTTATATTATTGTACTGTACATAAGGGGCAGTATTATAGTAGTTATATTCTTGTTCATAGGAGGCAGCATTTAAGTGGTTATGTTCTTGCCCATAGGAGGCAGCATTATAGTAGTTAGATTCTAGTTCATGGGAGGCAGCATTATAGTAGGGCTTCTTTTCTTAAATACAGATAGATTTCAGGTAGAGGTAATCACAGTCACAATATAATACAGAGAAATAGTATTACAATGCCGAGCATCTGGTCATCAGTAGCCGACACACATTCTCAGCATCTATAAATAGGGATGTAACCAATCATGAGAAACGGAGCTGTCAATCTTTATTTGTTGGCTTTGTGAGATTTACAATGCTGGATGGTGAAATGTTTTTTCAGGGCTGACTCAATGTATGTTGATCAGTCAGCAAGAGATGTGACCTGTCCTAAGGTGCCCCAAGGTCGGATAACTAATCATCAAGTATGTAAAGATGCCCTTTAACAGATATTAGGCAGAAAGCACAAGATCAGAGGAATTTAGTTTAGCATGAGGGTATGTAATTCTGCACCTATGGTGGGGTGGTGGTGGTAAACGTATCATGCCCCTTTTCTGTTCTACTTTGTATGACAAAAAGTGGGAAGGACTGCATCTTGAGACTAGATCCATTAGGAAATCAAAACTTGTATAGCCCTGACTCCCAAACCTGACCCTGGGGGCAAACACTTGTTTTTCTAGCATATCCGTGAGAACTTTTTGGATCAGTCTTACACTGGCCCTGCTAAAGGCATACCTTTGCACTCTATATGGGGGGAACCTTAGGCCCCATTCACCCATTGGAATATCCATCCAGAGAAATTACTGGCAGATAATTTGTATACAGCAGCTGCTGCCAATATCAATCTGTGCTATGACCGTATGGACCTGCGATGTCCCCATTGACAGCAATGCAGTCTGTGTGGAATTCCGTCAACAGAATGAACATGTTCATTATTTTGTCAGGTCCAAAATTGGGATTTTCCACAGTGTGAACAGGTCCATGGAAAATATATTGTCATCCAATGTTAAAATCTTGCAGTGGAATTTCCAAGCAGAGTTCAGCTTGGAAATTCTGCACTGTGAACGGAGCCTTTTGGCTCTAGGTATAGAATCACTGAAGTACTGTGAATGCTGTGGTAACTGTTATAGGAGCTTTCTGGGAACACTTTGGGTATTAATACTGACAGTTATCTAAATCACTGGGACACTCTTGGGGGAGGGTCACTATGGCACTGTATATAGGAAGCACTTGTACTGTTTGTGATGAAACTGGCACTGTAAATAGGAGGAAACAATTTGTGTATTATTATTGGCAGCTCTCTATCACTTATTTTTTTAATGTGGGAACTCTACTAATGCACAAGGATACATTGTGGCACTTAATAGCAGCATCCCTGGGCTCTCTTAGGGTAGGGCACTATAGCATGGTTGTATATAGGCCGCACATGTACTGTTTGTAAAGACACTTGACAATGTTTATAGGAGCACTGATACTGTTTATGGTAGCACTCTGGAGACTATTGAATTTGTCCCTGTTAAAGGGACACTCTAAAAATGTGATGAGGCTGATGTAATAGAAGAGTGATTAGTATATGAGGCTTATTTGCATAAACATTTAGAAGTGCATTTGTGCCCTCTATATCAGCTGATTTCCTAGAAAACTAGAAGAAAGCACCAACAAATAAAACAACCATAACTAAGAATAAACCAAATCATTACTGTGTAATATCCAGATATTCATCATTCCAGGCAGTCGTCCTGCTCGGTAATAATGGTGTCTTCCTCCGCTATCTGCATTGAACAGATTCAAAGTCCCCACTAAGCGTTTCACTTTATCATCCAGCAAGTTGTAATCCTTCCATGAAATGACATTCCTCCGCTCTTCTTTTTGCCTGTGAAATGTCACATTTGGAGATTGTGGTGTCCTGCGCCCCCCTCCGTCCTCCATGATCCATCACTGTGCCTGCAATTTTAACCGGGGAACTGGAATCTGTTATTTTTTCTTTACATGTATATACATCGGTCTTGTCTTGCAAAGTGCTTCAAGATTTCCAATGGCAAAGGCATCTTTTTACTCTAGGTGATTTCTGCTGGGTGAGATAAGATCCTGTGAAGTGGCAGCTGCTGCCAGCTGCATCTCCCTGGAGGGAAGTCCATTCAATTTATTCAGCTCCTATAACCATTGCCGAAACCGAGGAATAAGAAAGTGACTTCAGAACCGTGTCCCTGTAGGCAATGAATTTAGCTGGTGTCAAACTAAAGGTATGGGCTATATGCCCAGCAGAGGTGAGTGGAATAAGTGTTAGAGTCCCATCTGAAAAGAGGCCACCTCCACGTGGTGGATGGGGGACACATCTTGATCAAAAATTGCGCTAAGAGTCTCCATTTTTTGACCGAGAGGGCTGCTACAACCTTCTTTTTTGTATAAAGGTATATATCATATCAGACAGCAGGGCATACTCCATCTCTAGTTATGCAGGGAGGGAACTAGAATCCATATACATAGAATTAAGGGCATTGTTTTTAAAATCACACCTGAATGTCTTTGTAAGGCCCTGACAGTTACTGTAGACCATTACAGTAACTTGCCTAACCCATACATGACAGCTGTGTGTCAGGCGTGTGCCTTTCAGCCGACATATTTCCATAAACTCTAAATATAACATATATTATCTTGTCTCTCCGATGCTCTATGTTAATGTGTGATTGCACATATGCTATGTATGTCAGCCCCTGATTATTTACTTTTTCCCAGATGTGTAACCCTTCGAGGACTGCTGGTAGGTTTATGTGTTCAGTATATTGTACACTATATTACTCAGTTTAGTAGTTCTTTTGTACTATGAATTTTTCTCTCTTTGTTTGCTATGTGCCTTACACATATCCCTCTTCCTCGAAGCTCCTGTTCCTACAGATTAATTAGGGTTGAATGAAACTCCGGAAATTAATTTTGGGTCTAATCTGGTGAATCTGTCAGAGGTTTTTAATTCAGATATGAAAGTGCTCCATTTGCCCATGGTAAGTATGTACAGGAGCAGGAACTCTTACCAAAGATAGGAATCCCTGTTTCTGTACATTAGTGTGGCTGGGCCAGATGCAGAATGTAGTAAGTGGATGCAGAGCTCTATACAGCATCACAGCTTGCCTCCAAACCAGCTAACTTGGTGGGACCAATTGACTTCTGGGCACTCACTTCTTATGTTTCCCGGCCGCCTGGCTACTGGTCACAGAGAAATCTGTATAGACCAGGCCACTGTTGTCCACTTTTGTGTGTTGTTTTGTTTTAAAAGCATGGTGCCCTTCTGGATGTTCCTCTTTGAAGTCTAGGGGAGTTATGTGTGGTGTTTAAGTTCCTTACTTTCCTGCAACCCCTGGTCCCAGCTTCGGCAGGGATGCCACGATGTCGGTTCTTCGGCTAAACTTGGGTTGGTGCCCAGGTGGCATCTGAGAGCATTGTTGGTCCTTTCCAAGCTACAGCGAAGGAGGATTAAAATTCTGAACCCTTGCAGGTGCCCTTTGGCCTGGAGCCGAAAGAAAGGTTTGTGGGGGTACATCTCTTTTCAGAGAAGAGCTTGCGATAGACCGCATCCTTGTGCACTTTTTGTGTGACTCAAATTGACTCTTTTCCAACAGATGATGTCATTGGAGAGTGGGATTGGTGGGTTTGATTTCAACTGGCTGACCCTTTTGTTCTCAGAGACATGTAATCACAAGAGGAGTCTGATAGCAGCTTACCCCTCCTATATTCATTGAGAATTCATGAACGTTTGCTCCTGCTGAACATTCATGTGCATGGGGAGATCAGGGGGGATATCTGTCAGCAAACACAACATTCAGCCAACAACTATTAAAAGTTTAAGGTTATTGCCACCTTAAAGGGGTACTCTACTGCCCCAGCATTTGGAACATTTTGTTTTAAATGCTGGGTGCGGGGGTCAGGATGTCACGACCGCACCCCTTGTGACATCACGCCACGCCCCCTCAATGCAAATCTATGGGAGAGGTGTGGTGGCTGCCATGCTCCCTCCCATTGACTTGCATTGAGGGGTGTGGTGTGAGGTCACGAGGGGCATGGCTGTGATGTCATGACCACCGCAGCCCGGACCCAGCATTCGGAACAAAATGTTCTGAACACTGGGGCAGTGGGGTACCACTTTAAGACTTCTCTATAGCCAACCAGTACCCTGTACCCCTATACAGTACCAACGAGGGGTTAGGGCACCAAAGTAGCAGTGTGCAGATGGGCGACTCATCCTTTTGAAGGAGATTCTGGTTTGGATAGTATGGAATTTCTTACTTCTACAAGGGAGTTAATTTGCATAATTTTTCCTTAGGAGCATTGCCTGAGAAGTATAAGTCTCCAATACACCAGTATTCTCTTCAAACAGTCAATCATATATATGAGTCATATAGACGAGTCCTCAGATCAATATGAATCAGTAAATCATTGGCTACTGCGAGAGGCAAATCCACGCAATACCCTTGTTGTTAATTATAATTAACAGTGATATTATTGAGTGGCCATCATTGATTTTTGTTTTGTTTTTTTCATTTGGTTTCCATCAAAAAAAATGTGTTGACAGATAAAATCATTCACCAAACAATTAGTCACCCACCATTCCACTGAGGAATACCCACTGGAACTTTACCATGGTATCTTCCTTTAAAAACATGAAAATTGTTCATAGACACACACTTGTTGGGAAACACTGCTCTTTTGGGACTTATTTATAGACTACATATTCATCAGAATCTCTAGGGATCAGCAGAATATCCCCTTGGCTCCAATTATCTCTGAACCAAATCCAATCCCCTGGAGAGAGGTGCGGCAGATTTTCACATAAAGAATTGGCCTAATAACGAATAGCGCCCGTTCTTCGAGGAAAATCTGATAAAATATCTGGGTGTTATGCCGGCACCATAGGATATTCATATATGCTCACTACCTGTCCATATATACTATACTAAATGCCCACACTTCATATTTAAGACATAGGTTTACAGCTCAAGAAAACAGAATTTTTTTGTTTGTTTTTTACTTTTTTTTTGTAAGATTATATTAAGGTTTTACCATCATAAGATAAACACTCAAAATTGTTCCATAAGAAGGCTCAAGAAAAAGATCACGTAGCATCAAGAATAATAGCCATAACAAAACATAAATCCTCAGATCATAAGAGAAAATGAAATGTTCCCGTAATGTAACATGAATAGCAAAATATAGTGAAATATGTAGAAAAGAAAAAGGCCTAAAGGGCCAGCAAAACACTACATAAACTGCCCAACACTAAAGGGGACGAGGGGAAAGACAAAGAGACACAGACAGGATGAAAGATAAAAAGAAAGGGGGCTAAGTATAAGTAGCAGTAAGTATTATCTGCAGGTTATGCTAGATACTCCACCCACCTGACCTCCTTAAGCCAAGACAGAAGTTGTTCTATCATAGGGAGGGGAGAATTTCCAATGTTTAGGCAAAGGAATTTTAAACGGGGTGCATAAGGCAGAGAAGAAGACATTAAAGATATAAGCTTTGGGAGTTCAGGACTTACTTAAAGGGGTACTCCGGTGGAAAACTTTTTTTTTTGTAAATCAACTGGTGCCAGAAAGTTAAACAGATTTGTAAATTACTACTATTAAAAAATCTTAATCCTTCCAGTACTTATTAGCTGCTGAATACTACAGAGGAAATTATTTTCTTTTTGAAACACAGAGCTCTCTGCTGACATCTCTGTCCATTTTAAGAACTGTCCAGCGTAGGAAAAAATCCCCATAGCAAACATATGCTGCTCTGGACAGTTCCTGTCCTGTTTAACTTTCTGGCACCAGCGGATTTAAAAAAAAAAAAGTTTTCCACCTGAGTACCCCTTTAAAAGGGTACTCCAATGGAATTAATTTTTTTTTTTTAAATCAACTGGTGCCAGAAAGTTAAACATATTTGTAAATTACTTCTACTAATAAAAGCTTAATCCTTCCAGTACTTATCAGCTGCTGTATGCTCCACAGGAAGTTGAGTTGTTTTTTTCTGTCTGACCACAGTGCTCTTTGCTGACACCTCTGTCCATGTCAAGGAACTGTCCAGAGCAGGAGAGGTTTGCTATGGAGATTTGATCCTTTGTTCTGGACAGTTCCTGACATGGACAGAGGTGTCAGCAGAGAGCACTGTGGTCAGACTGGAAAGAAAAATTCTACTTCCTCTGTAGTATATACTGATAACTCCTGGAAGGACTAAGATTTTTTAATAGAACTAATTTACTAATCTGTTTAACTTTCTGGAGCCAGTTGATGTGAAACAAAAAATTGCTTTCCACCGGAGTACTCCTTTAACAAGATCATTCATATGTCTCCAAAAAGAAGAAGATGCTTGTGGTGCCAAGAAAGATGAAAAAGGGTTCTCCTGGCCTGGGAGCATCTCCAACAGAGCAGAGGGACAGACCACCACTCCATTTAATACTATGGAGAATGCAGCCGCCATAATCCTGTCAACGAGGGTCAGAGAATATTACCAGTTTGCCTCCAAAATGGACCTCAACCGGAAAATTATGGTGGTATCACTTGACCATGTACTGTATATGGGGGCCTCATGACTCTCCCTCTGGTAGATGTTGGAGGAGAGGAGAGTTGGGCAGCAGTTTTCTCCACTCTCCCATTCAGAATATACTGATGCCTGGTAAAGCTGAACATGCGTCCATAGAGAGATAGAATGATCATTCAGCCAACAGGAAGCTAAAGTGTGGAATCCCCGTTTAAGAGGCTCACGTTCTGTCAGACGTAGACCGCATTCTATCCATGATATAGGAGGCACTAGGCAGGTTATGTATCCCCCCTTCCTCCCCAATCTAACACATTTTCACAACTTGCATATGGGAAACTATTCTTGGAATAGACATTAAACAGACAGAAATGTCAAATTTGTAGGGAGGATATTAAGGGATTAAGAATGAGCTGCGTCTTCCTGTTTAATGCGAGTTCCCGGACGAATGTGTTGACTCCATTGTAGCTGTGGCACGTGAAGCTGACAATTCATCATAAGGACACTGTGGAGGAATGAGGGATGTTTCCCAGAGAGTAGGGATTTGGGAAAATATTTCCTGGGGTGAACCACGGGATGAAGCTTCACGAATTCCCAAAGGAAGGATGAAAGTCCCCGAGATTGTGTGAAACATTGTCCGTGTAAACAGTGTAAGATTACAAGAGAAATTAATATCATATGGACGCCACAGGGAAGAACTCTTAGTGTTAGAGCACTGGGAGAGGGAAGTGGAAGTGAAAAGTTTTGCATCTATACCTGGAGCTTATCACCAGCCCGCAAACAAAGAATAAAAAAGCTTATACCAGCACAATACAATACAATGGTCTTCCCTGCCCTGCTATTATTAGGCTGTTGCTGCTTGGTTTGTATCAGGCTAGTTATGAAAAAGCAGGAGGACCCCATGCTTAAAAAAAAAAAAAAAAAATATATATATATATATATATATATATATATATATATAGTCATGGCCGTAAATGTTGGCACCCCTGAAATTCTCCAAGAAAATGAAGTATTTCTCACAGAAAAGGATTGCAGTAACACATGTTTTGCTATACACATGTTTATTCCCTTTGTGTGTATTGGAACTAAATAAAAAAAAGGGAGGAAAACAAGCTAATTGGACATAATGTCACACCAAACTCAAAAAATGGTCTAGACAAAATTATTGGCACCCTTAACTTAAGATTTGGTTGCACACCCTTTGGATAAAATAACGGAAATCAGTTGCTTCCCATAACCATTAATAAGCTTCTTACACCTCTCAGCCGGAAAGTTGGACCACTCTTCCTGTGCAAACTGCTTCAGGTCTCTCTTATTGGAAGGGCGCCCAACAGCAATTTAAAGATATCTCCACAGGTGATCAATGGGATTTAGATCTGGAATCATTGCTGCCACTTCAGAACTCTCCAGCACTTTGTTGCCATCCATTTCTGGGGCTTTTTGACGTATGATTGGGGTCATATTCCTGCTGGAAGACCCAAGATCTCGGACGCAGACCCAGCTTTCTGACACTGGGCTGTACAGTGCAACCCAAAATCCATTGGTAATCCTCAGATTTCATGATGCCTTGCACACATTCAAGACACCCAGTGCCAGAGGCAGCAAAACATCATTGAACCTCCACCATATATCACTGTAAGTACTGTTTTCTTTTCTCTCTAGGCCTCATTCCTTTTTCAGTAAACTGTAGAATGATGTTATTTCACTAATAAGTGAAAATAATGTAAAAAGGGTAAAAACATACGTAAGGACAAACATAGTGCAAAATATAGTATAAATTTATATAAAAATATATTTTAATCCACTTTATCATTAAGGCCAGCTGCACCCTGCGCACGCATGCGCAGAATCCACCTCGCCTCCTTCTGCATTAACAGCCTCCTTCTGTCAACTTCAACACGGAGGTATCACCTTTATGCTCTGTATTTATGTGCTCAATAATTCTGGGGCAGCCTTTTAAGGTTTTTACCGACCGCACATGTTCACGGAACCGAGTGTGCATGGGGCGTATAGTGCTCCCTATGTAGAAGCGGCCGCATACACACTTGATTCCATAAACTACGTGATCGGTCCGGCATGTGATGAGATCTTTCACAAATATCTCAGATCCACCTAGCAGAAAGTTTTTCCCTTTTTTCATACTTGGGCACCATTTACAGCTCCCACAACAGTGATTCCCCGTGGGTGCTGTACCACTGAGCCAATCTAGATCCTTTTTCTTTTCTGACATGTACAGACTTCTTGTAAGAAGATTACCTATGTTCTTCACTTTCCTGAAGGCTATTACGGGTCTATTTTGAGTCACATTACTAAACAGGTATTTTTTTGGAAAAGTGACCAGTTGTCATTTATTGCTTGTTTAATGGTATTGGAAAGAGGGTTAAAATCGAACACAAAAGAGAATCTATTGAGCGTTGATTCTACCATCTGGGACTCCAACTTTTTTCTCCTTCTTTTCAATAAAGCATCACGATCTTGTGAGGCTGCTCTGATAAAAGCAGCATCTATAATATTTTGAGGATAACCTCTAAGGGTTAATCTTTTCGCCTATAATAAGAAGCCATCATCCGAACTGTTGATCCGTCGTAGGCACAAAAATTGGCCATACGGTAGAGCGGTTTTAACATGGGTTGGATGATAGCTCTGAAAATGAAAAAGAGCATTCCCAGCATTGGACTTCCTGTAACCCATTGTGTAAAGTGTTCCATTTTCTGGTTTGACTACCACATCAAGGAATTCCAGTTCCACTATGCTGGTCTATATGTGAAGCCCTCGATCATACCCTGCCAGATGATAAAAATATCGTCCCTAAATCTGTGGTAACTCTCAATCCACATGCGGTATGGATTAGTTGCTGAAAAAAACTAGTATTTCTCAAAAATCGCAACAAACAGATTAGCTAGAGTACAGACCACGGGAGTGCCCATGGCCACTCCACTAATCAGCTTATACTATACTTGGTCGTACTAAAAAGAGTTACTGGTGAGGATTAGGGTGAGGGCGTCACAGATAAAATCTGGGAATTTATTGGATATTTTGACCCTCCATATACCGGTCTCTCTCCTCTTTTTTTACAGATAAAATCAACACACAGGGGAGTCTTATTGGATTTTGATAGGATTTCATGGATACATTGGTTACTGAGGGATTGTGGAATATAGGTGTACAGACTTTCTATCTCTATTGCTGCCAACAAATAGCCTTCCTGCCACTTACATTCTTGGATCTTACATAAGAAATCGTTGGTATCCATTACTAGTGCATATATATATCATCTAAGAGTGGATGGAGTAACCAATCCACGTATTTGGATAATGGTTCAAGGATGGACCCCATCCCGGACACTATGGGGCACCCGGGAGGGGAGTCCAGCATCTTATGCACTTTTGGCAAAAAGTACCAACAAGAGTAGTTGGGATGTTTGGGAAACAATTTACTTGCTGTTTTATTGCTTAGGATACCTTTTTCCACATACATTCTCAGAAGGGCTTGGAGTCTGGAACTATATTTCTGGGTGGGATTTTCTTTAAGGACCTCATAGTTGTTTTTACATTTTTTAACTGGCTAAGTGCCTCAGACACATAGTATGTTTCACTCATAACTATGCCCCCCCCCCCCCCCTTATCAGACATTTTGAAAACAACCCCTTTTAATGTTCTCAATTGTTTCAGGGCTGTCATTTCCTCTGGGGCTAAGTTTGGGGGGTCCCTCTGATAACACAGGGCTCAGACCTCCTCCAGCACCTTGTGCTGGAAGAAGTCCAAGCTGCTGCCCTGGACCGCCGGGTGACAAAAGGTGGACCTGATACCCCCGGAGAACACGGGAACCCATGGATCCCCCAAACTGGGGGGGTGAATGTCACCACCCAACAATTCAATACGGGAACACAGGCATTCCAATTCGGTATTGGGGGTGTTTCCCAGGGGGCTGAACCCCAGGGGACCCACAAAAACTGGATGCTCACCCTCCTCACTGCTAACTGTAGCTTGTTTATTATGGAATACCCTTTATAGATTGAGGTTACAAATGGATTTAGAACAATCCACCTCAAAACCTACATTGTAAAATTGTTGTGGAAAACAAAAATTAAGTCCATTGGACAAGACTTTCACAATCGCCTCAGATAGAACAATGTACGTGAGATTAATCACCATAGTGTCCTCAAATGGGGTTGGCACCTCATTCTTTTCTATGTCCGCCACAATACCTTCTTCCTTTTCCTACTTCCTCTGTTGCCTGTTTTTCCGTGAGTGTCCTCTCCGGACATTCCTTCTAAAGGGGGACCATTAACCTGGGTGTGATTTGCTTTACTGGTAGATGGCTTGGGTTAAGTAATATTGGACTCATCTGAGTCACTGGACTCGGATTCTGAGGTCCAAAAGTCTGTTGTAGATCTAATGGGTTTTTCCTTCTTATTAAAGATCTTCTGTTTACTTTTACCGGGCTTACGCTTTTTGCCACTTGCCCTGTTGAAGGAGAATGGTGTGCCTTTCTCAAAGTCCATTTTCTCCCAAAGGTATTTGTCCTTTTTTTCACTTTTTAAGTCTTCTTTTGCTCTTGTAGCTTAAGTAATTTAGATTCAAGCTTCTGTAGGAATGCCTTCTGCTGTGTTTCGAGAATCCTGGTCCTTAATTCCACTTTGGCTCATCCCAGAGCTTCTGTAACATTTCTGGACTCCAGCTTATTTCTTTCTCGCACTAATTTAAGCACCTGCATGGAATATTTAAGGTGGATTTTTTCCCAGTTGGTCATAAATGCTGGGTCGTCGAGGAACTAAGATGGCTTCTTTTAATACCTCAAGCCTCTCGTTGTACGTTAACACTCCTCATACGACTTTAAGGCTTGCACTGTCCAGTACAAGTGCATCTCTTTCTCGGCCAATTGGCATATTTTTTGCTCCAGACCTTTAGTGCTTATAGTCTGGAGGATGTCATTAGATTCGAATAGTGAAAAAAGATCCAAGGCGCCCTCTCTCCCCACTGTGATGGCGTTGTCTGCCGGGTAAGTGTCCATGTTGGCTGTGTCTTCTGTCTCCATGTGGGCAAGGAGACTCCAAAGGATAGTGGGTGCGCTATGGTGTGCTCAGAGCTGTAGGCAAGACTAGACAAGCATAAAAGACAAAGCGCTCGGAACAGCTTCCGTGAACCCAAAAATGGCCAATATGATGCCCCAGGATACCTAGTCCGTGTATAATTCAGCGGGGTGCTCAATCCAGAATTCAGAACGGAATACACATGAAAGAATGAAGATGGCACACACCACAGATGAAGAAACGGCTGTGCTTTATTCAGTAACCGGCAGACTTACAGCAGACTTACTTACTGATGCTCCCTGAGCCTGCAGGACAGCTTAAATATCTTTGGAACTTGTTTTGAGCTGCTTTTTCTCTTCCGTCCATTCCCAGGGAGATTAGCTACAGTGCCATGGGTTGCAAACTTCTTGATAATGTTGCGCACTGTGGACAAAGGCAAATCTAGATCTCTGGAGATGGACTTGCAACCTTGAGATTGTTGATATTTTTCCACAATTTTGGTTCTCAAGTCCTCAGACAGTTCTCTTCTCCTCTTTCTGTTTTCCATGCTTACTGTGGCACACACAGACACACAATGCGGAGACTAAGTGAACTTCTCTCCTTTTTTTAAAATCTGCGTTCAGGTGTGAGTTTTATATTGCCCACACCTGTTACTTGCCCCAGGTGAGTTTAAAGGAGCATCACATGCTTGAAACAATCTTATTTTTCCACAATTTTAAAAAGGTGCCAATAATTTTGTCCTGCGCATTTTTGGAATTTCGTGTGACCTTATGTCCAATTTGTTTTTTTTCCTCCCATTTTTGGTTTAGTTCCGATACACAAAGAGAATAAACACGTGTATAGCAAAACACGTGTTACTGCAATCCTTTTTTGTGAGAAATACTTCATTTTCTAGAAAGATTTCAGGGGTGTTAACATTCACGGACATGACTGTATTTATTTTTTTATTTTAAAGTGGGTCCTTCCTGCTTTTTTTTTTCAGATTTCAGATTTCAGATTTTGTCAGATTCGAACCAAGCAGCAGCAGCCTAGTATTATCAGGGTAAAAATGACCATAGGTTTTTGCCATTCCAACCCTAATATCACCAGCATGCGGGCCACCCCAGACCTAGAGCATCATTACTAATGCTCTGAGCCTGATGGTACCTGGCTGTTTACAGTACCCCTAGAAGCAGTTTGTACTTGGGTAACATTAAGTCCCTGCTTAGTAATGGTAGAATGGAGTAGCATGTCCCTTATCAAGATAGAGGAGGCCTCAATAATATGGCACTTAGGAAAAGAAAAATTAGGCAATGTGATGGTTATATGTGCACAATATGGCAGGATGGATATGCTTAAAATTCTGTCAGTCACTTCATTCATTGCTTCTCCATTTAATCAATTTCTGCTACATGCTAGACAATATAACAAAGCAGAGATCCGTCCACCCCGGGACACTGTGTGAACATGACATAATGTGACAGGATTCTGCTATCTCTTCTAGGAACAGCAGACTTGGCAGAGAGGAGGGAAAGATAATGAGAGGCGCAGTCTACACGACCTTGTGTTATTTGCTGGCTGCATGCTAATTGTAATGTCCCATCCTGTTATCAGATCTGGGTAACAAACACTCAGGGCTTCAGTGTCTGCAAATCCTGGCCAAGGCGGAATGCAGGAAGAAGCCTATACACTGATCATGAAACAAGAAGACCTCAAGGACATACAAGGGATCATGGAGATACCAGAAACATGACATCTGCATTTATATTTAATCAGAAATGCAAATCTATCTCCATAAAAGTTTTAGGGGCACCAGTACACAGCTCCACCCTCACGGTAAATGGGCGCCAACCTTGGTGATCTGCACTAGTTGTTCTGCCGGGCAGAATATAAACAATACTTGGACAATCATGGAGCCTTCTAGTGCAATCAGCCGTTGGCCACGCATCCCACATCACACAGGAAATATCAGCCTATGATTCACCCCCTCAAAATGACCGAATCAGCTAACAAACGAGCCAATGTCTTGTCATTCATTTGCTGATTGCTGGCCCTATTACACAGGGCCCTTATTCCACTAAGCAGTTAGTGGGCACGTCCACTCTAAAGTTATCAGATCAAATACTCCAGACATATGGCGAAAATCTTGTGCTGTATCAGGCTGGCATATAGGATATAATCCGGATCAGTACAGGATAAGTAATGTAATGTATGTACATAGTGATCTCGCCAGCAGAATAGTGAGTACAGCTCTGGAGTATAATACAGGATATAACTCAGGATCAGTACAGGATAAGTAATGTAATGTATGTACACAGTGACTCCACCAGCAAAATAGTGAGTACAGCTCTGAAGTATAATACAGGATATAACTCAGGATCAGTACAGGATAAGTAATGTAATGTATGTACACAGTGATCTCACCAGCAGAATAGTGAGTACAGCTCTGGAGTATAATACAGGATATAACTCAGGGTCAGTACAGGATAAGTAATGTAATGTATGTACACAGTGACCCCACCCGCAGAATAGTGAGTACAGCTCTGAAGTATAATACAGGATATAACTCAGGGTCAGTACAGGATAAGTAATGTAATGTATGTACACAGTGACCCCACCAGCAGAATAGTGAGTACAGCTCTGGAGTATAATACAGGATATAACTCAGGATCAGTACAGGATAAGTAATGTAATGTATGTACACAGTGACCTCACCGGCAGAATAGTGAGTGCAGCTCTGGAGTATAATACAGGATATAACTCAGGATCAGTACAGGATAAGTAATGTAATGTATATACTATTTTAGATATTTTTTTTATAAAATAATATTAGGTGTACATTTTACTATTATGTGCAGAAGTGGATATGCCCTTCGGCCTCTTATGTTATCCTCTTCTGCAGTTAAAAATTATATTTGGTTGTTCCTTAGTTATTAGTGTTTCTGGGAATATTTGATGACAGTCCCCATTCATCTCCATACCTTTTCATTACTACGTAAATTTGCGATCCAGGATCTATAGACATATGTGAGTGGACAATCCAAGTCTTTACAGTCTCACCACAGGGAAGCTCTCAGTATAATTTCTCCATTTCTCTATTAAGAAAGAAAAAATAAATAAAAAGTCAGTCATGCCTCAAGCCTCTAATAAACATTCATGTAGCATATGTCTGTATTACCCTCTAAATAAAGCTTTCCCTGCCTCTCCTGAATCAGTTAAGGGGACAAATTAAATATATCTTAGTGTTTTATATTAATAGCAGACTGGCTCATAACACAAGGGGGAAAAAAAGGCAGAGCACACTTAGAGAAAGTCTGGATTCCTATAATGTACACAATTCAAAATAATATAACTACTATAATACTGCTCCTATATACAAGAATATAACTACTATAATACTGCTCCTATATACAAGAATATAACTACTATAATACTGCCTCCTATATACAGGAATATAACTACAATAATACTGCTCCTATATACAAGAATATAACTACTATAATACTGCCCCTGTATACAAGAATATAACTACAATAATACTGCCTCCTATATAAAATAATATAACTTATAACTACTATAATACTGCTTCTATATACAAGAATATAACTACTATAAAACTGCTCCTATGTACAAGAATATAACTAATATAATACTGCCTCCTATATACAAGAATATAACTACTGTAATACTGCTCCAATATACAAGAATATAACTACTATAATACTACTCGTGTATACAAGAATATAACTACTATAATACTGCTCTTATATACAAGAATATAACTACTATAATATTGCCCCAATATACAAGAATATACCTACTATAATACTGCTCCTATGTACAAGAATATAACTACTATAATCCTGCTATATACAAGAATATAACTACTATAATACTGCCTCCTATATACAAGAATATAACTACTATAATACTGCTCCTATACACAAGAATGTAACTACTATAATATAATACTGCATCCTATATACAAGAATTTAACTACTATAATACTGCTCCTATGTACAAGAATATAACTACTATAAAACTGCTCCTATGTACAAGAATATAACTAATATAATACTGCCTCCTATATACAAGAATATAACTACTGTAATACTGCTCCAATATACAAGAATATAACTACTATAATACTACTCCTGTATACAAGAATATAACTACTATAATACTGCTCTTATATACAAGAATATAACTACTATAATATTGCCCCAATATACAAGAATATACCTACTATAATACTGCTCCTATGTACAAGAATATAACTACTATAATCCTGCTATATACAAGAATATAACTACTATAATACTGCCTCCTATATACAAGAATATAACTACTATAATACTGCTCCTATACACAAGAATGTAACTACTATAATATAATATTGCATCCTATATACAAGAATTTAACTACTATAATACTGCTCCTATATACAAGAATATAACTACTATAATACTGCTCCTATGTACAAGAATATAACTACTATAATACTGGCCTTGTGGAGAAAAATATACTTAATTTGCTACTATGACTAGGTAGGTATTGATCTTCTACTGTTTATACCTGAATGTAGCCCCTGGAGACCCCGCACAGTGTAATAATAATGTGTTCAGTCTCTATTATGACGGACACTTGGGTTTTCATCTTTCAGTGATAATTTACACATGAGATGAGATGAATGATGCAGATGAATTTGTATGAACATTGGAGAATTGATTTTCAGGTTAGTGGATGATGTGATTTTAGGTGATTACCCATTGGTGGGCAGAATGACAAAGAATACGGACATCATATCAAACCAATCTACACTGCTTTCTTAACTGGTTAGTATGTAAGTATAGGGTTGTTGATACATATCATGTATGTACCGTGGAGACCGACCATCTTTACTGGGGCAAAGGGCCTGGTTGATACCATATCCTTTATTATTAAGCAGGACTCCCTTTTTACTGGAGAGGAGAGCAACAAGGTGGTGGGGAATTGCTTCAAGGGTCACATGAGGGAGATAAAGTGGAATCAAACGCCAGGCCCTTCCTGGGTGGTCAAACCTAGCCGGATTATTGTGGTCCTATTTTGATCTTTACTATGGGCCCCTCTCTTTTGTATACACCACTGTTGGATAGTTTTGGACCAGAACAAGGAGTAGAACCCCTAAGTATCTTAAATTGTGGTCATCTTTGACAAAAACACATAAAGAGGGAAACACATGATCATGTAGGCCACTGGATATGCGAAATTGCTACATGATGATGTGTTTCCCTCTTTATGCACTGAAGCTGGCACGTTCTCTGAGTATTTCCAGCAAGATGGTGACCACCACATTATGGGTGTCAGGTCCGAGCATTCCTAGATGAACAGTTTCCTGGAAAGTGGATTGGTCGTCGTGGGCCAGTTAAATGGCCCCCAAGGTCTCCCGATCTGACCCCCTTAGACTTTTATCTTTGGGGGTCATCTGAAGGCAATTGTCTATGCTGTGAAGATAAGAGATGTGCAGCACCAGAAACTACGGATACGGGAAGCCTGTGCTAGCATTTCTCCTGCAGTGTATATAGTAGTATATAGCAGTGTATACGGATACTGGAAGCCTGTGCTAGCATTTCTCCTGCGGTGTATATAGTAGTATATAGCAGTATATAGAGAAGAGGGTTGCATTGACAATCCAACACAATGGGCAGCACATTGAACACATTTTATAAGTTGTAAATAACTCATGAAAGAATAAAGTTACGTTAAAACCAAGCACATCATTGTTTTTCTTGTGAAATTCCCAATAAGTTTGATGTCATATGACCCTCTTCCTATTGAAAAAACAAAAGTTGGATTCAAAATGGCCGCCATGGTCACCACCCATCTTGAAAAGTTTCCCCCCTCACATATACTAATGTGCCAAAAACAAGAAGTTAATATCAACAACCATTCCCATTTTATTAAGGTGTATTCATATAAATGGCCCACCCTGTAGTTTCTGGACAAAATGTTACCAGAGAGTGCTGCGACTACAACTACTACTATACTACAACTACATTGCACGCCAACACTTTAGAGTCGAAAAGAGTTTTGTGGTCCACCAACTACAGATGAGCAAATCAATTGTGACCGAACCAATTTCATTCTGAATTTCCCCAAATGTTTGATTCTTCAGAATAAGTAATTTTTAGATTTGTCTGGGGTGAACCACATGGCACCCAGCCCAGAGAATGTGTGGAGCCACCTTAATGCAAGCAGATATGGTAGATCCATTGCTGCCTATTCACCACATTCACTGGGCTAGGTGCTCTGTAGTATATGCTTTCTTGCTCAATGTACAGGAGCAGTGCCTGTTTCTGTATGCACCCTCTGTGGCACCCTATACAGTATGGGGTGCCACAGACAGAAAGTACATACAGGAGCAGGGACTCCTGTCAGAGGCATAGCCATTACTACATTCAATGAGATGGGCTCTCTGCACCACACCTAGCAAATGTATACAGATGTTCTGTGTATTGAAGTGGAGCAGGGACTCCTTCCTTTGACAGGAGTCCCCGCTCCTGTACTGGTATAGTCAAATTGGAATTTGAATCAAATGAAAACTGGAACAAATTTCCGGAGGCCGCCCAACCATTTGACCAACCTTTCAAATAAAACGGGTACATTTCTGTTGATGGAGAGTAATTAGGCTAGAACAGTGGTCTCAAAACTGTGGCCCTCCTAGATGTTAAAAACTGCAAACTCCCTGCATTCCTGCATAGCCTTCAACAGGGGCTACCATATTGAAGGTTGCCTGCAACATCTGGGGGGCCACAGTTTGGAGACCACTGGTTTAGAAGTTGACCCCACTACACTGTACAATTTCATGTAAAGCAATTCTATAAGGTCCTTTTAGCTAGTCCAATGGCTCTTTTGATAACATTAGCTGATGGGCTGGCAGATCAAAAATAAAACAAAAGTCTATTGAAGTCTACTGGGAAGGGTATAACACTGAGATGGGATTTGACGCATGGTTAGGCAGCACACAAGTTGGCAACGTTAGTCAGGCAGAGATAAATGTAACACTAGGGGAGAAAATGAAGTCAGAAAGCCAAAAGCCTGGAAACAGTAATTTAGCAGAGCCATCTACCGAAGCGGGAGAGAAGATAGACAAGGCTCAGTAATGGTAATGTAGCACGGCCCGGTATGGGCACAGATGGGCATATGAAAAAAGAAGCCAAATGAGCCTTGTGAAAGAGTTAAATTGACCAGGCACATTGTACCGTGCCTCCTGGTCTCCCTGCCAGATTCTGCCGCAAGACTCATTGCAATGGCTGGAGGGAGGAAGAAAATGTGCTAGGGTGAGTACGTGACAAATCGCATTCTTCAAGTCTATGAATGTAAAACCTTAACACTATGTGGTCAGCATTCTGTGGAGTCTTCTCCTGTCATGGACAGCTCCATCTGGCATCACACCATATGTAAACAGTTTTGGCTTAGAAGAGTCATTTTTAGTTTGTCATTTCCGTCGTTTCACTTTAAACAAGATTGAATTAACAATTCAGATTTTTTTCCTGAGGTGGTGGGATGCTTTTACGTATTGCCCTAGATGAAGGATAATCCCTGGGATCTGATTAGATATAGTGAAGGAGCTACCTCCAGATATGTGAAGGACACAACCCTGGGATGGGTCATTGCTTCGTGACCTGAACGGCAAGGAAATTAGCAATGAGGACTCCTGTAGGGATATCGCATGTCACTTCAAAGGAGCTTAAATGAAAATCCTGTTCCTTGTAACATGGTTGTATACATTGCAATCCCATGTATTCTGGCACACCGGCCTGATTGCCAGCTCTAGGGATTATAAATTACTGAAGAAGACGTCCCTGGAGTTAATTCCAGAAATCCTAATGCTGTCTCTACTGTAGCGTGTAAAGGACATTACCGAGTCATGCTGCACTGGTGGACCAAGAAGGTTGCAATGTAAAAACAGATTCTCTCTTTATGTCCGGAAGAGAAAAAATACTAAACTTCATTGAGTGCTGTCAGCATGGCCTCCACACAGTGCAGTACTGTCTACTTCATCTCCTACACACTCTGGATCTTGTAAAATGTAACCTATGGAACAACCAATCCTATCTTCTATACGCTATGAAACAGTGAATTTAGGGGCAAATTTATTATAGTCAATGGAGTTCAAGTGCCTAGGGAAGATACCGTAATTGTCAGCTGTGAGTAATAAGAAGTAATTAAGATGTAAGAAGAATAGATAAATAGATACATAGATATGAGATAGATAGATAGATAGATAGATAGACTGGAGAGACATAGCTTGGAGATAGATAGATAGATATGAGATAGATAAACAGATATATATATATATATATATATATTAGATAGATAGATATTAGATAGATAGGAGAGATATATATAAATAGACATAGATGTCACGATGCCGGCTGGCAGGTAGTGGATCCTCTGTGCCAGAGAGGGATTGGCGTGGACCGTGCTAGAGGATCGGTTCTAAGTCACTACTGGTTTTCACCAGAGCCCGCCGCAAAGCGGGATGGTCTTGCTGCGGCGGTAGTGACCAGGTCGTATCCCCTAGCAACGGCTCAACCTCTCTGGCTGCTGAAGATAGGCGCGGTACAAGGGAGTAGACAGAAGCAAGGTCGGACGTAGCAGAAGGTCGGGGCAGGCAGCAAGGATCGTAGTCAGGGGCAACGGCAGGAGGTCTGGAACACAGGCTAGGAACACACAAGGAAACGCTTTCACTGGCACTAAGGCAACAAGATCCGGCGAGGGAGTGAAGGGGAAGTGAGGTGATATAGGGAAGTGCACAGGTGTAAACACTAATTGGAACCACTGCGCCAATCAGCGGCGCAGTGGCCCTTTAAATCGCAAAGACCCGGCGCGCGCGCGCCCTAGGGAGCGGGGCCGCGCGCGCCGGGACAGAACTGACGGAGAGCGAGTCAGGTACGGGAGCCGGGGTGCGCATCGCGAGCGGGCGCTACCCGCATCGCGAATCGCATCCCGGCCAGAGGCGGTATCGCAGCGCCCCGGGTCCGTGGAACCGACCGGAGCGCTGCAGTGAGAGGAGTGTAGCGAGCGCTCCGGGGAGGAGCGGGGACCCGGAGCGCTCGGCGTAACAGTACCCCCCCCCTTGGGTCTCCCCCTCTTCTTGGAGCCTGAGAACCTGAGGACCAGACTTTTGTCCAGGATATTGTCCTCAGGTTCCCAGGACCTCTCTTCTGGACCACAACCCTCCCAATCCACTAAAAAGAAGGTTTTCCCTCTGACCTTTTTAGATGCTAAAATTTCTTTGACGGAGAAGATGTCCGAGGAGCCGGAGACAGGAGTGGGGGGAACAGATTTGGGAGAGAAACGGTTAATGATAAGTGGTTTAAGAAGAGAAACATGAAAGGCATTAGGAATACGAAGAGAAGGAGGAAGAAGAAGTTTGTAAGAGACAGGATTAATCTGGCGCAAAATCTTGAAAGGACCAAGATAGCGTGGTCCCAGCTTATAGCTAGGGACACGGAAGCGGACATATTTGGCGGAGAGCCATACCTTGTCTCCAGGGGAAAAAATGGGAGGAGCTCTTCTTTTCTTATCCGCGAATCTCTTCATGCGTGAAGAAGCCTGTAAGAGAGAATTTTGGGTCTCTCTCCATATGATGGAGAGATCACGAGAAATTTCATCCACAGCGGGCAGACCAGAGGGCAAGGGGGTAGGGAGGGGGGGAAGAGGGTGACGGCCGTACACCACGAAAAACGGGGATTTGGAGGAAGATTCAGAGATTCTGAAATTATACGAGAATTCGGCCCAAGGTAGAAGATCTGCCCAGTCATCCTGGCGGGAGGAAACAAAATGTCGTAAATAGTCACCCAAGATCTGGTTAATTCTTTCTACTTGTCCATTGGATTGAGGATGGTATGCAGAAGAAAAATTTAATTTAATCTTGAGTTGTTTACAGAGAGCCCTCCAGAATTTAGACACAAATTGGACGCCTCTATCCGAGACGATCTGCGTAGGCAACCCGTGAAGACGAAAAATGTGTACAAAAAATTGTTTAGCCAACTGAGGCGCTGAAGGAAGACCAGGAAGAGGGATGAAATGTGCCATTTTGGAGAATCGATCAACGACCACCCAAATAACAGTGTTGCCATGGGATGGGGGTAAGTCAGTAATAAAATCCATACCAATCAGAGACCAAGGTTGTTCGGGAACAGGCAGAGGAAGAAGAAAACCAGCGGGCTTCTGGCGAGGAGTCTTATCCCGGGCACAGATAGTGCAGGCTCGCACAAAGTCCACCACATCAGTCTCTAGAGTCGGCCACCAATAGAAGCGAGAGATGAGTTGCACAGATTTCTTGATGCCCGCATGACCTGCGAGATGGGAGGAGTGACCCCATTTGAGGATTCCGAGGCGTTGGCGTGGAGAAACAAAGGTCTTTCCTGGTGGAGTTTGCCTGATGGAGGCTGGAGAAGTGGAAATCAGGCAGTCAGGAGGAATGATGTGTTGAGGAGAGAGTTCAATTTCAGAAGCATCTGAGGAACGAGAGAGAGCATCGGCCCTAATGTTCTTATCAGCAGGCCGAAAGTGAATTTCAAAATTAAATCGGGCAAAGAACAGAGACCACCTGGCCTGACGAGGATTCAGCCGTTGGGCAGACTCGAGGTACGAGAGGTTCTTGTGATCGGTGTAAATAATAACTGGAAATCTTGATCCCTCCAGCAGATGCCTCCATTCCTCAAGTGCTAATTTAATGGCTAGAAGCTCTCGATCCCCGATGGAGTAGTTCCTCTCCGCCGGAGAGAAGGTCCTAGAAAAAAACCCACAAGTAACAGCATGCCCGGAAGAGTTTTTTTGTAGAAGGACAGCTCCAGCTCCCACTGAGGAGGCATCAACCTCCAATAGGAAGGGTTTAGATGGGTCAGGTCTGGAGAGCACGGGAGCCGAAGAGAAGGCGGACTTGAGTCGTTTAAAGGCGTCTTCCGCTTGAGGAGGCCAAGACTTGGGATCGGCATTTTTTTTTGGTTAAAGCCACAATAGGAGCCACAAGGGTAGAAAAATGTGGAATAAATTGCCTGTAATAATTGGCGAACCCCAAAAAACGTTGGATGGCACGGAGTCCGGAGGGGCGTGGCCAATCTAAGACGGCAGAGAGTTTATCTGGATCCATTTGTAGTCCCTGGCCAGAGACCAAGTATCCTAGGAAAGGAAGAGATTGGCATTCAAACAGACATTTCTCAATCTTAGCATAGAGTTGATTGTCACGAAGTCTCTGAAGAACCATACGGACATGCTGGCGGTGTTCTTCTAGATTGGCCGAAAAAATTAGGATATCATCAAGATATACAACAACACAGGAGTATAACAGATCACGAAAAATTTCATTAACAAAGTCTTGGAAGACAGCAGGGGCGTTGCACAGGCCAAAGGGCATGACCAGATACTCAAAGTGTCCATCTCTGGTGTTAAATGCTGTTTTCCACTCATCCCCCTCTCTGATGCGGATGAGGTTATAGGCGCCTCTTAAGTCCAATTTAGTAAAGATGTGGGCACCTTGGAGGCGATCAAAGAGTTCAGAGATGAGGGGTAAGGGGTAGCGGTTCTTAACCGTGATTTTATTAAGTCCGCGGTAGTCAATGCAAGGACGTAGAGAACCATCTTTTTTGGACACAAAGAAAAATCCGGCTCCGGCAGGAGAGGAGGATTTACGGATAAAGCCCTTTTTTAGATTCTCCTGGACGTATTCAGACATGGCAAGAGTCTCTGGGACAGAGAGAGGATAAATTCTGCCCCGGGGTGGAGTAGTGCCCGGGAGGAGGTCGATAGGACAATCATAAGGCCTGTGAGGAGGTAGAGTCTCCGCTTGTTTTTTGCAGAAAACATCCGCGAAGTCCATATAGGCCTTAGGGAGACCGGTTACTGGAGGAAGCACAGAGTTACGGCAAGGGTTACTGGGAACCGGTTTTAGACAGTCCTTGGAACAAGAGGGCCCCCAACTCTTGATCTCCCCAGTGGACCAATCCAGGGTTGGGGAATGAAGTTGAAGCCAGGGAAGTCCAAGGAGAATTTCCGAGGTGCAATTGGGGAGGACCAAAAGTTCAATCCTCTCGTGATGAGATCCGATGCTCATTAGAAGGGGCTCCGTGCGGAAACGTATGGAACAGTCCAATCTTTCATTGTTTATACAATTGATGTAAAGGGGTCTGGTGAGACTGGTCACTGGGATGTTGAACCTGTTGACGAGAGAGGCCAAAATAAAATTTCCTGCAGATCCAGAGTCTAAGAAGGCCACAGAAGAGAAGGAGAAGGCAGAGGCAGACATCCGCACAGGCACAGTAAGACGTGGAGAAGCAGAGTGGACATCAAGGATTGTCTCACCTTTGTGCGGAGTCAGGGTACGTCTTTCCAGGCGGGGAGGGCGGATAGGACAATCCCTCAGGAAGTGTTCGGTACTAGCACAGTACAGGCAGAGGTTCTCCATGCGGCGTCGTGTCCTCTCTTGAGATGTCAGGCGAGACCGGTCGACCTGCATAGCCTCCACGGCGGGAGGCACAGGAACAGATTGCAGGGAACCAGAGGAGAGAGGAGCCGAGGAGAAGAAACGCCTCGTGCGAACAGAGTCCATATCTTGGCGGAGCTCCTGACGCCTTTCGGAAAAACGCATGTCAATGCGAGTGGCTAGGTGAATAAGTTCATGAAGATTAGCAGGCATTTCTCGTGCGGCCAGAACATCTTTAATGTTGCTGGATAGGCCTTTTTTAAAGGTCGCGCAGAGGGCCTCATTGTTCCAGGATAATTCAGAAGCAAGAGTACGGAATTGTACGGCATACTCGCCAACGGAAGAATTACCCTGGACCAGGTTCAACAGGGCAGTCTCAGCAGAAGAGGCTCGGGCAGGTTCCTCAAAGACACTTCGAATTTCCGAGAAGAAGGAGTGTACAGAGGCAGTGACGGGGTCATTGCGGTCCCAGAGCGGTGTGGCCCAAGCTAGGGCTTTTCCAGACAGCAGGCTGACTACGAAAGCCACCTTAGACCTTTCAGTGGGGAACTGGTCCGACATCATCTCCAGGTGTAATGAACATTGGGAAAGGAAGCCACGGCAAAGCTTAGAGTCCCCATCAAATTTATCCGGCAAGGATAGTCGTAGTCCAGAAGCGGCCACTCGCTGCGGAGGAGGTACAGGAGCTGGCGGAGGAGATGGTTGCTGGAGCTGTGGTAGTAACTGTTGTAGCATAACAGTCAGTTGAGACAGCTGTTGGCCTTGTTGCGCAATCTGTTGTGACTGCTGGGCGACCACCGTGGTGAGGTCAGCGACAACTGGCAGAGGAACTTCAGCGGGATCCATGGCCGGATCTACTGTCACGATGCCGGCTGGCAGGTAGTGGATCCTCTGTGCCAGAGAGGGATTGGCGTGGACCGTGCTAGAGGATCGGTTCTAAGTCACTACTGGTTTTCACCAGAGCCCGCCGCAAAGCGGGATGGTCTTGCTGCGGCGGTAGTGACCAGGTCGTATCCCCTAGCAACGGCTCAACCTCTCTGGCTGCTGAAGATAGGCGCGGTACAAGGGAGTAGACAGAAGCAAGGTCGGACGTAGCAGAAGGTCGGGGCAGGCAGCAAGGATCGTAGTCAGGGGCAACGGCAGGAGGTCTGGAACACAGGCTAGGAACACACAAGGAAACGCTTTCACTGGCACTAAGGCAACAAGATCCGGCGAGGGAGTGAAGGGGAAGTGAGGTGATATAGGGAAGTGCACAGGTGTAAACACTAATTGGAACCACTGCGCCAATCAGCGGCGCAGTGGCCCTTTAAATCGCAAAGACCCGGCGCGCGCGCGCCCTAGGGAGCGGGGCCGCGCGCGCCGGGACAGAACTGACGGAGAGCGAGTCAGGTACGGGAGCCGGGGTGCGCATCGCGAGCGGGCGCTACCCGCATCGCGAATCGCATCCCGGCCAGAGGCGGTATCGCAGCGCCCCGGGTCCGTGGAACCGACCGGAGCGCTGCAGTGAGAGGAGTGTAGCGAGCGCTCCGGGGAGGAGCGGGGACCCGGAGCGCTCGGCGTAACAATAGATATATAGATAGATAGATAGATAGATAGATTTGAGAGATAGATATGGGACAGATTGATAGATAGCTAGATAGACAGACAGACAGAGGGAAATGCAACATTTTAGGCCCCTTTAACACTATAAAAATACTTCCGTTATTAACAACCATTATAAAAAGCCTGGAAATCGGCAGTTATACGGCCGGTACAAAATCAGTAACGGCCGTTAGAAAATCCCATTATAGTCTATGGTATTTTTCTAAAAGCCGTTTTAACCCGTTATCGCCCGTAATTAATAACGGCCGTTATGTTGTGATGGGCAATAGTAACGGGAGAATTAGTGCATGCACTATTTCTCCCGTTCATTCGCCCGTCTCAAAATAACGGCCGTTATTAATAACAGGTGATAACGGGTTAAAACGGCTTTTAGAAAAATACCATAGACTATAATGGGATTTTCTAACGCTGTTACCGATTTTGTACCGGCCGTATAACTGCCGATTTCCAGGCTTTTTAGAACGGGCGTTTATAACAGAAGTATTTTTATAGTGTGAAAGGGGCCTTAGTTTCATCTATCTAGAAGACAAAAGGCGACTGTAGCACTCAGAGCAGATGCAAAAAACAGCCTTGAAGCTGCATGGGCAGCTGAAATGTTGCATTTCCCTGTACTGAATATGAAATAAAGCCACCTTTTTTTTTTGCATCTACCGAGCTGCAGCTGCTTTTTGTCTTCTAGATAGATAGATAGATAGGAAACAAAAGAAATGCATCACTACTTCGATACTAAAAGAGAGTATGTCAGCATCCCAAAATACATAGCATGCAATGGTGCACCGCTCCAGGTATGAATCCAAAAGAATTGTAAATGTATTCTGCGCATGTCAAGTGCAAAGTTTAAGATCATCCATAGAACCAATCATGTGGTACATACATATTGAGGGTCTTCGATGCCCAATGAAAACAATAGATAGAACGTGCAGATAGATAGGGAAACATTTTTTACAACCCAACCATCACCACCAGGCTTGCTAGTTTAACCCACCACCACCACTGGACTAGTCAAACCCTTGTCTCTCTGCCATACTGCCAAGACTACAGGAATAGAAGAAACAGAGAGTTCATAAGGAGTTCACAATAATTTCTCCACTTCCCAAAAAAGACTGTCACCAAGGGAATGAGCAAAAGGAGAAGTTACATGTATGCCAACCTCGGCACATCATTGTATGGATTATATATAGAAAATGTCTATTGGTAATGCTGTTGGTTGCTATGAAACCGCAAGCTTGTTGATAGATAGCGCTTTAATAGCTTATAAGGCAGAGAAGGGGGGATTGGTTGCATATACTCCTTCCATGAGATGACTGTCCAAAGCCTGGTGTAGAGATGTAGGGTTTGTGATGTTATCTAGCCACAGCATGGTGGTATAATTTAGTAACAGTATGGTGGTATTATTTAGGAACATTATGGTAGTATTATTCAGTAACAGTATGGTGGTTTTGTTTAGAAACAACATGGTGGTATTATTCAATAACAGTATGTGTCAAGTAATAGTAAAGCGGTAATATTCAGTAGCAGTATGATGGTATTATTTAGTAACATTATAGTGGTATTATTTAGTAGCAGCATGGTGGTATAATTCAATAACAGTATGGTGGTATTATTCAGTAACAGTATGATGGTATTATTCAGTAACAGTATGGTGGTATTATTCAGTAACAGTATGGTGGTATTACTTAGTAACAGTATCGTGGAATTATTCAGTAACAGTATGGTAGTATTATTCAGTAACAGTATGGTAGTATTATTAAGTAACAGTATGGTGGTATTACTTAGTAACAGTATGGTGGTACTATTCAGTAAAAGCATGGTGGTATTACTTATTAACAGTATTGTGGTATTACTCAGTAACAGTATGGTAGTATTATTCAGTAACAGTATGGTGGTATTATTCAGTAACAGTACGGTGGCTTTATTCAGTAACAGTATGGTGGCATTATTCAGTAACAGTATGGTGGCTTTATTCAGTAACAGTATTGTGGTATTATTCAGTAACAGTATGGTGGTATTATTCAGTAACAGTATGGTGGTATTACTTAGTAACAGTATTGTGGTATTATTCAGTAACAGTATGGTGGCATTATTCAGTAACAGTATGGTAGTATTATTCAGTAACAGTATGGTGGCATTATTCAGTAACAGTATGGAGGTATTATTCAGTAACAGTATGGTGGTATTACTTAGTAACAGTATGGTAGTATTATTCAGTAACAGTATGGTGGCATTATTCAGTAACAGTATGGTGGCTTTATTCAGTAACAGTATGGTGGTTTTATTCAGTAACAGTACGGTGGTATTACTTAGTAACAGTATAGTGGTATTATTCAGTAACAGTATGGTAGTATTATTCAGTAACAGTATGGTGGCATTATTCAGTAACAGTATGGGGGTATTATTCAGTAACAGTATGGGGGTATTATTCAGTAACAGTATGGTGGTATTACTTAGTAACAGTATGGTAGTATTATTCAGTAACAGTATGGTGGCATTATTCAGTAACAGTATGGTGGCTTTATTCAGTAACAGTATGGTGGTATTATTCAGTAACAGTATGGTGGTATTATTCCACAATAGTATGGTGGTATTACTTAGTAACAGTATGGTGGTATTATTCAGTAACAGTATGGTAGTATTATTCAGTAACAGTATGTTGGTATTATTTAGTAACAGTATGGTGGTATTATTCAGTAACAGTATGGTGGTATTATTTAGTAACAGTATGGTGGTAATATTTAGTAACATTATGGTGGTGTTATCCAGTCATGGTATGATGGTATTATACAGTCACTGTGTGGCAGTATTATTTAATGCCTGTGTGGTTGTTCCTGTATTTAGTCACTGTTACTGTTTGATATTTGGGGTAAGGTCTAACCTAAAATGCAATTCCGAAAGTTTTCAGACTCTTACTAAAATGTACAGATGTAATGATTAATCATCTTTATTGCACAAAATTCTTATTACATAAGCAATAAAAATAAATGTATACACAATAATATGGTACAGGAGGAGAAAAAACACGGCAGAAAAACAGTGGGGCAGGGTTGCAGGCTGCTGGGATTACTTCTACTATCTATCTACATAGATAATACATACATGTATTATCTATCTACATAGATAATACATAATGGCCCTCATTTACTAAGAGTGGAGTGTAGGTTTCTTTGTGGGTTTTAATTCCCTGGAATTTTGGCCCTCATTTACTATTGCAAACCCGACATGTTTTGTCTGGTTGTGCGCCAGATTCTGTCGCATTGCGCCAGAAATTCTGTCTGCGCCGGATTTTGCGCCAGAATTTAAAAAATCTGACTAACTCTCTCATTTTGCTAAGAAAATCTGAAAAAGGGGCGTGGCAGATGGGAAAAGGGGGCATGGTCTCCGAAAAGAGGCGTGTTCCTGACATTTTCACAAAAAGCCAACATATTTACTAAAGTTTCCACAAAAAACCCTACAGATCAGAGCATGTGTAAAAAAAAAAAGCAAGATGTAGGGAAAAGTGGAAAATGTAGGGAAACCTTAGTAAATACGGTGGAAAATAAATGTAGGGAATTAAAATCCACAAAGAAACCTACACTCCAAGAAACACTACACTCTAAGGTTTCCTTACATTTTCCACTTTCCCTACACTTTGCTTTTTTTGACACATGCTCTGATCTATAGGGTTTTCCGCAGCTCAAATCCACCACATTTTATGTGTAAACCTTAGTAAATATGTAGTTTTTTTTGTGAAAATGTCGGGGACACGCCCCTTTTTCGGAGACCACGCCACCTTTTCCAGGTGCAAATTCTGGTGCACAATCTGGCGCAGACAGAATTTCTGGCGCAATGCGACAGAATCTGGCGCACAACCCGACAAAACATGTCGGGTTTGCAACAGTAAATGAGGGCCAATGTGTTTCTTAGGAACAACGATAGATCTAACAAAGTGCAAGTATAGAAAGAAGGGAACAGAATCCTATTTACAGCCACTGTAAATTAGTCACACCAGAGCTTTCAGCCTCAAAAAAACGCACCTCAACGGGTATTTCAGAAGTTATGCTTCATCAGGGTACACAGGTACGCTCCTGTGTAAATACGCTATCATCCGCCCTTATGTGGTCACATAATGGAAGTAATATTGGTCTTAGTATAGTGTTTTATATTATTTGGTAACTGTATATTATTGTAGTTAATGGGAGAGAAGCCAGCTCACTTGTGTCGGCTGCAAAACACCTTCACAACGCCCGGATTCCACTTCCATAGGTGAAGATACGATGAAGATCCAGAGGAAAATGTGATCCAGCGAAGAAATGGCAGATAAAATTGTCACTTTATTAGAAACTCCAGAAAACAAACCGTGTCAATACTGGAAAAAATCACCAGACCCCTAAAGCCTTTGGGATTTTCACAGTATTGACACTGTTAAGTGTTGTTTCTAATAAAGTGATAATTTTATCAGCCATTTCCTTGATGGATTACATTTTTCTCTGGTGCTTCGACACTATATTATTCCGTCAGTATGTAATAGAATTATTGGTAGTACTGTATAGTGTGGCAGAATTATTTGGTAATAGTTTATGCTATCATCATGTAATAGTATTATTGGTAGTATATTTTGGCAGTATTACTTGGCAACACTATATTATTCTGTCATTATGTAATAGTATCATTGGTAGCATAATGTGACAGTATCATTTGGTAATACTATATTATTCTGTCAATATGTAATTGTAATTTTGGTAGTATAATGTGAAAGTATCATTTGGTAATACTATATTATTCTGTCAATATGTAATAGAATTATTGGTAGTATAGTGTGACAGTATCATTTGGTAATACTATATTATTCTGTCAATATGTAATAGAATTATTGGTAGTATAGTGTGACAGTATTATTTGGTAACGCTATATTATTCTGTCATTATGTAATAGTATTATATATTCATGATTTGGTTGTTTTGTCCCCCATATAGTGGGTATTGTGTTATTTCAGTAAAATGATATTTATTTAGTAACAGTACAGTGATATTAGTACCGTGTATACTATTGGCATTTTTTGGTAACTGTCTTATTTTGAGGTATAATGTATTAAAATAGAAAATACATATAGCAGAGGTGGGCAGGTCTAAAATTAAACTATAGTTTATGCCAATGATTCTACAAACCGTGAAATAGTCAGCTTTATCTTCTACATCCTGTAAAACAGTCAACCCTATCTTCTACACCCTGTAGAACAGTCGACCGTATCTTCTACATCCTGTAGAACAGTCGACCATATCTTCTACACCCTGTAGAACAGTCCACCTTATCTTCGTTACTCTGTAGAACAGTGAACGCTATCTTCTACACCCTGTAGAACAGTCCACCTTATCTTCTAGACCCTGTAGAACAGTCATCCCGATCTTCTACACCCTGTAGAACAGTCGACCGTATCTTCTACACCCTGTAGAACAGTCGACCATATCTTCTACACCCTGTAGAACAGTCCACCTTATCTTCTACACCCTGTAGAACAGTCATCCCGATCTTCTACACCCTGTAGAACAGTCCACCTTATCTTCTTCACTCTGTAGAACAGTGAACGCTATCTTCTACACCCTGTAGAACAGTCCCCCTTATCTTCTACACCCTGTAGAACAGTCCATCTTAGCGTTGACTTTTCTACAAAGTGAAGAAGATAAGATGGACTGTTCTACAGGGTGTAGAAGATAAGGTGGACTGTTCTACAGGGTCTAGAAGATAAGGTGGACTGTTCTACAGGGTGTAGAAGATAGCGTTGACTTTTCTACAAAGTGAAGAAGATATCTTCTACACCCTGTAGAACAATCAACCCTATCTTCTACACCCCATAGAACAGTCAACCATCTTCTACACCCCTTCGAACAGTCCAACCCACCTTCTACACCCCATAGAACAGTCAACCCCATCTTCTAAACACTGTAGAACAGTCAACACCCTGAAGAACAGTGAACCATATCTTCTACACCATGTAGAACCGTGAACCTTATCTTCTAAACCTTGTAAAAAATACAACCTTATCTTCTACACCCCGTAGAACAGTCAAGCCTATCTACTAAACCCTGTAGAAGAGTCAACCTAATCTTTTACACCATGAAGAACAGTTAACACAACTTCTACACTATGTAGAACAGTCAACCTTCTCTTCTACACAATGTAGAACAGTCAACCTTATCTTTTACACCCTGTAGAACAGTCAACACTATCTTCAACACCCAGAAGAACAGTCAACACTAATTTCTACACCCTGTAGAACAGATATAAAAATGGGGGCCCCTTGGTCCTGGGTAGCTAAGTATAGAACCCCCACATCCCTCTAACAATCCACTAGTATCAGTCACTCACCCTGGCTCACTTCTTCTATTTGTGAAGTTTTCATTCATCCCTCAATGAGACATAGAGGAGATTTGGCATGAAGTGGCAAACCTGAACCTGTACCTGCTTCACTCACATTTGCATCGTGTAGGGTGCACATTTGCATCATGTTAAAAACCTAAACTTAGAAACTTAACCAGGTAAGCAATTCCACCGACATATCAAAGCTGTGGGATCCGAGTGCAGTTCCTCAACATATAATTTTGCACAGCGTCGTGGTAACGGATAATTTCACAATTAGAAGAAACATATTTATGTAGATTAAAAATACTTAGTACAAGAAGCCCCAGAGGATCACTGTGATGTGAACAAGGTATTAAGGCCTTTACATTTCATGTATTCCACACACCACATCTTGGACCTTTATAGTCGTAAACAAGGAATTCTCGTGCAAAACCTAGAATTAGACAATTAATATTTCATGGTGGAGGGCCTGGAGGCTGAAATATTTATAGTGTAAAGTTATGTCAAAAATCATATAATGAATTGTTTGAAACTTGTTGTAATGGCATATAAAACTTAAATAAAGGATTTTTAAAAAATGACAAAAATCATGAGCAACCTTCAAATGATCCCACAGTCATATATGAGGGGAAACACCTGATACTATTATATTAATTGGGCAGTCAATACTCCAAAAATTTTTACTTCCATGTATTAAGTCATTAACTGCAATAATATACTGCCTGCTATACACAACAATATATCAACTATAATACTGTCCCGTATGTACAAAAATCCGACTACTATAATGCTGCTCCTATATACAAGAATATAACTACTATAATACTGTCTCCTATATACAAGAATATAACTACTATAATACTCCCCCTATATACAAGAATATAACTACTATAATACTGCTCCTATATACAAGAATATAACTACTATAATACTGCCTCCTATATACAAGAATATAACTAGTATAATACTGCCTCCTATATACAAGAATATAACTACTATAATACTGCCTCCTATATACAAGAATATAACTACTATAATACTGCTCCTATATACAAGAATATAACTACTATAATACTGCTCCTATATACAAGAATATAACTACTATAATACTGCTCCTATATACAAGAATATAACTACTATAATACTGCTCCTATATACAAGAATATAACTACTATAATACTGCTCCTATATACAAGAATATAACTACTATAATACTGCCTCCTATATACAAGAATATAACTACTATAATACTGCTCCTATATACAAGAATATAACTACTATAATACTGCTCCTATATACAAGACTATAACTACTATAATACTGCCCCCTATATACAAGAATATAACTACTATAATACTGTCCCTATATACAAGAATATAACTACTATAATACTGCTCCTATATACAAGAATATAACTACTATAATACTGCTCCTATATACAAGAATATAACTACTAGAAAACTGCTCCTATATACAAGAATATAACTACTATAATACTGCTCCTATGTACAAGAATATAGCTACAATAATATTGCCCCTATATATAAGAATATAACTACTATAATACTGCCTCCTTTGTACAAGAATATAACTACTATAATACTGCCTCCTATGTACAAAACTAAAACTACTATAATCTGTCTGCATTTGGTCAGACTGACAGTAGAAGCTATTTAGGTTCCTCTCCTAGACAGTACCATGTTACTTAATAGCTGAATTAGCCATGACAGGAGCCTGAGTGAAGATGACAGGGGAAACTAATTTCTTAGGGCTGGTTCACATCACGTTTTCTCCCATACGGGAGCGCATACGGCAGGGGGGAGCTAAAACCTTGCGCTCCCGTATTCCTTTCTATGCGCTCCCGTATGTAATTCATTTCAATGAGCCGGCCGGAGTAAAACATTCGGTTCGGTCAGCTCATTTTTGCGCTTTCTCCCCGGACCTAAAACTGTGGTCAACCACGGTTTTAGGTCCGGTTGTAAAAGAGCATACAGCGCTAAAATGAGCCCACCAGACTGAACGTTTCACTCCGGCCGGCTCATTGAAATGAATTACATACGGGAGCGCATAGAAAGGAATACGGGAGTGCGAGGTTTTAGCTCCCCCCTGCCGTATGCGCTCCCGTATGGGAGAAAAGGTGATGTGAACCCAGCCTTAGATGGTCTGGAGATGGGACCTGACAATCACCTGCTGATGTTCTGTCTCCTCAACATCTTCTTGTTTTTTTAACGGTAGGCAATAGATGCCTGTGCCAGTTTGTTGCCCCATAAACGTTAGTCCTCCACCAACATTATATATATATATATATATATATATATATATATATTTTTTTATATTTATAGTCAGTGTAGATCAACTCAGCTCTCTCCTTTGCCGGAACGTAGAGCACGGATAGCTGTGGAGTAGCAGTTATAGCTTGTAGAGCACACATAGAGAAATCCACCACAAATGGACACTTGCTGTCTGGGCCATAACGCACCAAGGCATACATGACCGCCCTGAAATGTTGAGTAACTTTGTTTCAAGCGCAGCTTCATAGCAGTAACTGACGGCTACAATCCTGCTGCTGCCCAACATTTACCCTTTAGCCAGCATGATCAATGCCGATCACAGCGTCTAAAGCCGAGTGGTCCTAGTGCAGGGATGTGGAAATCCTATCCTCCAACACCCGGGACATGTAGTGCCAGGCGAAGGGCAGGTGAATTTTTCATAGATTTAGCCCTGTATCGGGCAAGCAGGGAAAGACCGACTTCCCCCTTCATTTTCTTTTGTGAGGCGCAGGAGCGGATGCAGACTTGCATGGGATGCAAGTCTGCACCTCACACCAGCGCTCAGGGTGTATCGAGAAGGCAGCGGCCCCCAGCTGATTTCAGTAGCCGGGGACCGCTGATCAGAGCCCCCCCCCCCCCCCTGTTTCTGTGGTACAGGCCTGTCTACTTGATCGTTGCTGGGAGCAGACACTGCGCAGGTACTCACAAGTCTGCTCTTAGCCTCTGAGGTGCCGTCCGGCGGGTCTTTATTGCATGTGAAAAGAGAGTTCATGCGGCCTAGCTGCAAGCGGCTGAGCGCCGCCCCCGACGCTGTTGGGCGGGGACTACAGTTCTGATGTCCACTCATGGCCGGCTCAGGTGAGGAGTCCGAGCATGCAGGCGGCAGACGGCGGCGGGAAGGGTGGTTGTATATGTATAGTGTGAGTGTATGTGTGATGTGTGTATGTATGTAATGTATGATTTGCGGGGTGGGCAGTGGCAGGTGTATGTATGATGTGTGCATATGTATGTGTATATATGATGTGTGTATGATGTACGTGTACGTGTGATGTGTGTATGTAATGTATGATGTGGAGGGGGGGCAGCAGTGGGTGTGTATGTATGAATGATGTGTCTGTACGTATGATGTGTGCATGTATGTAATTTATGATATGGGGGCAGTGACCAGTGTATGTATGATATGTGTATGCATGTATGTTTTTATTTATTTTTAGTGGCTTCTGCACCACAAGAATCCCACCGACCAAGAGCCCCACGGGTGCACTCAAACACGCCCGAACCAAAACTACAACTTCCAGCATGTTGCACCATAACCTAAACTGTAGAACTATAAAGTGCAACATGCTGGAAGTTGTAGTTTTGGTTCGGGTCAGCTGCAGAGCCATAGGCTGCATCAGGGCATGCTGAGTGTTGTAGTTACTAACTGCAATTCCCAGTATTCCTTGACACAGCCTATGGCTCTGCAGCTGACAAGAACCAAAACTACAACTCCCAGCATGTTACACAATAACCTTAACTGTACTACTATACAGTTCAACACCCACACAACCATAGGCTGTATCAGGGTATGCTTGGAGTTGTAGTTATCTAGTAACTAAATGCAACTTTCAGCATTTTCTGACATATAAATTAGACTAAATAAAATGCACCACATAAACTGGAGAAGCAGACCCCCCCCCCCCCCCCCCCAATAACACAGCGTTGTTCAGTGTTTTCCACTCACAAGGCTCCATATATAAGTCCCTATAAAGACTGAAAAATAGTGATTAAAATATTGTAAAAAGTGCATATATGTGAATAAGCCCCTTTCCTAATAAAAGTTTCCAATTTTCTTTAAACAAAAATAAAGTACAAAAATAAACATAAGTGGTATCGTTGCATGTGGAAATGTCCTGGCTATTAAAATATGATGTTAATTAAACCATACGGTGAACAGTGTAAATGTAAGAAAATAGTCCAGAATTGCTAAATTTTGGTTACCTCATGAGAATTTTTTTAAAATAAGGTGATCAAAAAGTTACATCTGAACATAAATGGTTCCGATAAAAACTACAGATCACGGCACATAAGATTACCCTCATACATCCCTGTATATGGAAAAATTGGAGTTATAGGGCTTGCCTCGGGCATAAAAGGAGCTAGCTACAGCTCTCCCGCCGCTAATAGCCTGGCATGCTGCGATCACCGTGGCCGGCTACTAAAGCATTAGATCACAGCTGTCTAAGTTGACAGCAGTGTCTAAAGGGATCTTATAACCATCCCTGGTGGTCTAGTGGGGTGAATCATACTATTTTGGTTGAAATTATTTTATCTACCAGGACAAGTGGATTTTCTTGAGGGACAAGTAGATTGTGTTTCGCTTTAGTCCCTTGGACAAGTAGTTTTTTTTTTAATTTCCACACCCCTGTAGTGTCAAGGATGCCTTAAGTTGAGGCCTTAAACTGTGAGTGACTACCGCTGTGCTATTTTGCTGAGTGTTGACATAAGAAAATTCACACCAGACAATGTTGGTATAAATCCCCTTTTCAGCACTGACTCCCAAGGAGTTCTGATCTTTATTAGAAAATCACATTAGTTTTTACAATTGACAAAAAGAGGAGGGTAAAACTATTGCATCAAACCATCGTTTTATATGCTGATTGGTCATTTGAGCATGGGGTAGCATAGGTCACTTATGTTGCCACTTCTCTATCTTGAGATTTTTCCATCCTTCCACAAAAGCCCAATGTTTAGACTTCAACTCCAAACTTCTTGTATCTTCAGGCTCCATCCCAAGGTTCTCATCTTAATTACAGGCAAAGAGCAAGCTGAAATGTTTTGTATTAAGGAAAACAAAGTTCTTCTGCAATATTTTAGCAATAGCATATGAGCATTTAGCAAAGGCATATGAGTATAGATATAGCGATCAATATATCAGAATATTATAGACCCAACACTAGTACCGACGGAACATTGAAATTTGCGTAACATCCACCCATGTTTCCCAGTCAAACATTTCTAAAAATTTCTGCCATGTGAACATAGCCTTAAGCATTTCAATAAACCACCTAAAGGGCAAGAACAGATTTGTGCTAGATTTCTCTATGTGTGCTGGGTATGTGGACTGATAGTCCCAAAGACGAAGCCTTTAGACCAGGGTCTACAACCCATACATGATGCAGTCCTGGTAACTATTTTGGTGCCCATACATGATGCAATCCTGGTAACTATTTTGGTGCCCATACATGATGCAGTCCTGGTAACTATTTTGGAGCCCTTACCAAACCTTATGGTCTACAGCAGTGCTCAATCGATGCCAGGGTAGAGTTGGGTGGTCCCATACACATTAAAACAATGGTAACCAAATTGTGGACCTCCAGGTGTATATGCTGCAAAACTAAAACTTCCAGCATGCCCGAACAAACGTAAAGGTCACCTTCTTCTGTCAAGAATAGATGTAAGTTAGGTAATAGAAGCTGTAACCGAAGCGTCAATTAAAGCCCCAATGCAAAATATGTAACATGGTCCCCTCATATATATATAATTAAATATGTCTATGGCCCTGAGTTGGAGAACCACCTGTAAGTCGATAGCCCTGAGTTGGAGAACCACCTATAAGTCTTCGACCCTGAGTTGGAGAACCACCTAAAGGTCTATCACCTTGAGTTGGAGTACCACCAAAAAGTCTATGGCCCTGATTTGGAGAACCACCTATGAGTCTATGGCCCTGAGTTAGAGAACCATCTATAGGTCTATGTCCCTGAGTTGTAGAAACAACTATGGGTCTATGACCCTGAATTGGAGAACCACCTAAAGGTCTATGGCCCTGAGTTGGAGAACCCCCTATAAGTCTATGGCTGAGTTGGAGAACCCCCTATAAGTCTATGGCTGAGTTGGAGAACCCCCTATAAGTCTATGGCTGAGTTGGAGAACCACCTAAAAGGTCTATAGCCCTGAGTTGGTGGAATCAGAGAAGCCCAAAGAGACAGAAGATGATTTAGAAGTCCGATGAGAAAATTGACTAATATTTACTGGTGAAATAATTTGCAAAGTTCAAGCATATTTGAACAATTGCCAGTTTATGCCTCACCATATTATGCTGCGCTCCGCACAATGTGGACAATTTATCAAGCCAATAAAATGTTACAGATCCCAGAACAATTTATCATAATCTCTTGTTATAGTCAGCAGAGAGGTCCTGTGGGAAGCTTGGTGGGAAATGTAGTAGTTACCATGTCAGAATCTATAAAGATAAGCAAAAGACAGTGCCCATGAATCAATGTACAAGGTAAAGGGAATATTTCTTCTTACAATTGTTCACGGTTTGGAATATAGCTTTTGGAGTGTCTTAAAGGGGTACTCCGGTACTAAACATCTTATCCCCTATCCACAGGATTGGGGTTAAGATGTCTGATGGTGGAAAGTCCAACCGATGGGACCCCCCGCAATCTCCGGCCCGACATTCCCGCATTCTGAACATGTACGTTCAGAACTCCGTCTGTACTAGGCTTCTGGGCGGCCATGGACATCACAGCTCCTCCATTCATGTCTATGGGAGAGACGGAGATACAGCGTTCGTGTATCTCCGAATCTCTCAGAGATATATGGTAGAGGCATATCGGCCACAGCTTCGGGCTGTGGTTGACAGTAATCTTGCACAGAGTAGAGATCACTCCGTGCATGTGGATTACCGGCTTCCAGGCAGGATATTGTGAGTCCGCCACGCCCCTTCCCATAGACTTGCATTGAGGGGGGTGTGGCCTTACAGCATGAGGGGCGTGGCTGACTCCTGCAGCGTGCACACAGCATTCGGAATTAAATGTTTGCTGGCCAGTGGAGTACCCCTTTAAAGGGAACGTGTTACCAGGACAAATTCTCTACAGTATTGGTTCCTATGGAAGCGGAACATCAAGGTGGTCTACCACTAGGAGGCTAGAAGAAGAGTTTCCACCCAACTCCGACTCTATTTATTAGCTTCCAGTTGAATGAACAACTCAACTATCTCTCACGATTTGTCCATACATGTCAAAACTCAGCTTGGCCAAACAAGATGTTCTAAATAAGGAGACAGGAGGTAAGTCGCTGCTAGACAGCTCTGGTGGTGGCTTATCTCACCGAATCCTTCCAGCCCAATGCTTCTCTCCCCCAATACCATCTTTCAAGGGAGAGTTTCCATTCACATGATTAAATAGTGTCAAAAACATGACAAAAATGGCATGTTTTATTGACTTCTTATTGGTGTGTATGGGGCCTTAATAAGCCAAGACTACAAAGAATAGGATCATTTGAATCTTTGCTACCTAGTGTCTGGTGGGACACAAAGAAGTGATAACTTGGTAAAGAACTCCACTAGAATACCACCATAAACATGTTTATTTCCATGGGTAGAGGGCAATAAGCCACTTTCAAAAGGTGTCTGTCTTTACCTCCCAGAGGATCAGAGGATTGATATAATCATGCCCAATCTAAGATGTTACCTTTGGAGCACCCTAGGTCCTTAACCAATCCTTGTAAGGTCTACAGGTTTGGTTGTCAACGTTTGCCAAAGCTGGTATGGCAATAGAGAGGTGTTTTTCTGCTCTGGTTTACACACTCCATGGAGATAACAAATAATTTAAACCTTAAAGTCAGGATCATCTACCCGACAGCTCCAAAAGGTACAGTAACACCCACAGTGGCTACACCTGTGGACTTACTTATTTGGTAGTGGGCATTTTTTTGAGGTTTCCCAAGAAGGTTGCAAGGGGCATTCCCATCCACAGGATATGTCATAAATGTAAGATCAGTGTAGGTCCCAACACTGGAATCCTTACTCATAGAGAAAGTGGGAGTCCTAAGACTCTTATTCACCAATGTACAACCATCACATTTACTTCAGAATTTATTGGAAAGTTGACTGCGAGCAGCTCTCTTAACTTAAGTCTATGAGAGCCATTGGAAGAGCCAAATATTACTTACCTATGTATGGAATTCTGTGGAGACGGTGATGGTCATACATTGACAAACAGGGGTCACCAAATGTATGGCCTGCACCTATGAGGTATTTATGTCATGTCCTGTGTATATACCATCATTTTTATTAAATGAGACAAAAAAGACAAAAAAATTGGCCTAGCAATCTTCTTGGATAAGTTACACACATAAAAAAGTTTAAGCTCTTCCAAGAGTATGTGGACAGTAGAAAAAGCCACTGTGGTGCTCATACACCTTTAATGGCCATCATTTGGCCAAAAGCCGATCCTCCCGGAAAAAATGTATAAATATTTTGATAGTTTAAATCCAACATGTCCAATCTTTTTCTCCCCTGACATTATCTGTTGGGGAAGATTTGGAAAGCCTCTATAAACAATAGACGGTAGGTCCGAGCAGCCAAAAACAGTGGGCTTTGTTCATTTTTGGCTAATGTGTATGTGTCATCAGTTCAGATATTGTCAAATCCCCATGAATTGCTATAAACATGTAAGATGGGAATATCTCTTTAACCCAAAAATATTATTTAGAGTCTTGCAGTCTCCTGTAGAAATTGGTGGGTTCAGATGACTTTCCTCGAGTGAGTTTGGGCATTTAAAATACATAGGAATTATTGACTTCAGGGAAATAGGTTTCCAGAAACTTATTACCAGTTAGACAGCCACTTGTCAAAAGCATACTCAACCGTCGGAAAATGCTTTCATGCCCCCAGGTTTCCAGAACCTAAATCACAGCCCTTAAGGCTATACACAGAAAAAAGGAAATCTAAGTGATGCAATTCATGTCTACTGATGCCAGAAGCTTCAACATCAAGATCAATGAGTCTCTGAAGTTTATTCACTTAGTTTCCCTATAGTTCTATAATTACTCTCAATGCAAATTGTTAAATTTTGTCTTTCCCTCAGAACATGAAGATGTTAAAGTATAAGAGTATCCTAAACATCTCTCTGGGGAGGAGGAAAACATGGAACAACCTTCTTGTTCACAAAACTTGAAAAATGGACAAAAATTTTTTCTCCCCTATGTAAAAACAAATTCTAATATTTTGCCCTTTCCTCCTATGAACAAGAATATAACTACTATAATACTGCTCCTATTTACAACAATATAACTACCAAAATACTGTCTCTATGTACAAGAAAATATTTACTATAATATTGCTTCTACAGTATATCCAAGAATATAACTACTATAATACTCCTCCTATGTATGAGAATATAACTACTACAATACTGTCTCCTATATACAAGAATATAACTACTATAATACTGTCTCCTATATACAAGAATATAACTATTATAATACCGCTCCTATGTACAGGAATATAACTTGTACATTGATGATTTACACATAGTCTGGCTCTGTGTATAGGGCAGGTGGTTATCATATTATATTATTTTTCCTGTCATTTGGCCCCTATAATCATTGCTGAAATGCGAGACGACATGTTCCCATTTATCCAGCATTCATGTCCTGGACATGTTGGATAAATAAGCCCGCTGCGTAGTAATAGCTCTTTCAGTGACAAGGAAATCATAACATAGAGTAACAGGCCGCTCTGTGATAACATAAAGAGAAAACTGTCTGAGGGGAATTATCCAAAAAGTTAGAAATTGAGAGAAAGGAACAGGAATTTCTGTAACTTTGAAGGTTTTTCTCTGCGGCTTCTTGGCCAAGTGTCCAATAAATACCGTCTCTGTTCTGCAGGGTTTACATTGGGTCTGATAGTTGTGTTAATCATCTGTGTCTTCAGGACACGTGGGATTATGTATAAAGTCTATATAAATATATGTGACTATGACTCCTAATTTAGGTAGATTGGACCAATGCCACCGAGCACAACCACAACAGCGCTTTTGTACCAAGAGGCTTAATGTACACTCACAGCTTCAGACCCTGTGAACATATGTATTGATGGGTTGAATGTATGGCGTATCCATAGGTTATCTCACCAATAAAAGTTAGGTCAGTATTGGTTGGTGATAGCTACAGTCCGGCATGGATTAAGTTTTGTAGAGGCCCCAACCAACCTCTAAGATTTGGAACCCTACCCAGAAGAGCCAATTGTGCATACATGTGACCATCTACTCTAGGGAAGTTATAGAGAAAACCCAGTCAAGGACTCTCTTTGACATATGTGTGGCCACCTTACCACCTTTTCTAGGATTATTATCAGGGACGATAGGTGATGGTGGCCCATAGGTCCATGACCTCATGTGTACAATATCCAGCCTTGGTTACGATTAATCACTGTTTCTTGTCTTCCACTTTGAATATGGACCTGTTGACCTGAGTAAATATTTTTGTGAACTATGATCTGGCCCCCTATTCTGATTTTGTCCTCTCCCAAACATATTTTTTTTAGTTCTGACCTGACTCAATACATTTTTACATTGTGTTAACCCTTAGAAAACTACCTTTTAGTCCTGTTGTCTTCCAAGAAGCCCATGACTAAGTTCTACAGAAAACTAAAAACATAAAGGTTCAACACAAAGTAGTAACAATTCCAGCTGCAACACAGAAAAAATCAGAAGGCCCTACGGCTTCCAAATTTAGAATACATTAGGACATAATACCAGTATATGAAACAGAGGACTGATGTCAACATGTTTCACGCCCTTCTGGATATCATTCATGACTAGTGGATGGAACCAAAAGATAGACACCCAAAATACAATGGGAAACTGGATTTTCCTTTTAATTTATATGCAAACATCAATTTTACAGAAAATACGGGAATACTGTGTATTGTCTTCATGTATCTATGCACTATTGGACCCCATTCCCAATAACAAGAGCCTCATCTGAAGTAGAACACCGAGCAGAGTCAATGCCAATTCACAGAGCTGCAGATAATGAGGGATGTATGAGATGTGGCGTCTGAGTGACACATCCCATCACAACATATTCTGCTTCCATACGGATGATTTCATGATTTAATTTCGCTGTACCTCCCCACTTAAGCCAATCAGGTGTCAGGCGTACAGCCAGGGAGGCACATTATGCAAATGAGAATAAACATGCTTCCAGCCTGTCAATCATGAGAGTACATTCGGGAGACATGTGACCCAGGCACTAATACTATATTCCAAGCCCATGATGTCTGGAGTCGCAATGAAGAAAAATTAATCCTTTACCATGATTCAGGAGCAGACAAATGAATTCAATAAAGAACCGATAGGAACTTTATTGGGGGGGAACAATAATTCCCACTCAAGTTATATCTCTTGAGCTACTTAGTGCATGAGAGTATCCAACATATGTGGTGCCAAAACCAGGGGGTCTGAGAGCCAATGATGGTTTAATGCCATTCATGTCAAAGCTCTCGATCATGGAAACACCATGGTTCTTATTCAAGGAGAACTCAAAAATATCTATTGGGTTCCAGAGTAAAGACCATTTAACCCGTCAGGACCCTCACTTTTTGTATTCTGATGCCCCCTCCCTCTTACTGTCAGGAACTTCATAAATTGGTGGCCACAGATGCACCATAAACATGTGTAGAGAATTTCCAATGATAGGGTTATAATTACCTCATATAAGACTATAAAATCATATTATGTGTTCTTTAAGTTACCCCTTGCAATGACTGTTACAGAATGCTTTCCACAGTCAACTAGAGTCTAACAGAGTATATTTTACTTCATAATATTCAGGTCACTGCCATAACAATGTGTCTCCTCACCCAAGGCAAGGCATAGGGGCTATTTCCTCACTTCCTGGCATCCAGCAGACAGGGCACATGGCCCTCCAGTCCCATTTAGCTCCTGGAACCTCCATGATGTATATTTTTTTATGCATCAATCTCTGACCCTCATTTCATGTGCCAAAACTACTCCCTTGGAGCAAAATGTGCAAAAAATTATGTATCATGGTGAAAAAGTCCCGAATAATATATTACATATAAACAGTATATTCAAGCCTGAAGGTCTCTTGCCTATGCTGCCGGGAGGTCATCAGTGTATCTGACGTCCTCAAAATACTGCACACTGGTCTTCACATTAACCAATAATTATTTCCTGTGATTTACTAATTTCCATTTTAATGTGAGTGATTCCCAAAGAAAATTGTTTTACCATTTTTATTCTATTCCCCTTCCTTTAGAATGGTGAAAAAGATTAAACCCCAGCACTGGAGTGGCTCAATTACTATCTCATTCAACAAGCCACTGCAAGACCATAAATCATTGTGTCAGGAACATCTATAGATTCGGAGAGCCCTAGATTCTTCCTCAGATGGAGGTACATGGATGGTACAATGTGGATGTATAGGAAATCAAATCTTTTTATTGCATAATAGATTAAAGCACGTCCACATTTCAAGGCACCATCATCATAGAAAGCAATATGCCTGTGTCTATGAGGGTGGCCTGTGTCTACGACTTCAATGTGCAGTCACCATGGATGTAGACTGTCATCTACTGGCCGTGAGATATAAACATATAGGAACAAAAGAATTGCGTCCACCCCATAATTATTAAATCCAGATGTTTTAATTAGTCCCATTACCAATAGTGTATAAAATCCAGCCCATTCCAACGAAGTCCCCTTTACAAACATTGGTGAATCAATGGGTTGCTCTAAAGAGCTCACTGAATTCCAGAGATTCTGTATTATGTTCCTTGACCACTGTACCATGTTTGCTTTATTATTTTGACATCGCTATGCCCTGCGCCTTACTCAGAATAGGGACTGCTGTCCAGTTGAGGATCCTTCGTTTAAGGCAGATGTTCATGTAGGTATGTAGAAAGTGGTTGTGGGAAAGCTTAGGGCTGCACACATTCATTCCCAACGTGACGGTGAACAGCTGTTTATTGTATACAGATGTAACCAGCACTCACTTGCAATGGTTGCCACATGTCTTTGACAGGTGTCTGTGTTCCCTGCATAATTTCCTAATTTCCCTAGTAGTCCCTGCTCCACCAACTAAACAGTACATCAGGAATACTTTAGGCTCACTGTTAGTAGATTCCCTGGGCTGGGTGCTCGTTACCCCACACAGGGAGTCCATGCCCCAGCAGCACTGCTTTATGCATTGCTGTCTTATCACAAGAAGCAAAAGGTGCATCAGAAAATATATAAAATGGATCCGCTTTATTGCAAAACTGTGCCTCATATGTCCAGGGTTGGGATTGATATTGAAGTATTTAAGTGAATGGGTCTGAGCTTCAATATCAGACTCAGCCCTCAAACAAGGTACATTCAGATTTCTGCTGTGGATTCACAAGGTTTTTTGTTTGTTTTTGGAAAATCCATCATCTGAACATAGCCTTTGCCTACATATCCAGATGTAGCCATAGCGATACAGGGGGCCAACAAGGGTTTAACCTTTTTCATAATGAGTTTAGTTTAATATAAAGGAATTCATTTCCCTCATCTAGTGCCATCGTGGCAATCCTATTTACCATCAATGTCAGTACTGAAAAATGTTAAATTACAAAATTACAACATTTAAAAAAATATAATCCAAAAACTATTTTTTGTGGAATTGTTGTATTTATTACTAGCAGAGTACCCGGCATTGCCTGGACTTCCTACCTAAGGAGAGGAAAAGCAACAATGATGCTTCCATCCTCATATCCCGACCTCATATCCTATCCTCCTATCCTGACCTTATATCGCATCTTCATAGTCCGGCCTCATAAACTGTCATCATGTCCTGATCAATATCCATATCTCATCCTCATATCTCTTCCTCATTTTCCATCATCATATCCCATCCTCATATGCCGAATTCATATCTTGTCTTCATATCCCAACCTTACATCCTGTCCACACTGACTATGCTCTGCACCTGCCCGTTGGTCAGTTAAATCGTACTTTACAATCGCATTGATTGGGAAGCAAGATGTTTAACCCCTTAAGGACCAGGCCATTTTACACCTTAAGGACCAGAGCGTTTTTTGAACATCAGACCACTGTCACTTTAAAGGGAACCTCTCATCAAAAAAACTTTTGAAATATGATAGATTAATGTATGCAGAATAACTTTACAATTGCATGTTATTAAAAAATATGCTTCTTTCTATTTAATTTTCCACTTTGAAGAAATGACCACTAGGGGTCTCCCTACCAGTCCTGGCAGCAAGCATTTCAGACTCATGCTGGAGTCCTAAACACTACGAGCTGCCAGTCTGCTTTGTTCACAAAGGAGAACACTCAGAGCTGCCAGCCTGCTTTGTTCACAGCCTGTTTGGCTGTGAACAAAGCAGGCTGGCAGCTCTGAGTGTTTAGGACTCCAGCATGAGTCAGAAATGCTTGCGGACAGGACTGATCGGGAAAAATACAATAGAAAGGAGCATATTTTTCATTAACATGCTATTGGAAAGTTATTCAACATTCATTAATCTAAAATATATCAAAAGTTTATTTGATGAGAGGTACCATTTAAACATTAATAACTCTGGAATGCTTTTACTTATCATTCTGATTCCGAGATTGTTTTTTCGTGACATATTCTACTTTAACATAGTGGTAAAATTTTTTGGTAACTTGCATCCTTTTTTGGTGAAAAATCCCCAAATTTTATGAAAAAAATTAAAATTTTGCATTTTTCTAACTTTGAAGCTCTCTGCTTGTAAGGAAAATGGATATTCAAAATATATTTTTTTTTTCACATATACAATATGTCCACTTTATGTTTGCATCATAAAATTGACGTGTTTTTACTTTTGGAAGACATCAGAGGGCTTCAAAGTTCAGCAGCAATTTTGAAATTTTTCACAAAATTTTCAAATTCACTATGTTTCAGTGACCAGTTCAGTTTTGAAGTGCATATGGTTGTTCTCTGACAGCCCCGATCAGCCAGTAATTCCGGGTCACTGGAGACCCGATTGACCCGGAATCCGCCGCAGATCGCTGGGCTGAATTGTCCAGCGATCTGCAGCCATCGCCGAAATGGGGGGTCATCATGAACCCCCTGGGCGATATGCCACGATGCCTGCTGAACGATTTCAGCAGGCATCGGGCACCGGCTCCTCTCCGGCTAGCGGCGGGGGGCCGGGAATGGACAGGATGTACTCCTACGTCCTTGGTCCTTAAGGACTCGGAAACGGGGGCGTAGGAGTACGTCCATTGTCCTTAAGGGGTTAAAAGTTCCAGGCAATCTCTGCAGCCCGGGAGTAACAATATCAGGAGACGTACAGGGTGGGCCATTTATATGGATACACCGTAATAAAATGGGAATGGTTGGTGATATTAACTTCCTGTTTGTGGCACATTAGTATATGTGAGAGGGGAAACTTTTCAAGATGGGTGGTGACCATGGTGGCCATTTTGAATCCAAGTTTTGTTTTTTTAATAGGAAGAGGGTCATGTGACACATCAATCTTATTGGGAATTTCACAAGAAAAACAATGATGTGTTTGGTTTTAACGTAGCTTTATTCTTTCATGAGTTATTTACAAGTTTCTGACCACTAATAAAATGTGTTCAATGTGCTGCCCATTGTGTTGGATTGTAAATGCAACCCTCTTCTCCCACTCTTCACACAATAGCAACACCGCAGGAGAAATGCTAGCACAGGCTTTCAGTATCCGTATACACTGCTATATACTACTATATACATTGCAGGAGAAATGCTAGCACTGGCTTCCAGTATCCGTATACACTGCTATATACTACTATATACACCGCAGGAGAAATGCTAGCACAGGCTTCCAGTATCCGTAGTTTTAGGTGCTGCACATCTCGTATCTTCACAGCATAGACAATTGCCTTCAGATGACCCCCAAAGATAAAAGTCTAAGGGGGTCAGATCGGGAGACCTTGGGGGCCATTCAACTGGCCCACGACGACCAATCCACTTTCCAGGAAACTGTTCATCTAGGAATGCTCGAACCTGACACCCATAATGTGGTGGTGCACCATCTTGCATACATTATGGGTGTCAGGTCCGAGCATTTCTAGATGAACTGTTTCATGGAAAGTGGATTGGTCGTCGTGGGCCAGTTGAACGGCCCCCAAGGTCTCCCGATCTGACCCCCTTAGACTTTTATCTTTGGGGTCATCTGAAGGCAATTGTCTATGCTGTGAAGATACGAGATGTGCAGCACCTGAATCTAAGGATACTGGAAGCCTGTGCTAGCATTTCTCCTGCGGTGTATATAGTAGTATATAGCAGTGTATACGGATACTGGAAGCCTGTGCTAGCATTTCTCCTGCGGTGTATATAGTAGTGTATAGCACTGTATACGGATACTGGAAGCCTGTGCTAGCATTTCTCCTGCGGTGTTGCTATCAGTGTGTGAAGAGTGGGAGAAGAGGGTTGCATTGACAATCCAACACAATGGGCAGCACATTGAACACATTTTATTAGTGGTCAGAAACTTGTAAATAACTCATGAAAGAATAAAGTTAGGTTAAAACCAAGCACATCATTGGTTTTCTTGTGAAATTCCCTATACGATTGATGTGTCACATGACCCTCTTCCTATTGAAAAAACTAAAGTTGGATTCAAAATGGCCTCCATGGTCACCACCCATCTTGAAAAGTTTCCCCCCTCACATATACCAATGAGCCACAAACAGGAAGTTAATATCACCAACCATTCCCATTTTATTAAGGTGTATCCATATAAATGGCCCACCCTGTATTGGAAATCCCATAGACTTGCATAGACTTATCTCGTGTAAAACAATTATGTAAAATACTGGTTATTCTTTATTATAATGATCGGGGACAACTTTCTGATATGGATCCGACTGCTGGGACCCCCTGTGATCTCCAGAAGGGAGAATAGAGTCTCCCCTGAGGCTGGAGAACATAGTCTTCCCCATTCATTCTCTATGAGAACTGCTGAAGATAGCCAAATACAGCAAGTGTCATGAAGGTCAAGTAGATGATCAGGACACATCCAGGGTAGATACATTGAAGCTTAAGAAAGCAGACTTTCTGTGTAGATTTTTGCAGATGTAATTCACACTGTGTCTTATCAACTTGCTGCGGAAAACTAGCTATGTGAAAACTCAGCACATTATAATACAGTCCAGCTATATCACGATCGTCATAGCTTTGTCAGTCCCTTCAAAGTATTAGGGAATTTTAGTTAAACAAACAAATAAAATGAACATAAAGGAAACCACAAACGCTTCTTGTTGGTGCTGAAATCTGTGAAGTGAGGAGGAACATATGGGCTCTTAGCATTTTACTGCCTGATTAAGGAGATATAAAGCTCCACCCGGGATCGCTCCCATGGACCAACATGACTCAAAATAGCCCTTGAAGTGCAAAACAATTAACTTCTAAATGTTCAAGGTAACATCATGGAGGTGAGTCATGACATGGAATGAAGCTCCTAATTGACAACACAAAGGTGAAACCAACCTTATCAAATACCTTACTAAAACTCAGCAGCTAGGGGCATATGCCGTTGCAAGATGTGCGCCCAAAGTTCTTACATATAGCCAAAATCATACATATAAAAAGTTGCCCTATTAGAAGCTTTTTAGCCCATTTTTGTTTCAGCAAAAACACAATTTTGAAAAATGTTTTTTGCTCAATGCACCCATATCATGTCTTTCAACCACAATCTCTTCATGACAGCTCAACCCAACCTTACTGCACGAGCTACGCATCTCTGGGTGAATGGGTCTGTTCGGCTTGCAAGTCACGCCACTACTGAAAGCCATGCCACTCCCACAAGCCTATTTTTGGGCCTTTTTTTTGTTTTGGGTCAAGGCCAAAAACATAATTATCGCCCAGTACACCCACATCACGGGTCCTTCAACCACAATCTCTTCATTATAGTTCAGTCTTACCTTACTCCACGAGCTCCGCATCTCAGAGTGAATGTGTCGGCCCCTCTTGCTAGCCACACCTCCTCCCCAAAGCCACGCTCCCTTCTATTTTTGGCCTACAATCTCTTCATCACAGCTTAGTTTCACCTAAGGACGTGATATGAGGTCAGAATAAGAGGATGAGAATGAAATATGAAGTCGGGATATAAGGTCGGGATAGAAGGTTGGGATGACAGGATATGAGGATGGATAGAAGGACAAGAGCTTCATTGTTACTTTTCCTCTCTCACAAGGTTTAGGTAGGAAGACCTGGCAAAGCCAGGTACTCTACTAGTATTATGTATATAAGTGACTCCTTTTCTTCTTTGGTTATTATTTTAGGATACTATTTTGTGCAACCTCGGTGTCCAATAGAAAATAAAGAGCAACACATCTGCAAATAGACATCCTTGAAATGATAAAAGAGCCATTCATTTGCAATTCATATTTGCAATTTGCATCCTTCAATGCTTTGACCCTTAACCTCTCTTCTTCATGAATGAAGGATCTGAACGTGCTTTGGTCCATTAACAGATAACCCATGCCATTATACAAGGTTCAGGCTTTGTGACTTTGTTTACAGAAATACAAAGTCTTTAGATTTTTCTCACTTATCTAGGTTCCCATAATAAAGAGCTTTTCTTATCTACTGTATGCCCTTCTTATCAGGTTATTTTAGCTCTGTATAAGTAAGTGACTGGAAGAAGGCATGGATAAGTCTGAGGATCCGAGGGGTCATGGAAGTTAGGCCCCCATCAATCAGAAGTTCTGGTATATACTTATTTATTTTATTTATATAGTGCCTACAGATTCCGCAGCGCTTACAATTATGGGGTACATACAAAGACAAGTATCAGACATAAAATTACACAATAACTATTCAAACAAGAGGTGTTCTGGATTGAGTGATTGTGTATTGTTGTGTAATTAGGTGGGTGGGTAAGATATTGTATTGGGTTAAATTGTAATGTAACCAGTATAATGTTAATGTATTGAAGTTACCATTGTTGTATACACTGAGATACATTGATATTATACGGATATGTATATATTTTAGCTAAAGTTATATAGTGTATTAGTGAATAAACCTTTGTATTATTAACCCTGTGTTGGGAATTACTTAAACTTTACAATTTACATAGGGAAACTAGAGAAGGTTGTTAACGCTTGGAAAAGGAAGGAAGGCAGGAGGAATAGTATACAATATTTATACCAATATTTATACATTCCCTTTATCATTGGCGATATCCTTTATCATTAGGATACCCTTTTATAAATCCTTTATACATATTATAATAGATGCAGAGACTATGATTTTGTTCTAATACCCCTTCAATCCTCTCATAGCTGCGCTGCCTGTTTCATTTGCGTTAGTATGGCTGTAGATATGTAGAGACCAGAGAAGAAGATTTCATGCTCGTGGACGATCAGGTGGTTACAATAAATAGCTTAATTCTAATGAAAACATTAAACTGACTGAAGCAACAAGAAGGTAAATAAACATCAAAATAGATTTTTTTTTAGATGTGAACTATGAACGTCTTTGTTCAAACTTTTGTGAATGGCCGAGTTTATCTAAAGCAAGCATGCAGTGCATTTTTGTGTCGCCCTCTGGTGGCTGTGAAGACAATTAAGTTCTAATGGTGACTGTGTGGCTGGCAGTAATAGGGGGCACTGTGTTGCTAGCAGTAATAGGGGGCACTGTGTGGCCGGCACATTTTTCATGGGGCATTGCTTATTTTTGCTTGGTTGTGTCAGGGCACTTTGGGACTGGCTGAGTTATGTTGGGGCACTGATACACACTTAGTAAGGATAAAAACATGTCCCTCAGGTTAAACCAAGGAGGAGATGGGTGAATGAAGGGGAGTGGATATGATACTACATTTCTACGTATGCATTAATGTTATTTTGTTCTAGAAATGCATCTAACCCTGTTATGAAGCCCCCAACTGTTTTTGCTTTCAGCAGTTCCTGAGGAAGACTGTTTCAACAGATTCACAGATCTAATGGTAAAGAAGGCTTGTCACCTGTGGAGACTGTGTAGCTAGCTCAGACACGGTCAGGCACTGTGTGGCTGGCTCCGGGCAGAACTGTGTGGCTGGATCGGTTATGGTGCGCCACTATGTGGCTGATTCAGTTATGGTGGTGCACTGTGTAGCTGTAAGTCTTATGAAGAAGTACTGTCTGTGGTGCTGGCACTTTCATGGGAAAACAGGAAAGAGTCCGTGCAAAGGTGTAGAACACTCTGTGAAACACTCCACATTTTATAACTTACAATGGAGAGAGCAATACTTGCATAGTTTTCTCCTCTCACGTGCTAAATGCAGGAGCTTATACAGTTGATATGACACCAATGGGGCACCCCTGTTGTGGGGAAATCATACTTGGTGTGACAAATTTGACACTGATATTACCAGTCTCCAGCCAGTCCTTTTGGGCTTTTCTGCTGCTTTACATGCTCCCTACATGTTAGAAGCATCCCCTAACAATAAGCTGAGTACAAAAGCATTCTCCTGCTGCAGGGCAGGACCTCCAAAAGGAGAGACGCTCTTTAAAACCAGTCTAAATTCTGCCAAAAGATCAGGATCCTAAACAGAGCACCCTCTCACCCTCTATTAACTCAGTAATAACATTTGGTGTATATAAATGTGTTTTCTAAACTGGATAAGCCCTTTAATTTTATACTGGCACAGGCTTCAACAGTTGGTGAGAGATAGACTTATTCGTGTTCTGGCAGGTTAGGTGACAGTGGAAAACAGTTGAGAAGCCTTTGCTTAGGTCATAGGCCCACTACAGCCCACCTGTGTGGCCAATGGGCATACTTGGCAATAGAGTACAATAGTACTGCATGACACAATGTGGTATCATAGAATCTGATACTGCTGTAAGTGTCTTTAAATACCCAACAATAGAATATTTTGTTCTAATATTCCATATGTTTCTCCATATTGACAAGAATGTTCTGAAGAAAACCGTACTTAGCAACTGTACCAGAACTTGTCACATTCTCCCGACAAGAGGACAATGAAAATGATTCCAAAGGCACCAAACAAACGATCCTCCTCTTCTCCGACACAGAAGGCTGAGCAGATATACTGAAAGCCAAAGCTGTGAAGACAGATATAAAATATGTTCTGAATAAAGAGTCAAGCTGGGCAGAAAATTGATCATAAAAGGGAAATTACACTCAAAAGTGTGCTGGTAAAATCATGAGGATCTTTCAGATCTGAATTATGAGATACCAATAAAGGGGAGGAAGTGACTGTTTCTTCAGAGTTGGGGCTGGGTCGTGTAACCCCTCTAAGAAAAGGGCTCAGGGCAACTCCCTACAAGATGGGCGCTGGTAGGACGCTCTTCACCAATGCAATCCAGATTACAGACAAACATTTTATTTTAAATCTTATCATAAGTTCAACATGTTTCAAATCTGTACTGGATTCTTCATCAAGCACTTAGAAGAACCTGATGAAGAATCCAATATGGGTTCAAAACATGTATAGCAACTTAGTTCAACTGGTGAATGGAATTGAGCTGCAATACCACACGATCCCTGCGGTCAATTGTGACTCTGATTTTTCAAGAAAGAAGCCATGCTTTTCAAATCCTTAACCGCACTTTAACTATGTAGTAGTTGATCATTCAACAACATAAGTAACATAGGTAGGTGACATCTTATTATCAATTTCAATGGTGGATCTTGTGAGCATAGGAGATGATGTCACTATATGTTTCATATGTAGATGTTTAGGTCACATCTGTCTGCTATTTTTTAATTACTGTAGAATAAACTAATGTGTCATGTCATGAATAAGCGTTATTCAGTGGAGGAGATTTCTGAAGGCTTTCCTGTTATGCTATTGATGTCTCGGTTCCTGCAGGTGCAGCCCATGCTAAGGACCTAATGATCACTCATTGGGGTTCCCCAGTGGACATAGAAAGTCTTTATTGTTGTGTCAACATAATTTTCAATAAATCCTCCAGTGAGCTCAGTGCAGCTCGAGTATCTCCTGTGTATTTAGTTGAGGAACATTGTAATTTTCAACAGCCTCATTTATCAAAGCAGACATCCCCTAGTGGCGGGATGATGGAAGCTCTAGCTACAGGCTCAATCAAAAGTTTACTTCTTCAAAAGCCAATGGGATTCCTTAGAGTTAGTATTCCTCTCACATCTCCGAAAAACTCTCAATGGTATCTCTGGGATCAATCCATGAATTTTCAATGGTAGAATAAACAAATAAACAAACATTCTTAAATTATATGAATATATTTAAATAACAGAGTTTCCTAGAGTAAAAAAAGGGTTTTCATTCTCATATTGTGTGTTTTTTTGAGTAATGTACCTTAAAAAAGGGGTGAATAGGAAATTAGAGAAACATACTCACAGGGTTTGTAATTTTGTACTGCTCCTATGTACAAGAATATAACTACTATAATACTGCTTCTATGTACAAGAATATAACTACTATAATACTGCTTCTATGTACAAGAATATAACTACTATAATACTGCCTCCTATATATACAAGAAAATAACTACTATAATACTGCCTCCTATGTACATGAATATAACTACTATAATACTGCCTCCTATATACAAGAATATAACTACTATAATACTGCTCCTATATACAAGACTATATCTACTTTAATACTGCTCCTATATACAAGAATATAATTACTATAATATTGCCCCTATATACAGGAATATAACTACTATAATACTGCCCCTATATACAAGAATATAACTACTATAATACTGCCTCCTATGTACAATAATATAACTACTATAATACTGCCTCCTATATACAAGAATATATCTACTATAATACATTTTTCAATTAACAAGAATATAACTACTATAATACAGCACCCTAAATACAAGAATATAACTACTATAATACTGCTCTTATATACAAGAATATAACTACTATCATACTGCTCCTATATACAAGAATATAACTACTATAATACTGCTCCTATATACAAGAATATAACTACTATAATACTGCTCCTATATACAAGAATATAACTACTATAATACTGCTCCTATATACAAGAATATAAGTACTATAATACTGCTACTTTGTACAAGAATATAACTACGATAATACTGCTCCCATGTATAAGAATATAACTACTATAATACTGCTTCTATGAACAAAAATAAAAACTAGTATAATACTGATCTAAGTACAAGAATATAACTACTATAATACTAATCCTATGCACAAAAATATAACTACTATAATACTGCTCCTAGAAACAAGAGATAACTGCTATAATACTGCCCCTATGTACAAGAATAAAAGTACTTTAATGCCACTGCTAGAAGAAATACAGGGATTTTGTCCAGGGCCAGGGACTGAAGCCGCAGAAGCAACCTGAAGTAGACCATAAATCTCCTCTTTCCTGGACAACAGGTAGTTTCCTACTAAACTCTTCACTGTTTTAGTATTGTGTGGCAGGTTTTTTTTAGACAGTGAAAAGTTATCAGAGAAGAAATATGTGATTGTATTATGTGGGCACTGTATGATCATGAAGAGGCATGGATGGCAGTATTATTTAGGCACTGAATGGCAGTACTGTTAGGGTATTTTATAATTAGGTATGGTTTGTCGTTGTATGGAAGCGTATCTGTCTCCTATCTAAATTATCAAAGTGTAATAGTCAATTTCGTAAATGAAAACAACTTGAAGACTGAATTCTCCGCTCCTCAGAGTTCATCTGAATTCTCCCTTCCTAATGAAGTCTTTCAACCTCCTTCACAATAACTTAATTAAATAAAGCCGCCATTCACAAAGAGAATACTGTTAGCATAATTCTCTGTTTACATCGTAATTCTGAGATGGGCTCTTAAGAAGACGATTGGGAAATTAGTGTACAAAGAGATAGCCCGCAAAATGGTAGGGAGCGTAATTATTAGAGCGGAGGGGGAGAAATACATTACAAAATTCATAACCAGAGGTCCAGAGCATTTCTTATGCAAATGTGTTCAGTGATGACAAAAATATGTAGTGCTGGTAATTACAGGTCTTGATATGAAAAACCACCGCACCATGCACATTGCTTCTCTGTCAAAGTTGTGCAATATTCACAAAATCAATCTACTACCCTTTGTAAACAACTAGGTAAGAGGAGTTTGTACTAGGACACGGGCAACAGCATAATTATACCCCCCCCCCCAAATTGTCCACTTGCTCTGTTCATGGTAATGTGAAGACTGGTTATCTTGACTCCCGCAGCACATGTACTTCTGTTGATAACAAAAGTATACTGTGCTGCGTGAGTCAAGATCAAGTCAAGCAGTTTTTACATTACCATGAGCAGGTTGAGTGGACAATTTGGGGAGGTCTGATTATGCTACTGTCCATGTACCCTTCACCTACTTCAGATATTAGGCATAAATTAAAGGAGATAGCCCACCAAAATGGTAAAAAGCTGCAGGGAGGGGCTGCCTTGAAAGAGTGAGCAGTGAATATAGATAAGGGAGGTGTGTGTGCCTCAGCCAATCATGGACAATCACACACAGCACACTGAAGCTTGGCTCTCTGAAGTGGGGAGAATTGAGTGTGATGTGTAGTCTACATGTAGAGGATAGTCATCATGTGTGATAAGATCTACTAGACTTCCTGTCTGGAGGAAAAGCAGTGAGAAACTATATATGCTCAGCAAATATTGCACTTCACAATGCAAAGACATATAACATTAACATGTGCAGTTATTTAAAGGTTATATAAAAGGTAGAGGAAATTTTAAAGAAAACAATGTTTATTAAAGTACATAACCCTTTATAATGGCCAGTGCCAGCTCTACATAGCGGACCCCTGGACATTTTTATGAAGGCATTTTATTGAGTTGCTCAGACTTTTTGACTACTCTTCTGCCTAATATTTTGGTACCACCTTTCATTTATACCTATTTGACAGGTATCGATAGACACACCAAGACGAAAAGCTATGCAAATAGAAAAAGAAGCGGGTGTCCCTAAGATCTGCAAATTTTTGAAGCACCTAGCTCCAATCTTTGGCATATAACAACAAAAAATGGAAGGCGGCACTCACCAATAGCAAGAAATGTTCATCTTTAATGTTCAAATTTGGTGCATATACCAAACAAAGCAGGGAACACGGATGGCAGGGTCGTTTGGACAGCTGTTTCGTATGTCTATGCATACTGACTCTTGCCAAGGCGACTCTGGCGGTCCCGGCATGGTGGCAGCTGACGTATTTCAACATCTGGAGGGCCACAATTTGAGATCCCTGACAGGGGGCATTGTAGCTTGATGTGAATGCTGCTGAATAGACGGGTCAAAGAGACTATGCTGACCCCTGTCTACCACTAAAAGTATTTACAGTGGGCCCACTGATCTATGTATATCTGATCCAACAATCCTTTGACCTAAGTCTCCTTTACCCACAACGTCTGTTGCAGAGCAGATACCTTAAGGTCTTATCATGCCACTTGGAGATCAAAGAGCCCGATTACTTGTCTAATGTATTCCTGGAGAAGACTATTTATGATCCTAATCCTCGATGCGCTTTTGACATTGAAGATGCATGCATCTACGTGTTGAATGTGACAGATGATCCCATGGCCCCATAAATGATCGGCATTGCTGAGTCTGGCATATGAGATTATATAAGACATCCATTATCACATTGAAGGGTGTTCAGCAAAACAATTACAACTCGGGGTGCCACATCCGGCACCACCAGAAGTTTAATCTTGTAAGGCTTTGTCATTTTCTTCACAGAATACACTTCTGATGTGCATATACGGAATAATAACCTGCACACCAAGCAACAGCTTATCTAACCCAGCAGCACGCCAAGAGCATGTCCTGCAGATCTTAATTTACTAACTAGGATTTTATATTTTGAAGTGAAAGACACAGCATGGATCCCTCTATCTGAACTATAGTAGTTATATTCTTGTATATAGGGGCAGTATATTAGTAGTTATATTCTTGTATATATGAGCAGTATTATAGTAGTTATATTCTTGTATATAGGAGGCCGTATTATAGTAGTTATATTCTTGTATATAGGAGCAGAATTATAGTAGTTATATTCTTGCATATAGGAGCAGAATTATAGTAGTTATATTCTTGTATATAGGAGCAGTATTTTAGTAGTTATATTCTTGCACATAGGAGCAGTATTATAGTAGATATATTCTTGTACATAGGAGCAGTATTATAGTAGTTATATTCTTGTACATAGGAGGCAGCATTATAGTAGTTATATTCTTGTGTATAGGAGGCAGTATTATAGTAGTTATATTCTTGTATATAGGAGCAGTATTATAGTAGTTATATTCTTGTACATAGGAGGCAGTATTATAGTAGTTATATTCTTGTGTATAGGAGGCAGTATTATAGTAGTTATATTCTTGTATATAGGAGCAGTATTATAGTAGTTATATTCTTGTATATAGGAGCAATATAATAGTAGTTATATTCTTGTATATAGGAGCAGAATTATAGTAGTTATATTCTTGTACATAGGAGCAGTATTATAGTAGTTATATTCTTGTATATAGGAGCAGTATTATAGCAGTTATATTCTTGTATATAGGAGCAGTACTATAGTAGTTACGGTATATTCCTGTATATAGGAGCAGTATTATAGTAGTTATATTCTTGTATATAGGAGCAGTATTATAGTAGTTATATTCTTGTATATAGGAGCAGTATTATAGTTGAAATTGTATACTTACCGTAATTTCTCTTTCTTCGAGACAGAAGGCAGCACAGAAGGAATAGGCCTGGCCTCTTTTATTCTTCCTAGGACCGCCCACCTAAAAAAAACTCCACAATAGTCAGCCAATGGCATGACAGCATACCTTATAATTAGTCACATCTCATACATTCAAACTGTGTAAATAACTAGACTCTTTTCTCTGATGCTTAATTGATTTTATTGGGTGGGTTATATGTGCTGCCTTCTGTCTCGAAGAAAGAGAAATTACGGTAAGTATACAATTTCAACTTTCTTCTTCGACTTCCGGCAGCACAGAAGGAATTCTCGCTAGCTTAGAGAACAGGGGTAGGGTTTATTGCTGAAATACTGCAGATAGTACCCCAGTGCTAAAGGCTGGATTCTCTGCTTGAAGATTAAGCCTGTAATGGTTGACAAAGGTGGAGGAGGTTGACCACGAGGCTGCATTGCATATATCTGTCAACGGTACTTGTGCTCTCTCCGCCCAAGAAGTAGCAGTGGCTCTGGTGGAATGAGCTCTGATTTGAAAAGGGGGTTCTTTGTTTTCCAACCTATAACACTCCAGTATTACTGACTTCAGCCATCTCGCCAAGGTGTCTTTAGCCGCTTTCTTTCCCTTCCTCATTCCAGAAAATTGAATAAATAGATTTTCATCAATTCTGAAAGATTTCACTCTTTGTAAATACACTAGCAGAGCAGATCTGACATCCAACGAGGAAGATTCGGATGGTAGAAAGGTAGGAAGGAAGATCTCTCTATTGATGTTCTCCATTGAAGCTACTTTTGGGATAAAAGATGGAATTGTACGGAGAAGAACTCCCCCCGGAGTGAACTTGGTGTAAGGGGGATATGCCGACAAGGCCTGCAATTCACCTAGTCTTTTAGCCGACGTGATGGCGACCAAAAAAAGAACCTTGTAGGATAGCCACTTTATTTCCGCTTCCTGTAATGGTTCAAAGGGAGGCAGGGAAAGTCTGGACAGCACTAGAGATAGGTCCCATGCAGAAACCGGAGGTTTTACTGTAGGTCTTAGATTCTTCAAAGCTTTGAAAAACCTAGCAATAAGGGGTTGTCCCATAAATTCTCCATCAGTATAAGCGTTGATGGCTGTGACATGAACACGAAGAGTATTAGGCTTCAAGCCCTTTAGAAATCCCTCTTGTAGAAACTGTAAAATAACAGATACAGAGATCTCTGTCAGCCCCTTCTCTTCTCTCCAGGAGCTAAACTTTTTCCAGAGCTTCGCATACAATAAGTTAGTAGAAGGTCTTCTAGCTGCTAGTAAGGTCTCTATTACTTCATCTGATAACCCTCTCTGTCTGAATTTTTCCCTCTCAAAATCCAGAGAGTCAGATGTAATCTGTCGAGATGTTGGTGATATAATCCGTTCTGCAGGAGGAGATCCTTCTCTAGCGGTAACTTCCAATATTCTCCCCTCGAGAGACGAAATAATAGAGGAAACCAGGCCCTCCGGGGCCAAAAGGGTGCGATTAGTAGAGCTGCCGGCTCGTCTATGATGATCTTGTTCAGAATCTTGTTGATTAATGGAATTGGAGGGAAGAGATAAACAAAGAGGTCTTTCCAGCTCATGGTGAAGGCATCCAGATGATCTGGAAGGTCTGTGCAATATCTTGAGCAAAACTTCAGAACCTTCTTGTTGCGTCTCGTGGCCATCAAGTCCCATACAGGCAACCCCCATTTGCGGGTTATCTGAGCAAAATACTTGGGATTCAGTTCCCATTCGTTGGGATCTAACTTTCGTCGGCTTAACCAGTCGGCTTGATAATTTAGAGACCCTTTTATGTGAGTCGCCATCAGAGAGATGCGATGATGTTCTGCCCAGGACATTATCCTGCTGCATTCTTTTTGTAGAGCTGTAGATCTTGTCCCCCCTTCTTTTTGGATGTAATACACCGAGACCAGATTGTCTGACTGGATCAGAACTGACGCGTTTGAAATCTGTGGAGAGAAATGCATTATGGCTAACCGGATCGCTTTCAGTTCTCTTAGGTTGGATGATAAATGAGACTCTTCTCTTGACCAAACTCCTTGAATCCATTGGGTTCCGAGGTGGGCCCCCCAACCCCATCTGGAGGCATCTGTAGTTATCACCACAGGGTTCTGAGGTTTGAAACTTTTCCCCATATTCAAGTTGTTCTTCTGCAGCCACCAACGTAACTTCAGTCGGGTGTGCCCTGACAATGAGATGGTGGAGTCCAGAGAATTGGGAACTCTGTCCCAAACTGTAAGGATTTCCCTCTGTAAATCCCTCATGTGTGCCCTGGCATAAGGCACTGCGTCTATTGCTGCAGTCATTAAACCCAGTGTCTGCATCGCTCTCCTGATGGATGTAGAGGGAGACTTTATCAGAGTCTTTACTTGAAAGATGATTTTGTCCTGTTTCTCCGCCGGAAGAAAGACTTTCTGACATACTGAATTGATTATCATGCCTAGGAAACGTTTTGTTTTTGTTGGTGAAAGTTCTGATTTCTGGGGATTGAGAATAAACCCAAGCCTGTTCAAGAGATTCAGAGCTGTCTGTAAGTGTTGTAGGAGGAGTTCCTGGGTGGTTGCAACAAGCAACCAATCGTCTAAATATGGTATTATTTGTATTCCTTGTAGTCTTAGGGTAGCTACGACTGTAACTGCGATCTTTGTAAATACCCTTGGGGCCGAAGTCAGGCCAAAGGGCATGGCCCGAAACTGGAAGTGGTGAATTCTTTGGTCTAGGAACACGGCAACTCTCAGAAATTTTCTGGATTTTTCTTCTATGGGGACATGCAAATAAGCGTCCATTAAGTCCAATGAAACCATCCAGTCGTGAGGCTGAATTAGATGAGTAGCGGACCTTACATTTTCCATGCGAAATTTTTCCTTTGCTAAATAGCGATTTAGGTATCGCAGATCTATGATTAATCTCCATTTGCCGTTTGATTTTGGAACGGGGAAGACGTGTGAGTAGACTCCGTAACCTTGCTGTTCTGGTGGAACAGGTTCTAGGGCTCTTTTGTTTAGAAAATCTCTGAGAAGAAGCTGAACAATTGAATTCGCTCTGTTGACGATGAACCTCTCGGGGGGTATCGACACAAAATTTAGACTGTAACCTTCTGCAATAATTCTTAGCACCCACTTGTCTGTAGTCATCTCCAGCCAGGCTGGAAAGAAATTCAGCAGCCTTGCTCCTACTGAACCTGACCCGAGGTAGTCAGAATTCTGTTTTTGGTTGCTTTTGATCCGGCTGTCTTCTCCTATTTTCTTGGAATCTTTTATTGTATCTTCTTTCTTGATACGGTCTTCTTTTAAAACCAGTCTTGCGAAATCTAAAGGGCTGGAACTGCTTCCGCTGTCTGGCGAAGGGAAACGCCAGAGCCTTCTCTCCTTTCTCTGCTTCCAGGATACTTTCCAGTTGTGATCCTACTAGAAAACCAGCTTCAAACGGTAGTGCACAGAAGTTAACTTTAGATGAGGCATCGCCTGGCCATGGCTTAAGGTAGATAGCCCTTCTGGCTGAATTTAATACTGCAAGGTTCTTCGCACATATTCTTGTCACGTCTAGGGGGAGATCACATGCGAAATCCGCCGCAGTCTTTAATGTATCAATTTCCTCCAAGAGATCAATTCTAGAAATTCCCTCCTGAATATTTCTTCCAAGTTGGCTCAGCCAGACTCGAATAGCCCGGGTTACAGGTACAGAAGCAAGGGATGCTTTCATTAAAGCAGCTGTATTACAGTAGGCACGTTTTATCAGAATATCTGTCTTCTTATCCATAGGATCCTTAAGTATAGAAGAATCCTCAGAGGGTAGCAGTGTTCTTCTAGATAACCTGGCTACAGGTCGATCCACTTTAGCAGGGTTCTCCCAGGATTCAGACTCAGATGGATCCAACTTATATACTGCTCTAAATCTAGAACCTAATTCCAGCCTACTGTCTGGTTTTTTAAATTCTTTCTCCACTATAGTTTTTAAGACTGGATGACCTGTCAAAACTTCAGAAGGTTTTTTGGGGAAATAGAAGAGACTCTCCTTATCTTCCCTGAACTTCTGCTTTGAAGATTCCATAATATCTTTTACTGCTCTAATTAATTTTCCCGCATTCTCCTTCTTGAAAAGAAAAAAATCTTCTGTAATAATCTCTTCAGAATCTGAGGAGTCAGACTGAGCTGAAGCGTTTTCTGATGAGGAAGAAGCAGAGGGTTCTGCTTTACGTTCTTCTTTCTTATTTTTCAGACTGACTCCTGAGCTAGAACTAAACTCAGACTTGAACCAAGAAAAAAAGCTTCTTGCATCCTCAAGGAAGGCAGAGGTTTCTTGTGGTTCAGTACATCTTTTACAAACTGTAGAAACTGAGCCTGATGGCAACGGATGAAGACAACTGATGCATAAAGACTTCCGTTTACTCGAAGATGGAGTCAAATGAGATCTGCATATTTCACATAAATCTCCAGATAATTCATCCGGCAGGGGCTGCTGGCAAGAGACACACTCCCTGTGTTTAGTCTTCATCTTCTTTTTCTTAGAGGAGGCGGGGCTTGACATCTAAAAATGTAATAGTACATAATATGAGCAACAGTCCGCACATAAGATCAGAGCGCTCAGCCCTGGCTACTGAGGAGCAGGTCATACCTTTGGAGCAGAGAAATCCGGCTGCCTGCACAGAAAGGCAAGGCACCGCCGTCTCTGCTCCGTTTAAATGCGCTTACCCGCCCGCAAACCAGAGACACGTCACATCCGGTTGCTCCACATCCGCTTCCGGTCTCCGCTGACTGCGCCTGATGCGCGTACTGCCATTCACAAGATGGCGCCCAAACCGGAAGTCCCATAGACGTCCATGCAAATGCCGGGATCGCACGTGAGACGCCTGGTATCCGCGGGAATGGACTGTATGACTGCCGACAATGGGGGAACCGTCACCCCAAGGCAGAACACCTCCTTTTTCACCATACCAGTGATAAGAAGGGAGAAACTTGCAGAAATCTAAAAAGACCTCCTCATATAACCCGGGTTTCCCGCATGGGTCAAAAGGGACTGCAAGACACCAGGTAGGCCAGGGTTACCCACATTGGCCCTCAGATCTGACTGGTGACACTGGTGTAATACAAAACATCAAGGGAATAACATCTAAAATAAAAAAGAAAATATGATTAATGGTGGGCAAAGGTGAATTAACACCTCTGTTATGAAGAAAAGAGGACAGAAAAAAACACAGTTTGAATGTATGAGATGTGACTAATTATAAGGTATGCTGTCATGCCATTGGCTGACTATTGTGGAGTTTTTTTTAGGTGGGCGGTCCTAGGAAGAATAAAAGAGGCCAGGCCTATTCCTTCTGTGCTGCCGGAAGTCGAAGAAGAAAGTAGTTATATTCTTGTATATAGGAGCAGTATTATAGTAGTTATATTCTTGTATATAGAAGCAGTATTATAGCAGTTATATTCTTGTATATAGGAGCAGAATTATAGTAGTTATATTCTTGTACATAGGAGCAGTATTATAGTAGTTATATTCTTGTATATAGGAGCAGTATTATAGTAGTTATATTCTTGTATATAGGAGCAGTATTATAGTAGTTATATTCTTGTATATAGGGAGCAGTATTATAGTAGTTATATTCTTGTATATAGGGAGCAGTATTATAGTAGATATATTCTTGTATATAGGAGCAGTATTATAGTAGATATATTCTTGTATATAGGGAGCAGTATTATAGTAGATATATTCTTGTATATAGGAGCAGTATTATAGTAGATATATTCTTCTATATAGGAGCAGTATTATAGTAGTTATATTCTTGTATATAGGAGGCAGTATTATAGTAGTTATATTCTTGTACATAGGAGCAGTATTACAGTAATTACGGGGGAGATTCATCAAAACTTGTGCAGAGGAAAACTCAACCAGTTGTCCATAGCAACCAATCAGATCGCTACTTTCATTTTTCAGTTATTAAACTGCCCTAACTGCGAGCGGCGATATATATTGATGAGGGTCCTGTGATGATAGAATTACATAAGGATGCTGCCCAGTACCTACAGACCAGGCACAAAAAGGTACTTAGACATACAGTTAATAATACACCAGTGGAAATGATCATTAAAGAGTTAAGTGTCATGTATCTCTATGATACACTACATACTACAATAGACCCCAGAATAGAAAAGTATATAGCCAGGAGCCCTGCTGAAGTGTATGGGTGGAAAGGACATCATGAGTTAGCAATAACCACTGCACCGCACCAGTTTGTAAATCCTAGGTACCACCATCCCCATAGTGGACTAAAAAAACCTGTAAAATTGGGAGCAGCACAGGTTCGGACATTAGATATGATGAGCTGCAGCTGGCTGTAACAATGTAATACAGAGGGGGAAAGGTAAGACTAAGTCCACATAATACCAAAGATTACTGACAAAATCAAGTATATAAGTGGCAGGACCAAGCCCAAGTATAATCCTGCAGGAGTACTACTGCTCTCAGCATACACAGCCACTGGAGTACTTCCAAGCTATGCTGCCTGGTCTCTGCTCCTTTTCCTCTGTGGTGAATCTGAACCTGTCTCTGTTCCTAACTGTGCCTGTAGGGTGCGTACACATCCTCTTGCTGTTTATTACAGAATATTACCAATGTGCCTTCGTAAACTGTCCCCAGACCATTACACAGGTCATTGCCTCTTTATGCAGCCGCACCTGCAGAACCCTTGTCTGAGCAATATTGTAGTATCTTGAGTCCATAGAAAAGGTGTGCCCTGAATTTCGAATTGCGAAATCCTGATATTAACCAGTGCCTGATCTTATGACACTGCTTCTGTCTGATCCTTGAACCGGGGTCTGGAATTGTGATCCCAAACCTGTGCCATCTGCCTTGACATAGTTGCCGGTATCTGGCTGTGCTTTCATGCTGCTCACCCAGAACCAACATCTGGACCTTGGCCGTCTGTGCCTGAACCTTCAAGGCAATGCCCTGGTGTTTTATGGTCAGCTGGCTAGGACTGTGTAGTACTACATGGATGTAACTACTGGTTATGTCAACGATGGCCTGGAGCCATGTAAACTTTCAAAGTTCATTCAAAGCCCGGGAAAAACTTCAGGTAACAACTGTGAACTTTACTGAAACTCCTTCTTTTCTGACTTCCCTTTATTTACTTGTATATGGACGTTGCTGTGATGTACTGTATTCCAGTTGGCATATCCAGAAGAAGTCATCTGATTGTTTAATGTAGTACTAGACCACGACCTAAGGCTAAATCGTACAGTGGATTTTAGAAAAGAAACCCACAAATGAAAGCCGACATCGTCCAATGTATTTTGGAAATGAAACCCACAAGTACTATACTTTTCACTGCAACCCTTACTTTTGCCCATATTTATCCTTACAGTGGTGTGGGAACAGGTGGTCTAACTGTAAAGGAGCAACTAATGGTAGCTACACCTAGGGCTCAATATGTGGCAGACTCCTTTGGAGGTAACAGGAGCTGCTGAGCACCATGTACTCTCATGACCGAGGAAGGTTGGGGAAGGTAAATTGGGGCCCCCCTCCTTTTGAAGAGGGCTTGTGAAAGATTGTATCCTTGTCTCATTGTGTTGTCGCTCCAAGTGTCAGTGCATCGTTGCATTGTCCTTACGTTGTAGGATAACAGGCTGAATTGGGTGGTCGGATTTTTTTGTCATCCTTTTGATCTATGTTATTATGTTTCCATATCTCATTTATCAAACTTTTATGATCCTAGGACCTGAAATTCAATGTATCATTGTAGTGTTACCCTCAGCTGTCATTGGGCCATTGTTCTTGAACTCCATGTGAAATTTCTGGAATTTTCCAGGAATGTTCCATTATAATGTTCTGTATCTTTTGACAAAGACCCACTCTAGGACTCACATTCCAAGCCTTTAGTGTTGATTTTTACAGGCAAGTAGATCTCTATTATTTGTTTCTATGGATATATTGATTCTTGTCTTGTATGTAGACAATACTGCAGGATTTTCTCAGTGTCCTTTTATCTATATAAAGATATATCTTAATCTTATAAGCATCTTCATCTGCTAATGAGCGACTCAGGCGGTAGAAATAAGTTACTATGGTAATATTTGTTTAACATTGCCATCCTTGGCCACTAATCATATCAGCGATAATTACAAGGCCGGGATTATCCCTACATCCATTCACACCCGCACTAAATGAGCTGCATGATGAAATGTATGGAGGGAGGTTGATGAGAAGAGGGGGGGGGGTAGGTTATAATAGGTGTCCAGGATCACAGAGTCTTAAGATGCAGCACTACCAAATCGTGTGACTACAACAGATGCAGGTCCCTGGAGTGAATTACAGTAATTAATTCTAAAATTGACCTCTTGTGTATTGTATAAGAACATAGAACAAAGACAACAGGAGCTTATGGTTTCATGTGCCGGAGATTATAAAGTTATTATTTGCTCCAAAAAAACATTGAAACCATTGGAAATAAGAATGCAACACAAAGACGCTAACTGTGATATGTATAGGAAGGGATTTAAAGGATAACTCTACCAGATAACAACAACTCCAACCACTGTACCTGTAGCCAATCCATTTTACTGAAAATTAGATTATTTCTTAGAACATAACTACTATAATACTGCCCCCTATGTATCAGAATATAGGTACTGTAATACTGCCTCCTATGTACAAGAATATAACTACTTTAATTGTAAAACACAGAGAGAAAGAGAAACATAGCTGCACATCCACCATTTGTATTTTGATCTGGTTGCTTCTCAGCATAAATTCAAACACTAACAGGTTGTTAGTATAAATTTTTATCAAAAAGTACAAGCCCACTCGCCATGTCAAGGCCACCTATTTAAAGCGGGTCCCTAACCCAACATTGGCGTAGCGCCGGGCGGCGGCCACCACCACCACCGCAACACCATGCCCACAGGGGGAGCGACCCAGTGGCCAGCCAGCTCCACAGGTGTCCAACCAAGCCCCACTCCACCCATTTGGGCCAGGCGTTTTTAATTAGACTGCATAAGGGTTTCCTCCTTACATTCTCCCAGCCCTCTGGTAGGGAGCACATGGTAAGTGTTCACACTGGCCTGGTTCTCTGTGGTGGCCATTGTTTATGGGATGCTTTGTCTGTGGGGTGGTGCGGCCCAAAGCCAGGGGCTTGGTCGGGCAGCAGTGGGGCTGCCTGGCCACTGGGTCGTTCCCCCTGTGGGCACGGTGTCTTGGAGGCAGTGGTCGCCACCCGGCGCTATGCCAGTGTTAGGTTAGGGACCCACTCTGACTAGGTGGCCTTGATGTGGCGAGTGGGTTTGTACTTTTTGATCAAAATGTATACTAACAACCTGTTAGTTTTTTTTAAAATTATGTTGAGAAGCAAGTAGATCAAATTACAAATGGTGGATGTCCGGCTATGTTTCTCTATTTGTGTTGTACATATTACTACTTTAATACTGCTCATATGTACAAGAATATAACTACTATAATACTGCTCCTATATACAAGAATATAACTACTATAATACTGCCCCTATATACAAGAATATATCTACTATAATACTGCTCCTATATACAAGAATATATCTACTATAATACTGCTCCTATATACAAGAATATATCTACTATAATACTGCTCCTATATACAAGAATATATCTACTATAATACTGCTCCTATAAAGAAGAATATAACTACTATAATACCGCTTCTATATACAAGAATATAACTACTACAATACCGCTCCTATATACAAGAATATAACTACTACAATACTGCTCCTATATACAAGAATATAACTACTACAATACTGCTCCTATATACAAGAATATAACTACTATAATACTGCTCATATATACAAGAATATAACTACTATAATACTGCTCCTATAGGCAAGAATATAACTACTATAATACTGTCTCCTATATACAAGAATATAACTACTATAATACTGCTCATATGTACAAGAATATAACTACTATAATACTGCTCCTATATACAAGAATATAACTAGTATAATACTGCTCCTATATACAAGAATATAACTACTATAATACTGCTTCTATACACAAGAATATAACTACTATAATACTGCCCCTACTTACATGAATATAACTACTATAATATTACCCTATATACAAGAATATAATCACTTTTATACTGCTCACTATGTACAAGAATATAACTACTATAATACTGCTCCTATGTGCAAGAATATTACTACTATAAATGTACAACACAAATAGAGAAACACAGCCGCACATCCACCATTTGTATTTTGATCTACTTGCTTCTCAGCATAATTAAAAAAAACTAACAGGTTGTTAGTATACATATTGATGACTAGCCCACTCACCACGTCAAGGCCACCTAGTCAGAGTGGGTCCCTAACCTAACATTGGCGTAGCTCTGGGCGACGACCACTGCCTCTGAGACACCATGCCCACAGGGGGAACGACCCAATGGCCAGCCAGGCCTACTGCTGCCCGATCAAGCCTCTGGCTTTGGGCCGCACCACCCCACAGAAAAAGCATCACAGAAACAATGGCAGCCAGAGAACAAGACCAATGTGAACACTTACCATGTGCTCCCTACCAGAGGGCTGGGAGAATGTAAGGAGGAAACCCTTATGCAGTCTCCTGCTAATTGAAAATGCCTGGCCCAAATGGGTGGAGTGCTGGCCATGGAAGAAGGGAGAGACTACAAATGTACAACACAAATAGAGAAACATAGCCGCACATTCACCATTTGTAGTTTGATCTACTTGCTTCTCAGCATAATTAAAAAAACTAACAGGTTGTTAGTATACATTTTGATTAAAAAGTACAAGCCCACTCGCCACGTCAAGGCCACCTAGTCAGAGTGGGTCCCTAACATTGGCGTAGCGCCGGGTGGCGACCACTGCCTCCGAGACACCAAGCCCACCGGGGGAACGACCCAGTGGCCAGGCAGCCCCACTGCTGCCCGACTAAGCCTCTGGCTTTGGGCCGCACCACCCCACAGAAAAAGGATCACAGAAACAATGGCCGCCACAGAGAACCAGACCAGTGTGAACACTGACCATGTGCTCCCTAACAGAGGGCTGGGAGAATGTAAGGAGGAAACCCTTAAGCAGTCTCCTGCTAATTGAAAATACCTGGGCCGAATGGGTGGAGTGGAGTGCTGGCCATGGAAGAAGGGAGAGACTACAAATGTACAACACAAATAGAGAAACATAGCCGCACATCCACCATTTGTATTTTGATCTACTTGCTTCTCAGCATAATTTAAAAAACTAACAGGTTGTTACTATACATTTTGATACTTGATCTGTACTCTGCCCCTCCCCAGCACTATATAAATTAGCAGGAAGCTGCATAGGGCCCTATCCTTTCTGGCAGCCTCCCAGTCTGACTGGGAGCAGTGAGATTTTACACCTTGTTCACACTGGTGTGGTGCTGTGCACTGTCCATGTCCAGTGCCCTGGCACTGTCTATGGGGAGGCGTGGTCCTGGGACTGGTTTGAGTGGCATTTGGGCTGCTCTGGCAGTTGGTCGTTCCCTCTGTGGGCACTGGTGCTGCGGCGGTGGTGGTCGCCGCCCAGAGCTACACCATTTTATGCTAGGGACCTTATGTGGCTAGTGGGCTTGCACTTCATGATCATAAAGTACACTAACAACCTGTTAGTTTAATAAATGTTGCTGACATGCATTAGATCATTGTGTATGTTGTGGATGTGCGACCATGTCTGTTCACTCTATTTGAATTCATATTACTACTACCGTATAATCCTGCTCCTATACACAAGAATATAACTACTATAATACTGCTCCTATATACAAGAATATAACTACTATGATACTGCTCCTATATACAAGAATATAACTACTATAATACTGCTCCTATATACACGAATATAACTACTATAATACTGCTCCTATATACAACAATATAACTACTATAATACTGCTCCTATATACAACAATATAACTACTATAATACTGTTCCTATATACAAGAATATAACTACAATACAGCTCCTATATACAAGAATATAACTACTATAATACTGCCTCCTATATACAAGAACATAACTACTATAATACTGCCTCCTATATACAAGAATATAACTACTATAATACAAATAGTTCAAACCAGAAAAAGCTATGGCACAGCAGGTGTAATGAGTTACTCGGGAGATAGCCTCAGGGTCGGCGTCTGTGGGTGGCGGGGTGCTGACTCTATGTAGAAACCATGCAGTACTGGAACATATAAATCACAAGAAGAAAAGAACAGAGTCGCGACTCACCGCACTGTACTGTAAAACTTCAGGCTTTAATGCAACATGCCACAGGGTCCATGAACACAGACGTCCGACTTCGGGAGAAAACGGGGAGGGTGCAGGGGAACAAACAGAGTAGACAACAGACTGTTTCACATCTAGTGATGCTTCATCCGGTCTCAAAAACTCAGGTGATCCTGTGTGCTTAAATCACCTGAAGTCACGTGATACAGGTAAAACCAATACACAACATATACCTCCAAAAACACCTAAATAGTGAATATAAGGTAAAAAATAGGATCTAACCTAGCGTACATGCTATTATATGAACGATGAAAGGTCATTCCTTTCATTGAGTCCCATTGGACCTATCGCGTTCAGTCTACTAATCCAGTAGATTTCTCGCTGTGCGAGCCGTAGCTCCTTATTCACATCGCTCATATTATCATACATGCGTTCTATGCCCGCAAAGTGAAGTGCTCTCGGGTCATTATTGTGTACAGTACGCATGTGTGCAATAAAACGGGATGCTCCTACTCCTGTTTTTAAAGAGTACAAATGTTCTCTAATACGTTTAAACAAATGTCTTTTTGTTTTACCCACGTAGTATAATCCGCAGTTGCATATTATGCAGTATACCACGTGGGTGCTGCGGCAAGTTATAAACTGGGACACAGCACATTTAATACATGCCAAAAATCTACAAATGATAGTACTCAACAAAAACCGCAAAGAACATGAAAGTATTGCTAATGCCCTTACCAAGGCAAAAGTAGAACTTAAAGAACGGATACCTGATAAACAATATGAGGACTTTCTAAAACTGTTGGATCACAAAATGATGCATTTACAGAAAGAGATTAAGGATATTAAACGAGACAAGTTTGTCCGAGATAAGAATGATTTTGACAACAACAGGATCTTCTCATGGGCAAAAAAACCTACCACAAATATAAATAAGGGAAAAAAACGCAACCAATCAAGGAAAAAACGCACCACCGATTTCTTGACCACAGAGTCTGACAGTAGTGCATCAGAAGAATCTCAAAATAAAAAAGGAGAAACAGATAAAGCTTCTAACTTCGTCCATACCCCTTTAGGAGGCGAACGAGAAGGGGGAGAAGGAGGAACAAATCTAGGCAAAAGATCCAAAAAGAGGAAATATGTAACCTGGCAGAGACGCTGAATGTGGACAATGTGGTTAACCTTACTAATACCACATTGACAAAGGACTGTATCACGGCACTTTCTAAGGGACTTAATTTTGGACTTAATGAAAAGTTCACCTATGAACAATTTGAGGTGGATTTATATAAAGCACTACGCAAGATTAATTTGTTTAAATTCTTTTCCAAAATTCCTCCTCAACAGGTTACTAGTAAGAGAGAGGGGGAAACCCCCTGTAAAGCCACAGATATCCCTTCTCATAACCATAATGATTTTTTTCAGGGTGGGAATCCCTCTAAATTCAATCCCCCCATACAACCCGGCAGCGCTCTGGACATGTTCCAGAGCGCGGTACTCAGAGACATGAAAGCCCTCATATACCCCCCCATTAATCATAACATTACCCACACAGAAAAGAAGGCTCTATTGTGGCTGGCGGACCAACCTGACCTGATAGTCACTAAGTCAGATAAAGGAGGAGCCATAGTTATTTGGAGCAAAGAGGATCATGATAGAGAGGCTCACAAACAATTGAATAACAACACTGTATATGAGTTTTTGAAAGAAAATCCCACCAGACATATTATGGAAAAAATGAGATCTATGCTGTGGAAATATATTAACAAGAGGGTTATCACAGAAAAAATAGTTGACAAATTAATACCCCTAGTTCCAAAACCTGCCAAATGGTACATTGTCCCCAAAATACATAAGACCCTCAAACAACCTCCGGGGAGACCAATTGTGGCGGGGATAGGTGCAGTTACGGAGGCACTATCTGCCTATATTGAGTGGCTTATCTCCCCCCTCTTACCTAGCATTCCTTCGTACTTGAAAAATACAGGAGAGTTGATAACCATGTTAGAGTCCTTTGAATGGCAAGACGGCTATGCATTAGTATCCATTGACATCGAAAGCTTGTACACACGCATCCCGAACGAAGCGGGAGTACAAGCAGTTCGCAATCTCCTTATGAAAACAGATAAATCGGCTGATTTTATCGATTTTGTTGCAGAAGCTATGACATTTATTTTGGAGAATAATACTTTCTCCCATGGTGGCAAGTGGTACAAACAATTATATGGGACAGCGATGGGGAGCCCAGTATCATGCTCCTACGCTAATATTTTTTTGGCTGCTTTTGAAAATTATTTCATCCTATCCCATCAAAATCCTTACCTCCACCATGTGAAAAAGTATTTAAGATATGTGGATGATATCCTCATTGTATGGGAGGGTTCAAAAGAAACCTTTGCCCATTTTGTGGAACATCTGAATCAAACGAACAATGTGAACATGTTCTTGACACATCAATGGGGAGGTAATACCCTAGAATTTCTAGACGTCAAAATCTTAATAGAACAGGACAAAATTATTACCACAGGACACAAGAAAGATATTGCAAAAAATTCTGTATTACACTATAACAGTTCTCATCCCCCACATGTTCGTAACAGCATCCCGTACAGTCAATTAATCCGTTTGAAAAGAATTAATAATGATCCCATTAAATTTCAAACCCAAGCAGAGACTATGCTCAAAGATTTTAGAGCCAGGGGATATCCTGAAAAAGTTCTTAAAAATGCCATGGTAAGAGTTAATAATAAAAGTAGAGAAGAAATTGTAAAAAACCCAAAGAAAAAAGCTATTAATTCTGTAGAAAATAAAAAATTTATCTTCTCTTTTCAAAACACTAATATGAACAATGCTATACGTAATGCTATACATAAAAATTGGTTTTTGTTAGAACATGATGTAGATTTACAAGAAGTAGCTGAGCGTAAACCCATTGTTACCTATAAAAGAAACAACACTATAGGAGGATTTATCAAAAGAAGACAAAGAAACAATGAATGGAAAAAAAAGAATTGGTTGAGCAATATAGCCCCAAACGGTAACTACCCATGCAGAAATTGTTCCCAATGTAACCTTAATTTAGCTAAAAATACTTTCAATCTAGGTGGCTATAATATTTATGTAAAACAGTTTATAACTTGCCGCAGCACCCACGTGGTATACTGCATAATATGCAACTGCGGATTATACTACGTGGGTAAAACAAAAAGACATTTGTTTAAACGTATTAGAGAACATTTGTACTCTTTAAAAACAGGAGTAGGAGCATCCCGTTTTATTGCACACATGCGTACTGTACACAATAATGACCCGAGAGCACTTCACTTTGCGGGCATAGAACGCATGTATGATAATATGAGCGATGTGAATAAGGAGCTACGGCTCGCACAGCGAGAAATCTACTGGATTAGTAGACTGAACGCGATAGGTCCAATGGGACTCAATGAAAGGAATGACCTTTCATCGTTCATATAATAGCATGTACGCTAGGTTAGATCCTATTTTTTACCTTATATTCACTATTTAGGTGTTTTTGGAGGTATATGTTGTGTATTGGTTTTACCTGTATCACGTGACTTCAGGTGATTTAAGCACACAGGATCACCTGAGTTTTTGAGACCGGATGAAGCATCACTAGATGTGAAACAGTCTGTTGTCTACTCTGTTTGTTCCCCTGCACCCTCCCCGTTTTCTCCCGAAGTCGGACGTCTGTGTTCATGGACCCTGTGGCATGTTGCATTAAAGCCTGAAGTTTTACAGTACAGTGCGGTGAGTCGCGACTCTGTTCTTTTCTTCTTGTGATTTATATATAACTACTATAATACTGCCCCTCTATGGAGTAAATCTTCAATTCCACCAACAGTACATTATGTTTTAGTCATAATATATAATGTATATAATATATAATGTAATACCAGGGATGTGGAATTCCTATCGCCCGACGCCCGGGACTAGCAGTTTTTGGGCGCCGGGCAGGTGAATTTGTCCGGCCCTTAGCCCGGCTTCGGGCAAACAGGGCCGGACCTGACAAGTGCGGTGGTGATCTGCAGTCTGTATGGAGCGGGCTGCCAACTCCTGCCCGCTCCCTACTCTGCAGCCTGTGTCCTCGGAAGCAGAGCAGGGGAGATGAGAGGCTGTGTATGTCTTCTCTCCCCTGCTCTGCAGACATGCGGGGGGGAGATGAGGGGGCGTGGCTTCTTGCTCCCCGTGCAGACCTGCGTCCTCTGTCTTCACTCCCCCCAGCTGTAGCTTCGGAGAGCTGAGGGGAGGAGGCGCGTCTGCACGGGGAGACTGTATGCGGCGCTCTGCAGTATGTATGGAGCGGGCTCCGGACTCCTGCCCGCTCCATACTCTGCAGCCCCCTCTAATAGCCAGCAAGCGGCGATTGCCGCGGCTGGCTATTAACCCTTTAGATCGCCGCTGTCAAAGCTGACAGCGGCGTCTAAAGGGAAATGTGAATGCTCCCTTGTGGGCTAGTGGGGTGGAGCGCAGCGCGATCGCAGGGGGGGCGATCCACTATAGAGGTAGCCGGAGGACTTACCTCTGCTTCCTCCTGTCCCGGCTCTGTCATTGATAGATCCTGGCTGGACCAGGCTCTATCAATGGATCACAGAGTGCACAGATTAATAGAGTTCAATAGAACTCTATTCATCTGTATGAGGAATCTAATGATTCCTCCTATAAGTGTAATAAAGTGTTAAAAAAAATAAAAAAGTTTTAATAAAAGTTTGAAAGACACATTAACTTAGTGGTCTTCAAACTGTGCCCCTCCAGATGTTACAAAACTACAATTCCCAGCATGCCAGGACAGCCGTTGGCTGTCCAGGCATGCTGGGAGTTGTAGTTTTGCAACATCTGGAGGGCCACAGGTTGAAGACCGCTGCATTAACCCCTTCCATGTTAAAAGTTCAAATCACCCCCTTATCCTATATAAAAACATGCAAACATAATAAAAATAAACATATTTGGTATCGCTTCGTGCGTAATTGTACATTATGTATCCCGTACGGTAAATGTAAAAAAAAAAAATACCAAACCACAGATTTGCAATTTTTATAATATCCCATAAAAAAAAGTTAAAAAGCGATTAAAAAGTCAGATCAATGCCAAAATGGTACCGATACAAAAAACAGATTATGGCGCAAAACATGAGCCCTCATACAGCCTGGTATGCGGAATAAAAATAAAGCTACATGGGTTAAAAAATGGCAATTAAAAAAATTAGAAAACGTTCAGAATTAGTAAAACATGACGTAAACTATACAAATCTTGTATTGCTGTAATCAGGCGTCTAAAGTATAAAACTAACATGTTACCTCAACCACAAGGTAAACGGCGAAGAAAAGAAAACCACCAAATCTGCAAATTATCTTTTACTATTTCAATTTCACTTCCCTTAATATATATATATTTTTTGGTTCAGAGAATATGTAATTGAAAAATTAAAAGGTATCCTTATAGTAGGTAATTATGGCTATTATAGGGCGAGGAGGAAAAAATCAGAGCGTAAAAGCGAAAATTGGCCGGACAAGTGGATCGTCATGAGGGACAAGTAGATTTTGCTCCATTTTAGTCCCATGGACAAGTAGTTTTTTATAAAATTTCCACACCCCTGAATACTATAGTGAATATCTATTTGGACAAAACACATGAAGGATGTAAATGTTTATTTCTAGAGTTGTTAAAGGTTTGTTAGTAAATTGGCTTTGGGGGAATACGGGTGATAGCTCAAGTGTGATCTGCCCATAGACTGTAATGATGGCCACTCCGCGGCTCCTCAATCTTCAACAAGCAGATGTGTCTGTGATGAGAGACATCTGGTAGATGCTTCCTTACATTGTGTGAGAGGTAATGGAGAGTGAGGAACTTAATGAGAAAGAAATTAGGGTGAGGGAAGGGGAGGGTGAGAGAATGTAACCCTTTACTGTCTGGGAAGATGAACTGTTAAGGTATGCAGCATGAAGCTACATTCGCACTACAGAATATTCTGTATAGTTTCAGGTGGAGACCCGTCGAAATCCTTCTGTGCTAGGACCACAAAGACATGCACCATCACCTGTCATGAAAGGGGGCAGGAAACAGGGAGTTAGTGTGCCTTAACTGTCCCTATAACCGCTGTTCCTTTCTATTGCCCATCTGCCCTAAACAATGTATCATCAACCACGAAGACGGACCCTATACTGCGCTAAAGTGCATGGGCGTAAGAGAAAAAACAAAAACTGTAAATGACAAGAATCAAGTCAGGAACAGAACGGAAATACTACAAAGCTACAAAGAGACATACCAGGCAGGATGCAGCATAGTAACAAACAGTTCAAGAATCAGGATCAAGATAAACGGCAGATAAGAAAATATGAACAAGACTAGATATGAGGGTAAATATAAAGCAGACAAAACCAGAAGATGCAGGGGATGAACAGGTTAACTGAATGTCAGAACACTAAACGGGTCAGGAAATCAAGAGCACTGTCCACACTGGACTCCAAATAAGAAACACACTGGACATCCCACTCCAAACATGAAGGGACATCAACACTAAAGCCAAATAGGCTCATAGCTAGCGGGCACACTCACCAGTGTGAATAGGATACTAGCCTAGAGTGAAACAAAAATCCAAGATACACGAATACAGACACAAGATTAACTCACTCCTAGATAGATGGATTAGCATAAGGCTCAGAAGAGGAAACTATTTAAGGAGAACCAGAATCAAACAAGGGTCAAAACAGGTCTGATAATAAGCACAGTATGAATACAGACTAAGGCAGCACAAAGCATATGCAGAACAAACAATGCAAGAATAATAAAATCCGACAAAGTATTCAAACAAGCCATGCTAAAATCTAGATATCAAACGGGACAGTAAACAATGGTTAAAACTGTGTAAAGTGTACAGACAGACAGACTAAGGCAGTGTTTCTCAAGTGTGGTCCTCAAGTACCCCCAACAGGTCATGTTCTCTGGATTTGCTTAGTCATTCACAGGTGATAAAATTATGGTCAGTAAATCAGGCATCACCACAGTTATTTCACCTGTAAAAGACCTGAAAACACGACCTGTTGGGGGTGCTTGAGGACTGCGCTTGATAAACACTGGACTAAGGTACATAAAGGAAAAATAATGAGAGTAACAGGTGTAATTACCAGTCCAGGGCAGCACCTAAAGAGGCCTAATATATCCTCCCAGTGCTGAAGGGCTGAAGGTTATCTCTTCCCAAACCAGGTAGAATAAACACAGAAACTGTTTATTCTCTGAGACATAAACATAGTGTCTGAACAGGACCCAAAGCAGAAAAATGCAAAAGACAGATAAAAGGACATTACATCCACATTATGGAAATCCCCCCAAAAATGAATATTTGGACATTTCACAGCATGAACAATGCAGCAGTATCCATATTGGGCCAAAAACCACATACCTATGGGTTTATTCTCCTCTATATACTTTTTTAGCTTTTCAAAATTGCAGCATACTCTGGCGCTTTTTTTTTCTCTTTCACATAAAATTGTGGTGGTTTTCCTTCCATATGTTGAAGAAAATGGCAGAGAAAAATGCATGTGGGCATGTATAACCTCCCCATATAGCCTCATGGCTCTGCTGCACCTCTAGGAATTGTTATCCGTTAGGTATAATGGCCCTGATTTATCAAAATGTGTGGAAGAAAATGTGGAGAGATTTAACCCATAGCGACCAATTACAGCTCAGCTTTTACTTTACCAGAGCTTGTTAAGATATGGACGCTGTGATGCTGTGATAGCTGAGCTGTGATCGGACGATGTGATAGCTGAGCTATGATCGGACGCTGTGATAGCTGAGCTGAAATTGGACGCTATGATAGCTGAGCTGTGATTGGATGCTGTGATAGCTGAGCTGTGATTGGTTGGTGTAAGCAAAATTTCCCAATTTTTCTCTCACACTTTTCTAATAAATCTGGGCCAGTTAGCTTTGGGTCTGTTTGGGGTCTCTGGACCTGGCTATGTGGCTGCGGACGTGAATCACCGCATAAAGTGGCACTGCTGTGACAAGACATGTGGTTCAGGAGCATGGAAAAGCTTTTCACACCTAGCTTTCCCATGCTCCTGAATGGCGTATCTGTTTATAATAGCTCATCTATTATAAGCAGATTTTGCAATTCAGGAGCTTGAAAAAGCTAGGAGAAATTGCACCCAGCTTTTCCATGCTCCTGAATGGCATATCTGCTTATAGGCATTTCTGTGTAACCCATTAAGGACGCAGGGCGTACATGTTCGTCCTCTGCCTACTTCCCTTGTATAACACTTGCCCAGGAGCTAAGTGTGGTGTGCCAATGTGGTGAGTGGCAGGGCCACGGGTGTTGCGTTGATGAGTGTTGGGATCAGATGTTATTAACCCCGGGGGTCAAATGGTATTAACCCCTATTTGTTCGTGACGCCAGTGTGGTTTTTGGGTTCCGGAACACCATTTGCCCGGATTCTACGCTATCCCACGGGCTAGTAGTGAATAAAGAGTCCACAATCAGTTGAGGGTAAATGGAGGCTTTACTGAATAGAAGACAGGTGTAATTATCTTCACAGCTATGGCCAGAATTCCCAGAGAGGTGACCAGTACCCAGAGGACCTCGCAGCTTGCTGGACCCATACTTGTACTTTGACTTGTAATTAGACTTGACTTGTACTATGTGCAGGACTTGACTAACTCCAGTGACAGCAGACATAGACTTGTAGACTTACTGGAGAGTTGTAGATTTTTGGTACTTCAGATGCTGATCACTTGTCTCTAAGGCCTCTGGTAGATGCTTCAGCAAAGACTTGTTCTCAGATCAGATGGTAGGGTCTAAGAGAGCTGGTAGCTAAGAGAGCTAATTAAAGATGGCCACCCCTTTATATAGTGGGGGGCTAGACTAAAGTCCATTGGTCAAGCTGTGGGTCATAGGTTAAAGCTGGTGCTCTCTGGGAGTACATGTTACAACCAATCATATAACTGCATACATAACATGTGACAGGCTTACACACACAGGTCCTTGAGACCTCCACAGGCCCTGTACACTATCTAGACATAAGGATCTTGTCTATGCTCTTAAAGGTACATACATCATATTTATTAAATTAACAGAATAATAAGGGGAGTCCATGCAGGGGAGCCCCCAGGTCACTGAGGGACTCAACCTGACAGGGCCTACGGGTAGTACAGGAACGTGTACCTGTACTGGGACATCACATAAGCGTGTGACATAGTGGGCTGGTCCTGGCAGACCTGTGGCTAATACCAGATATCATCGATCGCGGTGGTGCTGATCGGGATAACCTAATCAGCTAAAAGAAGGATGGAAGGGACCCTTATCTGCCTTCATGCCATTCGATTGGTGCTCCTATGCTCCAGTCAGATCCACCCCACAGGACCAACAGGAATGGTTTAAATGTCCCTTTAGATGCTACTGTCAACTTTGACAGCGGCGATCTAAAGGGTGAATAGCTGGTGCATGTCGGCTAGTATCGGCGCCCCCAGCTACAGGAATAAGCTGGGGGCCAGCCGGTATGATGCAGGCTCGAGTCAGGAGCCCGCGCCATACGCTGCTTGCCGTCTCAGGATGAGCCGACTCGTCCTTAGATGGCAACCTGTTAAAAGAAGAAAAACAAAATAAAACCTATATAACTTGGGTATCAGTTTAATCGTATGGACCTACAGAATAAAGATAAGGTCACTTTTACCAATAAGTGCACTGTGTTGAAAGCACTGTAGTACCCCTTTAAGGCACAGTTATTTTCATTGGTTTGCCAGTAGAGTCACCATAATCCATTCTTAGAATAAAATTACTTTAGGATGGTGATAATTAAAATCAATGATTAATTGCATTAGCAGTAAATTCCTGCTGATTACAAGACTTTCCAGGGTGACCCCACTGACTCGTAAGCTCTCACCCAATCAATCTCTTTGATAGTTATAGAGACTGTGTCAACAGAACAATATTATTGTTCACATCAAGTTTTTATGTTTTTTTTTAATAATTTTTGATTTATTCAAATTTTCTACTTTATATTATTTATTTATATATATATATATATATATATATATATATATATATATATATATATATATATATAGAGGAAGGATAATCTTCCTGAAATTTGCAATTTTCACTTTCAACACTAGGCTTAAACTAAGCCAAGACTTCCTGAATTGTTTGTGATGATAAGAAGGAGGCTGCTGGAAATTGATCTGTACCGCATTACAGTACATAGAGAAGACAATACATGAAGCACACAGATGAGCCTCCCCCTACCTGTGGAATGATGTTTGCAAAGATCACAGGGCATGCCCAGTAAAGTTTTCCACTTATGATAAAGGGACAGCTCATGTCTATTATTGCCTATGTCCATGGGGCTTGCTGTAAAGCATATTTCTAAATGTTGTTAAAAAGAACTCAGGAAAGATGGCTGCCCCCATAATAATGTACAAAAAATGGGAAAAAAATTATTTAAAAAATCAGAAAATCTGTAATAAGTAAATAAATAAATAAATATATAAAAATTAGGAGATAATACATCCCCATTAATACAGTAGCTTGGAAACAATTTGGGATGACAATCCTGTAGAGTACATTCCGCCAACACCAAATAACAAGCAAGATGAATGTCATTGTATCCAATTATACGATGAGCGGTAAGTGGAAAGGTTCTAAGGTCCGTCTAGAAGGTGAAGGCCATAGAATCGATTTGGTTCATTTTATGGATGACCGGATCTTCTGTCCCCCCCCCCCCCCCCCTCCCCTCCCGCTGCAACCTCCCTGCTATCTCTGGTTAATTGTCTAGAAGTAATTTCTCTATTGGCAGCTAATTTTAATAGACACCTCGCCGGGCAGTGGGGCAGGAGTTGTTGTGTTTTCATGTGGCGAGAGTCAAGATCTTCAGAAGGAACTCTTCTGGTTGGATGAAGATCGATCATCTGTCATTGTCAGTAATGGCTGTAATAACATAACGGATCAACGAGCAAAGTCTATAAATAGATGGGGGTGCAGTAAGTTTATTGGATGATGAATGTGTAATATGATTGTAGAATGCATGAGAGAAGACTCATGGCTTATCGTGACACCAGAAAGAGCAAAATCCAGTGGGCCAGAAAATTATATGGGAAGATGGACGAATGCGGTCTACTTTTGTCTGAACTTCTTCCTGTTAAAATCAGAACTGATCTGTAATTACTAATAATTCAATATGGCGGCATGTGTGGTTGTAAGAAGTCCACTGTGGCTACTAATGATACTATGTGATCAAGATCCAGTCATCCAGAACCTTCGCCTGGAAGATGTTCACAGACTCAACGGGGAGAGATTTATCAAATTCTGTCCAGAGAAAAAGTTGACCAGTTGCCCATTGCAACCAATCAGATCACTTCTTTCATTTTTGAAAAGGCCTCTTCAAAATGAAAGAAGCAATCTGATTGGTTGCTATGGGCAACTGGTCGACTTTTCCTCTGGACAGGTTTTAATAAATCTCCCCCAAGATATCAACATGGCGTCCAGACTTCAGACCAAAGTGAGATCTCCGAGATCAGCCTAGTTGCCTGAGACAGATAGATAGATATGAGATAGATAGATAGATATGAGATAGAAAGTTATGAGATAGATAGAGATAGATAGATAGGAGATAGATAGATATTAGATATGAGATAGATAGATAGATATGAGATAGAAAGTTATGAGATAGATAGATAGATATGAGATAGAAAGTTATGAGATAGATAGGAGATAGATAGAGATAGATAGATAGCTGATAGACATAATATACTGGGTTGTTCTAAACTTATCCAGTCAATTGATTAAAGACAATTTATCTCTGTACAGTGTGTCACTAATAATATAACAAGGAGAAGAATTATCTGCATTGAAGCCAGTAATAAGATTGAGTTTAATAACCAAAACCAATGATTGTATATACAGAGCGCACGGGGCAGTCATACTTATTCATTAGGAATGTGTCAGCTATGCAGTAATGGTGGTGATGGGGGGCTGTATAATTAATTCATGTATTCCCACTGCTAAACATAGTTATACATACAGAGTACATGGGGGAAGCATTATATTAAAGGGGTAGTCCAGTGGTGAAAAACTTATCCCCTATCCTAAGGATAGGGGATAAGTTCGCGGGGGGTCCGACCGCTGGGGCCCCCTGCGATCTCTCTGTACAGGGGCCAGGCTCTCCGGACAGATAGCGGGTGTCGACCTCCGCACGAAGCGGCGGCCGACACGCCCCCTCAATACATCTCTATGGCAGAGCCGGACATTGCCGAAGGCAGCACTTCGGCTCTGCCATAGAGTTGTATTGAGGGGGGCGTGTCAACCGCCGCTTCGTGCGGAGGTTGACACGCCCCCTTCCCGCGGGCTGTCGGGGCTCTGTACAGGATATCGCAGGGGGCCCCAGCGGTCGGACCCCCCGCGATCTCAAACTTGTCCCCTATCCTTAGGATAGGGGATAAGTTGATCATCACTGGGTTCACCACTGGACTACTCCTTTAATTTAATTCATGAACACATTGGCAGTATTATTGTAGTTATATTCTTGTATATAGGAGCAGTATTATAGTAGATATATTCTTGTATATAGGGGCAGTATTATAGTAGTTATAATCTTGTACATAGGAGCAGTATTATAGTGGTTATATTCTTGTATATAGGAGCAGTATTATAGTAGTCATATTCTTGTATATAGGAGCAGTATTATAGTCGTTATATTCTTGTATATAGGAGCAGTATTATAGTAGGTATATTCTTGTATATAGGATCAGTATTATAGTAGTTATATTCTTGTATATAGGGGCAGTATTATAGTAGTCATATTCTTGTATATAGGAGCAGTAGTATAATAGTTATATTCTTGTGTATAGGGGCAGTATTATAGTAGTTATATTCTTGTATATAGGAGCAGTATTATAGTAGTTATATTCTTGTATATAGGGAGCAGTATTATAGCAGTTATATTCTTGTATATAGGAGCAGTATTATAGTAGTTATATTCTTGTATATAGGAGCAGTATTATAGTAGTTATATTCTTGTATATAGGAGCAGTATTATAGTAGTTATATTCTTGTATATAGGAGCAGTATTATAGTAGTTATATTCTTGTATATAGGAGCAGTATTATAGTAGTTATATTCTTGTATATAGGAGCAGTATTATAGTAGTTATATTCTTGTATATAGGAGCAGTATTATAGTAGTTATATTCTTGTATATAGGAGCAGTATTATAGTAGTTATATTCTTGTATATAGAAGCAGTATTATAGTAGTTATATTCGTGTACATAGGGAGCAGTATTATAGTATTTATATTCTTGCATATAGGAGCAGTATTATAGTAGTTATATTCTTGTATATAGGAGCAGTATTATAGTAGTTATATTCTTGTACATAGGACAGTATTATAGTAGTTATATTCTTGTGTATATGAGCAGTATTAAAGTAGTTATATTCTTGTACAGACAATTAATGAACCATCATGAAAGTGATTTTTTTACTGAATCAATGACCGTATAGTATATCTTTACATAAAGGATTTTCAGCTTCATAGCGCGATCTATATGTCTGGTGGGATATGTCGTATAGGATTTTTTTAGGTCTTCTGAAGCAGGGAATTGGCAATGCCTCGTCATTTGCATAGTAATTGGCTCAGGTTTGCTAAGATCAATGTGACATGTTTAACCCTAGAGAGTTTAAGATTTACGGGTTCCTTTGATGGTCTGGAGTGAAGATCTGTGAAGTGAAAATCTGTGAAAATCTGTGAAAATTGATGATCATAGAAGTCAAGAAAGACCTATGAAGTGCAATAGGACTCCCATAGCCAGATGACTGATACTATATGCTCAGCACTAACAAACATTGACCTAAGCTTAACGACAGAAGGACGAGGAGTCGTGATCCTCTCATTGATCCTTGGCCTCCATGAAGGTCCTTTGTGTGTCAATTATATAGGAAAGAACCAGGTTCATCACGTGAAGGTGAAGATACTCACAAGGTGTGATAAGCCCAGGACACATCTGGCACTCGGCAGACAATCTACATATAAATGTGAATTCAAGTAGAGAAAACAGACATGGTCGCACATCCACAATTTGTATTTTGATCTACTTGCTTCGCAGCATAAATTAAAAAATTTACAGGTTGTTAGTATTGATTTTGATCAAAAAGTACAAACCCACTCGCCTCGTCAAGGCCACCTAGTCAGAGTGGGACCCTAACGTCCCTAGCATAAAATGGCGTAGCACTGGGCAGAGCAACACCAGTGCCCACAGGGGGAATGACCCACTGGCAGAGCAGCCCCAATGCCAATCAGACCAGTCCCAGGGCCGCGCCTCCCCATAGACATGGCGCCACGGCAGCAACGGACGCCGCACAGCACCATACCAGTGTGAACAAGGTGTAAAAGCTCACTTACCATGTGCTCCCAGTCAGACTGGGAGGCTGCCAGAAAGGAAGGGGCCCTGTGCAGCTTTTTGCTAATTTATATAGGGCTGGGCTGAGGGGAAGAGAGTGCAGACCAAGTAAAAACAACAAAAAAGAGAGGGGGATAGAAAACACAATGTGAATACAAGTAGAGAAAACAGACATGGTCACACATCCACAATTTGTATTTTGATCTACTTGCTTCTCAGCATAAATTCAAAAAGTTACAGTGGGCACTGGTGTTACGGCGGTGGTGGTCGCTGCCCATTGCTACACCATTTTATGCTAGAGATGTTAGGGACCCACTCTTTAGTGCTGCTCTCGGGCAAGCAGCACTAAATGCCGGAAGACTCCACACACGTCGGCACACACTGCTACTGTACCTATATCTCCCTGCTGCAGCCTATAACGAGCATTCCTGGAGGGATGCACACGATTGGTGATGTCATCGCATCCGTAGTGCAGGACGCGGGACGCTGACACGCGACGCATGTATTGACATCACCTAACGTGCGCATCCCCACAAAGAAGGCTCGTTTTAGGCTGCAGCAGGTAGATGTAAGTACTGTAGCTGTGAAACTTAACTTAACTTGCCTAATTACTTGCCTTATAAGGGAGGACCTGCTTATCACCAGGGGCTAACCTATCTTCCTAGGGGGCATAATTGTTTAAATAGGAGCCTGACCTGTCGGGGTAATATCTATCTGGGGGCCTGTACGCCTATTGGGAACCCCTACCTGATCATCAGATAGGGCTCCCCAGTAGGTAGACGGGCCCCCAGAGAGATATTACCCCCATCAGTAATGGGGATCATATCTATCTGGGGCCTCTATACCTACTTGGGAGCCCTACCTGATGGGGGTCATATCTATGTGGGGGCCTGTGCACATACTGGAGAGCCCTACCAGATGGGGGTCATATCTATATGGGGGCCTATGTACCTACTGGGGAGCCCTACCAGATGGGGGTCATATCTTTATGGGGGGCCTGTGTACCTACTGGGGAGCCCTACCTGATGGGGGTCATATCTGGGGGCCTGTCTGGGGGCACTATATGTGAGGGGCACATGATAGGGGCATTATATGTGAGGGGCGCATGATGGGGGCATTATATGTGAGGGGCGCATGCGGCCCAGCCTAACCCAGGCTCTACCTCCAGTGGCCGCCAGATAATTTGAGTGTGAGACCCCTGGTTTATATACAGTACAGATCAATAAGCTTGGGTTTTGTTATTGTGTAGTGCATACATCATGGACTAAATCAATTGCCATATATTGGTTGCCGTGTCTGTCTGTAGATAATAGAAGTAATTAGCTTGGCCGCTCTATACTGTCATATTGAGTTATGGAATGGTGCTTTGCTCTTGTTATGGTTCTTTTATGTTTCTTTCCAATACTTAGTGCAAACGGCTCAACATTATTACTTGTTCCTTCACGTACTTCCCCTTGTCTTGAATGTTTATTGGGGATGAAAAAATGTAGAAAAATGGTGAGGAACTTAAACAGAAAGTAAAAATTTGAAATTCCTCTGGGCGCTCTAGGCTGGTGCCTACTTTGCCGATGGATGGTGTCGGCCCTGCCCTTCCCTCTATACATGCAAGCTCATCAGAAAATCCCACTGTAATTACTAGGTTTGGCCATTGCCTGTCCGAAGGATCTTGTGGTACTCTGGTGGGCCCGTCGCCCAAGCAGGAATACAAGTAGTATATAGTCAATATAATGTCCCATTGCCTGTGTACTCTGAAATGTGTTGGTTGTTTGGGTCCAATCCTGTGGTTATAACATATTTAATATGTGTACTCAACTAAGCCATTTTCAATTATGTAAAATATTAATTTGGAATATAAAAGTTTGCACTGCTTCATTGGCATATGTTGCCTTACTCTAATGGGGAGTCACACAACAGTGCAAGACCTAACACCAACCATGACTGGATATCAACAAGAATGTTCCCATTCACAATCATCATGAAATGGTGGGAAATTGAAACACAAAGGAATTTAGAAAGCCGAATTGTGAAGATCACCCTGGAGTGTTTGGTGTGATGATGCCACCTAAAGGGAGTTGACAGTAATGTAAACTTATCACCTATTTGAAGATAGCTGAGTGTTGTTATTGGCTATCATCATGTATGGTGTCCCATACAGCATAGATGGAGCAGTAGTGCAAGTAGTAGACCGCCACTTCATTAAAGAGAGGGATCACCCCCTCCCTAGTCTTATGATCGGTTGGGGGTCCCAGTAATTTGACTCCCACCAATCAGACATGGATCAAGCAGATAGTTGATAAGTTGTCATAATTTGAGAGCCCCTTTGAAGTCTACCTTTTATATGTAAAATGTTACAGCGGTTCTGTAGGTGACACACTTTTATGGGGAGGGGAATCTGTAGATGACACACTTATGGGGGATCTGTATATGACACAATGTTATGGGGATCTGTAGATGACACACTGTTATGGGGATCTGTAGATGACACTGTTATGAGGGGGTCTGTAGATGACACATTGTTATTGGGGATCTATAGATGACACTGTTATGGGGGATCTATAGATGACACATTGTTATGGGGGATTTGTAGATGACACACTGTTATGGGGATCTGTCGATGACACACTGTTATGGGGGATCTGTAGATGACACACTGTTATGGGGATCTGTAGATGACACACTGTTATGGGGATCTGTTATGGAGATCTGTAGATGACACTGTTATGGGGGATCTGTAGATGACACACTGTTATGGGGGATCTGTAGATGACACACTACTATGGGGATCTGTCGATGACACACTGTTATGGGGGATCTGTAGATGACACACTGTTATGGGGATCTGTAGATGACACACTGTTATGGGGGATCTGTAGATGACACACTGTTATGGGGGATCTGTAGATGACACTGTTATGGGGGATCTGTAGATGACACACTGTTATGGGGGATCTGTAGATGACACACTACTATGGGGGATCTGTACAGGACACAGTGTTATGGGGATCTGTAGATGACACACTGTTAAGGGGATCTGTAGATGACACACTGTTAAGGGGATCTGTAGATGACACACTGTTATGGGGGATATGTACAGGACACAGTGTTATGGGATCTGTAGATGACATGCTGTTATTGGAGATCTGTAGATGACACACTTTTATGAAGGATCTGTAGATAACACTGTTATGGGGGATCTGTAGATGGCACACTGTTATGGGGGATCTGTAGATGACATATTGAAATTGTATAGAAGAAGAATAGTATGATAATTAATACTGTGAATTAATCCTAGCATCGTGTTGTATCTCCCAGAATAGTAACACCTCCGCTCATGCCGCAGTCCTGTGCTCGCTGACAGACACTTACGCTCATTGACAGTCAGCCCAGGGAAGAAGCTGTGTGTTTCAATTAAACTTTGCTTCTGGGCATTTTCAATACTGATCAATACCGACCCCTCCTGTGCTCCCCATCTCCTTACTGTGCATAATAAGCCAATAATACAGACAGCAAAATCACACAGAGTCTCCTTGTAACCCTCTAATTGTCCGTGTTGTTGTCTCTTGTGTTCTCTGCTGTCACCTCTGAGGTAAAATCCAATATCACATTTTACATCTTCTTCTTCCTCCCTATCTGTCAATGACAGCGGGAAACATGTTATATACAGTCATGGCCGTAAATGTTGGCACGCCTGAAATTTTTCAAGAAAATTAAGTATCTCTCACAGAAAAGGATTACAGTTACACATGTTTTTCCCTTTGTGTGTATTGAAGCTAAACCAAAAAAGGGAGAAAAAAAAGCAAATTGTCCATAATGTCACACCAAACTCCACAAATGGGCTGGACAAAATTGTTGGCACCCATAACTTAATATTTGGTTGCACACCCTTTGGAAAAAGTAACTGAAATCTGTTGCTTCCTATAACCATCAATAAGCTTCTTACACCTCTCAGCTGGAATGTTGGACCACTCTTCCTTTACAAACTGCTCCAGGTCTCTTATTGGAAGGCGCCTTTTCCCAACGGCAATTTTAAGATCAATCCACAGGTGATCAATGGGATTTAGATCTGGACTCATTGCTGGCACTTCAGAACTCTCCACCGCTTTGTTGCCATCTATTTCTGGAGGCTTTTTGGCATATGTTTGGGGTCATTGTCCTGCTGGAAGACCCAAGATCTCGGAAGCAAACCCAGCTTTCTGACACTGGGCTGTACAGTGTGACCCAAAATCCGTTGGTAATCCTCACATTTCATGATGCCTTGTACACATTCAAGACACCCAGTGCCAGAGGAAGCAAAACAACCCCAAAACATCATTGACTCGCCACCATATGTCACTGTAGGTACTGTGTTCTTTTCTTTGTAGGCCTCATTCCGTTTTTGGTAAATGGTAGAATTATGTGCTTTACCAAAAAGCTCTATCTTGGTCTCATCTGTCCACAAGATGTTTTCCCAGAAGGATTTTGGTTACTCAAGTTCATTTTGTCAAAATGTAGTCTTGCTTTTTTCTGCCTCTGTGTCAGCAGTGGGGTCCTCCTGGGTCTCCTCCATAGTGGGGGCCTCATGGGTCTCCTCCATAGTGGGGTCCTCCTGGGTCTCCTCCATAGTGGGGTCCTCCTGGGTCTCCTGAAATAGCGTTTCATTTAATTTAAATGTCGACGGATAGTTTGCGCTGACACTGATGCTCCCTGAGCCTGCAAGACAGCTTGAATATCATTGGAACTTGTTTGGGGCTGCTTATCCATCATCCGGACTATTCTACGTTTACACCTTTTATTTTTCTCTTCCGTCCGCGCCCAGGGAGATTAGCTACAGTGCCATGGGTTGCAAACTTCTTGATAATGTTGCGCACTGTGGACAAATGCAAATCTAGATCTCTGGAGATGGACTTGTAACCTTGAGATTGTTGATATTTTCCCACAATGTTGGTTCCTAAATCCTCAGACAGTTCTCTTCTCCTCTTTCAGTTGTCCATGCTTAGTGTGGCACACACAGACACACAATGCAAAGACTAAGTGAACTTCTCTCCTTTTTATCTGCTTTCAGGTGTGATTGTTATATTGCCCACACCTGTTACTTGCCCCAGGTGAGTTTAAAGGAGCATCACATGCTTGAAACAATCTTATCTTTCCACAATTTTGAAAGGGTGCCAATAATGTTGTCCAGCCTATTTTTGGAGTTTGGTGACATTATGTCATATTTTCTTTTTTTCCTCCCTTTTTTTGGTTTAGCTCTGATACACACAAAGGGAATAATGTGTGTATAGCAAACATGTGTTACTGCAATCCTTTTATTTGAGAAATACTTCATTTTCTTGAAAAATTTCAGGGGTGCCAACATTTACAGCCATGACTCTAAGGTATTCACCACAGGACACATACCGCACACCACACACAGCGCACATACTAAACCCCACACACACACAGGAAGCGTAGCGCACACCACTCACACACAGGACACATAGCGCATACCACTCACACACAGGACACATAGCGCACACCACTCACACACAGGACACATAGCCCACACCACTCACACACAGGACACATCGCGCACACAGGACACATAGCGCACACCACTCTCACACAGGACACATAGCGCACACCACTCACACACAGGATACATACCGCACACAGGACACATACCGCACACCACTCACACACAGGACACATACCGCACACCACTCGCACACAGGACACATACTGCACACCACATTCACACCACTCTCACAAAGGACAAATACCGCACACCTCTCACACACAGGACACATACCGCACACCACTCACACACAGGACACATACCGAACACCACTCACACACAGGACACATACCGAACACAACTCAGACACACAGGACACATAGCGCACACCACTCACACACACGATACATACCGCACACCACTCACACACAGGACACATAGCGCACATCACTCACACACAGGATACATATTGCAAACTATTCCTACACAGGACACATATTGCACACCAACCACACACAGGACACATACTGCTCACACATAGGACACATACCGCACACCGCTTACACATAGAACACATACCACACACCACTCGCACATAGGACACATACCGCAAACCATTCCTACACACGACACATATTGCACACCACCCACACACAGGGCACATACCGCACACCACTCATACACAGAAAACATACCACTGACACACAGGACACATATTATACAGAACACACACACAAGGCACATACCGAACACCACTCACACACACACACAGAACATACCACTCACACACAGGCACACGGAACATACTGCATACTACTCACACACAGGACACATACCCCACACCACTCACACACAGGACACATCCCGCACACCACTCACACACAGGACACATACCGCACATCACTCACACACAGGACACATACCGAACACCACTCACACACAGGACATATACCGCACACCGCTCACACACAGGACACATATTACACACCACACACACAGGGCACATACCGAACTCCACTCACACACAGGCACATGTAACATACCACATACCCTGTAAGGACTAAGTTAAGGGGCACATGTCTAAACTCTCCACAGTCTCTCTTAATCCTAAATAGATTCTTCTTTCTCTCTTCTCTTCTTGTGTTTTCTCTCAGGATAGGACTAGAATGGATCACCAGGATGTAATGGAATCTTCGCAAGCAATCCTGGGTTTAGGTCTTTCAAGCAGGCCCTTCTCCAAAGGAAAGGCTATACTAGACAGCCTAGATTAATGGGCCTAGATTAATTACTCATAGTCAGAAGAAAGGCTTTAACGTCTTAAAAATATTTTACATGTGTTTTTTTAAATAGTACAAAAAGGCACAAAACACATGAAAGGAACAGAGTAACCGCAACCCCAACCAACATATCCCAAATGGTGCACAGTCAGACACTGCAAACTTACATGCTGGACACATGCTGCTCATGCACTGACTATAATCTATTTGCCCTGCAGGCCATATGCTACATACACCATTCACACACTTGACACATACCACACACGTCACTCACTCAAGTGCACACACACCACACACATGCTGCATATGCACTGCCCATGACACTCACACACTGGGCAGTTGCCACTAGACACGTCACCTGCTGGGCATATACCATGCTGCACACATCACTCTAACACTGCACATCTGGCAAACATGCACCACTTACACTTTGGGCGCATACCACACAATTTTCACCAACACTCAAGCCACATGCAGCATACAAGCCGTGCACAGATTGTTTTACTACACATCAATCACTTACAGCCACTTTCTTCAGCTCTATCCATATACTGCTGCTATCTCTATGTGATCAGGATATATAGTAGTTATACACCTCCCCCTCCAGCTCTATCTGTATACTGCTGCTGCTATCTCTATGGGATCAGGATATATAGTAGTTATACCTCTCCACTTCAGCTCTATCTGAATACTGCTAATATTTCTATAAGATCAGGAGAAACAGTAGTTATACACCTCCCCTCCAGCTATATCTGTATACTGCTGCTGGTATCTTTATGGGATCAGGATATATAGTAGTTATACCTCTCCACTTCAGCTCTATCTGAATACTGCTAATATTTCTATAAGATCAGGAGAAACAGTAGTTATACACCTCCCTTCCAGCTATATCTGTATACTGCTGCTGGTATCTTTATGGGATCAGGATATATAGTAGTTATACCTCTCCCCTTCAGCTCTATCTGTTTACTGCTGCTGTTGCAATATCTATGGCATCAGGATATATAGTAGTTATATACCTACCCTCCACCTCTATCTGTATACTGCAATATCAATGGGATCCAGATATATAGTAGTCATACATCTCCTCTGTAACTGTTTAAAGGGGTACTCCACCCCTAGACATCTTATCCCCTATCCAAAGGATAGGGGATAAGATGTCTGATCGCGGGGGTCCCGCCGCTGGGGGCCCCCGCAATATAGCATGCGGCACCCACCTGTTTCTGCTCCGGAAGCGCTGGAGGGTCTGGGTCCCGACCACAGGAACATAAGATCTTGACATCGCGACTCCGCCCCCGTGTGACGTCACGACCCCCCCCCCCCCCTCAATGTAAGTCTATTGGAGGGGGTGTGACAGTTTCTGGGGACTTAAGGCCCATCCACATTGAGAACATTCCTCTGGCGGAAATCAACTTGCAACGTCCAATTGTTTTCAATGGGATTCTGATGCTCTGTGTATACTGTGGAATCACCACAGTGGAATTCCCCCAGCCAAATGGATGTAATCCCCAAGAACGAACATGTTCGTTCTTTGGGTGAACGTACATTCTGCTGGTGGAATTCCGTTGGATTACTTTGTCATCTATAGAGATGGCACACATCCGTGCCATCCTGAAGCCAATGGCTTCGGTGGCGCCTGCAGCAAGCGGACATTCCACGACTAAATGTCCACAGTGTGAAGAAGACCTTAAGGTTCTGCAGGAGGAGGGGAAAATGGGTCTGGGGGGGAGTACAGGGGTGGGATTCTGACAAACAGAGGAGACAGTTTCTGGCAGAATTATTTTTAGGTGTCATGATGATTGGCAGGGTTATAATGATTATTGTTGTTATACAGAGGATGAGGATCTGCTAACAAAGTAACCAATGATCAGGCTCTGCAGAGAAGATGGAGCTGAAAGAAGAAAAGTAAAGACAACAGAAAACACGTCTTCTGTGAGTCCTTACAGAATTGTGTATGTTGCCTTACTGTGCCCCATCAGAGCTGGAGTCACTTGTAATTTTCACAGTGATGATGGGTGACACTGTACCCCAATCTGTGGCTCTCCAACTGTTACAAGAAAAGTCAAGAACACCAATATAGTGTCTAGGGTGTGCCTAAAAATTAACTTTTATTACTGACAAATTAAAATGTAAGTCTAACTTAGCGTGTACTTGTGTCAGCTATCATCACAAATAACAAGGGATGTCCTTAGTGCATATAACGTAAGTGCAGATGGGCTCTGCTTGGCCTGCCAGTCCAATCTGACCATGCACAAATTACTCCCACCAAATAGAGCCACCGACGCGTTTCTGCCAATAGTTAGAATGGCGTCATCTGGGAGGTTCAAAAATTGGTTTAAATAGACATCACAAAATATGTAAAATATATAGCAAATATCACATTTGGATTTCATATAATAGGTGACAGATATGCACAAGTCTCTCCCTAACTATTCCTGTGAGGAAAAAGAGTAGAGCCATGAATCGCGCCTGTGAACAAAAATATATCTGTCCCTAAAGAGGTTTAATGTATCCAGGAACACCGGTCTGGTCCACCTAGAAAAACACAAGTACAAAAAGAACCCCGTCAATGTATTGTACCTAGAAGAGAAAGTTGGGGAACTGTATAAAAGTTCCTTCTCTTACTCACGGGCTCCTGCTCAGGACGGGTCTCTTACAACCTGCTGTAGCGCAGGGAGCTGCTGGCTCGCAGCTCTACTCGCTCGGTGAAACGAGATGCCGGCGTCTGACATCACTTCCTGTCAGCTGCCGGATATACTCGCGCGGCCGTGCACGCCTCCATGACGCGCTTGTGGGGGCGTGCGATCGCTTCTGTGCAAATACGGACGCGCATACCTTACATATCGGCAGCTGAATGTATCGTAATGTGATGTCATTAAATAAATCTTATTTTAGGTTGCTTATATGTATGCACTTTATAGAATGAGTAACTAGTTTATACTGTATTATTAGAATGTTATTTCTGATAAAATTTAGATTTAGAACACGAGGTGCATCAAGAGGAGTGAAGCAGAGACAGGGGATATGGTAATCAAACGGGGCAAAAGTTTTTTGCCCAATAGCTGTATGAGGGGTGGGAGGGGAGGAGGGGACACAGGATAGCCCTAGTAGGGTAAGTGACAGGGAAATTGATAGGGGCCTAAAGGGACCTGATCTATCCCTATTCAGTCCCTAGGTGACGGCCCTAATGCCTAGGCGGAGAGCTGCCACCCGGGCCCCCTGAAAAGTGGGATCCCCAAGGGGCAGTATCTCCGCCTCAGGAGGAACTGTTCGTCGCTTGAAAACTACAAAAAAGAGGCAGGTAAAATGAGGAGGAGATTCAGAGACAGGGGTTACCCCAATTATATCTTATCACAGGCATACCAAAATGCAACTAGGACATCAAGAAATTAACGTCTGACACCCAAAACTAAGGTTAATGCAAGCTCTCAAACTGCTCGATTATTGGCACCTTTGATAGGATGTCTCCCAAGATCCGAGAGATTATCACCCATCATTGGGATATACTAAGAATGGATCCAGATCTCCATGACATTATTGGTCTTACCCCACAAATTACTTACAGACGGGGGCAAAGCATTGGAGACCTAGTAGTGCAAAGTCATCTTCAGCCTGATAGAAATATGGCAGCTATGTGGTTGGATAGACCTAGTACTATACGGGGGTGCCACAAATGTGGTCATTGTAGAGCTTGCAACTACATTTGTAAATCAAATGAAATCCCTTACCAACAATGACCGATCCACATTAAACACTTCATTAATTGTACATCGAAATTAGTCATCTATATTGCCATTTGCCCCTGCCCATTAATTTATGTTGGCAAAACAACAAGAGCGCTCAGGAGAAGAGTACTGGAACATGTTGGAGATATCCGAAACAAAAGGGATACCCCTGTAGCTACACACACTATACAACATCATAATGGAGACCCTGCAGCCATGAAATTCATGGGAATTGATAAAGTGACACCATCACAAAGGGGTGACAATATGGACAAAATTCTTCTGCAGAGAGAGTGTCGCTGGATTTATTGCCTTGATACGGCATCCCCAAATGGTTTGAATGAACAGCAAAATTTTAGCTGCTTTCTATGAGGGAGGACCTTAGTTGGTCCCTAGGAGGTAGTGGTCACCACTCCATAATTTAGATATGTTAGCCAATAACAGGAGGTTCCAGTGCGGGACTGACCTTTTTAGGGCGGCCACCCCACCTAGGCATTAGGGCCGTCACCTAGGGACTGAATAGGGATAGATCAGGTCCCTTTAGGCCCCTATCAATTTCCCTGTCACTTACCCTACTAGGGCTATCCTGTGTCCCCTCCTATTGGGCAAAAAACCTTTTGCCCCTGTTTGATTACCATATCCCCTGTCTCTGCTTCACTCCTCTTGATGCACCTCGTGTTTTAAATCAAAATTTTATCAGAAATAACATTCTAATAATACAGTATAAACTAGTTACTCATTCTATAAAGTGCATACAGATAAGCAACCTAAAATAAGATTTATTTAATGACATCACATTCCGATACATTCAGCTGCCGATATGTAATGTATGCGCGGCCGTATTTGCACAGAAGCGATCGCACGCCCCCACAAGCGCATCATGGAGGCGTGTACGGCGTGTATGGATCGTAGTTGTTACCGCGGATCTGTTTTCTTCAAAGTAGACTAAGGAAATGAGAAAAAACTGAGCAGTGTGACCCATGAAATTACAATATGGCCACCTTTGAGGTTTGCAGTCGATATTGTCCACTAATACAGAAGGATGGGATGAGAAATGTAAATCTGTTAATGCATTCAGCGTATTCCATTTCCATCAGATACACGTTGCGGTAAAAGCCTTTTATATGAAGATGAAGCGCGGACACCTGAGGGGGTCACACCCCTGCGGAGACAGGCGAAGAAGTCAATGTGTTTAATGCGGGAGGGATTATGGGAAACGATCTGTAGGTTTCAGGCTTGTGATTACTGTAGTCCTTTCATGTTTGCAGAAGATAACGCTGTACCCAGGTGCTGAGGATGAGTACATGATGTAGCAGAGCTGAGTACCGGAAAAGGTTATGGTGTTCTATTGACTTATAAAGCAGCTTAAAGCAGTACTTCGGTGAAAAAAACAAATGTTTTCAAATCAACTGGTAATAGAAAGTTATACAGATTTGTAAATTACTTCTATACAAAAATCTTAATCGTTCCAGTACTTATCAGCTGCTGTATGCTGCAGAGGAAGTTGTGTAGTTCTTTTCAGTCTGACCACAGTGCTCTCTGCTGCTACCTCTGTCCATGTCCAGAGTAGGAAACAATCCCCATAGCAAACCTATCCTGTTGCGGACAATTCCTGTCACAGACAGAGGTGTCAGCAGAGAGCACTGTGGTCAAACTGGAAAGAACTATACAACTTCCTCTGGGCATACAGCAGCTGATAAGTACTGGAAAGATTAATGTTAACTTACAGATCTGTATAACTTTCGGGCAACAGTTGATTTGAAAACATTTTATTCCCTCTGGAGTACACTTTTAAAGCTCTGGGGACCCAAGTGCATATATGTGTAACATATGCCTCCCCACCAACCCCTGGCACTATAGGCGTTATTTTATTAGATCTGTCTCAACAATGGATACAGTAGGCTTCACCAATGACATACCCCTATGGGCCCTTGTTGCGTATCGCTTGCTCTGTCCTCCGGGAGAAGATAACGTTCCTGCCGCACTGATTCCCGGTGACAATGAGCCATCGGCTGATGTCTGTCCTTATCTCTGTGTGGTGATTATGTGACCAATTTAACCAATTTGAGACTAAATAGGGCGACAAATGATCCCCAGGTTGCAGTTAAATATCAGCTCTGGGACAGACTCACCGCTGTAATTAAGACCTTAGCGACTGCCATGTGTGAATTTAGACTTTCTCTGCTCTGTGCACAAGGCCTTTGTTATAGCATGGTCATCCATTTAGGACTATTATAGACAGGCGAGTCAAATGGGGTGATTCTCTTGTGTGGTTCCTCTTTAACTAAAAGTCGATCGCAGGCCAATGTCAAATTTACTGAGCGAGATGAGACCCAAATAAAGGATGCTGAAGAAAGACAAAGATTGTAGGGACCTAGCACCGTGCTTTTCCCAATTATATTTAGCCATCGTATGTGGTCATAACACTCAAACTCCCACCAATCTGACATGCATTTGACATGCAAAATGCCATAACTTCTTAAAATTCTGAAGCATGGAAATCTTGATGCTTGCAGTTCTTATATGAAGCATAAAAGCTCAAAGGTTACATACACACTTGAGGGCATGGTGGTATAAATGGTGCTGGATAAAAACATTATCAGGAGTACAACAATATCCAACAGCAGAGAATCTATTTCAGGTCATCGTACTCCTATAAGGTACTGTTCAGTAGCTTATATCTAAAGTATACATGGGCCAGCTGTCCTCTTCCCAACTCTCCTGCAGGAGGACAAGCTCCTTTTCAGGTAAACAGGCACCAATTCTCCTTTTCTCGAGCAGTCCATCTGTCACCCTTTGTGGATCACCTGCACGCGCTTCTGTTAGTACCGGACCTTCTCCATTATAGGATTCCTGTGGTTCCTCCCACTCATCATCATCACCTACATCTTCTACGATGTTCTTCCAGGGCCTACAGTGTTATCTGCTCAATTTCCATGATTTCATAGTCCAGAAAACCATTGTTCTTGCAACCACCAGCTGCAATCCAACATGGCTGCAAAACGGAGCATTACAATCCGCTGTCTAGACTAACATATAGAACATATAATATATACACCATCACAAACACAAAGGTGAAATTATGAATTGTTAAGAAGACCTTGATTCTGTCACTAGGGCCCGTGGCTTTTTTTGTTGGGAGGCTTCTATGTCTGTCATAGTTATGGAGGTCTTAAGTCTTTGTTATGGAGGTCTTAAGTCTTTTGAAAATCAATGAAGGAGGAGGCTCAGGTGTGAACCATAAGAGGCAGTATTTAAGGAAGTAACAAGGGCTCAGATGTGTCTTCATGATGGAGGGCCACATGTTTCTCTGTTCAGCAGGACTGGTTCACCATACAGACGTTAATTCTCTGACCTTCTTAGATGGGATTGAGTAAATTCCAAGGTCGGTCATTCATTTATTAAGCCCATAAATCACATGTTTACCATGTAAAGACATTGACTTATAAGTCCGTAAAAACCATACTCAGGTCAAAGAGCCACTGTCCTGGCCAATAAGAGATACTGCCTCATTTCACTCACCAAAAATAGTTACCGTATATGGTTTTCACATAACAAAATAAAATTACAAAATGTAAAAGACTAAATAGGGGAATTCACTGTATGAGATGTATAGATGGGCACACTCTGGCTGGGGGGGAATAAGTGGGAATACCAATCAGTTTGGGCACCACATGACGGGGAGGTCTTTGGCAGGTTGACTAGGGCATTGTATACAGGGTTACACTCTGAAGGGGTATTCTGGTATGGGAAGGGTGCATCTAAATAAGACTATGAACTCAAAATATATAACTTACTAATGTAGAGTTATCACAAATTGTTCTAACTTTAGCCAGCTTTTCTTAATTTACCAGACAGAAAGTTGTGTAGTCCTCTCATTCTCAGTGTAGTGTTGTCACAACAACTCCCAACTCCTCCTTTTCTCCTGACAGGAAGTTTTGTAGTCCTTTCAATGTTAGTGTAGTGTTGTCTTGGAAGCTCCCCGATTCCTCCTTCTCTCAAGATAACGCATCATCATCTGCTGTCTCAGGTGGCGTGGCTGCATCTTATCTCTAACCATCATCCCCACCTCCTGAGCCATGTCATCATCTCTTACCAGCCCCTACATCTACATTACCATGTCCCGGTCATATACACTTGTATTTTTATTGGGACATTTAGGGCAGAAGGAGGTGTGGTCACAGCTGTCTTGTGCTGAACAATACCACAGACAGAGGAGCAGTCAAGGAAGGAAATCAGCAGGTGCTGCAACCTACTTTGCGATAGTCTGCTGTGAAATTAGATGTTCTGCAACAGCTCTGGGCAGGGAACTGGCAGGAATGTTGTGGGTGGGGAGTAGGCAAGGTGGGAGAACTGTGATGATTTTTGGTGGTTTCAGAACTAAGGCAGACAGGTAAGCAATACTATTTGCTACTGTAGCATTTTTATTTTTTTATCTAATGTAGGAGTTCTCCTTTGACTCGGACATCCTCTGGGGACATCTTCTGGATGGGACACTGTATGTAGAGGTAATATCTTGATGGATTGTTTGAAAAGGTCGCACTTACTGAATTTTGGGATTGCAATTACTAAAAGGGACACAATTTGGAGGGGGCACTGTAAATGAAAACAAATAAAGTGGTGAATGTGTCATATAGTATGTGTGGTATAAGCATGACAAGCCGAGAGCAGCTGAGTTCCTTGGTAATGAATACACTGATGTAGCAGAGCTTAATGTGTCATTTAACCGGGTTAGCTAATGAGTTTAGATAATAGAGCAGATATGTCTAGGGTCCTATGTAAAACCCCCGACAATACATCAGGGGGCTATGCCTGATGACTAATTTGTCTCTGCTATATTTTGTATTTTCACAATGTTTAATTGGCTGTAGCCTGTGACCTTGTGAACAGCAGCTAATTGGGTAAGACATCTCGAATGATCCATCCGGAATTCCCATTCACACATCTATTCCTCTTAAGGCTAATTTAAAGAATTTCTTACGCTCTGTGGAGGCGGAGGGGAGTTTTGGGCTTGTGATGTTCCCAGCATGACGTCCGCTATGGGGGCACATGTGTGAGGTTATTAGATGTGGCGCGTGTCCCAGAAAGGGGAATCCGATCATTAACAACATAGGGAGTGTGATTCGCCATCAGAAGAAACTCAGGCGGGTGGAAGGTCATAGAAGGGCCATAGAGAACGTAGGTGTACTCAATAGGCATTGGCACCTGTCAGGCGGGCGTTTGATATCTTAAAAGTTCACACTCATTATACTTCCTTTTTTATATACCAAGGAACATTTTGCGTTTTTTGTGCCATGACAAGAAGCGTAATGCATCATTACATAGCAACCCGAGAGGGTCATTACTGATTGTTATGGGTGATTATGGCATTGTGAGGATCAGATCTGTAACATCAAATTATTTTATTAGTGGTGTGAAACATAAAAAAGAGCAAGATAGATAGATAGGTATGAGATAGATAGATAGATACATATGAGATACAAACAAAGGATACGTTAGCCAGCACTATTGATTCCAAACTATTATATGGACCTGGCTTACAGGTGCAGGCTGCTAAATATACAGCAACAGAAGAATACAGCAGTACACTGCTAGCAAAGATATAGATAAAACATGAGTATATATATATACAACATGAACAGCTATACAGCTATGGTGCAATAAATGGAAATATAAAAGTGTGAAGTTATGAAATAGTGAGGTACTTAGCTTGCAATTTGGAGGCCAAATAGCTTGGACCGTCCCACCACGGTAAGGTGACCTCATTGGGACGGACCCTACACTATGAATATGCCTCTGTGTGATCAGTTCAGAAGGCATTGCAGGATCTGAAACATCAAAGACACCTTATATACACCTGATAGAGGTGGGTGGGGTGCAAGAGCCAACATGGAGGTAGCCACTCCCCCATATGTGTAATACAAGCAAAGGATAAGTTAGCCAGCACTATTGATTCCAAACTATTATATGGACCTGGCTTACAGGTGCAAGCTGCTGGGCTAAATATACAGCAACAGAAAAATACAGCAGCACACTGCTAGCAGTATGCTGCTGTATTCTTCTGTTGCTATATATGAGATAGATATAAGATAGATATGAGAGAGAGAGATGAGATAGATAGATATAAGATAGATATGAGAGAGAGATAAGAGATAGATAGATATGATATAGATAGATATGAGATAACAGTTTCGTGGCAGAGCATTTCAATGTCTTCAGTGCAGTGTCACAGTTCAGTGCCTGGTTACAGCTGTTTCATACACAGACGTGTACTTCCTCAGACAGAACAATAACAGTTCATCCAAAGACTCCACATACTATAACTTTTTAAAGATGTCCTACATAATGAGGAACCTAAAGGGTAACCCAGAGTTATCATCCGAGACAAATAGGTGATAACATCCCAATTCCTCCCAGTTCCCAAGAAGGTACCTAAAAGTTCACTAAAGCCCTGACACCCAACCACTACTGGTCAGAAATGTCTATAACTGGCCATTTCCACCACAGGGGAGTTTGATGCAGAAGATACAGAATTTTTGGTATTTGTTATATTTCTGTTATCTTTTGAGGTCACAATCTGATCATGGACTTCTCTTGAGGTTCCCATTTTTGGGAGATTTTGAGTTCTTAGAGATGCTTAGGTGCTTCAGGTACAGATGGATCAACTTAAACTTTGTCTAGGGGTGACTTCTTGTCTTTCACCCTTGTGGGGTCTTCTGCCTCTGAGATAAGGGCATAAAATAACCAACATGTAAAAAATAAATGGCAAAACAAGGAATTTAGATGCCATGGATGGTTACAATAAACTTAGGTATCATGGCATTGGCTCTGCTGTCCCTGCTGGTCACAGGCAGCACTACAGTGCAGTAATCCTGATTTGCAGACAATAATTGACCTTCTTCATGCAGATCTGTGTGTAAACAGCCATGAAGACAAATAAAGGATCTGATAATCTTCCACCAGATGAGACCGGAGAAACACCGAGACAAGCGACAGAACATCAAGATTTTATTTTATTAAGATTCCACATCTATGGGGTCTCAGCTGCTGGACCCCCACTACAGCCACCACCATGTAGTGCTCACATGACACTTAATTTACATTCCCAAATTTTACCATCATACACCACTATAAAATACTAGGTTTTCAGTTTGTATTTTTGCCCATATTGTGCACATTCACCATCACTAGTTATACAGTGCCATATGTTTCCAGCACATCTGCATCTATGTTTCATTACTGGAACGTGGTCATGTGATCACTAGTCTGACTATTACAAAGATACCATGCTTTATGCGTTGATTTCCTGTAAACTAAAGGATGACATTTTCATCTATCAAATCCCCTCCTGAAGCTCCCAGACCACTCCCATCCACACCCAGATCTGTATACTGCTGCTATTTCTATGGGATCAGGATATATAGTAGGTATACACTTCACTCCATCTCTAATATAGAAGGTATACACTTCACTCCATCTCTATCTGTATACTGCTGCTATCTCTACAGGATAAGAATATATATAGTAGTTATACCCCTCCCAGAGAGCTCTACCTGCATACTGCTGCTATCTCGATGGGATCAGGATATATAGTAGGTATACAATTTCTCTCCAGCTCTATCTGTATACTGCTGCTGCTATGTCTATGGGATTAGTTATACCCCTCCACTCCACATTAAGATCTATATACTGATACTATCTCTTGTCACACCGAGCGCTCCGGGTGCCGCTGCCTTCCCAGAGCGCTCACGGCGTTCCTCTGGCTGCAGCGCTCCGGTCGGCATTGCTGACCGCGAGCGCTGCTCTCTGGTCCCCGGTGGGGACACGATCCGAGGCACGGCTCGTGTCTGCCCTCGGATTGCGCCCCGTCTCACTCACCTCTCGCCCCCGTCTGCTTCCTCCCGGCGCGCGCGGTCCCGCTCCCTAGGGCGCGCGCGCGCGCCGACTTGCTTAAATTTAAAGGGCCAGTGCACCACTAATTGGTGTCTGGCCCAATCACTCCCTAACGTATAAAAACCCACTTCCCCTTCCTCTTCTCGCCGGATCTTGTTGCCTTGTGCCCTGAGAAAGCGTTATAGTGTGTCCCAAGCCTGTGTACCTAGACCTTCTGCTGTTGCCCCTGACTACGAACCTTGCTGCCTGCCCTGACCTTCTGCTACGTCTGACCTCGCCTCTGTCTAGTCCTTGTGTACCGCGCCAGTCTCAGCTGCCAGAGAGGTCGAGTCGCTACTGGGGAACACGACCTGGTAGTTACTGCCGCAGCAAGTCCATCCTGCTTTGCGGCGGGCTCTGGTGAACACCAGTAACTGCTTAGAACCGATTCCCCAGTACGGCCCGCGTCATCGCCTCTCTGGTACAGGGGATCCACCTCCAGTGTCATCACCAGCCGCTAGCCCAGATTCTGACATCTCTATGGGATCAGGATATATAGTAGTTATACCACTCCCCTCCACATTCAGATTTATATACCGATGCTATCTCTATGGGGATACAGATATATAGCAGTTTTACACTTCTCCAGCTCTATCTGTATACTGCTGCTGCTATCTCTATGGGATCAGGATATATAGTAGTTATATATCTCCCCTCCACATTCAGATATATATACTGATGATATCTCTATGGGCTACGCATATATAGTAACTATACCCCTCCTCTCAAGCTCTATCTATATACTGCTGCTGCTATCTGTATGGGATAAGCATATATAGTAGTTATACACCCCCCTCCACATTTAGGTATGTATACTGCTGCTCTCTCTCTCTATGGGAAAAAGAGTTAGCACCAGGCATACATTACACCCTATACATTTTCCTTTCTGAATAGCCTGCTCTGTACTATACATGTCCGGAGTGCTTCTTTACAGGGGTACTCCGGTGAAAAACTTTTTTTTTTTTTTTAATTAACTAATGCTAGAAAGTTAAACAGATTTTTAAATGACTTCTATTTAACAATATTAATCCTTCCAGTACTTATTAGCAGCTGTATGCTACAGAGAAAATTATTTTCTTTTTGAATTTCTTTTTTGTCTTGTGCACAGTGCTCTCTGCTGACACCTCTGTCCTTGTCAGGAACTGTCCAGAGCAGCATGGGTTTGCTATAAGGATTTTCTCCTGCTCTGGACAGTTCCTGATACAGGCATCAGGTGTCAGAAGAGAGCACTGTGGACAAGACAAAAAAGAAATTCAAAAAGAAAATAATTTCCTCTGTAGCATACAGCTGCTAATAACTACTGGAAGGACAAATATTTTTTAATAGAAGTAACCCTTTAAATCATATATTATAAGCTTTGCATATTTCCACTTTGTAGCCATCTGCTTTTTTGTATGTATATACATTTTAATGCGGAAAGAGAAATGAAAATTTCATGCAAAGTTCATGCAAATCACATGTAAATTGTGAGCAATTCTGTTCTCTCTATGATAAGTTTGAGGAATAAATCCTCCCATATCTGACTGTAGCCTAAAGCTTGGATGTAAATGGATTGACCCATAGTGCATTAAGGGACCTGCGTCACAGAGAGGAGGGGGAGAGGCAGCCATTTAGTAGAATGCACCTATACTTATGATAATTAAGTATAAAGCTGCCATGTTGTGCCTTATGTCTCAGCGACATCATTGCATTTTGTATGATTCATTTTAGCTTCACTTTCATGCTAAATTTACATATAATTTTAAACTTTTCATATATCTTGTAGTGATTTTCATTTACATCTGCCGTCTCCATTCCTTGCCAAAGATGTATTTTAAAGTCTACAGGTTTCCTGGTAGCTCACACTGCTGCCCTCTACTGGTTAATTGGGGGTCCCTCTGGTATTTCTAATGGTGGCACTGTAATTAGGGAGCACTCTGGCACTCTCCTTTGGGGTTCTCTTTCATTATTCATTGGGGCATTTGAGTACCATGCATAGGGGCATTCTAGCATTTGGAACAATATATAGGTGGCACTCTGGCACTACTTATGAGAGTAAGTTGGCACTCTGCACATGGGTATACATTCTAAGTTTATTGAAGCCGTTTGCTACTATTCCTTGCACCACTGTACATAGGGGCCAGCAACTTTAAATTGGACACATTGCCAGACATTATATATGGGAGGCACTCTGCCAGCCACTATAAATGGGGGACACTCTGACAGCCACATTAAATGGGTGGCACTCTGCTATCCACTATACATTGGGGAGCTCTTTCAGCCACTATACATGGGACACTCTGCCAGCCACCATACATAGGGGGCACTTTGTGAGGCACTATACGTGGGGGACACTCTGCCAGTCACTATAAATGGGGGGGGGGACTCTGCCAGCCACATTACTGTAAATGGGTGGCACTCTGCTATCCACTATACATTGGGGCACTCTGTCAGCCACTACACATGGGACACTTTACCAGCCGCCATACATAGGGGACACTTTGCCAGTCAACTTAAATGGCAACACTCTGCAAGCCATTATACAGGGGTGAGCACTATGACAGCTACTATACACAGGGGCACTCTGCCAGCCAATATACACTAGGGCACTATGCCAGTCACCGTAAATGGCAACACTTTGCTGGCCACTATACATAGAAGCACTCTACCAGCCACTATAAATGGGGTGCTCTACCAGCCACTATAAATGGGGTGCTCTGCCAGCCACAACACAAGGGGGCACTCTGCCAGCCCGTGTACATGGGAGCAATCAACACATTACTAGGCTGCTTTAAAACTATAAGCCCCAGTCCCCCATACTGTGCAGCCCCAGCTTGTCCTATTTTGACTCACACATGTTATCATACATACTTTTCTGCTGCCACCTCTGTTATCACAGGACAAGCTCCAGCCCAAGGTGGCAGCATAATTGGTACTTGTGGACACCGTCACAGCATCTGATGGTCGATAAGCACACAATTTCCCATTATCCACTTAGTTAAACCTAACTGATCCTCTGCATCCTATTATACATTTAAAAGGCCTACTTTATTGCTTGGATCTGCATCTCGGGTATCAAGCCCCCCCCCAAGTGAATTGCCTTTTCCTTAAAGGGGTTAATGAGTTTCAAATCAACAAATGCTGTATAAACAAATAGGGATTTCAAGTTAAGGGCTGTTGGGTGCTGGAGGGGTTAGAGAGGTATTGGGGCTGTGTACATAGAACGGAGCGCTGCTGTAATAATCCCTGGCTATTTCCATATAGATGACTATATTATTATGCCAGGCGCTTAGCCTGCCAGGCGGAGATAGGACACGTAGTGTTTTTTCCATTAACATATTCAACGCCACAGGTGCGATGCACCGACACCTTGTATATTCATCATGTGTTTGAAGATACGGCTCCAGAATCCACAAGAAAGGGGGACTCAAATGGGCCAACGTGAAAATTCCTTGGCCCCATCTATAACAGTGTCCCTACCCACCATATGTAGTATAAATCACCGGTGTCTTATTGTGCAGTAGATGGGCCCCTTAGGTATCAGGGCTGAGGAGTAAATACATATCCTATAGGTACATTGGAATTGAGCTTATAAAAAAGTGCTCATCAAAACAAAGAGCTTCCAATCATACCCAAATCCTCCGAGCTAGAAGGTCCCTGAAAGGTCCAGGACAAGTTTCCATTTCACTATTGACCCGCTATCTGCTTTGCTTGACTAGGTGTACTTTAGGGCTGTGGGGTATGGGGGGGGGGGGGGGGGGGGTTGCAGAAGCCAAGGTCATATAGCCCACCAGACTATGGAGGGGTAAATCCCATAAGGGTAAAATAGCAGGAAATTACTCAGCCTATGGTTTTCAATTGGCTGCTGGTCACCTGCAGGCCCCCCCCCCCCCTATATAAAGCTCTTTTGACCTACAGCCATGTGTTGAGACAATGTCCTACAGTGTAGAGACTTATAGGGGGAATTACAACTACCATTTTCTGCCCTCTGAAGAAGAGCAATTTTGCCCTTAAAATATGCAGCATTACTAAGAGCTGTATTTGACCGCCAAATCCTTCTACAGTATCAATGAAAGAGTAGACATCACCACACTGTGCATTGACGGACCCGAATCTCAGTCTTTGGTTTTCATCTTGAGTGATTTCCCACCTCATCCCATGTCTTGTTACATAAAGTCCTCTCTTTCTCAGCATTGGCCAGGACATCTGTCAACAACTGTCCTACAATATCCAAGAAACAGAAGTCCATCCAACCTACCCACAGAAATATAAGGTGGGAGTTCACACAAACTCCCCAATTTGGTCAACCTTGACTTCTTTGGGTGAAGGTCTCACTGTATTACTTGGCATCATGGTCTATCATCAGGTCCCTTTAACAACATCAGCGGTACTTGAAGACTTAAAAATTAGAAGTGACCGTGACCTCAGGTAGATTGGAAGCTTTTGACTTTGTCCGAACAGAAGAACACTCAGAAGAACACTCTGTGACCACCAGACAGAGGAGAATTCCTTCAGCTCCGAGCTCTGCTTCACAAATTACCTCTAATGACAAAACCATCTCTGGCTTCTTCTCTGCCAGTAACAATTGACTAAAAGAATCAGAGAGCTGGAAATGAAGGATTCAATGCAATGGATAAGATTTCCGAATCAACCAAGAATGTACCAGGAATGTCGACCCTGGTGAACGCCTCGGATCACATTCACATCCAGGACCCGATCCCAAAGATTATAATGTGACGTCTCAATGTCACACCCGACCGCTAATTAAAGGAACATGAAGACTGAATACTGACTCATATAAGAGATACCCATAAGGGGCAGTATTATAATGATTTTCTTGAACATAGAAGCAGTATTATATTAGTTATATTCTTGTATATAGGAGCAGTATTATAGTAGTTATATTCTTGTATATAGGAGGCAGTATTATAGTAGTTATATTCTTGTATATAGGAGACAGTATTATAGTAGTTATATTCTTGTATATAGGAGGCAGTATTATAGTAGTTATATTCTTGTATATAGGAGGCAGTATTATAGTAGTTATATTCTTGTATATAGGAGACAGTATTATAGTAGTTATATTCTTGTATATAGGAGACAGTATTATAGTAGTTATATTCTTGTATATAGGAGCAGTATTATAGTAGTTATATTCTTATATATATAGGAGGCAGTATTATAGTAGTTATATAAATACAAGAAGCATGTAAAGAAAGGAGTACCGCACTCACCCACTGTCAAAAGCCGGGAACAGGAGAGATTTATTTCAAATCATATGATCGGAATAACAGGTGCAGGACGTGGAGGAGAGAAAAAAGCCACACTGTGTGGCTTTTTTCTCTCCTCCACGTCCTGCACCTGTTATTCCGATCTTATGATTTGAAATAAACCTCTCCTGTTCCTGGCTTTTGACAGTGGGTGAGTGCGGTACTCCTTTCTTTACATGCTTCTTGGATTTATATGAATACTACACCGTCACCTGCACCCCCAGGTCTAGCCTGGATTATCAGTCCACCTGCACAGCCTCGCATTGCATACTAAGAACTTTGCCTGTTACTAAGGGAGACCACACAATAGTGCCACTCATCTTGTTGGACTGTTTATAGTAGTTATATTCTTGTATATAGAGCAGTACTATATTAGTTATATTCTTGTATATAGGAGCAGTATTATAGTAGTTATATTCCTGTATATAGGAGCAGTATTACAGTAGTTATATTCTTGTATATAGGAGGCAGTATTATAGTAGGTATATTCTTGTATATAGGAGCAGTATTATAGTAGTTATATTCTTGTATATAGGAGCAGTATTATAGTAGTTATATTCTTGTATATAGGAGCAGTATTATAGTAGTTATATTCTTGTATATAGGAGCAGTATTATAGTAGTTATATTCTTGTATATAGGAGCAGTATTATAGTAGTTATATTCTTGTATATAGGAGGCAGTATTATAGTAGTTATATTCTTGTATATAGGAGCAGTATTATAGTAGTTATATTCTTGTATATAGGAGCAGTATTCCAGTAGTTATATTCTTGTATATAGGAGGCAGTATTATAGTAGGTATATTCTTGTATATAGGAGCAGTATTATAGTAGTTATATTCTTGTATATAGGAGCAGTATTATAGTAGTTATATTCTTGTATATAGGAGCAGTATTATAGTAGTTATATTCTTGTATATAGGGAGCAGTATTATAGTAGTTATATTCTTGTATGTAGGAAACAGTATTATAGTAGGTATATTCTTGTATATAGGAGCAGTATTATAGTAGTTATATTCTTGTATATAGGAGCAGTATTATAGTAGTTATATTCTTGTATATAGGAGCAGTACTATAGTAGTTATATTCTTGTATATAGGAGGCAGTATTATAGTAGTTATATTCTTGTATATAGGAGCAGTATTATAGTAGTTATATTCTTGTATATAGGAGGCAGGATTATAGTAGTTATATTCTTGTATATAGGAGCAGTTTATAGTAGTTATATTATTGTATATAGGAGCAGTATTATAGTAGTTATATTCTTGTATATGGGAGCAGTGTTATAGTAGTTATATTCTTGTATATAGGAGCAGTTTATAGTAGTTACCGTATATTCTTGTATATAGGAGCAGTATTATAGGAGTTATATTCTTGTGTATAGGAGCAGTATTACAGTAGTTATATTCTTGTAAATAGGAGTCAGTTTTATAGTTGTTATATTCTTGTACATAGAAGGCAGTATTATAGAAGTTATATTCTTGTACATGAGGGGCAGTATTACAGTAGTTATAAGACACAATAGAGGAAAAGTTGGGGTGGCACCACGGACACAAAGCTAGAAATACAAGCTCTAAAATATGCAAGGAGCGGAGTTCATAACAGTACAGAAAACATAGGTGGTGCACAATGCCAGGAAAAATAGTATGAAACAATCAAAAATTAACATTAGAAAAATAGCACTCACCTATTAAAATGCTTCTTCTTCATTTCAGTTCATTAAAAACAGCTGCAATCCCTCAGGATAGTACAAAAGAAAACCCTACAGCCGTGGCCAGGTGTATGAAAGGTTGCCTTTCATACACCCTGCCACAGCTGTGGCGTTTTTTTGTTCTGTCCTGCCAGATTGCAGCTGTTTTTAATGAATTGAAATAAAGATGAAGCATTTTAATAGGTGAGTGCCATTTATGCCATTTTTTTTGTTATTTTTTTTATTATAGTAGTTATATTCTTGTACATAGGGGGGCAGTATTATAGTAGTTATACTCTTATACATAGGAGCAGTATTATAGTAGTTTTATTATTGTGCATAGGAGGTAGTATTATAGTTGCTATCTTCTTGTACATAGGAGTCGTATTATAGTAGTTACATTATATTTTTGTATATAGGAGCCGTATTAAAGTAGTTCTATTCTTCTACATAGGAAGCAGTATTATAGTAGTTATGTTCTTGTACATAGGAGCAGTATTATAGTAGTTATATTCTTGTATATAGGAGGCAGTATTGTAGTAGTTATAGTCTTGTATATAGGAGGCAGTATTATTGTAGTTATAGTCTTGTATATAGGAGACAGTATTATAGTAGCTATATTCTTGTACATAGAAGGCAGCATTATAGTAGTTGTATTCTTGTACACAGGCGCAGGATTATAGTAATTTTATTCTTACACATAGGAGTAGTATTATAGTAGTTATATTCTTGTATATAGGAGGCAGTATTATAGTTGTTATATTCTTGTACATAGGAGCAGTATTATAGTAGTTATATTCTTGTACATAGGAGGTATAATAATAGTTGTTATATTCTTGTACATAGGAGCAGTATTAAAGTAGTTATATTCTTGTACATAGGAAGCAGTATTATAGCAGTTATGTTTTTGTACATAGAAACAGTATATTAGTTATATTTTTGTAAATAGAAGGCAGTATTATAGTAGCTATATTCTTGTATATAGGGGACAGTATTATAGTAGTTATATTCTTGTACATAGGGGGCAGTATTATAGTAATTATGTTCTTGTACATAGGAGAAGTATTATAGTAGTTATGTGTTGTACATAGGGGGCGGTTTTAAAGTAGTTATTCTTGTATATTCTTGAACATGGGAGAAGTATTATAGTAGTTTTATTCTTTTCCATTGGATGTAGTATTATAGTAGTTATATTCTTGTACATAGGGGGCAGTAATATAGCATTTATATTCTTTGTGCACAGGAAGCAGTATTATAGGAAGCAGTATTATATAACGCAAAAATAGAAGGAGTGGCAAGTTAGGCAAAGCGGATTTTGGTGCGAAACTAGTTGCTACTTCTATTGCTCCTTCCACGTACCCCACCTGTCTTGGTCACACAGATGATCCCGGAATAAAGCTTACAGTTTTCATCATCTACAGTGGGTGAGTGCGGTTTTTCCTATCTTCCATGGACTTATAGTAGTTATATCCTTGTATATAGGGCAGTACTTTAGTAGTTATAACCTTGTATATATGGGCAATATTATAGAAGTTATATTCTTGTATATAAGAGCAGTAATACAGTAGTTTTATTCTTGTACAAAGGGAGCAGTATTATAGTAATCATATTCTTGTACTTAGAAGGCAATATTATAGTAGTTACTGAGGTCCTCAGTTCATATGTGATAGATCTTTCTATGCTCTTCTACTACAGGGGCTGTTGCCCAGGGTATTCAATTCTTAGGGAACAAAATCTGACAATCGTATAAGCTTAAAATAATTGCAAGTATTGCACCAAGCCCAACGAATGTAAACTGAGTGGGGATACAAAAAGTGTATGCATCGGCACTCACTGTACATGAGCGGGGAGTCTGGCCAAAACACGATATTCTAACATTACAGTGCACCACAAAGTGTACATACAGGTCAAGATCTGCTCTTCTATACCACAGTTATGAATATATAGGAGCAGGGACTCCTGTCTATCACCAGTATGTGCAATCTATGGTACACTAAAGTGGAAAAACCCAGGACAGACTATTCACTAACTGGTTTAGGTCATCCTATTTCCCAGGAAAGGAAGGTTGGACTAGGCACTTTCTCAAGATTTTAGGAGCAGTTATAGGTTAGGAGATGATATGTGACAAAAAAAACATTCAGCTGTGTATATTAGATGCAGCAGTACGAGAAATATTAAGTGATATGTAAAACCTCAGCATATGCATGAAAATACATGCAATGAAAAGAAATACATTTGCGAGATTCTTAAGTATCCGATATAGACATTATACTGTACATCCGGCAAAGTTTTATACACTCAGCCACCTGACAACTCTGTAGTCGGTAGCAGCTGGAGCAGCCGTATTGGGACACGTATGTCCTTGATGTTCTGGTCCATCCACCTTTCATCTTTTCTGTAGTCTATAATAACATTGTCCTATGTTTTATATATATTTCAATCCGTTGCTAATATAATCTATTCATCAAAGACCGAGAAAAGAACATCAATGGCAGCTCCAGAATTAAAGTGCTCACAAGTAGAGGAACATCACGGGGAAAGTCTCAGAAGTCCGGGAAAATTTCTTGTTTCAAAGGAATTTTTCTGTATTATTGTGTGCCTACCGAGGTGACATAAAATACGGCAAAGGTGACGCATCATTCAATGAGAACGTACCAGCCGAGTATGGGATAAGAGATTAAGCTAAAAACAGCCGGCAAGGCTCACGAAAAAGCTTTGATTTTCTTTTCCACCCACAGATGAGACAAATAATTTATTCCCTCTCTGATCAGGCTGCTCCACACAGAGATCCTGGTAGTGTCAGACAACTCCTGCTAGTGGGAAAGTCAGAAAATGCTATAGCTAAAAGGAAAGCCATTTTACGGTTTACATATAAACATATGACAGAAAACATGATACACTATGCTGTTCGTGTATTTTCAGGGAGCTTGTGGGGCGTTATAGCGCACATTTTTTTGTCATATCTGGTCGTTTTTTTGTCATGTCTGGTCAGCATATATGATGATTATGACGTGCGCCGTTCAATATATGGCGGATAATGTTAGGGTGCAACATTATGTTGCCCATTGGCACGCTGCGGGTGTAAATAGACCAGGCATGCTGAGCATAATAGTAGCTCAAATTTGCGCATCTGGTGTGCACTTTAAAGTCAGCATGGTGCTGCAAGGCCTTTGTGAAAAACTGTGAAACTTTCACAAAAGTACATGAAACAGAAATCACTATACTAGTAAAGTCATGCCCAAAACATGCCCACTGGCGCATTTTTGTTTGTTACATGTGCCATCTAATTGCACCAACTGCATCAGGTGCACAGGGTTTGATACATAAGCACCTATGTCTTCTTCTTGTCACATCCAAAGCTGAATTTAGAATTGTGATGGACTCATACATCATGTAGACCTGTGATCTGTGTAGACATTCAGCTGACAGAGAAGTGTTAAAGGAAAACCATCAGAATATGCAGCTCTGTATGTGATTGGAAAATAAGGTGATATAAATTACACCCTTGGCAATGAAAGCATGAAGTATTAGTCATCTAGGAAGACAGAAAGGGCAAACTGCATGCATCCCAAGTACTAACATTGGCATTGTATTAGCCCCAGTGCCAGATTATAGGGAGGGCACAAAGGGCATTAGCCTCAGGGTCTAAATCACCTTACAAACCTAGGAGGTCTTCACCATTAGTGACATATCTATCTATCTGTAAGCCATAATCATTACAATTATGACAAATCTTGGGTTGAACTATCCTGCTTTGCATGTAATGAGTCTCTCTCATATATTGGTTACACCCTTTAAATTGCATTACTGAAAGAAATAAACTTTGCACGATATTCAAATTTTTGGAGTTTCCCCTGTATCTATCTGCAGTGTGTGGTGTGGAGACTTGGTGTGGGATGGTTTGCAGCTTGAATTGATGGGGATAGTTGTCCCCTATGACAGTCTGGTCATGGTGGCATTCCCATACTTTTTGGGCTGGCACAGTGAAGAGGGGGTTGTATTACATATGATGGCGGTAGTAGTCCAGGGCACTCTCTGTTTAGTGTCTCCTGACTGGAGTATGGTGCCCTTGATTTTGAAGTTCAAATGATAGACGCCAGACTTGGTTAACTTGAAACAAGAAAATCATAGAGGCACACATTTTTTTATAACACAGTTTCAATAAAATTTGCTCGGGCTGAACCAGATTTCTCAATTTTTCTTTTTTCTCTAAAGCTTCACTAGTCAGGTGACTCAGGTGCAGACAGACATATGCTTAATACGCAGTCTGTCTTGAGTCAGATTCTTGTTAATGCAGTTTCCAGTGCACAACTTCAGTGCCGGGATCAATCATCTTACCCCCTATCCTTTGGATAGGGGATAAGATGTCTTAGGGCCAGAGTACCCCCTTTAAGACGTATTTAGTTCCATTCCATTTTCTGGTGCTGTTTGCCTGAGCCCAGGGTGAATGCTGGTAAATTTGGGATGCATTTGTTCCATATCCATTCTGCTATTGAAGCCGCAAAGGAGGGCATCCAGCAATCCGAAGTACAGCAGGTTGGGAGCTGGTGCTCTGCGCCTAATACTGGTTATGTTAGGTCTGATTTGGTTCTTTATACTTAGTTATCTGCTTTTCCAAGTTCTTCAGCACCAGGGAAGTCCATCCTGGTGCCAGGAACCAGGGCTTCCAGGGGGCTAATGTTTTTTGGAGAGGCATAAAGAGTTTGTGGTGGGCACAGGTTCTCCCAGAGGTGGTGGTGATCAGCAGGCAGTCCCACTATTCTTGTTCTTCATGTAAGCAGGAATGACTTATGCCTCCTGAAATTAGCTGAGATCTTAAAAATTATGCACTCAGATTTGAGACAATTTCCCATTTTTTTCTCATACTTTGGACTAAAATTGTCCATTTGGTGGTATGGTAGGGTACCAGAGAGGCGGGGGCCCATCAGACATTTCGCCCGATGAGGACTACAGGGGTCACTTGACCAACAGTGGCCTTCATGTATTTCTGTCAGGCTTAAGGGGTTATCCACCATAAGATGATTTCAGTACTAGGTATTTCCTGTTGGATTTTGTTCTCTAAACTACACATCCCATAGTTCCATGCTTGTAAGTTTGAGATCACTTTCCTTCCTCCCACACATCAGCCACCCCATCCATAAAAACACAGTGTTTTCTAACCAGGGTGCCAACAGCTGTTGCAAAATTTAAGCAGGACAGGCTTCCACTGATCACCTGAATAGTGATGTCAGGTCTCTACGTACTGCAACTTGGGAAATCCCAAGACATGAGTAATTTTGTATGCTGTTAAAAATAAATATTGTGGCAATAATCACAGAAGAATTGTGAGACGACCGTCACACACAGGTACAGACACTATATTATGAACTACACAAACTTTACAGTGTCAAATTCTGCAGAGGAATCAATACAGAAGACTTGCCTTGAGATTTAGCCATCAAGAAATCATATACGCCTTGGGTGTAAAGTGCAGAAACCAGACTGTATGAGGTCAAGAATGGAGTTATCAGAGTGACAGCAGCTTAGGATATAGTAGACCAAGCATTCCAGAAGTGTAGAGATAATAAGGAGCTTAAGGACAGGTCTGAGAGTAGGTAATTGTATGATAGATTACTAATGATGTATTGATAGATTACTGCCCAGGACAGCTCCAGAGATGTTTTTTTTCAGTATTAGGGATATGACTGCCTAGGAGTTAAAGGGGTACTCTGGTGGAAAACAATTTTTTTCAAATCAACTGGTGCTAGAAAGTTAATTGGATTTGTAAATTACTTCTATTAAAAAAAATCTTAATCCTTCCAGTACTGATCAGCTGCTGAAGTTGAGTAGTTCTTTTCTGTCCTCTCTTTTACAGTCCTCTCTGTTGACATCTCTGTCTGTTTCAGGAACTGCCCAGAGCAGGAGAGGTTACCTATGGGGATTTGCTCCTACTCTGGACAGTTCCTGACACGGACAGAGGTGTCAGCAGAGAGCACTGTGGTCAGACTGACAAGAACTTCACAACTTATTTTGGCGCATACAGCAGCTGAGCGTTCGGATCCCAGGAGTGAACAGAAGGAAGAAAGATGTTTTATGTTTTAGCCTGGTGAGAAATAAGAGCCAGGAAGTCTGGATGAGATGTGAGGGAACAGGGTCCTTCTAAGCTGGTGGGACAACAAGATAAGAACCTGGAGGCTTCTTCTGTTATTGGGTCAAATCCTCAAGGCTATCAAGAGGAAATGCTGAAGGGAAGGGAATCAATGTAACTTGAAGCCATCTATGCGAGATCTGCAAGAACAGATACAAGTGTCTAGTGTAAGCTTTGGCTGCAGTATTGGGCTGTCAGAAGGAACCCAGAGCGACGAGTTTGTTGCACATTGACCCAGAGCTCCAAAACACACAATTAAAGGAGACAGGAGATGGGATTGGGGTTTAACGGTTAACTGGGCAAAAATGGGGGAAAAATCCCAGTTACAGCTGTTTGCTAACATGTGGTGCTTTACATTAAAAGGAATAGAAAACCTAAAAGAAGGTGTTTGAATTGGTAGCCTCCACAGTTGCATTGGGCTATCGTTCGGACATTGGAAAGCCAATTGTTTCCTCGTAAAGGCACAATACCACACATAGCCTGTGAACAGGTGTGGCACTGTTTTAAGAAGAAAGCATCCATATTATCCTAACCTATGCTCAAGTCATTGAGTAGCGTCCCAAGGTCCTTGACAAGTAATTGCTCAGAGAGGTGAAGAAATTGTACATAGAAAGCAAAAGACACAAGATGATATGTACCTTCCCTCCCCCACAACCCCCATTGCTTAGTTTCAAGGACCTACTAAAATAGTCCTGACTACATCTTCTAATTACCGTATATACTCGAGTATAAGCCGACCCGAGTATAAGCCGAGACCCCTAATTTCAACCCAAAATCCCAGGAAAAGTTATTGACTCGAGTATAAGCCTAGGGTGGGAAATACCTCATCCCCCCCTGTCATCATCCAGACCCGTCATTAACATCCTCATCATCCCCTTGTCATCATCCCACACATCCCCCCTTCATCATCCCCTTGTCATCATCCCACACATCCCCTTATCATCCCACACATCCCCCCTTCATCATCCCCTTGTCATCATCCCACACATCCCCCCTTCATCATCCCCTTGTCATCATCCCACACATCCCCTTATCCCACACATCCCCCCTTCATCATCCCCTTGTCATCATCCCACACATCCCCCCTTCATCATCCCCTTGTCATCATCCCACACATCCCCTTATCCCACACATCCCCCCTTCATCATCCCCTTGTCATCATCCCACACATCCCCTTATCCCACACATCCCCCCTTCATCATCCCCTTGTCATCATCCCACACATCCCCTTATCATCCCACACATCCCCCCTTCATCATCCCCTTGTAATCATCCCACACCCCCCCCCTTCATCATCCCCACCCCCCTTCATCATCCCCACACCCCCCCCCCCCTTCATCATCCTCTTCTCATCATTCGCCCTCAGTGGTCTTCAACCTGCGGACCTCCAGAGGTTTCAAAACTACAACTCCCAGCAAGCCCGGGCAGCCATCGGCTGTCCGGGCTTGCTGGGAGTTGTAGTTTTGAAACCTCCGGAGGTCCGCAGGTTGAAGACCACTGCGGCCTTCAACCTGCGGACCTCCAGAGGTTTCAAAACTACAACTCCCAGCAAGCCCGGGCAGCCATCGGCTGTCCGGGCTTGCTGGGAGTTGTAGTTTTGAAACCTCCGGAGGTCCGCAGGTTGAAGACCACTGCGGCCTTCAACATGCGGACCTCCAGAGGTTTCAAAACTACAACTCCCAGCAAGCCCGGGCAGCCATCGGCTGTCCGGGCTTGCTGGGAGTTGTAGTTTTGAAACCTCCGGAGGTCCGCAGGTTGAAGACCACTGCGGCCTTCAACATGCGGACCTCCAGAGGTTTCAAAACTACAACTCCCAGCAAGCCCGGGCAGCCATCGGCTGTCCGGGCTTGCTGGGAGTTGTAGTTTTGAAACCTCCGGAGGTCCGCAGGTTGAAGACCACTGCGGCCTTCAACATCATCCAGCCCCCTCTCACCCCCTTTAGTTCTGAGTACTCACCTCCGCTCGGCGCTGGTCCGGTCCTGCAGGGCTGTCCGGTAAGGAGGTGGTCCGGTGAGGAGGTGGTCCGGGCTGCTATCTTCACCGGGGGCGCCTCTTCTCCGCGTTTCCGGCCCGGAATAGAGCCGTTGCCTTGACAGCGACGTATCTGCGTCGTTGTCAAGGCAACGTGACTATTCTGAGGCCGGGCCCGAAGCGCTTAGAAGAGGCCTCCCCGGTGAAGATAGCAGCCCGGACCACCTCCTCACCGGACCACCTCCTTACCGGACAGCCCTGCAGGACCGGACCAGCGCCGAGCGGAGGTGAGTACTCAGAACTAAAGGGGGTGAGAGGGGGCTGGATGATGTTGAAGGCCGCAGTGGTCTTCAACCTGCGGACCTCCGGAGGTTTCAAAACTACAACTCCCAGCAAGCCCGGACAGCCGATGGCTGCCCGGGCTTGCTGGGAGTTGTAGTTTTGAAACCTCCGGAGGTCCGCAGGTTGAAGACCACTGCGGGTGGGGGAGTTCACTCGAGTATAAGCCGAGGGGGGTGTTTTCAGCACGAAAAATCGTGCTGAAAAACTCGGCCTATACTCGAGTATATACGGTATGTATATCTAGAAAAAGTACCAGGTGCTGCCCGGGTATAAAGTGTCCATCTGTCTGTTCTGTTCATTGGATTTGTTCCAAAGGTGCCCAGGAGGACAATCCGTGCCCTTGTTTTTTTATTCACTGCTTGGTAGCTGCGACATTTCCATGGTGGCTCCACAGTGCATGGAATTTCTATTTAGCCAATCACAATCAATCAATGAAGTCTCATATACGAAAGCCCATTCATTGCACACTGAACATGATGGGCTCTATCGTCTTGTTTTCTGGCCTGAGTTTACTTAAGTCAGGAAGATCGACTGTTGGTTGATGCCCCTCTTAAGGAATTATTGCTGTGTGGTGAGCAATGGGAAGTGAATGTGAAAAAGAATGGATAGTTGGTCACTGTCCCTTTAATTAGTGCTTTTTTTAGCAGCTTAATTGAATTTAGCAATTGTGCTTCTTACATGTCATATCTATTGCAGGTGTAATATGTTCCCAGGTTCTTAAGTTTTCAGTCCAAAATTACTGAAACTGTTGGCTCAATGTAGTGCAGTATGTAGACTTTTCTTTAGTCACACAACTGTGGTCTTGCGACATGGCACCCTAAAGGACATATCCAAAAAATCTTCCTGATGTGGCAGCCAGGCAGTAAAATTCAGTATGCAGTATGCCGATGAAGAAATGAGTGTATTACAGAGAGGACCTTGTCCAACTTCTTCTCTCTGGTGTAGATGATATTCTCCCTCACGGAGATGTGGAAACTTGTGCACAATATCCTCACAGTGTGGACAGGAACAGTGATTTGATTGTAGGCAGATTTGTTCTTAGGGGTAAGACATGTGGAGCTATGCATGTGGCACTGGCTAAGTCCAGCACTCAACTGGTTCTAAAAGGTGTGGGTCCACCTCTCCTCCTGGGAGGGAGAGGTTGGTCAAAGGCCATCTCCTACAATCATTGACTAGGAGGATCATGTGATCAAAGCATCATTCTTCTGTGTAAAGTAAATGCAGAAATGTTACCCCTTTACACTTTTGTATGACCAATAAATATAGTGCAATGACCATAAATACATTTGGAATAACTCTCCCATACCTTTGACTCTCAGCCACCAGACAACAGTCTTAGGAGATTATTTGGAACAGTTCTACTGGGACACTACAACTGCAAACTTTAATATGTGACCAAAAGGCTGCAATTTAAAGATTAAGGGGGAGATTTTTCAAAACCTGTCCAGAGGAAAAGTTGCCCAGTTGCCCATAGCAACCAATCAGATTGCCTCTTTCATTTTTAACAAGGCCTGTACAAAATGAAAGTAGTGATCTGATTGGTTGCTATGGGCAACTGGTCAACTTTTCCTCTAGACAGGTTTTGATAGATCTCCCCCTAAATGCACTATTTCTTCCGTGCATTCTCCCGTCACAAAATAACATCCGTTATTCATAACGGACTATAACGGATTAAAACGGATAATGTAAAAATCCCATAGACTATAATGGGAATTTCTAAGGGACGTTTAATGGACGACTTTCAGGGTTTTCATAATGGAACATCAAACGGATCTTTAAAGGAGTAGTCCAGTGGTGAACAACTTATCCCCTATACTAAGGATAGGGGATAAGTTGCAGTTCGCGGGGGGTCCGACCGCTGGGGCCCCCTGCGATCTCCTGTACGGAGCCCCGACAGCCCGCGGGAAGGGGGCGTGTCGACCTCCGCACGAAGCGGTGGCCGACACACCCCCTCAATACAACTCTATGGCAGAGCCGGAGCGCTGCCTTCGTCAATCTCCGGCTCTGCCATTGAGATGTATTGAGAGGGCGTGTCGGCCGCCGCTTCGTGCGGGGGTCGACACCCGCTATCTGGCCGGAGAGCCTGGCCCCCTTACAGAGAGATTGCAGGGGGCCCCAGCGGTCTCAAACTTATCCCCTATCCTTAGGATAGGGGATAAGTTTTTCACCACTGGACTACCCCTTTAAAACGGATTAATTTTATAGTGTGAAAGCAGCCTAAACTGGTGTAAAAAAAAGATTCAACAATTAAGTGTATCACCCAGAATTTAAAGTTCAGATGTTTGGATGCCTTTAGATCACAGACAGATATTTGCTTTCATAATATAGATAAAATATTACTTAGTCTAAAACTTCTGGTATTTTTTTTTATTTTTTTAGGAACTGCACCTCCACCATTCTTAGGCTATACCTGGTATTGCAGCTCAGTATTTGATATTACTTTACTGGAGTTGAAATGCAATACCAAATACGTATAATGGTGGCGCCATAACTCTTTTCAGTCACTCTTGAACCAAGCTAGCAGGTGGGGTTCTTCCCTCCAATATTATATAAAAGGGTGACCACCAGATAAGATTGTATAATCTTGCTGCCATATGACTATATACTGTATAAACTAACAACTAACATAAAGATACCAGCAATTGTCCTACCAAGCAATGTCTGTACCCATAAAGACAAAGAGCGGCCATATTGATCAGCGATAGGCTGATAGTATAGTACTGGACTGATCAATAATAGACATAATGTTATATGGAGAAGGTAAATAAATACTGTCACTTATCTCCTGACCTTCCTCTCTCCCAAACATAGAAAAAGATAACATTTCACTTATACATAAACCATCCCAATCTGCCGGGGATTAAGGTACACATGACTCAGTGTGACCGTGTATTACTTCACCACGCGACAACCGCTTGTAGACATCCGGTGGTTGACAATACACAGTCCCAAATAGGCGAGAAAAGGCGCTCCTTGTGGAGTAACGTAGATGGTAAGGGTAAAGCAAAGGAAGATTCAGTACCGCTCACCAGAGGAGGTTGTGCAACAACGTACACAACAATGGTAAAGATGTGTAGTTGGATGAGAACCGTCTGCAGCCTTCCTGGACATAGGTAGAATATATCCAAAGAAAAGCTTCGTTGTAACCAGGATTCGTGGCGCTGAGCGGAGCAAGGAGTCACAGAGCCAGGATACAATTCATCCGATTTATTCCAATAATGCAACGCGTTTCGCTGCGCATGCGCAGCGAAACGCGTTGCATTATTGGAATAAATCGGATGAATTGTATCCTGGCTCTGTGACTCCTTGCTCTCCTAAATACACAGTCCCAGACCTTCCTATCAAGTATTAAAACATTAACCCCTTAAGGACACATGACGTACTGGAACGTCATGTGTCCGCTCCCGATCTATAACGCGGGGCTGGGTCGGGACGGCCCCTAACAATGGCCAGGACTCGTGGCTAATAGCGCGCGCTAAAGTGAATGCCGCGACTAAAGTGAAAGTATGCCGGTTAGCTCAGTGGGCTGTTCGGGATAGCCGCGGCGAAATCGCGGCATCCCGAACAGCTTACAGGACAGCCGGAGGATCCCTACCTACCTCCTCGCTGTCCGATAGGTGAATGACTGCTCAGTGCCTGAGATCCAGGCATGAGCAGTCAAGCGACAGAAACATCGATCACTGGTTTCCTATGAGAAACCAGTGATCAATGTAATAGATCAGTGTGTGCAGTGTTATAGGTACCTATGGGATAACAATGATCAGTATAAGAGATCAGTGTGTGCAGTGTTATAGGTCCCTATGGGATAACAATGATCAGTATAAGAGATCAGTGTGTGCAGTGTTATAGGTCCCTATAGGACCTATAACACTGCAAAAAAAAAAGTTAAAAAAAAAAGTGAATAAAGATCATTTAACTCCTCCCCTATTAAAAGTTTGAATCACCCCCTTTTGCCATAAAAAAAAAAAAACACAGTGTAAATAAAAATAAAAATATATGGTATCGCCGCGTGCGGAAATGTCCGAATTATAAAAATATATCATTAATTAAACCGCACGGTCAATGGCGTACGCGCAAAAAAATTCCAAAGTCCAAAATAGTGCATTTTTGGTCACTTTTTGTATCATCAAAAAATGAATAAAAAGCGATCAATAAGTCCTATCAATGCAAAAATGGAACCGCTAAAAACTTCAGATCACGGCGAAAAAAATGAGCCCCCATACCGCCCCATACACAGAAAAATAAAAAAAGTTATAGGGGTCAGAAGATGACAATTTTAAACATATTTATTTTCCTGCATGTAGTTATCATTTTTTCCAGAAGTAGGGGATCATTTTAATCATATGGACCTAAAGAATAAAGATAAGGTGTCATTTTTACCGAAAAATGCACTGCGTAGAAACGGAAGCCCCCAAAAGTTACAAAACTGCGGGGGGGTTTTTCAATTTTTTCTCACAATGACTTTTTTTTCCGTTTCTCTGTAGATTTTTGGGCAAAATGACTGACGTCATTACAAAGTAGAATTGGTGGCGCAAAAAATAAGCCGTAATATGGATTTTTAAGTGCAAAATTGAAAGAGTTATGATTTTTTAAAGGCAAGGAGGAAAAAACAAAAATGCAAAAACGGAAAAACCCTCGGTCCTTAAGGGGTTAAACATTATTAACTTCCATTAAAACTTATGGTTCAAAGAACAAATAAAACTGGTTAAAAACTAAACTGTGTAGTGGCCGTTATCATTTTTTGCCTTTTTTGTGAAATTTCTGGACTTATTTTTAAATAATGTGTTGGTATCCAGATTCCCCACTCATTATTAGACAATTTTCTCAGTATTATGGAGTAAATTATTTATTTTTTAATATAAAAACGACTTCTTTAGGGGTCTGGGACAAAGCATGAACTGCCCTGCATGCTTTGTTCCAGAGCCCCGACGAAGTGGTCTAATAATACAAGAATGGTTCGGATTCCAATAAGGAAGCAACAGGAGTAAATGGAGGGACCAATGAAGAGGGGAACTACAGCCCCCAGAATGATTTAAAGGGGTACTCCCACTGGAAAACATTTTCTTTTAAAGCAACTGGTGCAAGAAAGTTTAACAGATTTGTAAATTACTTCTATTTAAAAATCTTAATCCTTCCAGTACTTATAAGCTGCTGAATACTTCAGAGGAAATTATTTTCTTTTTGGAACACAGAGCTCTCTGCTGACATCACGAGTACAGTGCTTTGATAAAAAAAAAAACTTAATCCTTCCAGTACTTATCAGCTGCTATATGTTCCACAGGAAGTTATTTTCTTTTTGAATTTCTTTTCTGTCTGACCACAGTGCTCTCTGCTGACACCTCTGTCCATGTCAGGAACTGTCCATTGCAGGAGAGGTTTGCTATGGGGATTTGCTCCTGCTCTGGATAGTTCCTGACATAGACAGAAGTGTCAGCAGAGAGCACTCTGGTCGGACAGAAAAGAAATTAAAAAAGAAAAGAACTTCCTTTGGAGCATACAGCAGCTAATAAGTACTGGAAGGGTTAAGACTTTAAATAGAAGTCATTTACAAATCTATAATGTAGAACAGCAGAAGCCAGCGATAAAAATAACTTCACCTTTATTTTCATCCAGATTAAAACATCAACATGAATTCGTCTCAGACACAATGGCAATAACATAAAACTCAGGAAACGTTCAGCATGACGCGTTTCAGGTCATTTGACCTTTCATCAGATGCATGATGAGTAGTGGGGAGGTGGAAAATATATAGAGCTGAATGGAACAGGTGTGAAAACTACAGGTGGGGATTTAACCCCATAAATTCCAAGTTCCAAACATTTCACCACTACAAATCATGAAATCGAACATGATATATGATTTTTCGAACAACAAAGTCGAATCATACAAAATCCACTTGTGAAAAAATCTTTATACAAGAAAAAAAACATCTACCGTAATAATGTAAAATAACACCAGACCTTAGATTGAGACCATATGGCTGGAATGTATGTAATGAATAGATCGAGAAAACTTCTCTGTTGTGCTAAATTTTTATACGGTCACCAGTCCTTTCTGATTGCTGAACCACTACGATACCATAAAAATGGAAATCAGATACATCACATGAATGTACAGTACTAAAATGTTTTGACACATTCGACGCATTGGTATAAGACGTGCTGTTAACCCCTCTCAGATGTTCTTGAATCCTTTTTTTCAAAGTTCTTTTTGTGCTGCCAAAATAGGAAATGCTGCAACTTCTGCAGCAGATCCTATATACTACATGTGTGGACTGGCAATTAAAGGAGAACTCCGGAATAGTAAAATTATCATCCATACTGCCGGCAGTAAAAAAAAAAAAAAAAAAACAGCTACATACCTTCCTTCGCTCCCCTGGTGCCTCCGGTAACCACCTCCGGCCTCCGTCGCGATCCTCTTCCTGGTTGCCGGTGGTCGACGAGTCATACTACACTCAGCTAATCACCGGCCGCAGCGAAGGCCCGACTCAGCCGGCGATAGGCTGAGCGGCAGTGTGATGTTTTTGGCTCCGGCAGCAGGTGCCGGTGTAGTGAAGAATTGTGTGTCTTGAAGCGTTCTTGCACTGCCGCTCAGCCTATCGCCGGCTGAGTCGGGACTTCACTGCGGCCTGTGATTGGCTGAGTGCAGTATGACTCGCCGACCATCGGCAACCAGGAAGAGGATCGCGGCGGAGTCCGGAGCCGGTTACCGGAGGCACCGGGGGAGCGAGGGAAGCTATGTACCTGTTTATTTTTTTTACTGCCAGCAGTATGGATGATAATTTAATGAACTGTTGAATAGCAACAGGTTTGAAATCATTCATGGCTACTGAAGAAATTTTAACCGCATGTTCACACACAACACATCTTGTTTGCCCGCACTTGAAAGATCCTTTCAGATTTAACCAAGATGAGCAAGTGTTAGATTTGCGTGAAGAGGGAAGCACATTAGGAGATAACAAATTTCACAGGTATGGAGCTTTTCTGGTGGAGAAATTTACACCATGTTGTAAATATTTATTTAAAGTAGGATCCTGCTGTAAAACAGGTAAAAATTTTATAATAATGTTTTTGATGGTATTAAATTCCACACTATATGTGGTAACAAATGTAGGCTTAAAGGAGGGTATTTCAGATAATTTATTTTTAATTTTTTAGATGTTTTGATTTAGCTTGAAGATGATTGTTCCAAGATTCCAATTGGACCTTTAGCTCTGTTAGGAGTCCAGGGCTGATAGCCCCTATCACGCAATCGATGACAAACCGTGTTAGATTGGTTTTGCCCTCTGAATATACTACCACACACCGTACCCTCTGAATATACTACCACACACCGTACCCTCTGAATATACTACCACACACCGTACCCTCTGAATATACTACCACACACTGCACCCTCTGAATATACTACCACACACCGTACCCTCTGAATATACTACCACACACTGCACCCTCTGAATATACTACCACACACCGTACCCTCTGAATATACTACCACACACTGCACCCTCTGAATATACTACCACACACCGTACCCTCTGAATATACTACCACACACTGCACCCTCTGAATATACTACCACACACCGTACACTCTGAATATGCTACCACACACTGCGCCCTCTGAATATAACCTTGCCATACAGTGCACCCTCTGAATACAATACCACAACGGCAGTAGCACCCCTCATCATCCATTAGCACATGCTATTACCACAGGAGGGGGGATTGGTGGTGTTGCTGGTGTATGATGGGGTGATACTGCAGGGGGGGTGTTGCTGGTGGATGATGAGGGTGCCACTGGCCCCCCCTGGCAGTAGCACCCCCATCATCTATCGGCAGGATCATCCTCCTAGCAGTAGCAACCCCATCATCCACCAGCAGGATGTGCTGATGGGGGTGCTACTGCTGGGTGGGGGGGGGAGTGTTGCTGGTGGATGATGAGAGTGCTACTGATGATGAGAGCGCAGGGTTTCAAACTGCCGATTAGAAGCTGTGCTCAGTCATTTAGTTTACATTGAAATCCTGCGCATCAAATCTGCGTACATGTGAACGGACCCTTAGGTAGCATAGTTTCCCCACATTTGGTAGCATAGTTTCCCCACATTAGGTAGCATAGTTTCCCCACATTAGGTAGCATAGTTTCCCCACATTAGGTAGCAGTTTCTCCATATTAGGTAAAAGTTTCCCCACATTAGGTAGCAGGTTCTCCACATTAGGTAGCAGTTTCCCCACATTAGGTAGCGGGTTCACCACATTAGCTAGCAGGTTCCCCACATTAGGTCATTAGGTAGCAGGTTCCCCACATTAGGTAGCAGGTTCCCCACATTAGGTCATTAGGCAGCAGGTTCCCCACATTAGGTCATTAGGTAGCAGGTTCCCCACATTAGGTAGCAGGTTCCCCACATTAGGTCATTAGGCAGCAGGTTCCCCACATTAGGTCATTAGGTTCCCAACATTAGGTAGCAGGTTCTCTACATTAGATACTCTTGTACATAGGAGAAGTATTATAGTAGTTATATTCTTGTATATAGGAGCGGTATTATAGTAGTTATATTCTTTTAATTAGAGGCAGTATTATAGTAGTTTTATTCTTGAATATGGTAGCAGTACTATAGGAGTTATATTCTTGTATATAGGAGCAGTATTATAGTAGTTGTATTCTTGTATATAGAGGCAGTATTATAGTAGTTATATTCTTGTATATAGGAGCAGTATTATAGTAGTTATATTCTTGTATATTTGAGCAGTATTATAGTAGTTATATTCATGTATATAGGAGGCAGTATAATAGTAGTTATATTCTTGTATATAGGAGCAGTATTGTAGTAGTTATATTCTTGTATATAGGAGGCAGTATTATAGTAGTTATATTCCTGTATATAGGAGCAGTATTATAGTAGTTATAATCTTGTATATAGGAGCATTATTATAGTAGTTATATTCTTGTAGATAGGGGACAGTATTATTGTAGTTATATTCTTGTACATAGGGGAAGTAGTATAGTAGTTATATTCTTGTATATAGGAACAGTATTATAGTAGTTATATTATTGTATATAGGAGCAGTATTATAGTAATTATATTCTTGTATATAGGGGCAGTATTATAGTAGTTATATTCTTGTATATAGGACGCAGTATTATAGTAGTTATATTCTTGTATATAGGAGCAGTATTATAGTAGTTATATTCTTGTAGATAGGGGACAATATTATAGTAGTTATATTCTTGTACATAGGGGAAGTATTATAGTAGTTATATTCTTGTACATAGGAGCAGTATTATAGTAGTTAAAATCACACTTCTTCTTTTGAGACATAATGCAGGTGACATTCAGAATATAAAAAATTTAAGTATTGGCACTCCCTAGATCCCTATAACAGGGATGATTACTTCAGCAGTGATGCTAATATCAGTTCTGTCTAGGATTTCCCTCTCTATAAGGCCTGGACTCCTCAGTTCCCTGTAATAAATATTCGCTACCACATTAGCTAGCAGGTTCCCCCCATTAGGTCATTAGGTAGCAGGTTCCCCACATTAGGTCATTAGGTAGCAGGTTCCCCACATTAGGTAGCAGGTTCCCCGCATTAGGTAGCAGGTTCCCCGCATTAGGTCATTAGGTAGCAGGTTCCCCACATTAGGTCATTAGGTTCCCAACATTAGGTAGCAGGTTCTCTACATTAGATATTCTTGTACATAGGAGAAGTATTATAGTAGTTATATTCTTGTACTTAGGGGCAGTATTATAGTAGTTTTATTCTTGTATATAGTAGCAGTACTATAGTAGTTATATTCTTGTATATAGGAGCAGTATTATAGTAGTTGTATTCTTGTATATAGAGGCAGAATTATAGTAGTTATATTCTTACAAAGTCCAAGTGTAAGGCACAGCTCACTCGAACGCCCGTCCTGCGTCTCGGACGAGACCGGACCATAACTCATACAATACTGTAGAAATGAAGAGATGTCCAGCGCAGGTTCCAAGCAATACGAAAAATATTTATTCAGCGGTAACACAGCATGATGACAAATAGGTGATGCGTTTCAGCCACAATCTGCAGCCTTGTGGCTGAAACGCGTCACCTATTTGTCATCATGCTGTGTTACCGCTGAAGAAATATTTTCATATTGCTTGGAACCTGTGCGGGACATCTCTTAATTTCTATAGTTATATTCTTGTACATAGGAGCAGTATTATAGTAGTTAGATTCTTGTATATAGGAGCAGTATTATAGTAGTTATATTCTTGTATATTTGAGCAGTATTATAGTAGTTGTATTCTTGCATATAGGAGCAGTATTATAGTAGTTATATTCTTGTATATAGGAGCAGTATTATAGTAATTATATTCTTGTATATAGGAGCAGTATTATAGTAGTAAAGCAATATAGAGAGCAAACACTTGGGCAACAGCTGCAGTCTCCTGTATAATGTCCCACTCTACAGCGTGGCGTGCGCTTCACCACTACAATCTGAATCACAGTATCAGCGTGTGGTGCTCATTCATAAGAAGCAATTCAGAAAGTATATTCCATGGAAGATATGAAGAGAGAGAGGGCACTCCCCCAAATTATGATGAATCAGTGGATTTATTCATAGCAGACAGTGCGGCGTGTAAGACATACACAGGACGGGCGGGATCAACAGGTGAACAAAAGCAATAGTACCATTTCGCGCCGAGGCGCTTCAAGAAGCCTGTTGAAGCGCCTCGGCGCGAAATGGTACTATTGCTTTTGTTCACCTGTTGATCCCGCCCGTCCTGTGTATGTCTTACTCTCCGCACTGTCTGCTATGAATAAATCCACTTATTATAGTAGTATTATAGTAGTTATATTCTTGTACATAGGAGCAGTATTATAGTAGTTATATTCTTGTATATAGGAGCAGTATTATAGTAGTTATATTCTTGTATATAGGAGGCAGTATTATAGTAGTTATATTCTTGTATATAGGAGCAGTATTATAGTAGTTATATTCTTGTATATAGGAGCAGTATTATAGTAGTTATATTCTTGTATATATTAGCAGTATTATAGTAGTTATATTCTTGTTTATAGGGGCAGTATTATAGTAGTTATATTCTTGTATATAGGATCAGTATTATAGTAGTTATATTCTTGTATATAGGAGCAGTATTATAGTAATTATATTCTTGTATATAGGAAGCAGTATTATAGTAGTTATATTCTTGTATATAGGAGGCAGTATTATAGTAGTTATATTCTTGTATATAGGGGCAGTATTATAGTAGTTATATTCTTGTATATAGGATCAGTATTATAATAGTTATATTCTTGTATATAGGAGCAGTATTATAGTAATTATATTCTTGTATATAGGAGGCAGTATTATAGTAGTTATATTCTTGTATATAGGAGGCAGTATTATAGTAGTTATATTGTTGTACATAGGAGCAATATTATAGTAGTTATATTCTTGTATATAGGGGCAGTGTTATAGTAGTTATAGTCTTGTACATAGGAGCAGTATTATAGTAGTTATATCACACTTCTTCTTTTGAGATATAATGCAGGTGATATTCAGAATATAAAAAAATAAAAGTATTGGTACTCCCTAGATCCCTATAACAGGGAGGATTACTGCGGCAGTGATGCTAATATCAGTACTGTGTAGGATTTCCCTCTCTATAAGGCCTGGACTCCACAGTTCCCTGTAATAAATATTCGCACCGTTTTCTTTCGTAAGCACAAGAACAGCATGAGATTCAATTCTGCATTAATGAAATCTTTGTCATCCAGCCGGGCAAATCAACCTAAATGTCTATACCGGCCCAGCGTGATGCCATCTACCACTGACAGTAATATCATGGATTCTGTAGTGACCACCATCTATATTAGCCTTGGACATGTCTTATATGCAGCTATTATCCTATGTGGATCAATTGCTAATTTTCTCAAGATATCTACTTTGCTATCAGTGAATGTTCTTGTTTACATTCAGAGGCTGAAAACCTTTAAAGACTAAATACTTCTCAAGGCTGAGGGTTTGTTACCATTGTACCCTGTCCAGACAATCCTCTTTGTGCATTTTACAATTATCAGAACAGGAGATTTATGCTGTGGAGCAGATGTCCCCAACCCAAGGCCACCATTAAATGTGTGAGCAGTGGTATAGAGCAGAGGTCCCCAACCCAGTCCTCAAGGCCACTAACAGTCCAGATCTTTATATGAGTGGTATAGAGCAGAGGTCCCCAACCCAGTCCTCAAGGACCACCAACAGTCCAGATCTTTATATGAGTGGTATAGAGCAGAGGTCCCCAACCCAGTCCTGAAGGCCACTAACAGTCCAGATCTTTATATCAGTGGTATAGAGCAGAGGTCCCCAACCCAGTCCTCAAGACCACCAACAGTCCAGATCTTTATATGAGTGGTATAGAGCAGAGGTCCCCAATCCAGTCCTCAAGGCCACTAACAGTCCAGATCTTTATATGAGTGGTATAGAGCAGAGGTCCCCAACCCAGTCCTCAAGACCCACCAACAGCCCAGATCTTTATATGAGTGGTATAGAGCAGAGGTCCCTGACCCAGTCCTTAAGGCCACCAACAGACCAGATCTTTATATGAGTGGAATAGAGTAGAGGTCCTCAGCCCAGTCCTCAATGCCACCAACAGACCAGATCTTTATATGAGTGGTATAGAGCAGAGGTCCCCAACCCAGTCCTCAAGGACCATAACAGTTCAGATTTTAATAATTCCCTGGTCTATTCCACTGGATTAAATGAAAAAAAAAATCTGGAATGTTGAGGGCCTAAAGGACTGTGTTGAGGACCACTGCTGTAGAGGATATTCTAGGCTGGATTTAACTGTAACAAATTAGGTTTAAGGGTTTCTACAGCCTTGACATGTAAACAAGAATGTCTCCATTCACTGAAAGCAAGCAAAGGCCGTAGAAAAATGACTTTTATAGGTTGATGTGGGAGGCACGAAGACTGTATTAGGCCATCTTTAGCTCTATGCACCTGGCAGCACCATACCGATCAATATGTTTCATACTAATTAATCAATATTCATCTTTTGCCTTTAGTATTTACTCATTTAATCAGATGACCATTGTCATTGTAGAGGGTCAAGGTGGTCACGTCTACTGTGGCATGAGAGCCCTAGTAAATGAGGAGGTCAAAGGGGCTATATTGTATATGACACAGGCTAGGTGATGGGGGTAGGGTATGTTAGGGTAAGCTCAGACACTCCAGATTGAATGCAGATTTACTACAAGATCTACGGTGTTCAAATCCTTACATAGTTTGCATTGGGGTAGGTTATGCCTCTGGTCATCCACTAAACTCTCAATGAAAAAAAACTGGTTTATTCAGCTAACATTTCATGTTTTTTGGGGCCCTAAAGAATGTAGTAAATCTACTGGGACTTTGCATGATAATATATTCTCATTGGGGAGGAAGAAGCAGAAGACTAACCAGGGAAAAGATGGAGCTCATGTCTGCACCTTCTCCACCATCAAATCGATCCAGCAGATTTGGTGAATATGTAGTCACCCTACTTCTGTCACCTAATTCTGTAGGGAACATCAGAGCCTTAAATAGGGATTTCTTCACTTGGGGCAAAGTGACACTGTATATAAAGTATCTGGCCAAGGCAAAAGCAGCTTTTCATCACCCCCTGGCACACAGGGCACATGCCCAAAAGACGGAGAGATACCCAGATCATGGAAGACGGAAGAAGTTATTTTCTCCATGGCTGTTTTAAGAAGATTGGTTACTGGGCCGAAAAAGATCCTAATGCTTTATAATGAAAGGAAAGACTTGTTACTTTGTGCCACTGGATTTCCAGGGACGTAGATCTTGCCTTCTTTCTACTAATTTCTTTCTTATAGGATAAATCCTTTGGGCAAGTTCTTCAGAGCATCTGGTACTCAGTACAACCTTCAACCTCACCATTTATATTCCACAGATATTCATGACCTGAGGCCATTACGTGGGATGTGTTCCTGAAGCTGGGATGCAATAAATTGTGACCCATGAGAAGAAGAGTCATCAATGGAAGTTCCTAGGAGTCATTTTCAAGGAGACCTTTTTGAAATCATGACAAAATGGAGTAAGTGACTAGCAGTAGCCAAGGCCTGAAGATAATAAGGTTGTGAGTCGAAGAGAACAGGACTTTATTTTGTGGATGGGAAATAAGCTGCACTGGTTGAAAGGTAATGAGGTTTGTGATGAAGATGGAAACAAGTGAATTAATGTACATAAAAACTAGTCCCCTTGGGTCGGATCTTGCTTTTACATCATTCCAACAATGACTTTTAACTCAATCTTTTGTAGCCTACCAATGTTCTTGAACCAATTTTTCAGATCATTGGGCTTGGGTTGTCTTGAGGCCATTATAGTCAACAGGCTTGGCTGCATGTGACAACCATTAGAGATCCGATGTCTCAGAGCTGCTGACAACACATAAGCCTCGTCAGACCAACTGAATACCTGGACAGTTCCTGACATGGACAGAGGTGTCAGAAGAGAGCACTGTGGTCAGACAGAAAGGAAATTCAAAAAGAAAAGAACTTCCTGTGGAGCATATAGCAGTTGATTAGTACTGCAAGGATTAAATTTTTTTTTATAGAAGTAATTTACAAATTTTGCACCTTTTTCCACTGAAGTAGCCCTTTAAGAGTGAGAGCTCTTTTTTTTTTTTCAACATTGTTTGAAAAAGGGTGTTGCTTCTTTTTTCGTGGATATAAAAAAAAAACTATGTATTTTCACGGTTCCCCATAAAAATGTATTACAAATGGTTTTTAAGGTGTTGGTTTTGATACAAAATTGGCATACATTTACATCAATAGTACGTGATCACATGGAAAGAATGTGCACTAACAAGTCAACCTAAAAATCTGCACAGAATGCATTGGGCGAATGTCGGTGCAGATTTTGGTGTGATTTTTTAATGTGGATTTTTTTTATGCTACTTTTTTTTTACGATTTAGGCATGCACACCCGGACATAATCCATGCAGTATAGAGGAGAAAAGCCCTGAAGCGTCTTTAGACTTCAATAGGAGCTTCATCATGTAACCAAGCATGGTCTCACGTCTCCCACTAAAGTCAATGAGAACAGGTGTTTTAAAGGTGTGGTCTTTAAAGGGGTTGTCAAGGATTAGAAAAACTGAGCTGATTTCTTTCAAAAACAGAGCAACACCTGTCCTCAGGTTGTGTGCGGTATTGCAGCTCAGTTTCATTTAAGTGATCGAAACCAAGTTGTAATACCACACACAACCTGAGGACAAGGGTGGTGCTATTTTTGGAAGAAATCAACTCTGTTTTTCTAATCCTGGATAACCTTTTAATGTTAAAATAGTGTACATTCTGCAATTGCTAAAATGTGGAAAAAATTAGGAAATCGGGGTACAGCTTATAATCTAGGGGCCTTCAGATGCAGCAGAGGTGAGCTTTTTTCTTAAGTTACATTTAGATACAATAGAGGTATGTTTATTACTCAATCAGTATTTCTTAACCAGGGTGCCTCCAGCTGTTGCAAAACTACAACCCCCAGCATGCCCAGACAGCGAAGGGTGTCCAGGCATGCTGGGAGTTGTAGTTTTGCAACAGCTTGAGGAATCCTGATTGGGAAACAGTAACTAAAAGGGTAATCCAGGATTGGAAAAATAGGATTGTCTTCTTCTAAAAACAGCACCACACCTGTTCTTAGGTTGTTTGTGGTATTACAACACGGCTCCATTCACTTCGATGGAACTAACCTGCAATACCACACACAACCCAAGGACAGGTGTGGTGCTGTTTTTGGAAGAAAGCATTCATGTTTTTGTAATCTGCGATAACCCTCTTAAAGGAGCGTTCAGATTTCTTTGACAATTCCCTGAAGGCAGTGGAGTCTTCTTATGTGACCATCCTTCAGGCCCCTACCAAGGGACAAGTGCTGATGTGCCAATCCACAAATAACCCAATAAAATACCACCATAAATTGTACTATGCAGCAAACTCAGCTCAGCTACATCTGTGTTCCAAAAACATTCAGTAGACAAGCCATGGCTAGAGAGGAAGGGCAGAAGACAGATAGGTAAAGAATAGAGGAATATGGGCAACATTATAAAAAGTTACGGGAAATAGGAAAAAGTATAGTATAGTCTAAAAAGGGGAAGAACGAGACAAGTGCAATAGGAGAAGAGGACAAACAACCAGACGGGAGGTGGAGAACATGACACAAGGGAAAATGTGATGGATCGAGGGCCGAACAAGAGCCAGACACAAAGGAAGGGATAGAGAACAAGAGGTCCGTGAAGTAAGAAGATAGGGCAGGATGAAGAAGACAGTGAGGGAGAGCAGCGTTGTCGTCACCACCTCCTCCCTCCCCCTCCCTCCTGCTCTCGCTTTCTCCTTTGCAGTTCTAAGCTATTGAGAAACCTCAGTCTTTTCCACAAGACGGTCCCTTCCCCGGGCCGGCTGCACTGATTCTCAAATGGAGCCCAACTCTTCCGGCCCGGGGAACTTTTCCAACCAGGACCTTCGGGGCTACAGCATGGAGGAATTAATCATTACGGCAACCTTTGGCACCATCCTATCTCTGATGTACGTAGCTGGAATGGTAGGAAACGTGTATACCTTGGTGGTCATGTGTCAGTCTATGAGATATGCTGCATCCATGTACATCTCCATCATCAACCTGGCCCTGGCCGACCTCCTCTACCTGTCCAGTATCCCGTTCATCGTCTGCACGTCTTTCGTCAAAGACTGGTACTTCGGGGACATCGGGTGCAGGATATTGCTGAGTTTGGACCTGTTTACCATGCATGCTAGCATATTCACCCTTACCGTCATGTGTACCGAGAGGTATATGGCGGTAACCAAACCTCTGGACACAGTCAGAAGGTCCAAGGGTTATCGGAAGTCCATGGCCATCGCCGTGTGGGTGCTGTCTCTTCTGCTCACTTTGCCTATGATGATCATGATGACTCTTAGAGAAGGAGAGGGAAAAGGGGTGAAAAGGATGTGCGCTCCAACTTGGAGTGAGGATGCCTACAGGACTTACTTGACGGTACTCTTCAGTACGAGCATCATGGCGCCAGGAATGGTCATTGGGTACTTGTACACCAGGTTGGCCAGGACTTATCTGGAATCCCAGAGGAACCCCATCAATAAGAAAGAGAACAAGAGGTCCCCAAAACAGAAGGTGCTCATCATGATCTTTAGCATTGTCCTGGTCTTCTGGGCTTGCTTCTTGCCTTTTTGGATCTGGCAGCTAATACGACTTTACGACATGTCCCCCCCACTCTCGTCTCAAACCCAAAAGTGCATTAACTACCTGGTCACCTGCCTGACCTACAGCAACAGCTGCATCAATCCTTTCCTGTACACCCTCCTCACCAAAAACTACAGGGAATATCTGAAGAACCGCCACAAGAAGTTCTACAGGTTCACCTCCTCCTTCAAGAAACGGGGCTCTAGCCTGCAGTGCTCTTCCTGGGGTCGCTCCATGTCCTCCAGCAATCAGTATGACTACGGGTCGGAGTCTATCGGCATGACATGTGTCAGGGACATCAAGTGAGATGTGCCGGTCTCAGGTTCAGGATCAGCCGCCAGCTCGCTGCAGGGGGACCCCCCCACCACTCTGGTAAGTGACAGCAGGGGCGGGCTAACCCTAGATCATTTAACCCTTTCAGTGTCTGCTATGTATCCTTTTAGAATTGCCCTGATTGGATTTTGGAGAGACGTGAGATTCGTGTGTAATCCCAGAGACCTGGGAAGGGAATTATATTAATTGGGTACTGTCCCTTTAAAAGAATAAACAGCCTGTGATCATGTCACCCCTACCTGCGGGCTTTGCTGTTTATTAGCTCTCCCCAATCATCCGCTTAATAGTTGCTGTCTCTATTTATAGTTGGCGGTAGAAATTCCGCACTGATCTCTCAACTGTCTTGATGGCTATTAAAGTGACGCTCCACATTGAAGACCACTCTAATGCGTATTGGAATTGTATTACGAGCGATTCCCTAATACACATCTACCAGGCCAAGTGCCACCGTTTCTGCTCAGTGGTGAAGGGGTGACATTAAATTCCCTCTGACTGCTCTTCCTGGCACTGTGTGCAGTACACAGCTTCCCTTTAGCAGTATCTTTATTGTGTCAATGTAGACAGGGCTCGCAACAGCAATTCTATGACCAAATAGATGCATACGAGGCAATTGCTGATAATACAATTCCATAATTTAGGTTGTGTGAACAACAGAGAATGGAAAAGGGAATTTCGCCTATTATAAAAATTTGGATTATTTGGGTTGAAAAAATGATGGGGTCGGGGTCTGGCCTGTATCTATAACGGGGGCATCCTCTACGCCAGTGGTCTCCAAATTAAGGACCACCAGCTGTTGCAAAACTACGACTCCCAGTATGGGAGTTGTAGTTTTGCAACATCTTGAAGTCCACAGTTTGGAATCCACTGCTCTATACCTAGAGGAAAAAAGGTTTCTACACCAGCACAGACGGGGGATTCTTTACTGTAAGAGCATTGAGACTATATTACAAACCGGCCAATGGCTGTCCGGGTATACTGGGAGTTGTAGTTTTGCAACATCTAGAGGTCCACAGTTAGGAGACCAATGCTCTATGCGAATAGGAAAGAAGGTTTCTACACCAGCACAGACCATAGATTCTTTACTGTAAGAGCAATGAGACTATGGAAGCCTCTGCCAGAGGAAGTGATCATGATAAAGTCACAACAAAAGTTCAGAAGGGACCTGGTTGCATCCATGCACCGAGCAACTCTCCATTTTGAAGACAAGTGAGCATCATGGCCTACTGGCTGAGTGGGTCATCACTCCAGCTCGTCTTGGACAGCGGAAGCCTGTACAGAAGATTGTGATTCCCTGAATCAGTTTTGGAGTCAGAAGGTATTTTTATTTTTGTTCACACACCATGGGATGGGATGTTTTTGGCTATATTTATAGACCAAAAATATATCTCAAATTCCATACCAAATATCTGCATTAACGAAACTGTTTTGGCCAAAAAAAAAAATAAAAAAGACCCTACACTTAGTTTTATGGCCCTAAAAATTTTATGTGTGCACCAAAGAGCCGTTTCCGCATTTGATCCAGGAGAATTTAATAGGAAAAATACGGTTGTTTTTAGGGACGTTTCTTTGGTTGTTTTACGGGCCAAAACTAATGGCCCAAAATACTGTGGGTGAACATCGCCAGAAAATGAGGGAAACTGTCTTCTACCTCTTGGCTTGGGGTTTTTACTTGCGCTGGATCTTGCGCTGAACAAGAGTAATACATAACAAGACATGGCCGCCCGCACATCCGCATGTTATACATCTATCAACTGCTTCTCTACAAAGTTTTAAAACAAACAAACAAAAAGTTGGTGGTATAAAATTTTATTAAATTGTTTAATTCTACTTGCCCACTTCCTGACCACTTATTTCAAGTGTAGTGCTACGTGGTGACCACCGCCGATGCAACACCAGAGACCACAGTGGGAGCAACCCAGCAGTCCAGCACCCACACTTCTGCCAGACTTAGTTCCCCAAGCTCTGGGTCATACCACCATCAATGGCTACTGGCCACAACCAAAAGATAGAATCTCAAAATCTCAACTTTCCAAGTGCTAGAAAGCATCAGATTGAGAGAAAATAGTCATCCCTATGTAGTCTTCTACTAGGCTTCTGGGTTTGCTTGACACCTGGGACTCTTCCCCTGTGGCCACAGATGTTGTGGCAGCGCTACTGTTTGAGCAAAACTTGAAATAATGACCATGTATTAGTTTTGTAGGTTTTGCCCTTAAAGGGGTATTCCGGGATTTTTTTTTTTATCTGACTATGCTACAGGGGCTGTAGAGTTAGTGTAGTTCATAATATAGTGTCTGTACCTGTGTGTGACGGTTTTCTCACAATTCTTCTGTGATTTTCACTCCAATATTTATTTTTATCAGCATACAAAATGACTGTTGTCTCAGATTTTTCCCAGCTTGCAATGCGGCCGAGACCTGACTCACTAGTCAGCTGATGACAGGGAGCCTTGTCTGCTTCAATGGGTGGAGCGATCGCTTGGCGGCAGAGAGATCAATCTGCAACTAATTCAACAGCTGTAGGCACCCTGATTGAAAACCACAGGTCTTTTGAATGGATGCAGCTCATTTATGTTTCAAAGGTTGGGGTGGCGGATGTGTGGGAGGGAGGAAAATGGAATTGTGGGATTTGTAGTCAAACAAAGTCAAACAGGAAATACCAGTTCACAAAAAGCTAGCCACAGTGTTCTGGTAATCTCACAACATAGCCATTTAGCCCCAAGACAAGCGCAGATCTTTCCTAAGCATGTCCATTACTGTCTGCCAGGTATGTACTAAAATCACCTTATGCTGGAGAACCCCTTTAAGTCCATGAGCTGGAGTATAAAAATAATAGGGCATGGTGCTCAGTGGACAACCAAAATTCGAGGAAGGTGTCCTTGACTTAACATTTTGGAATACATCCCTACATAGTTGTAGAATAATACAATAAGGAGCCCATGTAATGTTGCCAAATGGTGGCGAAATAATAGTGCTATACCGTGCTGACGTAATATGGCCATACGTGCACTCAAAAAAGTAAAAGTAGAATTAATATCCCTGTTGAGACCATAATGAAGGTTTTGGCCATGTTGTATCTTGACCTGTTTTGCACTGGCCGGAGATTTCAGTGAAGTCAGTGTCAGGTAGGAGCAGTAAAACTGCAGTCAAATCAATAGTGGCTCCAAAGAAAACTCACTTAGTGATTTAGAAGTTTGGGTACATGACTGATCTATGAAAACCTTTCATTTTTAAAAATAAGTGGAGGTTCTGACTTATTAACCCAGATGAGCTACTGAGACTACCAGATGGGCAAATGTATTCTGACCCAACATCACATCCATATTTGCATATTGTACCATAATAGTCTCCATTCTTCTGCTGAGGATTTCCATGTCTCTTGGGCACTCATATTGGTCTTGGACCTTGATTTGAGGTTGGATATTATTGGGGTCAGGATTCTGATGCAGACCACAGAAGTTTTTTTATCACATCATAACATTATTTATGGGTCTCTGTTTGCCCATCAGTTTTAGTCATGATAGAACATTAGCTTCTACCAAACTAAGGGACCCTTCCATGGAAGAAAAGACCTCAAAATAATGTAAGGATCCAGTCGTAGACTTATGTGGCCAATGGCTCATAAATCCTATCATGAAGAACTAGATAACATCATGGAGAGGACCGACCACTCCTTAAAGGGGTACTCCGTCCCTAGACATCTTATCCCCTATCCAAAGGATAGGGGATAAGATGTCAGATCGCTGCGGTCCCGCTGCTGGGGAGCCCTGGGATCCCCGCTGCGGCACCCTGCTCTCATTACAGCACAGAGCGAGTTCGCTCTGCACGTAATGACGGGCAGTACAGTGGCCGGAGCATCGTTACGTCATGGCTCTGCCCCTCGTGACGTCACGGCCCGCCTTTCAATACAAGTCTATGGGAGGGGGCGTGGCGGTCGTCACGCCCCCTCCCATAGACTTGCATTAAGGGGACGGGCCGTGATGTCACGAGGGGCGGAGCCATGACGTCACGCTGCTCCGTCCCCCGTATCGCCCGTCATTACGCACAGAGCAAACTCGCTCTGTGCTGTAATGAGAGCGGGGTGCCGCAGCGGGGATCCCGGGGGTCCCCAGCAGCGGGACCGCAGCGATCTGACATCTTATAAGAAGTCTAGGGGCGGAGTACCCCTTTAAGAAGACCATATTTCAATAGTTTCATTGCAGCTTTTTAGCCACATATTCCATATAACCATATATACCTCCTGGTTTTTATAAATTTTCTCCACTTCATAGAACCCACCATCTGCACCTTACTTCTACATCCTGAAGTTATTTACCACAACATAAAATATCTGTCAATAAATATTCTTCATGAATCTATCTCATATCTATCTATCTATCTATATGAAAGAAGGAAAGCAACATGTCTTAAAAGCAAAAAAAGATTAAGGAGCACGCAGCCATATGAAGTACAAAACAATAGAATGTCCGCAGCACACGATTCCAAAAAAATCCAAGAATTTATTCACAAAAAAAGAGTGTCAGTATCAATGTTTCAGCTAGCTCTCCTAGGAGCTTGAGAATGGCTAGGAGAGCTAGCTGAAACGTTGCTACTGACACTCTTTTTTTGTGAATAAATTCTTGGATTTTTTTGAAATCATGTGCTGCTGAATTTTATTGCTTTTTATCTATATATCTAAAAAATAAAAAATAAAAAAAGCAAGCTTTATTCCATGCAAAAATACAGATTGAGAAAGCTTGAGAAAGGCTGCACAGGCAGCAGAAACGTTGCATCTGTATTTTGGCATGGAATAAAGATACCCACACTTTCTTCTACTATTTGTGAGTGCTGCAGTCATTTGCTTTTTTTTTTTTTTTGTCTGGACTTTGGGCCTGCGACCAGGGCCAACAGGCTATTTATTTTATTTTGGTTGTGCTGCTCTACTGCTATTTTTTCTATCTATCTCTCATATCTATCTATTTCATATCTATCTATCTCATATCTATACATCTTATATCTATCTATTTATCTCATATCTATCTATCTCAAATCTATCCATATCATATCTATCTATCTATCTATCTTTCTCATATCTATATATCTCTGATATCTCTTATATCTATCTATTTCATATATATCTATCTATTTCATATCTCTTATATCTATCTATCTATCTCATATCTATCTATCTATTATCTATCTATCTCATATCTATCCATCTCATATGTAACTCATATCTATCTATCTAACCGTCTGTCTATCTATCTGATATCTCTCTATCTAATATCTATCTATCTATCTCATATCTATCTATCTATCTATCTCATATCTATCTATCTATCTTATATCTATCTATCTATCTATCTATCTATCTCATATCTATCTATCTATCTCATATCTCTTATATCTATCTCATATATCTGATATCTATCTATCCCATATTTATCTATCTATCTATCTCATATCTCATATCTATCTCATCTATCTATCGATCTCATATCTATCTCATATCTATCTATCTCATATCTATCTATCTCATATCTCATATCTATCTCATATCTATCTATCGATCTCATATCTATCTATCTCATATCTATCTCATATCTCATATCTATCTCATATCTATCTATCTCATATCTATCTATCTATCTCATATCTATCTCATATCTATCTATCGATCTCATATCTATCTATCTCATATCTATCTATCTATCTCATATCTATCTATCTCATATCTATCTATCTATCTCTCATATCTATCTATCTCATATCTCTTATATCTATCTCATATCTCTTATATCTATCTATCTATCCCATATCTATCTATCTCATATCTATCTATCTATCTCATATCTATCTCATATCTATCTATCTCATATCTATCTCATATCTATCTATCTATCTATCTATCTCATATCTATCTCATATCTATCTATCTATCTATCGCATATCTATCTATCTATCTCATATCTATCTCATATCTATCTCATGTCTATCTATCTATCTCATATCTATCTATCTATCTATCTCATATCTATGTATCTATCTATCTTATATCTCACTTAGAAGCAATAGGTTAGTCTTTATTGTGTGGTTTCCAGGGAGGCTTTTGGCATTTGTTTTGCCTCTTTCACTGACATATAATGTAAATCCTTGGTGAGGATGAGCCTCCTCCGCACAGGTACCTGCATGCTTAACCCTTTCACTGCCCTGCCTCAATACTGTTAATATTATGACTGTATCCTATAAACTACTGTTACTATTACAGACTCACATGTTTACTATATAGCACTGTATGGCAGTATAAGCTCATTACTATAAGACAGACAGGCAGTAAAGCAATCATATAGGTTGTCACTAAGTGGAATGCCTATATATGTGTCAGTCTTCACTTTAGTTCTGGCATTGTATTCAGGAAGCGGCATGTGCTATAGATTCTAGAGGGTAATATTAATAATATGGGGTCTACCCAAATGTCTGACTAGATTTATGGAATACACAGGCCAAATTATAACAGGGGCCACAATTCTCTTATTCACTTATTTCTGAAGACATGGAAGAAGCCTGTGCTGTCAATAGGGCCCCCAGATAGGAAAGGTCAGCAGGATGGGGCTGATCGTAATAAAGTCTGCCTCATATATATGGGATTATGATGTAATTCCATTAATCTGGGGCAAAATGGTCTGGAAATCCAGGTAAACTGCTATATAGCATGCTGGACTAGAGGGGAATGATCTGATGGTCTGGAACTGCTGCAGGTTGCAAAGTAAAAGAGAGAGAAATATATAAATAGATGTATGGTAGGTAGATAGATAGATATGAGATGGATATGAGATAGATAGATATGAGATAGATAGATATGAGATAGATAGATATGAGATAGATAGATAGATAGATAGATATGAGATGGATATGAGATAGATATGAGATAGATAGATATGAGATAGATAGATATGAGATAGATAGATATGAGATAGATAGATATGAGATAGATAGATATGAGATAGATAGATAGATATGAGATAGATAGATATGAGATAGATAGATATGAGATGGATATGAGATAGATATGAGATAGATAGATAGATATGAGATAGATATGAGATAGATATGTGATAGATAGATAGATATGAGATAGATATGAGATAGATATGAGATAGATAGATAGATATGAGATAGATATGAGATAGATATGTGATAGATAGATAGATATGAGATAGATATATATGAGATAGATAGATATGAGATAGATATGAGATAGATATGAGATAGATAGATATGAGATAGATAGATATGAGATAGATAGATATGAGATAGATAGATATGAGATCGATAGATAGATATGAGATAGATAGATGATAGATAGATATGAGATAGATAGATATGAGATAGATAGATGATAGATAGATATGAGATAGATAGATAGATATGAGATAGGTTAGATACATCTGAGACAGATCGATCTGAGATAGATATGAGAGAGATAGATATGAGATAGATAGTTATTAGATATATAGATATGAGATAGATAGATATGAGATAGATAGTAAAATAGAAAGATATGAGATAGATAGGTAGATAGATAGATAGATAGATAGATAGATAGATAGAGAGATAGATATGAGAGAGATAGATAGATAGATAGATATGAGATAGATAGATATGAGATAGATAGATATGAGATAGATAGATAGATATGAGATAGATAGATATGAGATAGATAGACAGATATGAGATAGATAGATAGATATGAGATAGATAGATAGATATGAGATAGATATGAGATAGATAGATAGATATGAGATAGATAGATAGATATGAGATAGATAGATATGAGATAGATAGATATGAGATAGATAGATAGATATGAGATAGATAGATATGAGATAGATAGATATGAAATAGATAGTAAAATAGAAAGATATGTGATAGGTAGATAGATAGATAGATAGATAGAGAGATAGATAGATATGAGATAGATAGATAGATATGAGATAGATAGATAGATATGAGATAGATAGATATGAGATAGATAGATATGAGATAGATAGTTATTAGATATATAGATATGAGATAGATAGATATGAGATAGATAGTAAAATAGAAAGATATGAGATAGATAGGTAGATAGATAAATAGGTAGATAGATAGATGTGATATAGATAGATAGATGTGATATAGATAGATAGATGTGATATAGATAGATAGATGTGATATAGATAGTTGTGATATAGATAGATAGTTAGGTAGATAGTTGTGATATAGATGTGAGGCAGATTGGTGCCCCCGCTGTCTCTCAGATGACAGGCTCTGTATAATACTGTCACCTTCTTCCCTCCCCCTGCTGGACGCCTTCCGATCGATATGAAATCTAATAGGATTTTATGCTTCTTCAACTTTTTCATTTTTGCTTGGTGAGAGGAAATCTGGACTTTAGTGTCAAACCCTGTGAGTGACAGACACGTTCTGACGTTTCCTACTTTATTAAAGGGCCACAGACCCCGATATGAAACGTGCAAAAAATCTGCCATAGCATAAACTACTTTACTCATGGGTGACTGTGCCCTAACTTACACCTCTATTGAGGGGCACCACCCCAGGTCTACTTTAGAGCAGTGAATCCCAGGGCATCTTCTCTGACTGGAGTTATTTATCTTTCCCATCCTGCCCAGACCGCCATGATGACTTCTTCCAGCCACAACAAATCTGTTCAGAATTGCCAAACAAACTCCCCATTATTGTGCCCCAAATGGTAATAGTGCCCTCCTTGTGCCCCTCACATCTCTCAAATAAAGAGCTTTCTGCCTTCTTCCTCTCAGAAAAACTGGATAAATTATATTGTCAGCTGCCAGAGAGGGCAGGAGACTGATTCAGCACAGATTAGCAGTAGCACCAAGGGTGTCATGGAGAGTGTGAAGAGGGTAATACACAGGGAAACTGTATATTACTCTACAAAAAGCTATTAACAGCCTTTTGGTATGAAAATGATTAATGGCATAACTTCTGTATTTGTCAACTTTCCATTTCATACAGGTCATTTACTCAAAAAGCTGCTAAAATGGTATAAATAAACAGTAAGAGGTCACAGGTTTCTCACACTGGAGAGGGTACGAAAACTCACACGCAACCATTATCACCTTCCAGTGTCTGTGGAATAGGAGATTATATAACATATACAGGAATCTCAGACACAATATGAAGACATTGTCCAAGTGGCTTTTAGCTGTTTATTATGATCCTTGGCAAAAATGATGGAATCCGCACACTTAGAGGTGTCACTCAGCTTTACCCCTTCATGGCCATGACAGAGGTCGCATAATCAAAGAGCATAGTGTCCCACTAGTTGTCACGACCTGACAGATACTGAAAATCCAGCGAGTGAGGTTTTTGGGCATCTGTCAGGTTGCTGGACCTTCTGGATCAAAAAGGATGATTAATAAATAACCAGTTATGGATACAAGATCATCAGGAGAGGAAACTGCCCCAGATATAGACCAATGGTCATCAGGAGAGGAAACTGCCCCAGATATAGACCAATGGTCATCAGGAGAGGACCAAGAAGGACTAAGCACCCCAGACAAGTGACAAACTACAGAACTCGATCATTATGGATGACTGCGGGATCACAGAGGAACACCAATGTGGATATAGATACAAGACCCTCAGAAAAGAACACTAAAGCCCTCGTATGATCAGAAATGGATCTTGTTGACCAATTACGCATGAGAGGCTGAGCAATAGATGACCAGGAACAAACCACTCCATCAGCATGAATAAATAATCTCCAAGTGTGACCAATGAACAACCAGGAAAGGACACAATATCCTATATAGACTATAATGACCAAATTGTCAAGAAGGTCAGAGCACTGGATCACCAGATGAGAGACAAACCACATGATCACTATGGATGACTGCTGGATCACCAATAAACAACCAGATATGGATGATAGGTCGTGAGGACAATGACAATAAATCAGACAATAAATCAGATATAGACCCTTTTGACCAATTTATCAAGAGATGCAGAGCAATAGACACGTCATTATGAACAACTATTAACTATGATGACCAAAAAATCATCAGATATAGATCCTCAATATCAGAAAACTCAAGCCCTTGTAAGATCAGATATAGTGACTGGCAGGGTAGGATCAAGATGTCAAGGACCAAGCCCTGGATCACCAACAAAAAACCACTAGACCAACATGGATGACTGCTGGATCACCAAGGATGACCAATACATCACCAGATATGGATAGAAGGTTGTTAAGCCAGGACCAAACACTAGATAACTAAATGAGGGGCCATGAGAGATTGAAACACCTATGAAGGCATCTAAATCTGGGGTAGATATAGTCCTATGAGGGCATATAAATCTGGGGTAGATATAGTCCTATGAGGGCATGTAAATCTGGGGTAGATATAGTCCTATGAGGGCATGTAAATCTGGGGTAGATATAGTCCTATGAGGGCATGTAAATCTGGGGTAGATATAGTCCAATGAAGGCATCTAAATCTGGGGTAGATATAGTCCTATGAGGGCATGTAAATCTGGGGTAGAAGATAAGGGACTTATGGTGACAGTCTAAACCAGGGCATCTATGGGGTGTTAGGAACAGAACTGCTTAGGGACAGCATTAATATTGGAGCCATATATGAGGGAACCTGATGTTGAGACACTGTCTAGATATTTCCAGTTCCAATTATAAAACCAAGCTCAGCCTCCGAAGCCTTTCTATGAATTGCTTCCCACAGACTGTAAACGGTACTGTCACGTATAATAATAGAACTGCGCTGATATAATTGTCATAGCTATCTTCTAGTTTTTTTCCCTATTAGCTTCAAGGAGTTGTCACTTTTCAACGTGCTGTAAATTGTAATTAGTTATACTATTTAGCTCACAGCCGAGGTCATGTCTGGTTATGATCAGGCGATGAAACAGGAAAGACATATAAAGACATATATATATATATATACCCTTTATATCACTGTTAGTAAAGAATACTTTGTAGGCGGGAACTATAGCTGTACTAGTCTCGAGATTCCATGAATACAATACATGAATGAATGAAGAAGGAGGTGGAGGTGGGGCTTCTCTTAATTGAGAAAACTGAACCGCGAGAGAAATTCTATGTTAAAGGGGTACCCCGCCTCTAGACATCTTATCCCATACCAAAAGATAGGAGATAGGATGGGGGGGGGGGTCTATCCGGCAGAGTACCCCTATAATATAGCAGTACCAGAAAAATATTTCTAAACACACTGGTCCTTTAAAAAAAGCAAATGGGATCAAGTCAACACAATAACACGGAACGCAATAATCATAAAATTGGATTTAAGACCTTTGTGGAAGGCCTGCGGGTCCCCAGCAATATATAATTTAATGACCCAGCTTAGATACACTGCTGAGGTTACTGCAAGCTGTGCCTCTGCGGGTCCGCAATCACACGAATGCTATAATTACCCCATTAAAGTACATTCTTCAATACTGTTATTTCCTAATGAAAGTCGCAATTCTACATCACTGACCGTGTCATCATTGCTTGCGTCAAAAGGCAAACACAATTTTGAACGGATTTACAGATGTAGCAGTGCAGAAATTGTTGTTCGGGTAAAGTGGTTTTACCTAAGACTATAGACCCAGCTTGTGATTATCTAAAACAGTGTTTCCCAAGCAGAGTGCCTGCAGCTGCTGCAAAGCTATAACTCCCAGCATGCCCCGACAGCCTTTAGGGGCTTAGAGCTTTAGGGTTATCACTGCAATGCTTGGAATCTTGTTCATGACGCCAAAATAAAACTTAATTTTCCTTTCTTTAGAGCAGTGTTTTTCAACCACTGTACCGCGGCTCACTAGTGTGCCGTGACATAGTGTAAGGTGTGCCGTGGGAAAAACACCCGCCGGGGACCGCCGGGAGGTAGCGCACGCAGGGACGTCACTGATATCCCATGCGTGCGCCCATAGCAACAATCGCGGAGGACCGGAGCAGCGAGGAGGACGCGCGCTGTCAACTTGGTAAGTGTTACCAGCGGCGCGTCTCCTTCGGTGTTCCGAGCACCGCTCCTCCGGTCCTGGGACCTACTGCTATAGCCGGACCGGAGGAGCGGTGCTCGGAACACCGAAGTGGGGCAGTACACAGGCATACAGCCTCCACCCATACACTGTATGGCTGAAGGCTGTATGTCTGTGGGGGAACTATACTGGACCTAATGTGGGGGAACTATACTGGGCCTAATGTGGGGGGACTATACTGGACCTAATGTGGGGGGACTATACTGGGCCTAATGTGGGGGGGGGGACTATACTGGGCCTAATGTGGGGGGACTATACTGGGCCTAATGTGGGGGGACTATACTGGACCTAATGTGGGGGGACTATACTGGGCCTAATGTGGGGGGACTATACTGGGCCTAATGTGGGGGGACTATACTGGACCTAATGTGGGGGAACTATACTGGGCCTAATGTGGGGGGACTATACTGGACCTAATGTGGGGGGACTATACTGGGCCTAATGTGGGGGGACTATACTGGGCCTAATGTGGGGGAACTATACTGGGCCTAATGTGGGGGGACTATACTGGGCCTAATGTGGGGGGACTATACTGGGCCTAATGTGGGGGGACTATACTGGGCCTAATGTGGGGGGACTATACTGGACCTAATTTCGCACAAGTAAACAGAAATATGAACAATTATAAAATAATTTATTTTTGTTTATTTGATTTCTATTCAAGAGAATTACTTTATATATAGTCAATATAGGCCAGTGTTTCCCAACCAGTGTGCCTCCAGCTGTTGCAAAACTACAATTCCAAGCATGCCCGGACAGCCAAAGGCTGTTGGGAAATACTGATATAGGTACAGAGATACAGGTATATAGGTACAGAGATTTTTTTCATGAAAAAAGTGTGCCTTTGCACAAAAAAGGTTGAAAAACACTGCTTTAGAGAAGCCGGGTCTAGAGCATTCCCCTCCAATCTCTTAAAGAGAGTTTCCCAACCAGGGTGTCTCCAACTGTTACAAAATTACAACTCTCAGCATGCCTAGACAGCGAAAGGCACACAAACGCTATAATTACCCAGTTAAAGTACATTCATCAAGATGGTTATTTCCTAATGAAAGGTGGAATTCTACACCGCTGACAGTGTCATCACAGCTCAAGTCAAAAGACAAACGTAATTATGAATGAATTTATGGATGTAGCAATGCGGAGTTTGTTGTTAGCGTAACATGTGTAACCAGTGTTTCCCAACTAGTGTGCCTGCAACTGCCGCAAAACTACAACTCCCAGCATGCCTGGATAGCCTTTGGCTGTCTTGGCATGCTGGAAGTTGTAGTTTTGCAACAGGTGGAAATGTGAGTTTACAACTAGTCGGTCAGTTATCCACTTAGCTATCCCGGAGAACCTACAGCACAACCGAGTCCTGGTTGTAGAGTATTGCAAATCACACATTTGCTATTGCTGATTGGCCAAGAAATGCAGGGACAGCTGTATAATACATAGTAATATAGTTCATAAGGTTGAAAAAAGTCCATCAGGTTCAACCTATAACCCTAATGAGTCCCTACTGAGTTGATCCAGAGAAAGGCAAAAAAAAACCTCATACTAGAGGTAAAAATTCCTTCCCGACTCCAAATAAGGCATCAGAATAAATCCCTGGATCATCGTTCTGTCCCTATAAATCTAGTATACATAACCTGTAAAGTTATTATTCTCCAAAAATGCATCCAGACCCCTTTTTGAGCTCTTTTACAGAGTTCCCCATGACCACCTCCTCAGGCAGAGAACTCCACAGTCTCACTGCTCTTACAGTAAAGAACCCCCATCTGTGCTGGTGTAGAAATCTTCTTTCCTCTAGACGTAGAGGATGCCCCCTTGTTATAGATACAGTCCTGGGTATAAATAGATCATGGAGAGATCTCTGTACTGTCCCCTGATATATTTATACATAGTTATTAGGTCTCCCCTAAGCCTTCTTTTCTCTAAACTAAATAACCCTAATTCTGATAATCTTTCTGGTCTGTGTGGTCTGACCAGTACTGTACACAGTATTCTATGTGTGGTCTGACCAGTACTGTACACAGCATTCTATGAGCGGTCTGAGCAGTACTGTACACAGTATTCTATGTGTGGTCTGACCAGTACTGTACACAGTATTCTATGTGTGGTCTGACCAGTACTGTACACAGTATTCTATGTGTGGTCTGACCAGTACTGTACACAGTATTCTATGTGTGGTCTGACCAGTACTGTACACAGTATTCTATGTGTGGTCTGACCAGTACTGTACACAGTATTCTATGTGTGGTCTGACCAGTACTGTACACAGTATTCTATGTGTGGTCTGACCAGTACTGTACACAGTATTCCATGTGTGGTCTGACCAGTACTGTACACAGTATTCTATGTGTTGTCTGACCAGTACTGTACACAGTATTTTATGTGTGGTCTGATCAGTACTGTACACAGTATTCCACGTGTGGTCTGACCAGTACTGTACACAGTATTCTATGTGTGGTCTGGCCAGTACTGTACACAGTATTCTATGTGTGCTCTGACCAGTACTGTACACAGTATTCTATGTGTGGTCTGATCAGTACTGTACACAGTATTCTATGTGTGGTCTGATCAGTACTGTACACAGTATTCCACGTGTGGTCTGACCAGTACTGTACACAGTATTCTATGTGTGGTCTGACCAGTACTGTACACAGTATTCTATGTGTGGTCTGACCAGTACTGTACACAGTATTCTATGTGTGGTCTGACCAGTACTGTACACAGTATTCCATGTGTGGTCTGACCAGTACTGTACACAGTATTCTATGTGTTGTCTGACCAGTACTGTACACAGTATTTTATGTGTGGTCTGATCAGTACTGTACACAGTATTCCACGTGTGGTCTGACCAGTACTGTACACAGTATTCTATGTGTGGTCTGGCCAGTACTGTACACAGTATTCTATGTGTGCTCTGACCAGTACTGTACACAGTATTCTATGTGTGGTCTGATCAGTACTGTACACAGTATTCTATGTGTGGTCTGATCAGTACTGTACACAGTATTCCACGTGTGGTCTGACCAGTACTGTACACAGTATTCTATGTGTGGTCTGGCCAGTACTGTACACAGTATTCTATGTGTGCTCTGACCAGTACTGTACACAGTATTCTATGTGTGGTCTGACCAGTACTGTACACAGTATTCCATGTGTGGTCTGACCAGTACTGTACACAGTATTCTATGTGTGGTCTGACCAGTACTGTACACAGTATTCTATGTGTGGTCTGACCAGTACTGTACACAGTTTTCTATGTGTGGTCTGACCAGTACTGTACACAGTATTCCATGTGTGGTCTGACCAGTACTGTACACAGTATTCCATGTGTGGTCTGACCAGTATTGTACACAGTATTCTATGTGTGGTCTGACTAGTACTGTACACAGTATTCCATGTGTGGTCTAATCAGTACTGTACACAGTATTCTATGTGTGGTCTGACCAGTACTGTACACAGTATTCTATGTGTGGTCTGACCAGTACTGTACACAGTATTCCATGTGTGGTCTGACCAATATTGTACACAGTATTCTATGTGTGGTCTGACTAGTACTGTACACAGTATTCTATGTGTGGTCTGACCAGTGCTGTACACAGTATTCTATATGTGGTCTGACCAGTACTGTACACAGTATTCTATGTGTGGTCTTACCAGTACTGTACACAGCATTCTATGTGTGGTCTGACCAGTGCTGTACAGAGTATTCTATGTGTGGTCTGACCAGTACTGTATACAGTATTCTATGTGTGGTCTGACCAGTACTGTACACAGTATTCTATGTGTGGTCTGACCAGTACTGTACACAGTATTCTATGTGTGGTCTGACCAGTATCGTGCACAGTATTCTATGTGTGGTCTGACCAGTACTGTACACAGTATTCTATGTGTGGTCTGACCAGTACTGTACACAGTATTCTATGTGTGGTTTGACCAGTACTGTACACAGTATTCCATGTGTGGTCTGACCAGTACTGTATACAGTATTCTATGTGTGGTCTGACCAGTACTGTACACAGTATTCCATGTGTGGTCTGACCAGTACTGTACACAGCATTCTATGTGTGGTCTAATCAGTACTGTACACAGTATTCTATGTGTGGTCTGACCAGTACTGTACACAGTATTCTATGTGTGGTCTGACCAGTACTGTACACAGTATTCCATGTGTGGTCTGACCAATATTGTACACAGTATTCTATGTGTGGTCTGACTAGTACTGTACACAGTATTCTATGTGTGGTCTGACCAGTGCTGTACACAGTATTCTATATGTGGTCTGACCAGTACTGTACACAGTATTCTATGTGTGGTCTTACCAGTACTGTACACAGCATTCTATGTGTGGTCTGACCAGTGCTGTACAGAGTATTCTATGTGTGGTCTGACCAGTACTGTATACAGTATTCTATGTGTGGTCTGACCAGTACTGTACACAGTATTCTATGTGTGGTCTGACCAGTACTGTACACAGTATTCTATGTGTGGTCTGACCAGTATCGTGCACAGTATTCTATGTGTGGTCTGACCAGTACTGTACACAGTATTCTATGTGTGGTCTGACCAGTACTGTACACAGTATTCTATGTGTGGTTTGACCAGTACTGTACACAGTATTCCATGTGTGGTCTGACCAGTACTGTATACAGTATTCTATGTGTGGTCTGACCAGTACTGTACACAGTATTCCATGTGTGGTCTGACCAGTACTGTACACAGCATTCTATGTGTGGTCTGACCAGTACTGTACACAGTATTCTATGTGTGGTCTGACCAGTACTGTACACAGTATTCTATGTGTGGTGTGACTAGTAATTTGTACAGCGGTAGAATTATTTAGAATCATCTATGCCCCTATTGATGACCCCATGATTTTATTTGCCATGGCAGCAGCTGCCCAACACTGGTCACTACAGCTAAATTTACTGTTAACTAAGACTCCTAAGTCCTTTTCCCCGTCAGTCGTGCCAAGTGAGCTCCCATTTAACACACTTTTTTCCCATTTTTCCTCCCCATGTGCATTACCTTACATTTATCAGTGTTGAACCTCATCTGCCACTTCCCAGCCCAAACCTCTAACTTATCCAGATCCATTTGTAACAGTGCACTGTCCTCTATAGTGTTTACCGTTTTACAGAGTTTACCCACCATTCATGTCAATGGGAGGGGGCGTGATGGTCATCATGCCCCCTCCCATAGATATGAATGGAGGTATATACCTCTTACAGTGAGAATTTAAAATATTCTTCAAAGTCTTCCATTTAGTGTCAGTATTCTTGATTTTGAGGACATTATCCCATTTTATATCTGAGTTGATCAAACTTTGTCTTCCTGAAGTTCATTGTTTTTGTGGCCCCTCGAGAAGATTTCCTTATTAAAGAACAAGTTCTAATGTATTATATTATGATCACTATGTCCTAGGTGTCCTTCTACCTGCACATTAGTTACTCTGCCAGGTCTGTTGGTTAATATTAAGTCTAGTAGGGTGCCCCCTCTGGTCGGGCCCTGTACCATTTGGGACAGATAATTGTCTTTAGCTATAGTCAGAAACCTGTTTCCTTTATGAGATTCCCAGGTTTCAGTCTCCCAGTTTAAATCAGGATAGTTAAAGTCCCCCATTATTATCACATCATTCTGATTTGCTGCCTTGTTTATTTACCTCAGTAACTGATCTTCTGCCTCTTCCATTATGTTTGGTGGCTTATAGCAAACCCCTATCAGAATTTTTTTTTCTTTTATCTCCACCACCCAGCTGACTGGCACAGCACATAGACATTTGCCCAGCTCATAATTATTGTTGTGACCCCTCTGACCTCTGACACAACTTATCTTTGCCAATTAACTCCTGCAGAGCACTGACCACCAATTGGGGGTCAGTGAGTATGAAGACAAGAGCCCTTCAAAACTATGGTGCTAACGGTCATGAACTTTGTAAATGATAATGGAATTCTGATAGAAACCCCCTTTAAATAGGCGCAGAAGTCTTGACATGGGGGTGGATATATTTATAATTGAGTAGAGCAGCTATAGACACATTTAAAGTTCAATCCCTGCAGAGGAGAGATCAGAAGAATACATTGTGGAGATGTATTCATGTCAGTGGTGTCTACAGAGACCAGCAGTAAAGAAGTCTCACCAAAGGCATAACCTTGTAATTCCGCAGCGGGATGTTATTCTGCAGAGCGTTGCAAAATAAACAGGACTCTCTGCGGCAAGCAATTGCTTCCTCTCCAGTGCAGTGGAGGCCAATGACTATGACCATGAAGGCTTGTTAACCGTACGTCTACACCGTCATGAAATATTCATGGGGATGGCACGTTCGCAATAGATAATGTATGTAATGTGGCCTGCACCAATACTCTTTAACAAACAGAATGGAAGAGAACAGCCGATGTATTTAGCTCACAAAGGATTGTCTAGAAGAGTCAAATTCAAATACTGGTCTGTGGTTGGGCCTTCAGGACTGGGTTGGGGACCTCTGCTCTATACCACTCATATAAAGATCTGGACTGTTGGTGGTCCTTGAGGACTGGGTTGGGGACCTCTGCTCTATACCATTCATATGAAGATCTAGACTGTTGGTGGCTTGAGGACTGGGTTGGGGACCACTGCTCTATACCACTCATATAAAGATCTGGACTGTTGGTGGTCCTTGAGGACAGTATTGGGGACCTCTGCTCTATACCACTCATATAAAGATCTGGACTGTTGGTGGTCATGAGGACTGGGTTGGGGACCTCTGCTCTATACCACTCATATAAAGATCTGGACTGTTGGTGGTCTTGAGGACTGGGTTGGGGACCTCTGCTCTATACCACTCATATAAAGATCTGGACTGTTGGTGGCCTTGAGGATTGGGGTTGGGTACCTCTGCTCTAGACTAAAGAATCTCAATGCTTTCTTACCTACTTTAGCAGGCATGTGATTTCAGCCATGCTGGTTGCAATACCCTCACTGAAATGATTTCCTAATGCAGCCTACATTTCCAAAATGTTCACGGTTAGAAGGATCCACAGCACATGGAGACCGTTTGAAAATAAAACCAATTCTTTATTGCTCAATAGCAGATATCACACGGGCCAGAACATCAACACTACTAACAATCGTTTTGCGTCATGTGACACTTCGTCAAGGTATCACCTTAAAAAAGCGTCAAATGATGTGAAACGATTGTTAGGAGTGTTAATGTTCTGAGTCGTCCTCCCGCATCATATCTGCTATTGAGCAATAAAGAATTGGTTTTATTTACAACCTGTCTCCATGTGCTGTGGATCCTTCTAACCTGGTGAGTTTTAGTGTCCCATCCAAACACTGAGCACCAGACCATGTATGCAAAACAGTGTAAGTATCTGCTTCCTACATTTCCCATCAATCTTGTGGCTTTGCAGAGAAATGGGGTGGAGTCTCATCGCTGCGCCTGGTCATCTAATTAGGCTGCTAGCGCCGGAGATCACCAAGGTAAACTAATTAGACTCATAAGTGGGTTGAAGTCAGTTTACATTATGTACAATTTAGATGCATTTAGAGCTGGAGGGGAGATGTATATATCCCTTTCCCATAGAGATAACAGCAGCGGTATACAGATAGAGCTGCAGGTGAGGGGTCTGGGAGCTGGCAGAAGTAATTATGTCATTCTGTAGGTTTAAGATAGTCAGCTGACCTGGACTGACCACTTCCTCTGAAACATTAAGCACTGTGATTTTCTGTGGGTAAGACTGTTGATCACATGACCCAGTTACAGTAATGAAACGCATGGATGCAGCTGTGCTAGAATAAAACAAATGGCCCGGTATGACTAGTGATGGTGACTGTGGAGGGTTTACGAATAAAACTAAATGACACTGTAACTACACAAGAGAAGTCAAGATCTGGCAGCGATTGTCTGCCTCCTCCTGACCTCAGGCTTTGCCCTCTTTGTCCTAAAACATTATTATCCCCACAAACCCACTTATACTCAGCCAAGAATAGACTTTACAATGTCCTGCGGTACCAGATCACATTACAGAGAAGTACCAATTGCATCACTTTGTGTGAAGTGAAAATTTAATTTTGAGCTCAATAAAAAGCCAAAGATGGAAGAGTCAGAGCAAGGAAAATTTAGGACTATATTGGCAGCTGAAAAGGTTTGTTGTGCTTAAAGAGATAGAGTCCATGGAGTACATAGAGTAATGTGTGTTCAGAGAAGTCTAAGATAAAAAGATAGGTTCTTTAGAGAATGCACAGCTGCATCCATGCATTTCATTACTGTAACTGAGTCATGTGATCGCCATTCCGACCCACAGAATATCACAGCTTAATGTGACAGAGTAAGTGGCCATTCCTGGGTCAGCTGACTACCTGTGAATTACAAAATCCTCTAATTCTCCTGGCAGCTCCCAGACCCTTTCCCTCCCAGCTCTATCTGTATACTGCAGCTATCTCTATGGTATCAGGATATATAGTAGTTGTACACCTTCCCTCTCAGCTCTATCTGTATACTGCTGCTATCTTTATGGGAGCAGGATATGTAGTAGTTATACACCTCCCCTCCAGCTCTAACTTTATGGGATCAGGATATATTGTAGTTATACACCACCCCTTCAGCTCTATCTGTATACTGCAGCTATCTCTATGGGATCAGGGTATGTAGTAGTTATATACCTTCCATCCAGCTCTATTTGTATACTGCTGCTCCTATCTCTATGGGATCAGGATAAATGGTAGTTTTACACCTCCCCTCCAGCTTTATGTGTATACCACTGCTGCTATCTCTATGGTATCAGGATATATAGTAGTTGTACACCTTCCCTCTCAGCTCTATCTGTATATTGCTGCTATCTTTATGGGATCAGGATATGTAGTAGTTAGACACCTCCCCTCCAGCTCTAACTTTATGGGATCAGGATATATAGTAGTTATACACCTCCCCTCCAGTTTTATCGGTATACTGCTGCTATCTGTATGGGATCAGTATATATAGTAGTCATTTACCTCCCCTCCAATTTTATCTGCATACTGACAAACCATCAGTAGCTCTTGTCTCAGTTAAATGGTTGAGAGGACTCAATATGAACATTAATATTACAACACATAGAGATATTATTCACTTAAAGGGCTCTCTGCATGTAATAGTTCCATTTAAATCCTAAATATATTAGGAACTGCCCTTTTATCTTCTTATTAACTCAACTTTTTCCTTTCTTTCATAGGGAACTCCCAATTTTTCTACAGTGCCATCTCCCAATTGAATGAAGAACCTGTCTCCCCTACAAGGGAGATCCACTCACTACCTCATTTCCGGACTATATGAAGGATACGAAACGCGTTGAATCTGGATTATGGATGGAAGCTTTGAATCATGTAATTTTGGTATCAAGAAGTTTTCTACATAGATTGGTTGACAAATAACAGTGTGGAATGTAAGAGGAGCGCGTCACGATGAATCAGTCTTCAGGGCTATTTCATAGTATAAAATCAGTGAATAATGTTCTGGGATAGACAAATATAAGAGATTGTAGGTCGCATTTATCAAGGTATTTAGAGCCTTTTTTGCTCACTCCAGGCTCACAAAATAATCGTCGTTTTGTGCGACTTTTGTGGGTAAGCAAAAAGCTAAAAACAACCTTACCTAAGCAGATTTCAGTTTTTACTTTGCAGTGGTCACATATCTATGATGTGCGAATGTCGCATGTAGGCAAAAAACAATGATAAATGTCCCCCAATGAGATCAGTGACCATGTAAAGAGAAAATCTACTCAAAAGATATAAATAATATAATACTACTGCTTTAGGCAAAAGAATACAACTACAATATTACTGCCCACCTATTTTGGAAAATATAAGGATTTATTTTTATGTACGAGAATATAACTACTATAATACTGTCAATGTAGTAGAAGCGAAGAAGCCTGGCACTAGTAGTATAGAGCTGGAGAGGTATGTATATGTTCCTGTAAAATGTGGAATAGGCGTAGGAAGCAATGTGCCTGCTGCGGGTGGTGCTCACACTGTGCGGTACAGTCCATATGAAAATGACACAAGAAGAAAGATGTATAGGAGCAACTCACCCAAGACCCGAGAGGCGGTAGCAGAATCTTTACTTTATTGCATATCGTACAGACGTAGATGCAAGCCACGGGGGGCAGATGTCACGGTGGGGGAGTAGCAGACAACGGCGGCCCCTGCCTAACGAAGTGCTTTGATAGCACGATACGGACCGTGGCCCGCCGTTGTCTGCTACTCCCCCACCGTGACATCTGCCCCCTGTGGCTTGCATCTACGTCTGTACGATATGCAATAAAGTAAAGATTCTACTACCGCCTCTCGGGTCTTGGATGAGTTGCTCCTATTCATCTTTCTTCTTGTGTCACTACTATAATACTGCCTCCTATATACAAGAATATAACTACTATACTACTGCTTCTATATACAAGCATATAACTACTAAAATACTGCTTCTATATACAAGAATATAACTACTATAATACTGCTCCTATATACAAGAATATAACTACTATAATACTGCTCCTATATACAAGAATATAACTACTATAATACTGCTCCTATACACAACAATATAATTACTATAATACTGCTCCTATATACAAAACTATAACTAATATAATAGTCCTCCTATATAAAAGAATATTACTAATATAATACTGCTACTATGTACAATAATATAACTACAATAATACTGCCCCCTATATACAAGAATATAACTACTATAATACTGCCCCCTATATACAAGAATATGACTACAATAATACTGCCTCCTATATACAAGAATATAACTACTATAATACTGCCACCTATATACAAGAATATAACTATTATAATACTGCTCCTATATACAAGAATATAACTACTATAATACTGCCTCCTATATACAAGAATATAACTACTATAATACTGCCCCCTATATACAAGAATATAACTACTATAATACTGCCCCCTATATACAAGAATATAACTACTATAATACTGCCCCCTATATACAAGAATATGACTACAATAATACTGCCTCCTATATACAAGAATATAACTACTATAATACTGCTCCTATATACAAGAATATAACTACTATAATACTGCCCCCTATATACAAGAATATAACTACAATAATACTGCCTCCTATATACAAGAATATAACTACTATAATACTGCTCCTATATACATGAATACATCTACTATAATACTGCCTCCTATATACAAGAATATAACTACTATAATACTGCTCCTATATACAAGAATAAAACTACTATAATATTGCCTCCTATATACAAGAATATAACTACTATAATACTGCCCCTATGTACAAGAATAAAACTATTATAATACTGCTCCTATGTACAAGAATAAAACTACTATAATACTGCCCCTCTATATACAAGAATATAACTACTATGATACTGCCCCCTAAATACAAGAATATAACTACTATAATACTGCCCCTATATACAAGAATATAACTACTATAATACTGCTCCTATATACAAGAATATAACTAATATAATACTGCTCCTATATAAAAGAATATAAATACTATAATACTGCCCCCTATATACAAGAATATAACTACTATAATACTGCTCCTATATACAAGAATATAACTACTATAATACTGCCCCCTATATACAAGAATATAACTACTATAATACTGCTCCTATATACAAGAATATAACTGCTATAATACTGCTCCCTATGTACAACATTATAAATACTATAATACTGCCCCATATGTACAAGAATATAACGTCCACTTTAAACAATATATATTTTTTGGACTGGATTAGCTCTTTAACATGGCGAATGTATTCTACATGTATCTATACTCTAACATGTAAATAGAGGGTATAACATTGAGTTGTTGTTTTTTTTACATGCTCTTTTTTGTTTAAAAAAAAAATGGCCGCCTTTACACTGTTGTCGTAAGTACATATCAGGGGACAAAATAAACAAACAAACCCATTTACTGCATTGGACCTTATAGAATATGATGAGTGTAATGAAGAATCACTTAATATGCAAGATAAGGACAATTCTACTAAGCACATGGACAAAGAATTGGCAGTCTGCATCTGGAGACTTGTGACCCCGCCCACGAGGAGCTCATTTAAAGACACAAACTAAAATTACAATTTAAATGTTGCTACTCATTTACCTGGAGATGCGCTGAGGCAGCAAGTCTTCAACCAGATGAGCTAAAGCCCGCCCACTAAATTAAGGCTCCACCTACTTCATCTTCTGAAAGCTTTGGACCTGCAACAAAAATGAATTTAGGACTGTTTGGTAATATAACAGCAAAATGACTGAGCCCATAGTCTGGCAAATCAGTATTTAGATCAGCAGTCTCCAAACTGAGGACCTTCAGATGTTGCAAAACTACAACTGGGCATGCTGGAAGTTGTAGTTTTGCAACATCTGGAGGTCCACAGTTTGGAGACCACTGATTTAGATCTTATGTAAAATAGATATGCTTTAATTATTTTGGAAAAACGTGCAAATTTGATGGAGAGCACCCGCCATTGGTCACTTTCTGTAAAAAAAAAGAATTTTTTTTTTGGAGGTAAGGTGGCATATCTCTTTAAATCCGTGCCCCTTTCACTACTGTATATTAGCCAGTGGTCCATGAAGGGGTGCCCATTGTGCGCTCTATGCAGAATCACTATCTACGGAATGTATATTGTTATATGATGTAAAATATAAGATTTATTTAATGAATTATTTAAAGATGAATGTCTAAAGATGATATAGAGTGCGGAACCCCCCGAAATAGGTTCCTCCACTATTGATGATTATGAAATAAAAAATTTCTTTTGGAAAAAGCAAACCTTTATGAGTCTGGACAATATAACTTGTGGTATTATATGTACTTGGCACCACCTATGATTCTGATGGTGGGCGGCACTATATTATACCTGCCCATAGATGTTACATATCTGTTGGTGGCACTTGAAAGGCATCCTAGGGTCCGCCACAGTTGTCTTCATCATTTAATGCAACCTAATAACTCCATGTAAAACCAGGTTAATACTGCCATATACAGCTAGAATAATACTACTATTTAGTGCTGTAATGATATTAAGGGTCCACAAAATACTGCTATATAGTGTCCAAATAATGCTGGAATTTAAATCCCATATATAGCACCGTTAAAAATACTGTGTTTTAGTTTGCTCCTGAGGTTTGTCTGATTTCCTTAGATTTCTGCTCTGCAGGCTTCATCTACAATTTTCAGTTCTCCCAGAGCTGATGGGCGGAACGTAAAGTCTATGGTGTCTACCATAGGCTGCACACACAGGGGATGAGATCCTGCACTTTAATGTCTATATATTTATAGTTACACAGTTATTAAGGTTGAAAGAGAACAAGAGTCCATTAAGTTCAATCTAAAACCCTACTGTGTTAATCCAGAGAAGGGCAAAACCCCCCATGAGGCCGATGCCAATTGCCCTATGAGAGAGGAAAAATTCCTCCCCGACTTCAATATGGCATCAGAATAAATCGCTGGAACAACATTTTATCACTATAAATCTAGTTTCGATATCCAGTAAAATTATATTTTTCAAGAAAAATATCCCTTGTACTTGTTTATTGAGTCAGACATCACAACATCACATGGCAGAGAGTTCCATAGTCTCATTGCTCTTACAGTAAAGATTCCCTTCTTTCCTCTAGACATAGAGGATGCCGCATTGTCATGGTTACCAGCCTAGGTATAAAAAGATCATTAGAAAGATCTCTGTACTGTCCATTAATATATTTGTATATTGTGATCAGATCCCCCTAAGATGTCTTTTCACTAAAATAAATAATCCCAAGCTTCATAACCTGTAATCCTCCCATACCATTATTATCTTTGTCGCCCTCCTCTGCACCCTCTCCAGTTCGGCCATGTCCTCCTTATTTACAGGTGCCCAAAACTGAACACAATACTCCATATGTGGTCTGACTAGTGATTTAAACAGAGGCAAAACTATGTCCTTGTCACAAGCCTCTCTTGATGCACCACATCACATTATTAGCCTTGGCAGCTGCTGCCTGGCACTGGGCACTAAAGTTGAGCTTAAAATCCTATTCACCAAGTGCATTATTATCTATAATTGTACATTTTGTTTTTACAACCCAAGTGTACAACAAAGGGCATCAGCAGCATAGAAGGTATGATAAAGCAGTAGCAAGCAGTCTAAACTGTGTATAAAGCCCTGGGGAGAGATCTCTTACTTAAAGAGTTGTCTCAGCAACTTGTGTGTTCCCAGGCACTTCCCCTGCCCCAACCCATCTCCCCTTTTCATAGACTTGCATTGCTTGTAATTTGACTGAACTACAAGACAAACACAGGACAAAACTGAGCTGATTTTTCAGAGTGAATGACAGTTTAGCAAAGGGAAGGAGAAAGGGGTACGAAGCTTTATAACTAGAGAAAGAAGCATTTTTGTCTAATAAGATAAATTTCAAATTCACTTGTGCTATTAATCTCTGAGCTTTGTTGAACCGACAGTGCCCACTTAAGCTTGCCACGCACTACTGTGCATGGCAAGCTTAAATAGGCACTGTTGGTTCAACAGTGTCAATGTGGTTAGAATAAAAATATATTTACACACTAATCCACAATAAGACTCACAAATTGTTCACACATTGTATGTAATATTTAGAAATGTATTTTCTTTACGCCAAATTTTCGACCATAATGGGTAGAAAAGCAGTCAGAAAATTGTGCGTAAAACAAAATACATCAGTAAATGTAAACTTATCATAAATAGAAATTATATAAACACAAACACAGTAATTAATCACTGAAAGTTCATGTATCGATTTTAACTAGAAAACTCATACATTTTTTAAAGTTCATCCTATGTCTATTGTTTGAGTCCAGAGTGCGGATATTTGTTATTGATGAAATACAAATGGATTCATGAATTTTTCAGTGAAAATCGATGCATGAATTTTAAATGTTTTTAAGCGTTGTTTGTATTCATATCATTTGTGTTTACTGTGGCTCAGTGTGTCAGTATATTTTTATATACATGACCTTTGACCTAATGCTTTCTGGGCGGTTCCCTTTTGATGGTATTCTGTGCAGTTTTCTTTTCTGCAGTCCAGTCTGCAGTCTAGACTCGAAACATGTTGCTTTGTGCCATTCGGAATAAAATTGTAAGTTTAAATGCATGCTTGCACTTGTGGTTCTGTAAGAGACATATGATGTGTCCAGTGTGGCATACACGATAGTATATAATCATACCAACCGGTTTGCACCGGCTTTGGGTGGTTCGAAGGCCACTAACCCAAGAATGAGCTTAAAGGGGTACTCCGGTGGAAAAAAATTTTAGTTCTTTCTTTCTTAAATCAACTGGTGCCAGAAAGGTAAACATATTTGTAAATTACTTCTATTAAAAAATCTTAATCCTTCCTGAATTTATTAGCTGCTGAATACTACAGAGGAAATTCTTTTCTTTTTGGAATGCTCTCTGATGACATCACGAACACACTGCTCTCTGCTGACGTTATAATAATAATAAGTCTTTATTTATTGTTGTCCTTAGTGGGATTTGAACCCAAGGCCCCAGCATGCTGCCCTTAGCATACATCTGCTATGCACGGTTGCTAAAATGGACAAAGATGTCAGCAGAGAGCACAGTGGTCGTGATGTCAACAGTGTTCCAAAAATAAATTTATTTCCTCTGTAGCATTCAGCAGCTAATAAGTACTGGAAGGATTAAGATTTTTTAATAGAAGTAATTTACAAATATGTTTAACTTTCTGGCACCAGTTGATTTAAAAAAGAAAAAAAAAATGTTTTTCCACCGGAGTACCCCTTTAACCCCTTAAGGACCCAGCCAATTTTCACTGTAGGACACTGCCATTTTTTGCACATCTGACCACTGACACATTAATAACTCTGGGATGCTTTTACCTTTCATTCTGATTCCGAGACTGTTTTTTCGTGACATATTCTACTTTATGTTAGTGGTAAAATTTTGTCGATACTTGCATAATTTCTTGGTGAAAAATTCCAAAATTTGATGAAAAAATGGAAAATTTCGCATTTTTTTTTAACTTTGAAGCTCTCTGCTTATAAGGAAAATGAATATTCCAAATAAATTATATATTGATTCACAGATACAATATGTCTTCTTTATGTTTCCATCATAAAGTTGACATGTTTTTACTTTTGGAAGACACCAGAGGGCTTCAAAGTATAGCAGCAATTTTCCGATTTTTCACAACATTTTCAAAATCGAAATTTTTCAGGGACCAGTTCAGTTTTGAAGTGGATATGAAGGGCCTTCATATTAGAAATACCCCACAAATGACCCCATTATAAAAACTACACCCCTCAAAGTATTCAACATGACATTCAAAAGGTTTGTTAACCCTTTAGGTGTTTCACAGGAATAGCAGCAAATTGAAGGAGAAAATTCAAAATCTTCATTTTTTACACTCGCATGTTCTTGTAGACCCAGCTATTGAATTTTTACAAGGGGTAAAAGGAGAGAAATCTTCCTAAAATGTGTAACCCAATTTCTCTCAAGTAAGAAAATACCTCATATGTGTATGTCAAGTGTTCGGCGGGCACAGTAGAGGGCTCAAAAGGGAAGGAGCGACAGTGGGATTTTGGAGAGTGAGTTTTTCTGAAATGGTTTTTGGGGGGCATGTCACATTTAGGAAGCCCCTATGGTGCCAGAACAGCAAAAAAAAAAAACCACATGGCATACTATTTTGGAAACTACACCCCTCAAGGCACGTAACAAGGTGTCCAGTGAGCCTTAACACCCCACAGGTGTTTGACTACTTTTCGTGAAAGTTGGATGTGTAAATTATTTTTTTTTCCACTAAAATGCTAGTTTTCCCTCAAATTAAAATTTGTTACAAGGGGTAATAGGACAAAATGCCCCCCAAAATTTGAAACCTCATCTCTTCTGAGTATGGAAATACCCCATGTGTGGACATCAAGTGCTCTGCTGGCGCACTACAATGCTCAGAAGAGAAGGAGCGCCATTGAGATTTTGGGAAAAAAAAATTTGGAATGGAAGTCAGGGGCCATGTGCGCTTACAAAGCCCCCCGTGGTGCCAGAACAGTGGACCCCCCCCCCCCCCCATCATGTGACCCTATTTTGGAAACTACAGCCCTCACAGAATTTAATAAGGGGTACAGTGAGTATTTACACCCCACTGGCGTTTGCCATATCTTTGGAACAGTGGGCTGTGCAAATGAAAAATTGCATTTTTCATTTTCACGTACCACTGTTCCAAAAATCTGTCAGACACCTGTGGGGCGTAAATGCTCACTGTACCCCTTATTTCATTCCGTGAGGGGTGTAGTTTCCAAAATGGGGTCACATGTGGGTATTTATTTTTTTGCGTTTATGTCAGAACCGCTGTAAAATCGGCCACCCCTGTGCAAATCAGGTGAAATTGCGTTACAAATTTTGGGGGTCTTTTTTTCCTTTTAACGCTTGTGAAAATAAAAAGTATGGGGCAACACCAGCATGTTAGTGTAAATATTTTTTTTTTTTTACACTAACAGGCTGGTGTAGCCCCCAACTTTTCCTTTTCATAAGGGGTAAAAGGAGAAAAAGCCCCCCAAAATTTGTAGTGCAATTTCTCCCGAGTACAGAGATACCCCATATGTGGCCCTAACCTGTTTCCTTGAAATATGACAGGGCTCTGAAGTGAGAGCGCCATGCGCATTTGAGGACTAAATTGGGGATTGCATAAGGGTGGACATAGGGGTATTCTATGCCAGTGATTCCCAAACAGGGTGCCTCCAGCTGTTGCTAAACTCCCAGCATGCCTGGACAGTCAGTGGCTGTCCAGAAATGCTGGGAGTTGTTGTTGTGCAACAGCTGGAGGCTCCGTTTTGGAAACACCGCCATACAATACGTTTTTAATTTTTATTGGGGGGACAATGTAAGGGGGTATATATGTAGTGTTTTACCCTTTATTTTGTGTTAGTGTAGTGTGGTGTAGTGTTTTTAGGGTACATTCGCACTGGCGGGTTACAGTAAGTTTCCTGCTAGGAGTTTGCGCTGAAATTTGCCGCAGCCCAAACTTGAAGCAAGAAACTTACTGTAAACCTGCCCATGTGAATGTACCCTGTACGTTCACCTGGGGGGGTAAACCTCCAGCTGTTTCAAAACTACAACTCCCAGCATGTACTGACAGGCCATGCATGCTGGGAGTTGTAGTTTTGCAACAGCTGGAGGCACACTGGTTGGAAAACCTTCAGTTAGGTTCTGTTATCTAACTCAGTATTTTCCAACCAGTGTGCCTCCAGCTGTTGCAAAACTACAACTCCCAGCATGTACTGATCACCAAAGGGCATGCTGGGAGATATAGTTATGCAACAGCTGGAGGTACGCAACTACAACTCCCAGCATGCCGAGACAGCTGATTGGGCATTCTGGGATTTGCAGTTTTGCAACATCTGGAGGGCTAAAGTTTTAGAGACCACTGCAAAGTAATCTCCAAACTGTGGTCCTCCAGCTGTTGCAAAACTACAAATCCCAGCATTCCCGGACAGCAAACAGCTGTTTGGGGATGCCAGGAGTTGTAGTTTTGCAAGATCTGGAGGGCTACAGTTTAGGGACCACTATATAGTGGTCTCAAACTGTAGCCCTCCAGCTGTTGCAAAACTACATATTCCAGCATGCCCAAACAGCTGTCTGGGCATGCTGGCAGTTGTAGTTTTGCAACATCTGGAGGGCTACAGTTAGAGACCACTATCTAGTGGTCTCAGACTGTACCCTCCAGATGTCGCTAGGCAACTCACCGGCTTCCGTAGGATCCAGCCGCACGGCGTCACCGCCCGCCGATCTCCGTCGACCGCCCGCCGATCTCCGTCGCCCGCAACCTCCGGATCGGTAAGTGGATCTTCGGCGCCGGTCCCTGTCGGGTTTCCCCGTCCTGCCCCGCCTATTGTGGGTGGGCAGGACGGGGAAAATGAAAGTAAACCCCCCCCCCCCCCCGCCCCCGATCTGCTATTGGTAGTCGCGTCTAGACCACCAATAGCAGGGATAGGAGGGGTGGCACCCGCGATCCCCCATCTATTCCGGATCACTATAGACCCGTAATGACCCGGAATTGTGCAAATCGCAAGTGTGAATTCACTTGCGATTTGCCGCGATCGCCGACATGGGGGGGGGTCTGATGACCCCCCTGGGCCTTTGCACCGGATGCCTGCTGAATGATTTCAGCAGGCATCCCGGTCCGATCCCCACCCGATGCGTGGCGGGGGCCGGAATTGTCCATGACGTACAAGGGTGTCATGACGTACGCATACGTCAAAGGTCCTTAAGGGGTTAAAGGCTGATTACAGTGCAATCAGTGCATTATTATCCTGCAAGTGTATTAAAGGGGTAGTCCGGGATTCAGATGATGTTAGGCAAGTCATGTGATCAAAGGGAGTGTTGACGTGCTGCAATGGGTGGGTCGACCCATGTGTGGGAGGGAAATAAGTCAACCCCATCTTGAAACAAAGGATCCTGGGGATTGTAGTCTTAGGGAGGCCACAGAAACAGGAAGTAGCTAGTTCCCAAAAACAAGCCAGCAGTGTGATGGGAGACACAGGACACGGCCATTTACCACCAACAAAAGCAAAGATCCTTCATAAGCATTTCCATTATGGTATGGCACTTAATAGGTCACCTTATGTTGGATAACCCCTTCAATGGCACCGTATGCTCCTGGTTGTTGCAGTCCATGCTCAAATTTTTTCTGTTTCTGCCTACATAATGCAAGTCAAAATACCCATATACATTGACATTCACAGTGTCCACCAATAACAGTACCAGACGCTAAAAATTGCATGCTCAACAATGGAATCTTTGGACCTTTAGAAAGAATGCCACAATACACACATATAAAGCTAGAAATAGTTTTACCCTGAAAAACAGTGCAACCTGCAATTGACCCCCATAGGCTTGTCAGTCACTGTGCCCCCATAACAAAGCCAGTCACAAGTTCCCCTATAATATACTATCAGAATATTGGATGAAAAATAACAGTACTGTTCATCCAGTGTAATAATTTACAGTCAGATCGTTGGATAATACACAGATTTAGCTCTGCTTCATTCATTTTGGGAAGTTTAAATGCGTTTCACACCTCACGTCCGTCTGGATCGGAAGCTTATAAGCATATAAGAACATGATTCTTGTTCCCACTGTTCATCCAAGTGAACGTCACGCTGAGCTGGAAACAAGAGAAATAAATGATGTACAAATCCCCACTATTAAAGGGCCAGGCACTCTTGTCACCCCTGCAGAGAAAGATATATATACGTGTTATAACGGAGCAGGAGGGTGAGAGAAGTCATTCAGCTCTGGAGGGACCTTGAAGCCTTCAGCGGGAGATCCATTTAGGAAAACACATGAAAGGAAACCCTGTGTGGGAAGTGAATAAAGAAGCTTTATCAATGGACGACTCAAGGGCACCTCAAATAGAATCACAAAATTCCAATTCATAGGGACATGTAACCTTAAAATAAAATAAAAATATAGCAGGATAAGTTGTTGTGACGTCTTGTCCATGTGGTCGAGATAGCACCAAATAATGCTTTCGACCTAATAGACATCCATGGTGAACTAGAGTGGTTAAGGGTTAATGGTCACATCCCTGATGGTCTCAGGGGGAAGGGGTTAAGATATATTCCTGGGAACATCCATGGTGGATGCTAAAGGGGTGAATGGCAACTTCTGTATTGGTCTAGAGAGGTAAAGAGTCAATAGGGAGAACCACTAATTCAGGGTCGTGAAGTGTTTAATGGTAGAATATTTGGTCATGTAAAGAAGTTAAGGGTTAATCTCACTGGTGATGGTCGGGGGGGGGGGGGGGGGGCAGAGGATGCAAGGGCGCTTATAGTAACTTCCAGGGTGATATAGCATTTTAAGTAGTTAATGATAACATCTCTATTACTATTAGAGCATTCAAGAAGGCATAAATGGTAACAGCCCTGGTGGTCTAGCGTTGTGAAGCTTTTAATGGGAACAGCCATGGTGGTCTAGTGTAGTAAAGACTTTGTTGGTAAGAGCCCTGATAGTCTACTGTAGTGAAGGCTTTAATGGTGACAACCCTGATGATCTAGTGAAGAGAAACCTTCTTGGTAATGGACCTTTAATGGACCTTGCTGGTATAACCTGGGTATATACTGTACATAATTATATATACAGCTGGTATAAGTGATATATCTCCTGTATATAGTGATATGGACCATGCTGGTATAACCTGGTATATACTGTATATAATATATATGTACAGCTGGTATAAGTGATATATCTCCTGTATATAGTGATATGGACCATGCTGGTATAACCTGGCATATACTGTATATAATATATATGTACAGCTGGTATAAGTGATATATCTCCTGTATATAGTGATATGGACCATGCTGGTATTACCTGGTATATACTGTATATAATTATATATGTACAGCTGGTATAAGTTATATATCTCCTGTATATAGTGATATGGACCATGCTGGTATAACCTGGGTATATACTGTATATAATATATATGTACAGCTGGTATAAGTTATATATCTCCTGTATATAGTGATATGGACCATGCTGGTATAACCTGGGTATATACTGTATATAATTATATATGTACAGCTGGTATAAGTTATATATCTCCTGTATATAGTGATATGGACCATGCTGGTATAACCTGGTATATACTGTATATAATATATATATGTACAGCTGGTATAAGTTATATATCTCCTGTATATAGTGATATGGACCATGCTGGTATAACCTGGTATATACTGTATATAATATATATGTACAGCTGGTATAATTTATATATCTCCTGTATATAGTGATATGGACCATTCTGGTATAACCTGGGTATATACTGTATATAATATATATGTACAGCTGGTATAAGTTATATATCTCCTGTATATAGTGATATGGACCATGCTGGTATAACCTGGGTATATACTGTATATAATATATATGTACAGCTGGTATAAGTTATATATCTCCTGTATATAGTGATATGGACCATGCTGGTATAACCTGGGTATATACTGTATATAATATATATGTACAGCTGGTATAAGTTATATATCTCCTGTATATAGTGATATGGACCATGCTGGTATAACCTGGTATAGACTGTATATAATTATATATGTACAGCTGGTATAAGTTATATATCTCCTGTATATAGTGATATGGACCATGCTGGTATAACCTGGGTATATACTGTATATAATTATATATGTACAGCTGGTATAAGTTATATATCTCCTGTATATAGTGATATGGACCATGCTGGTATAACCTGGTATATAATATATATATGTACAGCTGGTATAAGTTATATATCTCCTGTATATAGTGATATGGACCATGCTGGTATAACCTGGTCTATACTGTATATAATATATATGTACAGCTGGTATAAGTTATAAATCTCCTGTATATAGTGATATGGACCATGCTGGTATAACCTGGTATATACTGTATATAATAAATATGTACAGCTGGTATAAGTTATATATCTCCTGTATATAGTGATATGGACCATACTGGTATAACCTGGGTATATACTGTATATAATATATATGTACAGTTGGTATAAGTTATAAATCTCCTGTATATAGTGATATGGACCATGCTGGTATAACCTAGGTGTATACTGTATATTATATATATGTACAGCTGGTATAAGTTATATATCTCCTGTATATAGTGATATGGACCATGCTGGTATAACCTGGGTATATACTGTATATTATATATATATATATGTACAGCTGGTATAAGTTATATATCTCCTGTATATAGTGATATGGACCATGCTGGTATAACCTGGTATATACTGTGAATAATATTTATGTACAGCTGGTATAAGTTATATATCTCCTGTATATAGTGATATGGACCATGCTGGTATAACCTGGGTATATACTGTATATAATATATATGTACAGCTGGTATAAGTTATATATCTCCTGTATATAGTGATATGGGCCATGCTGGTATAACCTGGGTATATACTGTATATAATATATATGTACAGCTGGTATAATTTATATATCTCCTGTATATAGTGATATGGACCATTCTGGTATAACCTGGGTATATACTGTATATAATATATATGTACAGCTGGTATAAGTGATATATCTCCTGTATATAATGATATGGACCATGCTGCTATAACCTGGTATATACTGTATATAATATATATATATATATACAGCTGGTATAAGTTATATATCTCCTGTATATAGTGATATGTACCATGCTGGTATAACCTGGGTATATACTGTATATAATATATATGTACAGCTGGTATAATTTATATATCTCCTGTATATAGTGATATGGACCATGCTGGTATAACCTGGTATATACTGTATATAATATATATATATATATATACACAGCTGGTATAAGTTATATATCTCCTGTATATAGTGATATGGACCATGCTGGTATAACCTGGTATATACTGTATATAATATATATATATATATATCACAGCTGGTATAAGTTATATATCTCCTGTATATAGTGATATGTACCATGCTGGTATAACCTGGGTATATACTGTATATAATATATATGTACAGCTGGTATAAGTTATATATCTCCTGTATATAGTGATATGGACCATGCTGGTATAACCTGGTATATACTGTATATAATATATATATACACAGCTGGTATAAGTTATATATCTCATGTATATAGTGATATGGACCATGCTGGTATAACCTGGGTATATACTGTATATAATATATATGTACAGCTGGTATAAGTTATATATCTCCTGTATATAGTGATATGGACCATGCTGGTATAACCTGGTATATACTGTATATAATATATATATATATGTACAGCTGGTATAAGTTATATATCTCCTGTATATAGTGATATGGACCATGCTGGTATAACCTGGTATATACTGTATATAATATATATATATATGTACAGCTGGTATAAGTTATATATCTCCTGTATATAGTGATATGTACCATGCTGGTTTAACCTGGGTATATAATATATATGTTTTGGGCAGCCTACTCACTGCCAGACACCATTTCACCCTGACAATGGCTTCTAACAATATTAAACAGCGGTCAAGACTGAGGCCGCAGGGATCGATCGCCCCAATGGAGTCAATCAGATGGCAATCTATAGTACTGGGGAGGGCGAGCGTTTCATCTTACTTAATGTGGTTATTTACTGAGATGACAAATTGGAATCTCACAGGAGTCATGGAAAAAAAAAGCAAACAGCCATGTGTTATACCAGTGATTTCAAACCAGTGTGCCTCCAGCTGTTGCAAAACTACAACTCCCAGAATGCCTGGAAAGCAGTCGGCTGTCCGGGCATGCTGGGAGTTGTAGTTTTGCAACAGCTGGAGGCACCCCTGGTTTAGAATCTCTATAATATATGCTCCACAGAGTTGGAGTATCTAAGTCTGTCATGTTTAATACCGCCTGCTGAGTAATGTATCCAAGAATATCACGAGTGATACCATGTGCGAAAGCACTATATCTAAAAGCCTATCATGCGTGATACTGCTTGCTGAGCAGATGTATCTAAGCCTATGATGTGTTAGCCTTATATACAGCAGCTCAGCAGACAGTATATGTGTAATACTGAGTGCTAAACCAGAATATCTATGCCTATTATATGCTATACTGTCTGCTCAGATGTGTATTTATGATGCAGAGTTAGTGTATCCAAACCTTTTATGTGCTATACTGTCTGCTCAGATGTGTATTTATGATGCAGAGTTGGTGTATCCAAACCTTTTATATGCTATACTGTCTGCTCAGATGTGTATTTATGATGCAGAGTTGGTGTATCCAAACCTTTTATATGCTATACTGTCTGCTCAGATGTGTATTTATGATGCAGAGTTGGTGTATCTAAACCTTTTATATGCTATACTGTCTGCTCAGCTGTGTATTTTTGATGCAGAGGTGGTGCATCTAAGCCTTTTATATGCTATCGGTCTTCTGAGTTGTGTAGCCTTTTTATTAATACATTGACGGCAAAACTGTGTTAATTCTGGTATAAAGCAAAATTGAGGGAAAATACGAGTGACTCCTTGTATCCTAACGTGCGATGGTGATAAAGAGGTCGTTAAAGGTTATACTGTATTACAAGGTTATATTGACATCTCCTTCTTTGTATCTTTCTAACAATGAGAGGGGAGTAATTGATCCTCATTGTCCTATTGTTAAATATCCCGGCCTCTTTTACTATTGGAGATAAAAAGTCAGGCTTTATGTAGTGACGTCAAGTGCCAATATTTTCCCAACACAATCCTACATATAAAGTAAAGTAAAGGAAAAAAGGTTAAAAAATGGAAGCTAAAGAAAGAAAAAAAAATAAGAGAAAGTAGTGGAAAAGATAAGGGAGGAGAATGAAAAAAGTGAAAAGGAATAAAGGAAGAGAAGGAACAAGAAGGAAGGAAAAGGTACAAAGGGAGGGAAGAAAGAAAGGAAGGGAAGATAAAAAAAGAAAAGGATAGAAGAAACAAGCAATACAGGAAAGGAAAAACAAATAAAGGTAAAGAAGAACATGAAGTAGTGAGGGAAAAGAACAGAATGGAAAAGAAAGGGAGAAAGAAAAAATGGAAGGCAAGAGTAATAAGAGAAAAGAAAAAAGGAAGGGAAAGAGGGGAAAAACTGAAAAGAAAAAAATAATACATGAAAATAAAGAAGAGTAAGGAAAGAGGGATAAGAAAGAAGAGGTAAATTGAAGGGGATGAAAGAGTCATAAGGCAAAGGAAAAGAAAGGAATAACAATCAAAAGAATGAAAAGGGAAAGAGGGAGAAGGTCAAGTAAAAGATTAAAGAAAAGAGAAAATGAACAAAAATGGAATTAGGAGAAATTACAACATATAAAGGAGAAAAGGCTAGAGGGGGACAGGGGAAAGGGGACAAAAGAGACAATTAGAGAATAATAAAGATTACAAAAAGATACCATGGTTCAATAAAAGTAGAGTAGTCAACATTAGTCTAACATGGCCGCACTAGCAGTTGTGCTGACGTGATTTATGGGAGTAACATCAATGAGGCTGTAAAAGAAGCCGTGATGGTTGGCATCCAACTTTCCTAAAATACTGAAAGAATTAAAAATTTGCTTATGGAACAAAACAGAAGCTAAGGGTGTAGCATTACAGATAACTTACCATTCGGGGTGGGGGTCTTGGAAAGCTGGGTGACATCCCATATGGGACTAATAATGGCAAATATGGTGGTAATCTTATCTTGCTTATGAAGGAAAACAGTAGCAGGAGATTTATTGCTGCACAGCTAAGGCCAGTGGTCTCCAAACTGTGATCCTCCAGATGTTGCAAAACGTCATCTTCCAGCATGCTGGGTGTTGAAGTTTTGCAACATCTGGAGGGCCACAGTTTGGAGACCACTGCTTTAGGCAAACCTTACCAATCAGGAGAACAATGGCATTATAAAGGGATCATTCCTATGAAGCTGGCGTACTCGGCAGGATGGAAAATGACAGGGTCAGCAGCAGCCAGACATGACCAGTCATGCGTGTTCCGAGGGCCACAATGTACTAGACAAACTGTCGGAGCCTAGAAAGATGGTGCCAGGGCAGGTGACACGTAAAGGCAAGGAAATAACTAGAGAGGAAGAATAAGCATAAGAACAAAGACCCCTATGCTACACATAAGGACACCAAACTAAAACAACAGCAAAGTGCCGGTCTGTAGAAAGACAGTGTATACAATAATATTGTACACACTGTACGATACCAGATGTGATTGAGTATAAAACATAAGGCACGAGATACGTCCTAAAGGTAAAAGCTTCCACGCTGGCTACTGAACACGAAACAAAGAAGTAAACTGATCAAAATGAATCAAGGAGACTGTATATTACGCCACGGTGGGCCACTCTCCGGTAAGTAGTTGTCTGTCGTTATTCATCTAATAAAGGGTTAAAAATAATTCAACCCATAAGATCCGACATGATCCTCGAAGAAAAAGGAAACATGAATATTAAAGCATATTCACAAAAGTGAGTGTGAGAGAGAGAGAGACATAATACCGTCACCAGCAATGAACACTATGAATAATAGATGCCCACAGTATGTGATCGCAGGACTGCGGGGAACAGAGAATAAGGGAACCTGGAACTACAACAATGTCTGCACGATGGATCCGATCAGCAAGAAAAAACAATAGTCTGATCCACATTGTAAGCATTGCTGGATTGTTTGCCACCTGTAAGAAGAGTCTCCCGGTTCTCTTTTAGGCTATTTGAATTGCCCGATCTACAAAACATGGTCGGTAGCCCCAATCTCTGAGGCGGGAAGCAATGGCTGTAGCCTCTCGTTCAAAGTCATCATCGAGGGAACAATTACGGTGGGCCTGTACCATCTCCCCCACCAGCAGATTTTTATGACGTGAGGAGAATGGATGACAGCCGTCTCTTTCCGGTAGGTTCTCGTGATGATGTTTCCCGAAGCACTATCCCCAGTCAGGAGCAAATCCAAAAAAGGCATGGGCTGCGACTGATAGGAGACAGTGAATTGGAGATACATAGTATTGTCATTAAGAAAGGTGGCAAACTCTTGTATGGCCAATACATCCATATAAATTTGAGATTGTCGATGTAGCGGTCATACAGCCCGATGGAAGTGGCAAATGGATTTGTGGGGGCGAAGAGAATCCCCCTCTCCCACCAACACATATGTGTTGGCAAAAAGCCGGAGAACTTCGCACCCATCGATGCTCCAGTAATCTGGAGGTAAAAATTATTGTCAAACATAAAGAAGTTGTGGGTTGGTAGATACTCACCAAGATTATGTAATCTCATAAACCTTCTGAGTAATTTGAATATGTTTCAAGAAACCAAGTAATTGCAATTTTAGCTTGTGAGTGGGGAATAACAGAATAGGGAGAATTGACATCTGCCATTACCCACACACATTGGTCATTCCATGTTAAATGTTCACACATGGAGAGAACATGGGCTGTATCTTTTATGTAATCAGGCATTTCATTAATGAGGGGCTGTAGTAAGTTGTCATAGCTGCTTGTTGAGCGATGCAATGCCAGCTGCAATAGGCCTCATAGGGGGAGGAAACTGTTTCTTATGGACCTTGCGGAGGGAATAGAAAATAGCAACCACCGGACACTGTATCATAATATACTCATTTTTTCTTATGTGTCGGTCTGCCACCTCAAGGTCCACAAGATTTTGCATTAGCAGTTTGAAATGGGCGGTGGGGTCTCCTCTTAAAGGCCTGTATGTGCTGGCATGGGCTAACATTGCTGTATTCAACACACAATACAGGCCCTTGTCGAGGATAACCACCGCTCCCCCTTTGTCTGCTTGTCGGACGACAATGTTGCCCGTCTTACCAAGACACTTTAGAGCCCTTCTTTTATCAGATGATAAATTGCAGCGGCGGACAACATGTTGCTGGAATAATTCTACCAGCTCACATTCTACAGCTTCCTGAAACACTCAAGTATGGGGGTTCCGGACATAATGGGGTAAAAAGTGGGATTAGATAGTTTGAAATCTGGTTTGTCATCTTGTGTTTCAACACTAGGCAGCTGTTGTAGCTCGGACAGTGTCCTGAGGACCTCGAATGATAACCCGAGTACACCCAGAGTATCAACAGTAGCATATTGATTGCAATGAATATCAACAGTAGAAGCAATATTGTCATGCAAATCATTTATGGATAAATCAACATCTCTTACATCATTATCAACATAACTAGATTCTTCTACATCCCCGCCCACCATACTAGCAAAATGTTTCTTATTGGTTATATTTCTGATGAACTTGTTTTTGCCCAATGTCCTGAATAGATAAAATCTACATGAGGGAGCAAAAGTTAACCCTCGAGATAATAGAGAAAGTTCAGCGGAGGTAAGGATATTTGCGGACAGATTAAACACAGGGATAGTCCTCACCCTTTTCTGTAATGTCTGGGGCTGCGTCTTGGCCGGTCTGTGCTTCCTCCCCGCTCTGCGTTTTTTGATGATGTAGACGCCCGGCTGGATGCTACCTGTGATGACATTGGCAGAGGGGAGGAGGAAGCTCCTGGAGTAGCTGAGTATATTATGATACAGTGTCCGGTGGTTGCTATTTTCTATTCCCTCCGCAAGGTCCATAAGAACCAGTTTCATCCCCCTATGAGGCCTATTGTAGCTGGCATTGCATCGCTCAATGAGCGGCTATGCTCTTGGGTTGACAACTTACTACAGCCCCTCATTAATCAAATGCCTGATTACATAAAAGATACAGCCCATGTTCTCTCCATGTGTGAACATTTAACATGGAATGACCAATGTGTGTGGGTAACGGCAGATGTCACGTATCTCTATTCTGTCATTCCCCGCTCACAAGCTAAAATAGCAATTACTCGGTATTGAAATTACTCAGATGGTTTACGAGATTATATAATCATGGTGAGTACCTACTAACCCACAACTTCTTTATGCTTGACAATTTTTACCTCCAGATTACTGGAGCATCGATGGGTGCGAAGTTCTCCCCCTCTCTTGCCAACACATATGTGTTGGTGGGAGAGGGGGATTCTCTTCACCCCCACAAATCCGTTTGCCACTTCCATCAGGTTGTATGGCAGCTACATCAACAATCTCATATTTATATGGAAATCGGATGTAGCGGCCATACAAGAGTTTGCCACCTTTCTTAATGACAATACTATGTATCTCCAATTCACTGTCTCCTATCAGTCGCAGACCATGCCTTTTTTGGATTTGCTCCTGACTGGGGATAGTGCTTCGGGAAACATCATCATGAGAACCTACCGGAAAGAGACGGCTGTCATCCACCTCACGTCATATAAAATCTGCTGGTGGGGGAGATGGTACAGGCCTTCCGTAATTGTTCCCTTGATGATGACTTTGAACGAGAGGCTACAGCCATTGCTTCCCGCCTCAGAGATTGGGGTATTCGACCATGTTTTGTAGATCGGGCAATTCAAAAAGAGAACCGGGAGACTCTTCTTACAGGTGGCAAACAATCCAGCAATGCTTACAATGTGGATCAGCCTATTGTTTTTTCTACACAGTACAGTGATGATTTTGCAGCTATATGCAACATATCCCCATGATCAGTGGGGATCCTGCATATTCTAATGTGTTCTGTAATGGTTTATGCTGTGTTTCGAGAAAGGTTGCCACTATTGTTTCACCCAGTTTGTTTACCAGTAGGACCCGGAAAAACCCCAACTGGCTTACATGTCCAGGATCCCATAAGTGTGGACACAGCAGGTGCATTTGCTGCTCAATCATGAACATCAGCACTAAATTTGTCTCCGCTGTCAATGGAGACAGATTCAAAATCCAACAATACATCAATTGCAATACCACATTTGTTGTGTACATGCATCCAATATGTGGGATGTACAACGAATGCTGTGAAAGTGAGAATTTGGAAGCATTTGTTTGACATCCCACATTTTGGTTCCCGACACGTGTCCAGGGTCAGCAAACATTGTGCCGACTTCCACCAGGGTAGTTTTTTCAAGTATTTCGGTCCAAGGTATTGAACGGGTCAGTGCCCCTGTACGTGGTGGTGATCAGAGACAAAAACTGCTGGACCAAGAGGTCTTTTAGATACTCAAGTTGATAACTAGGTTCCAGTTGGGAATTAATAAATGACAAGACGTTATTTTGCATTACTGAACTGTTGGTTGGCAGCATAAGTGTATGTGTGGGGCAGGTATATAACATCTTGCTGAAAAGGTTTATCTGTCTAAGTTCTCTAGAAAATTTCCAATCAATGGGAGTTTCCGTGGCTCTGTGTGTATCAGTATAGGAGTATTTTGCACTATATGATATATTATTGTGTGTCACCTTATGTATGGGCTATTTTCCCTTGGCACACGGACCTACAGAAACACCAGCAACATTAATTAAAGTTTAATATCTTGACAGATGTTGTCATCATTTTTTTGCTGCTTCCTCCTACTCTGAATATAACACACTCTGTTCTGCCTGCTAGTGTTTTATTTTACGTGGGTTATGCAGGGTGTGAACAAAGAATTGTGAATTTATACAATGTGTGTTTTTAACATTTGTATCTATAACACTGTTTATGCCTTATTTAGTATTCAAAGTCCAGGAGAAATGAAGAAAAGAGCGGATCACTCACCGATTTGATGCTGTGAATTTTATTGAAGTTATCATGCAGCGGCTACAAACGGGTTGATGTCAGCGGCAGGGCAGGAAGTGAATCAGAGCCCCGTCCAAAGCGACAGCGCCGTTTCACGCCCACAGGGCGTTTCTTCAGGCCCGGAATTGACCAATAATGAATAATAGGAGTAGTATTATAGTAGTTATATTCTTGTATATAAGGGCAGTATTATAGTAGTTATATTCTTGTGTATAGGAGCAGTATTATAGTAGTTATATTCTTGTATATAGGAACAGTATTATAGTAGCTATATTCTTGTATATAGGAGCAGTACTATAGTAGTTATATTCTTGTATATAGGAGCAGTATTTTAGTGGTTATATTCTTGTATATAGGAGCAGTACTATAGTACTTATATTCTTGTATATAGGAGCAGTATTATAGTAGTTATATTCTTGTATACAGGAGCAGTATTATAGTAGTTATATTCTTGTATATAGGAGACAGTATTATAGTAGTTATAGTCTTGTATATAGGAACAGTATTATAGTAGTTATATTCGTGTATATAGGAGCAGTACTATAGTAATTATATTCTTGTATATAGGAGCAGTATTATAGTAGTTATATTCTTGTATATAGGAGGCAGTATTATAGTAGTTATATTCTTGTATATAGGAGGCAGTATTATAGTAATTATATTCTTGTATATAGGAGAAGTATTATAGTAGTTATATTCTTGTATATAGGAGCAGTATTATAGTAGTTATATTCTTGTATATAGGAGAAGTATTATAGTAGCTATATTCTTGTATATAGGAGAAGTATTATAGTAGCTATATTCTTGTATATAGGAGAAGTATTATAGTAGTTATATTCTTGTATATAGGAGCAGTATTATAGTAGTTATATTCTTGTATATAGGAGCAGTATTATAATAGTTATATTGTTGTAAATAGGGTGCAGTATTATAGTATTTATATTATTGTATATAGGGGTAGTATTATAGTAGTTATATTCTTGTATATAGGGGCAGAATTATAGTAGTTATATTCTTGTACATAGAAGGCATTATTATGGTAGTTATATTCTTGAACATAGAGGTCAGTATTATAATAGTTTTATTCTTGTAAATGTGAGGCAGTATTATAGTAGTTATATTCTTGTATGTAACACTCACAGAGTGTTGTATGTATGTATGTATGCATGTGTGGAAGATGACGTGGGCCGCACCAGGGAGCGGAGTCTAAGGTACCGCTGGTTTTCACCAGAGCCCGCCGCAAAGCGGGAAGGACTTGCTGCGGCAGGTGGCACCCAGGTCGCTACCCCTGGTACGACTCGTCCACACAGGCTGTTGAGATGAAACGTAGCACTGGATGGATGAGCCAACTCGTAGTCAGGACAAGCAGAAGGTCAGGGCTGGCGGCACAGATGCGTGGTCAGGAAACCTAACAGGAGGTCAACAGGCAGGCGGCACAGAAGCAAGTTCAGGTCACGGAGCAGGTCAGAACATAGGCTGAGCTAAACACAGTAACACTTTCTCTTGGGCACAGGGCACATAAAGATATGGAAAGGGGTTGTGGGAGGTGCACAAACTTATAGAGAAGGGAGAGGTGCAAACAATAATTAAGGGCGCACTGGCCCTCTAAAAGACAGGATGCCGGGGAACAGAAGCAGCGGAGAAGCCAGCAGGAGCAAGGGGTAAGTGATGGCCTAAGATTTGCATGCGGGCACGTCCCGCGATGCGAATCCCGGACCCGCCAGAGGAAGGAGGAGAGTGGCCGGAACACTCACCGCAACATTCTACATAGGAGGCACTATTATAGTAGTTATCATCTTGTACAGAGTAGGCAGTATTATAGTAGTTATATTTTTGTAAATATAAGGCAATATTATAGTAATTATATTCTTGTACATAGGGGCCAGTATTATAGCAGTTATATTCTTGTACATAGGGGGCAGTATTATAGAAGTCATATTGTAGTACATTGAAGGCAGGTTTATAGTAGTTTTTTTGTAACGCAGGAGGCAGTATTATAGTAGATACTTTCTTGTACATAGGGGCAGTATTATAGTAGTTATATTCTTGTATATAGGAGGAAGTATTATAGTAGTTATATATTTGTATATAGGAGCAGTATTATAGTAGTTATAGTCTTGTATATAGGAGCAGTATTATAGTAGTTATATTCTTGTACATAGGAGGCAGAATTATAGTAGATATATTCTTGTACATAGGAGGCAGTATAATAGTACAGTAGTTATATTGTTGTACAAAAGGGGCAGCTATATGTTCAGAAAATTGAATGCATGACGGCATATGTCTGGAGTAAAAGTATTTATTCAATAGGAACATGTCTTCTTTGGTTATTACTCAGGAATCAATTATAATAATTTTTTCTATTTATAAAACAGGAAAGAAAAAATTATGTCACTTAGTCAGCCAGGAAAATATATTAAGATGAAAGGAAGAGCAGAATAAAGGATAATGCCTTACTCCTCAGTGCTTCTACAACACTGTTCCCTCCATAATACAATCTGTTTATATTTAGAACATTCTACTCGTTCATTGTTTTGTACTGCTGTCTTTCTTTGAAAGAAAATAATTGTGATGTGTTACATTGTTGTATATAGGGGGGGGGGCAGTGTTATAGTAGTTATATTCTTGTACGTAGGGGGCAGTATTATAGCAGTTATATTCTTGTACATAGGGGCAGTATTATAGTAGTTATCGCAAACAACGTAGAAAGAAGGCAGCGGCAGCTCACCAATTAAAGCAGGACTTCTTTATTTTCAGCGGGTTGACATACAGGTGTAAGTTTTTTTTTATTTTTTTAACTTACACCTGTATGTCAACCCGCTGAAAATAAAGAAGCCCTGCTTTAATTGGTGAGCTGCCGCTGCCTTCTTTCTACATTTTTTGCTGTATTTGAAGACATGTAGACATTATTGTGCTGAGTACCACCTTGAGGCTTATTATAAGTGAATGTGCTGCACTGAAGAGTTGGGGATTGCCTAACCCCAGGGATATTATAGCAGTGCCAGTTGATCTTCTTTTTACATTTGGATTATAGTAGTTATATTCATGCACATAGGAGACAGTATTATAGCAGTTATATTCTTGTATATAGGAGGCAGTATTATAGTAGTTATATTCTTGTATATAGGAGCAGTATTATAGTAGTTATATTCTTGCACATATGGGCAGTATTATAGTAGTTATATTCATGTACATAGGAGACAGTATTATAGTAGTTATATTCTTGTATATAGGAGGCAGTAGTATAGTAGTTATATTCTTGTATATAGGAGCAGTATTATAGTAGTTATATTCTTGTACATAGGAGGCAGTATTATAGTGGTTTTATTCTTGTACATAGGGGCAGTATTATAGTATATTCATGTACATAGGAGGTAGTATTACAGTAGTTATATTTTTGTATATGGGAGCAGTATTATAGTAGTTATATTCTTGTATACAGGAGGCAGTATTATAGTAGTTATATTCTTGTACATAGGAGGCAGTATTATAGTAGTTATATTCTTGTATATAGGAGCAGTATTATAGTAGTTATATTCTTGTATACAGGAGGCAGTATTATAGTAGTTATATTCTTGTATATAGGAGGCAGTATTATAGTAGTTATATTCTTGTATATAGGGGCAGTATTATAGTATATTCATGTACATAGGAGGCAGTATTACAGTAGTTATATTTTTGTATATAGCAGCAGTATTATAGTAGTTATATTCTTGTACATAGGAGGCAGTATTATAGTAGTACACTTACATACACAGAGATACCACATACATTTATGTTTATTCACCACATAACTTCTTTTTCACATTTTATTCACTATTTTTCTAGTCCCCATAGGAGACTATTATATGTAATCTTTCGACTGAATACACTGTGCTATAGAGCAGCATTGGTCAGTGTTATCTGTGCTATATTGCTCCAGGCTGCTAAGGCTGTCTGGATTAATGGAGGCAGATAGGAACCATCTGGCTGTCCTTTGATCGGATTGGGACAACATGATTTTTCTGCGGTGACCAGCTCCCCTGAGCTAATCGGCAATGTTTTTTAACACATTTGGATGCTGTGACCAACTTTGATTGGTGACTTCCTACATTACAATCAGGCTATCAGCTATAAAGCACTCAGCTTGGGAGCAGGCGCAGGGTATACATTCAAAGATGGTTGGTATGCCATGACTTATATAACACGAGTTTGAACTGACTGGTTAATTCTGAACATAGTCTTATCCCCAGTTATGAGAGGGTGTGCACTCAGGTTATAGTGTGTTATTATTTCCCCCCCCCCCCCCCTTATTTGTTGACATTATAGGTCACATTAAAAGATTGAGAAAGTTCTGACATTATCTTTGCCTTGTTCTTAAACAAGGACCTGGCATTTTAAAAGGGTGTGTTAGCCTTGTATCTCTACTGTAGGTGTCACTATTATAGTAGAACAGTTGTTTGTCACTTTATTGAAGAGTGTTGCCTTTTTTACATCATCTTGTACAAGGTTACACAACATGACTTTGTGCCCTCAAGTAAGCTTCCTGTGATCTTCTCAAGTATTCTTTATAAAAATCAATAACACAAGCAATGGACCAGTAAAACATGGCTTTTAGGCACCTTTATATTTCCTATTCCTTTGGAATTCCCTTCTGTAGCCTTTTACTTATTGTCACAATACGCAATTAATAGGTTCTGAAGGCCTGTTTTTATAGTCTTTGCCTACAATGCAGTCACTTAGTCATCTGTATATGCTTGCCTGAAAAACCGAGGATCGATGTGAAGCGTATCAGCCATTACAATAAAATTCCTGGAGAAATGTGAACAACTTTGATGTTTGTTCAGACCCCGAGAGAAGGAACTGACAGGTTTTAGAGTTGCCTCTCCCAGCTCATCTCATGAATGCTGAAATAACATCTGCTTCCCTCCCTGTAACAGGACACACCTAAAGTGCTTTGAACGTGTGGGTACCGACTTGCCTCCTCAAAATATTCCTTGCTACCTCGCCTCTTTGTTGGAGAGGTTTCGGACATCCTAGATCAATTTTGCATGTGTTCTGGGAATGTCTGTTTCTCTGTCTTTTTCACCTCTCCAATAAACCACTCTTGACCTATCGACAATTTATCCTATGTCATCTGGTCAATGCGGCTAGGGCCCGCCCTGGAAATCCCCCCTCTATGGTTATGGTTCACAAAGATCCTGGACATACAGTGCATGGTGGAGCTCACTGCTCATCTTTATCACCGCACGGATCAGTTTACGATGACCTGGTTTAACTGGTCTGCCTAGCAGGAGACTCCTGAATACTGTGCCTTATTGCACGACTTAGCCACCTCTCCTGGTCTTTTGGCTAAGTCCCTGTCCTTTCTCTCCCATTACCCCTGTCACTGGTGTGGGTCTTGTGATTTACTTGTACTTTAGTCTTGTGTTTCCCATGTTGTTCCCATGTCTTTCTTGTCCCCCCCCCCCCCCCCCAAAATGATTCCCTCCCTTTCTCTCTCCTTCTCTTTTCATTACTCTCCTATTATTCTCTTTTACTGTATTCCTTCTTTGTTTGATGTTATTGCACTGATGCTGTGCTGTTTTTTTTTTGTTTGTTTGTTTTTGGGTACTTTGGGAGAAATAAAAGTATACAATAAAATATTCTGACCCTTAAATGTTTCTCATGTACAGTTTCTTTCCCTTATAATAAAAGGAAATGTTTATTGGCAGTTTCATAAATCTAAGTCCCACATAATTACCATGAAATTAAATCTGAAGAGCCGCACAAAGTATGTTCCCAGGGTCCTGCAAACAATAAGAAAGTCCATAAACAGATGTTTTGCACTGTGAGCGGTATCACCCAACAGAAAAGGGGTCTGTGGGAACCACAACCTATTTGATACTATATGTTATTTATATAGTTATATTATTGTATATAGGGGTAGTTATATTTTTGGGCATAGGGGGGCAGTAATATACTAGTTATGTTCCTGTACATAGGAGACAGTATCATAGTAGGTATATTCTTGTACATAGGGGCAGCATTATAGTAGTTATATTCTTGTACATAGGAGCGGTATTATATAAGTTTTATTTTTGTACATATGAATCAGTATTATAGTAGTTATATTCTTGTATATAGGAGCAGTATTACAGTAGTTATATTCTTGTATATAGGAGACAGTATTATAGTAGTTATATTCTTGTATATAGAAGCAGTATTATAGTAGTTATATTCTTGTATATAGGAGGCAGTTTTATAGTAGTTATATTCTTGTATATAGGAGCAGTATTATAATAGTTATATTCTTGTACATATCGAGCAGTATTATAGAAGTTATATTCTTGTACATATCGAGCAGTATTATAGTAGTTATATTCTTGTACATAGGGGCAGTATTATAGAAGTTTTATTCTTGTACATATGAATCAGTATTATAGTAGTTATATTCTTGTACATATCAACCAGTACTATAGTAGTTATATTCTTGTACATAGGGGTCAGTATGATAGTAGTTATATTCTTGTATATAGGAGTCAGTATTATAGTAGATATACTATGGTTGCAAGAAACAGTTCGGTCGGCACTGTTACCTCAGATACACCTGTGAATGGACTACTCCTATTGCTGGCAGGCAAGGAGTTAATTAGCAAGACAGTCCGTAGGTAACACTGAATTACTGCTTTTCCACTGGGTTCCCAGTCCCTTAGAGTAAACTTTCAAACATGCGTCATTCACCGGGATGCAGTAAAAACGTTTCCTTTATTTCAACAGTGCAGACATACGAGCACGAACATCGGGAGACACAGCCAAACAGCCGTGAGCCGGGTTATAGTAGATATATTCTTGTATATAGGAGTCAGTATTATAGTGGTAGTATATTTTACATCTGTGCTTTAGCCGTTTATGTAATTTGTCTTGGATTAAGAATGGCCATTGTACTCTGAATAGGCAGGTAATAGTGAGTCCATACAACTCACTACTCTAGGTACGTTAATTATTACTGCAGAATATCATTAAACCCAGAGCTGTAATCCAGAGGAGCCGCGCTCATACGAAGACACCTTCTACTTGATTCACAGAAGAATGCCTCTCTCCTCGGCTACATTATAAGATACAGGGACATTTAAATGTCTATTGAGTTCTGTAAATCAGTGCTGGATCCTTTGGGGGATAAAATGATGGAATGCAGTTTTCTATATCAATAACTTCAGAACTATCTGGCATTCCTGGCTGCTATTCATCTCCATCTTGTTAAAACATTCAAGACGAGGTTACAATTTTCTGGTCCTTTCTTAAAGGAGCCCTCCGTTGGTTGTGAGCAGCTTTCAACTGGGTAGAGTGCAAGTAAAGATAAATAAAATACAGAAAACCAGAGAAGCGGATATTAACACCTCACATACCAGAGATCACTGGTGAATAAAGCATTAACCCCTCTACTGCCCTGGACCACAAAAGAAGAAGACATTGACCAAGACCATAAGGAATGTTGGTATTAACTCCGACCCTACTCTAGACCTCCGGGTAAAAATATATTAACCATTTCGTTTCTGTAGACCAACAAGACTGTTGGAATAACCCCCTCCAATATCCTTGACCACAAAAATGGTGGCAGTAAGGCCTCTACTGACCTGGACCACCAGAGAAGGCATTAATCTCTCTATTAATCTAGACCATAAAGGATGGTGGTATTAACACCAATACTACCCTAGACCTCCAGGGAAAAATAAATTAACCATTTTATTTCTGTAGACCTCCAAGAATGGCAAAATTACAAGAATGGTGGAATTACCCCCTCCAAAATCCTAAAGCACAGAGGATGGTGGCAGTAACTCCTCTACTGACCTGGACCACCAGGGAAGAAGATATTAAACTCTCTATTACCCTAGACCATCAATGATGGTGGTGTTAATCTCAACATTACCCTAGAACTCCAGAGAAGCAGACATTAACCCTTTAAATTCTGTAGACCAACAAGAATGGTGGAATTACAAGAATTGTGGAATTATCCCTTCCAACATCCTAGACTACAGAGGATGGTGGCAGTAAGCCCTCTACTGACCTTGTCCACCAGAGAAGAAGATATCAACCTCTCTTTTACCCTAGGCCATCAAGGATGGTGGCATTAACCCCCAAACTACCCAAGACCTGCAGGGACATTATTTTATTTCTGTAATTCCTCCGAAACCTGAAATCACTCTGAAAGTTACTGATGCCTAACCATTGGTGCATCTTCTAGGTTTGCAGTCCAAAATATATGGTGAATGTTCCCATCCAGTTTCTCTTATGAATAATATGAGAATAAAAACGTGCTACCAATGTAGTGAAACACGTATTTTATCAGATTTATAATTTTTTTCTGAAGTTTGTGCGCTGTTCTTCTTTGCACTGATGACATTTCTACCAATCCACATAATTATGTTTCATTATTTTAATCATTTAAGAGGACTCTTTACCAAAATCACCTTTTACCGCCTAAATCATAATGCACGGTAATTGTCAGAGCGGAGGTCTGCCACAGCTAAAGGCTTTATTTTGCCTAATACTATAATTTAGAATTAGTCTTTAAAAAGCATCCTCACCTTCCCAAAATATGCCCTAAAGTACATGACTTATACCATTAAGCCATTTATCTTCAGCTAAAAGATGACAGGTGAAAACCACTCATGGCAAAAAAAACCTTTTGACTTTTCACCTCTTTAAGCCACTGACAACATTATTTAAATCAAAGTGGGTGGGGCTTAATGTCAGGGGTGTGATCTCTACGGCCCCTCGGATTTAACATAACAAAGAAAATGCGTCATCAGAAAATGACCTATTGATTACATCAATATTTTAATGTTAAACATTTTTTTAAAGAATTTTTGGTGATATTTCTTCAAATTTTCCACATTTTCCTTTTATTATTAAATAATCCGGAAATCTTGCAGTATTCATTAAGGCCACTGGGGCTTATATATAGCTGAGACTTCCTGTCCGTGATGATAAGGAGGGGGCTGCTGGAACTTGATCTGTATAGCACTACAGGCGAGATGGCTGCCCCAATAATCATGAATGAATCACAATGAATCAACAGGCATCGCCAAAGTAACCCAAACTCCAGTGTCCCACCAAGGAATAAGGTTATATTGTAAGGAACAGATGTGTAGAACTCTGCCTAAACCATTAGCACCATGGGCATGACCATACTGTAAAACAGAGAAGAACCCCCACAACTTGATTCAATGAAGACTTCATTTTCATTGATTCGGTCTAATATGAATTAGATTAATAATATTATGATTACGGTTGAGAAGAAATGTTCAAGAGTTCATGCTGGGTACTAACCAGACGCGGCTCATAGAATGTTACATATACAATGGGGGGGTTTGTTTGCACTGATACACCCATAAAGGAGTGTTTATGTCTTTGTTATGTTCATGTAAGGCCAAGAATAGGATACGTGACCCTATGTCAAGTGGTACATTCATCCAAAGTTTTGTTTCCAGGTTTAGGGTGCAGTGGTGCATTGATACATTCTCATTTGGCTTTTTGGTTTCTTGATCTAGTTTAACATCCATGTTGGGTCCACAATACCGTGGTCTGGGTTGCAGGTGAATGAGATGGTTATAGCATATCTGGTGCCCCAGCTCACTTTTTCCACCCGATGTAAATTCTCAGATCCAGACGTGAAGAAAGAGAGTCGGCCTGGAAAAATTACGGAGACAGATTACACAATGAAGGATAAAATGCATTTGGTTACAGGAACCAAAGATATAGCTCGTGTTCAAGAAAACAATACCTCCGAGAACATTCGACCTAAAGTTCTCTGAAGTCTTAAGGTGAACAAGTAACTTCAACAGCTGGTGGTCACAGAGGTATTCCTAGTGAGGTTCCTATACACGTGTGCACTCAGTTAATCCAAGTGTGCATGTGTTCTCTATGGGATCAGTATACATAGCAGTTATACACCTCACCTCCAGCTCTATCTGTATACTGCTATTATCTCTATGGTATTAGGATATATAGTAGTTGTACACCTTTCCTTCAGCTTTATCTGTATACAGCTGCTGCAATCTCTATAATATCGGGATATATAGTAATTCTACATCTCCACTCCAGCTCTATCTGTATACTGCTGCTGCTATCTCTATGGGACCATTTTATATAGTAATTATATATATCTCCTCCAGCTCTATATGTATACTGCTGCTGCTGCTGCTATCTCTATGGGACCAGAATATATAGTATTATACACCTTTACTCCAGCTCTATTTGTAACCTGCTGCTGCTGTCTCTACGGTATCAGGTTATATAATAATTATTCCCCTCCCGTCCAGCTCTATCTATATACTGCTGCTGCTATATCTGAAATTGCAGGAAAAATTTTCTTTTTAACAGCAATTCTGGAAAAGCACAGCAAAAACCATTGTCAAAATTTAAAGAAAATCTACTAAAAAGCGGTTAAAGCACTACAAATGCACATACCCTGAAGATTTCAACTCTTCATAAAACATCACAGTTGTGGTATAGGTCATAATCACCTCATGGTAATATTGCTCTAAAAACGCATACTGAATAAGAAAACGCATCAAAACGGCACATGATGTGAACTGACCCTAAACTACCTTATGAGTTTAAGTTGCTGGAGTCTAGCCAGGTCATTAGATGACCAGATTCCACACTCTCCCCAGAGGGTTCATGGGAAATGTATTAAACATAAGGAAATGATTTTTGTGATTCTGTGCCACATCAGCTGAAACAGGTAAGGCATTCACAAGAACCTCTACATTATTTTCTGATAATATCCTATGCTGCACTACATAAGTAACTTTTACCAGATATGCCTCAATAATTATAAAAATAACCCAAGGTCCTTTACAAATAACAAAATCAGCCATGTGACACTTGAACCCTTACTGGGACCAACAATATTTACGGGTGATTATTCATAACCCCATAAGAATGCAAATAAAATTACTCCCATCCAAGCAATTCCATAAATCAAGTGTCCCAGCAGTAATCAGACCATTCACATAGATGCCTGTCTTGAAGGATTACTTGGAGTTAAACGTCCCGTATGTGGGACCCACATCTATTATAACTTTCTACTCAAACCCCCAAATCTCAGGGACTCAGATATCCTATTCCCTCCATGTAATGCTGGCGACAACATTGTTCCCATCATGTTACAGGCAGGCACAAGTATAGCTGCAGCACTGGCAGATCCATCAAACAACTTCTCAGGCACCAATGTAGTTGGCACAGAGAAAATAGATATTATATTCTGAGACCTACAGCAAATAATAAACTTTCCCAGGGGGAATTTCGGCCTTATCTGGGCAGACATAAACCTTAGCAGAACTTAAGGCCTGGAGAAGGTCCATAAAATCCATATGGAGGTTGTTTTCATAAAACAGAAGATTGCACAGGTGCTGGGTGACAACTACTAATGGCCACCATTATCTCAACCTTGTTATCTGCTCTGCCTGTGTGTCAGTCTTCTTCACCGTTTATCCACCAATTCTTTCCTAAAACCAATTTAAAGTCGCAAAATTACGGACACCTAAAAGAGTGCAGTTGCGAAGACAAAGAACAAATGGGATCTGAATGTTAAAATGGAAACAAGACGGCAAAGCTGCCTTGGTGGCTTCTGTCTACGGGGGCCTCCTAGAACTGAACTTTTATTTTTTCTCTAATTATTCCCTTTTATGGTTGTTAATTCTCGAATTTCAGAGAAAAAAAATGCAGCAGTGCTTGTGTGATATCTGCGCATCATCGGCACCATTCTGCACGAGCAGAAGGGGGACGTGTCGGGAGAAGCGGCAGCTCCCACTACAGAGCCAGGATAATTAATCCGATTTGTTGGTACTTCAGTAATTTCCTGCCGTGAACCATCTGGAATTAACCCCCTACCTTCTTGGAAGTCCCTGCAATGGCACAAACCCCCTTTCTCCCTCCTTTCTTCAAACCTTGAGTCACAGGTCATCATAATGAAGAGAAGAAATGTCTGACTAGAAGAAGACACAACCTGATAATTAGAACTCACACAGCAGAATTAGGTGGTGGATACAATAAGAAGCCATTAATATTCTAGGTATAATGATCATAACTTCACAGTTAGACATGTTTTGTACAAACCTTTAGAAGCATACAATGCTCACTGTACTGGATAACATTTTAGACCTGTACACAGATGAGGCGAACAGGGATACAGCGGGTTATGGAAAGTAACAAAGGAGAAGCTGGACATAAGTAATGAAGTGCTGGACAGGAAGGGGTTAGGAATTGTTGGGGGACTATCGATGACGGGGGGGGGGGGGGGGGGTAAGGAATATAATTTGGGTACTGTGAATGATGGAGCTAGGAATAGTTAGGGTGCTTTAGATGGTTGGAAGAGATATATATTTAGGGTGCTGTAAATGATGGAGTTAGGAAAAGTTGGTGTGCTGTAGATCATGGGGTAAGGAATATATGTGGGGTGCTGGAAATGATGGAGTTAGGAATAGTTGGTGTGCTGTAGATCGTGGGGTAAGGAATATATGTGGGGTGCTGGAAATGATGGAGTTAGGAATAGTTGGGGTGCTGTAGATGGTAGGCATAGGAATAGTTGAGGTGCTGTAATGGTGGGCATAGAATTAGTTGGGGCGCTGTAGATAGTGGGCACAGGAATAATTGGGGGGCTGTAGATGACAAGGAATTGTTAGGGTTCTATAGATGATGGAGTTGGGAATATTGGGATGCTGTCGATGATGAGGTTGGGAATAGTCAAGGGTTGATTTAGTTGATGGGGCTAGAAATATGTTAGGGGTGCTGTAGATGATGGGGTTAAGAAACGTTGAGGGGTGATGTAGTTGTTGGGACTAGAACTGGTTGAAGAGGTTATATAGTTGATGGGATAAGGAATAGTTGGGGTGCTGGAGATGATGGGGATAGGAATAGTTAAGGGGTGATGTAGTTGACTGGACTAGGAATAGTCGAGGGGTGGGAAATTTAGTTGTAATGAAAAGGAGAGGGTTAAAAATAGTGAGAATTGCTGAAAATTATGGTGTTGAAGATGACAAGATCAGGTAATGGAAATGACCAGATAAGAACAAATAAGATGTGCTGGAGATGATGGGATTAGGAATAAAGGGGCGTTAGGAATGGGATTACTTATTATAGTTGATAGTTACTTCTAGTCTGGGACCTTGATCCTGGGTGGCATGTATTTGGGTTTGTCATCTATCGCCATGTCCCATAGTGATCCCGATGACCGTGTCAAGTATAACAGAAGGGTTGTAATGGGAAAAAGTTGTTGATATTAACAGATTAGATGCCGCAGATAGATACGTTTTCGCACAGTTGAGGTGTACAGCCAGTTCTATTAGGATCGGCGGTTACAGATGCCAACATGGAAACTATAACACAGACGTTTTAATATGCGGGGCCACAGGTCTGAGGCTGCAGTACAAGTCGTGACAGAGAGAAGTTCCAGTGCATTAGCAGCAAGTTCTTAGTGAGGGAGCAGAGGCAGAATCTAAATAGCGATCGTTCTATCTCTGACGTCCAACAGACCGTGAACGACACATGCAGAATGAGTCGAGAGACCTGCATCGCTAAACAGGTGCTGCTACACGTTTTCTCTTTTCCTTAAAGGTCCGAAAGTTCATCATTTTACTGTGCAGATTAATGCAATCTGAGGCTCCTTGTTATGTCAGACTGCGGAACAGCGGACTAAAGAGTTCTTCAAGAAGCCGGGAACAATAACCGTGCCAGCACTTTATGGTGTGTATCTCCAATGCTGTGGTGGAAACTCTTGTACTCCTCCTCCTGAGACATGAAGTAGGACACGATGTCCAAAGAGTCCCATCATAAAAACCACAGTACACTTTTTTGGGTTTGTTTGTTAAACTTATGCATTTTCATGGAAAAGACGACAAAGTCTACTACCCATATCTCAATCCCACAGAGTCAGACGCATAGTCAGCGATCCTGTTACACAAGCACAACGCAGTGAAGAAATATCGTCCAGATTAAGAGCAAGAGGCTACCCAGAGAGTTACCCAAAAGCCAAACAACCTAGAACCCCCCAGACCACTAAACAATTCGGTCCATATACCATTTGTGCATTCGTATCATCCTTTCGCATACAGGATACATGGTATAATTAAAAAACATTGGCCATAACTCCACAATGCACTCCCTACTGTGGAAGAGTTCAAATCCCCTTTCATGGCGTGCTTCAGGAGACCCAAAAACATGAAAGATAAGTTAGTACGGGCCGATGTGGGTAGCATACTCAAACATTCAACACAAACACTGCTAAGACCCAAAAAGAATGGAACATTCCCTTGTTTACATTGTATACATTGTAACAGTATTTTAAAAGGTGACCGTACATATCACCCTAGATCTGGTCAATCAATTCCATTGAACGTTGTTTTCACATGTGATTCTAATTATGTTGTGTACCTCTTAAAATGTCCATGCGGTTTAGCATGTCAGTGAAACCACCCAGAAGATACGGGATCGTATCTCTCAACATAAGTCCACCATCAGATGCAAGAATTTACTCCTTCCTGTCCCCTATCCCTTTGATTCGCACAATCACACACCAGCTCAGCTTTGATTCCAAGTCCTAGAACAGATCCACCGAGGCAGGAGAGGGGGTAACAGGTTAAGACAACTGAAACTATGAGAGGCATTCTGGGTCCATAAATTACAAACATTGGAACCGCATGGACTAAACAGAGAATATGATGTCACCAACATGTAATACATTTATGCTTATGTTTTTTTTCAACATGCTGATGATATGTTCCTTTTTTCCATCTCCAGATACGTTGAGGAAGCTACAACTGGACCAATGCGTGTCCCTCTCATTATACCTTCTTTCCATTCCTCGCTATCTTTGATTTATTCATCTTCCTCTTTTCAACAATTTTTTTTCTATTTATTCCTCCTAATTTTTCCTTTTTATCTTTTATTTATTTTCCTCCTTTTCATCTCTTTTCACCTTTTTCTAACTTTATCCCCTATTCTATACATTCTCCTTCACACACACACACACACACACACACAATTCTTTCCCGATCTAAATTCATTTCTCTTACACAGTGGAACGCAAGGTGCACGGCATACGGCTCTATGTTACTCACAGTGGACACCAGGGAAGCAGAGATAGGCCCTCCGGCTACCTCTAAAGTGGATCGCCCACTCGACGCCCGGGCATCGGGCGGTAAGATTTCCACATGCCTGAAATCCTAAAAATACGACTTGTTGGTGGGACTGGAGGACTGGGCTAGGGAAACACTGGTCTACTAGATTAAACTAAGATATACAGACATACTGTATACCAGCCTACTTGGAAATTCAACATGCCCATCCCTTCTTTCCCCCAACATATGCTTTTGGGGGGGAGGAGGGGAGAAATGAAAGATATATGTTTGATGGTTGTCCTATCCAGCCAAAATGAGCAGATTTAAAGGGGTTAAAGGAGACTTTACTAAATACCTGCCAGACAGTAATGCACATTCTTACCAGGGATCCGTTCTTGTGTTGGTGGTAAATGGCCATATCCTATGTCCCCCATAACACTGCTGGCTTGTTTTTGTGATCTGGCTATTTCATGTTTCTGTGCCCTCTCTCCAACTACAATCCCCAGGATCCCTTGTTTATAGGTGGAAGGCGAGTTATCTCCCTCCCACACATCGGTCACCCCACCCATTACAGCACAGCTAGTCTCCCTTTCATGCGTGCTGTGCTTGAAACTACAATTCCCTGCAGCGCCTCTGGAGAATAATCTCTTTCCCACCCAGCAGTCGCTCCACCCATTGAAGCACAGACATGCTCCCTTTCAACACCTGACTACTTATGCATTGTTTCGGCCCGCACTGCATCCTGGGAAAAGTCTGAGACAACACTCATTTTGTATGCTGCTCTTTTGTATCCAGTGTAAATATCACATAAGAATTCCGAGAGAAGCCACCAAACACAGGTACAGACACTATATTATGAACTACACTTACTTTACAGCCCCTGTAACACAGCCAAATAAAAGAAATCTCGGAGTACCCCTGTAGGGCACGTTCAGGGTAGGGTACGCTCACACATTCAGGATCTGTTGCATATTTTGTGCACCTGATTTTGCTACCCATTAAAATTAGTGGGTAGCAAAATCAGCTGCACAAAATATGCAGCAGATCCAGTACATGTGAACATACCCTTAATCTAATATGTAAAATTGGTTATAGAAAAGGATCAACCCAACCCTCTAAATGTGGTTACTATTTCTGCTGTACCCCCGTGTTTGTGTATATTATACCTTATGTTATTTTTTTCTCTACATAACTGTGATTTATTATTAATAAAGTTTGGTTTTAGGCCAGTTCTGATCTTATAGGACCAATTAGAGGCAACAAAAATGTCCTCTAATTCTACATTTATATTGTAAGTAATGTTTTTTTGCCTGAAATAACAGCAAGAAATCACTGGCCAAGTAAAATACATGTATAGGATTATAAGAGTAAACGTTTCCAGGGCTACTAACATCTTCTTGAATGATATAACTCGAACCGTAATTTGCACATGAAATGAAACCATGGAGCTGAAATCCTTTAAGGGCCACTAACTGACTCCATTTGATTCCTCATCTGAGAGGCGTGTTGTTAGATGGGGGAAACACACTTAAAACAAATAGAAATACAGAAAAGAGGATTTCTCTTTCAGTTTCCGAAGAGCTTCAATTAAAGTTCCCTCCACAAACCCTCCCCCCAACGCCTCCCCGGAGTAATTGCTCTCCCCTCGGTTTGCTGCAATGCATGCTGTGTTTATGTTCTGTCTCCATTTGATGTTTTCCCCCTGATCGCTTCTATTTGCATCATTTATTTGCGCTTTTTGAGAGAGCCTTGTTGCTTGCGCACCCCAGGAAAGGAAAATTTTTTAAACAAAACTAAAATGTTCTGTCAGATGGCACCACAGAAGGGGGGAACCAATCTTCCAGTCATTCAGAAATGCCCTGAATGGAATATTAATACCGGGAGACAGGCTGGAGACTGATTGGAATGACAGTTTTAGCTCCTTGTAGTTGAAGACCTGTTTTTCAAACTTGACGTAACTCAGCGCCTCCATTTAGTTGGCAATTAGATTGAAATACTGTTGTGAACCATAAAGCCAATCCTGGCTCTTGGTGGTCATAGGATCAATGCTTCTCCAAAAAATCTGGTCTTCGTTACAGGTCAATTTTCTCCAAGACATCTTTATGACTCTTCCTCTTTTCTCATTTCAACTCAATGGGGCTGCTACTGGAGGCTTAGTTTAAAGGGGTACTCTTCTTAAAACATCTAACTCCCTATCCAAAGGATAGGAGACAAGGTGTTAGATCGCGAGTGTTCTGCCACTGGACACCCCCGTGATCTCCGCTCCGGCACCTGTCATTCGGTGCACGGAGTGAACTCTGCTCCATACCCGATGACTGGCGATGCCAGCCACCACGCCCCCTCCATTCACGTCTATGGGAGCAGGCGTGACGGCTATGTACTAGCCGTCACGCCCCCTCCCATAGACGTGAATGGAGAGGGCGTGGAGTGATGTCACAAGCTTCCGTGCACAAGTCCCTTTCATCTGAAAAGGGCTGCTGCACGGAACTTTACTGGGCATCATACAGTTGTGTCAGCTGTGCCTCTTGACATCGATCTGTGAAGAACATGTGGAAGGATAAGCCCCGGGCTTACATTTTATGGCTGGGTTCACACGTCAGAAAATGTCCGCTTATTTGATGCCAGAATTGGAATTTCCAAACCAGAAAGAATTGGCACGGAAATGTGCCTGTGTGAACAGTGCAGCAGAATGCCATTGAAATCAATGGGACTCTGCTGCAGTGGAATGTCCGTGCGGAATTTCACACGGAAATTCCGACGTGTGAACATACCCCAAGGATCCAAGTGTTTGTTACCATTAATTCTGAAAAATGTCTTCTCCAAAGTGGTTTATTTACCACGGAAGCTAAGATTTAGCATACATAATGCTTCTTTCCTTAAACATTTGCTGCTGAGGAAGAATGGGGAAAATTTATCACTATGTGAAAGAAGAATATGTCACGAAAAAAAAATCTCTGAATCAAATTCATAAATAGAAGCATGCAATGCTTAAAGTGACAGTGGTCAGATGTGCAAAAAATGGCTGCGTCCTTTAAGGTCAAAATGGGCTGTGTCCTTAAGGGGTTAAAGAGGGTCTGAGATTTGGAAATCAATTTCCCTGCATCGCCACCACAGTAAGAAAGAGGCATTTCACACACACAGAACAGACTGAGTTGTGCTGATGATAAACTCCAAGATGAATGACCCTAACCCTAAAAGAACGTATGCAAAATAATCAAGTCCTGAGGCAACGGAGGCTGTGAAATGAGCAATGCCCGTAGCCAAGCGACCTTCTACTGCTAATAATCTGTCTATGCCGTGGATCAGCCATTGTAATCCTCCTCATCATGAAGTGAGACAAAACCCTTTTTTAATAAAGCAGGGCTGAGAAAGCCACACATCTCTCCCTGAAGGGTCCTCCTTGGTATTAGCCCTCCATTTCTTTGTACCAAGCGTCTTTATCTGGCATTAAAAGCGTAGCCGGGCTCGTGTATCTAAGGTCAAGCTTCTAATTGACTGATTGGAAAACCAATATATAATTGTACAGGAAGGAGGGAAGCATGCTGCGTAATCGCCTGTATGTGGGCATTGTGTGGATGAATGAAGCCGAATTAATTACAAGGCAGGACCGCTTCGGCGGTATGACTTCTAATGTGTGTGAACGCCTCATAGAGATGGGCTAGAAGAATAGTTACTACATTCCTGTTTACTATGAGAAAGAGTTCATTACTTGAAGAGGGTCTGTCAAGGGAAACAGACAAGCGCCCATCATTGTTATTGACGCCAAAGTGACGTATATTCAACACATTCGGTGACCTTGCATCAGGTCAACATTAAGAAGTTGGTTTGTACTTACGGTTTGTACAAAACGATCAACAGCTTAATGACATCACCGCTGCTGTTCTCTGCTGGGTCCCGCTGCTAGCAAACAGCAGCGGTGACGTCACTAAGCTCCGCCCATGCTCCAAGCTGGGCCCGGAGCTGAACACACCAAAGAGGATTACCAGAGAACAACTGCATGGAACGGGACAAGGTAAGTATGATTGCCATCAGTGTCACCTGAACTACCTGTCTGTACTGACAGGTTAGTGCAGGTGACACTGATGACAACGGTACTTACCTTGTCCCGTTCCGTGCAGTTGTTCTCTGGGAATCCTCTTCCATATCTTCAGCTCCAGGTCCAGCTTGGCGCATAGGCGGAGTTTAGCGACATCACCACTGCTGTTCTCTGCTGGGTCCCGCTGCTAGCAAACAGCAGTGGTGAAGTCACTAAACTCCACCCATGCTCCAAGCCGGGTCCGGAGCTGAAGGTCCTGAATAGGATTACCGGAGAACCACAGCACGGAATGGGACAAGGTAAGTACTGTTGTCCTCAGTGTCATCAGCACTACCTGTCTGTACTGACAGGTTAGTGCAGGTGACACTGATGACAGATTTCCTTTAAAGTGCCTGGCACAATGCTTTACATCGCTGGCACAGTCAAACTGCAATTAGTAAAAGGATAAAGGCCAAAAGGTTATATTTGCTTTTATGCCCTCAAAATTACTTTTATGGGTGCCTAAAGATCAAAGATGGTTGGCCCAGGGTCCGATGGGCATTCTGGCCGCAATGCCTTTCCCCTGTGATGTCATGCCAGCTCCTTGGTTGATTGACACACAGGGTTTGCTGCACATGCGCTGTGAATAGAGATTACACCGCATGGGTGGTAAATCTGACAGGTTAGGGATTAAAAGTGATGTGCAATCGGCATAGGCAGGAGAACCCTGGCAATGGATTAAAAAGCAGGCGTCACATCAGAGTTAAGAGGCATTGTGGCCCAGGTGAACAGCGGCCCCTTGACCACGCCTCTTTGAGCCTTTAGGCACCCATAAAAGTTTTTTTTTTTTAAGGTAATAATCACAGGAATAAACTATGTAAAGGTATGAACTTTGATGAGGAAGCAGGGAACAAGGATGATATAAAAAAACAAAAACTTAGGATAGAAGAGTTCCAAAAGAATCTTCTGACTTCAATCTATTTATCAACTCAAAAGGGAAAAAGCCTTTGGTTTTATGGTTGCCCCCCACCGTACCATACAAACACGGCCTGGCAAAACATGCATGTGTGAGGAGGGGTTAGTCACTGCCAGGTACCTCATGAAGTGGCTTATCGCCCCTGAGATAAAAAGATTAGACATGTTGAAATCCAACTTTATACAGGCCCACATACACATTAGATCAGTGGTTCTCAACCTTTTTCGCAACTGTACCCCCAAAGGGATGAAAGCATGTCCGCGGGTACCGGCCATTATCAACCCCCCCCCCCCTCTCCCAATTGTGCCATTATTCCCCCTCCTTCTAATCTCCTTTTGCCATAAACGAATGGCAAAAGGGAATCAGAGGTAGGGGAGAATAATGGCACAATAGGATTAAGATGGAGGGGGGGGGGGGGTTAGATAATCATTACCCCACTCCATCTTAATCTCCTTGTGCTATTATTTCCCCCCCCCCCCTCTCCGATCCACCTGGGCCAATATACTGTGTGAGATGCATACAATAACACCCTCCCATAATATCATCAGCAGACTAGTGATGTCAGGTCTCGGCCGCATTGCAACCTGGGAAAAATCTGAGACAACAGTCATTTCGTATGCTGTTTAAAATAAAAAGTGGGGTGAAAATCACAGAAGAATTGTGAGAAAACCATCACACACAGGTACAGACACTATATTATTAACTACACTAACTTCACAGCCCCTGTAGCAGAGTCAAATAAAAAAAAAATACTGGAAGACCCCTTTAAATAGAGCTTATTAGTAAAAAGAGAATGACCAACAAGACTTTCTTGTCCAACCCATCTTCAAAATAACTGCTAAAAATAAAGCTTAGCAGAGCTACTAAAGGTCACAAAAACTAAAGGTTATAGAGATCCTCAAAACATTTATCTTCTAACGTCCAGTACCTGAACCTATCAGGTGTTATTACGGAGCGTGTAAAAAACCATCAAAGCTAAAAATCTAAAGAATAGGTTTGTGCGAGAAAAAAAGATTCCATCATCCTGGAGCCTTGAAGAAAAATAAAAGCAGAAAACTTAAAATACAGTCTCATGGTTCCAGAGGGACCGAATCTTCTCAATATACTGTATTTGCTGGACTTATACGAAGATGGCATGAGACCTTTCTTGACCTTCTATAGTGGAGTCTACAAACTGTAAAAACACAAAGTCAATCATCCTATCGTCTCCGGAGGAAAAACTGCTGACATTTTTTTTAATTTAGTACCGGGGTTGTCTGATAAGATTTGAGAGAAGTGGCGTACACATATTTCATTTATTGCATGTTACTGTAACAAGGGAGTAGAGTTATAATCAATTTAAGGTTATTGGATGAGAAACAAAAACACATCATCTTCCACTCAAGGTAATAGATACCAATTGGGAATCTTGTCTTCAAATGGGATTATAATCCACAGTGCAACTACATACAGTAGACCTGAAAAGACCCCTACCGATCATGACTAGTCACGGGGTACGGAGTACTTCCAATAAACCCGGTCCGCGCTTGATCGTGGTGATACTGTAAATTTTGAAGCGAATGCTCATTTGGACAGCTATCATTAGTTTCTACTAACTGTACCACCATGATCCACTAATTGGAATTGTTCATGTTGCACCAACCTATCAAATGTTTGCCCTGGCCAAGTGGGGCATTCATTCTACCTCTTGACCAGACCAGTTGGATAACCTTCGGCATCAAAAGTCACTCCTCGTGATGCCAATCAATTCATCACAATCCTCTCCATGTGTCGACAACAGGGCAGGATACAGAGATTATTGGAAGCATTCCGTACCCCGTGACTAGTCATGATCGGTAGGGGTCTTCTCAGGTCTACTGTATGTAGTCGCACTGTGGATTATAATCCCATTTGAAGACAAGAGTCCCAATTGGTATCTATTACCTTGAGTGGAAGATAATGTGTTTTTGTTTCTCATCCAATAACCTTAAATTGATTATAACTCTACTCCCTTGTTACAGTAACATGCAATAAATTAAATAGGCCTAGGCCACTTCTCTCTAATCTTGTTAGACAACCCGTTGCTAAATTAAAAAAACTCAGCAGTTTTTCCTCTGGAGACAACTGGATGATTGACTTGGTGTATTTCCAGTTTGTAGACTCCACTATAGAAGGTCAAGAAAGGTCTCGTGCCATCTTCGTATAATTCCAGCAAGTACAGTACAGTATATGGAGAGGATTGGGTCTCTCTGGAATGAGGAGACTGTATTTGAAGTTCTCAATCTTGGTTCCAGGCATGATGGAATTTTGTTTTCACGCACAAACCTATTCTTTAGATTTTTAGCTTTGATGGGTTTTTACACGCTCCGTAATAATGCCTGACAGGTTCAGGTACCTGACGTTCACAGATAGATATATTATGGATCTCCATGACCTTAGGTTTTTGTGACCTCCAGTAGCTCTGCTAAGCTTTCTTTCTTTTAGCAGATATTTGCTCTTTTGGAGATTGGTTGCACATCTTGTTGGTAAATCTTTACTTACAAGCTCTACACAAATTATATTATTGTTGTTGGACACCACCATTCTTTGCAGGACCATCCAACTATTTTATGTGTATTTGGGCCAACCAAAAGTCATTTTGTCTCAGGAGAAATAAGCCACTGCCTGAGGCGCCCAAGCTGCATGTGTATGGTTCAGTGGGGGGCAACCATGAAAGCATAGGCTTTTTCCTATTTCTCCCAATTCTGCCAAACCCATGCAAGATGAGCTCAGCTTTGTGTATTTTTAATGGAAGAGGGTTGAAAGCTGCTGTCAGAACCATTGCCATGTCTCCCATGGGATTAAAGGTTCATGTAGGTTGGAATTTATCAAATCTGATTCCTCTTTCCTACATCTGCCGTGTGAAAAATGCAAGAGCTGCGTGGCTCCATACACATTAGACCACCGCTTGTTTTAGCCAAAATCTGTGTGTTTGTTGTAAATAATTTAACTAATACTCAACATAAAGAAATTATAGCTCTATATCTACTAAAGCAATGCTGGGCCTATCTGCACAAAGATGAAATGCCAGATGGTCACGGTGCACTACGGCGCAGGAAGAACACGGGCCACATACAGTTAGTGCAGCCTCAAAGTAAAGCATCCATCTGTAGCTGCACCTAATATTTCACAATTACTCCCTTTTTTTAACCCCTTGAAACAATAACAAATTCAATCGCACAAATTACACACCAATGCTTTTTAAAAGCATTAAAGGATTATAAATAGTGTGCAATCATAGAAAGGTATAATTTTCTTTATTCTACTCTCTCGTTGATGGAAGCCACGCAGCATCAAATCCTCCTCGAGCGCCAGCAGTGAAGCATTAAACAGTTATTAGGGACTTCATTGGGCACCTGCATGATGCCCAGACGACAGAATTCCTTCAGAGAGAGGGCAACCCAGTGCCAGGTGACGAAATGGAGAAGGATCAAATGGAGGGAGGGGTTCTATGAACTCTTTATGCACTAAGAAGGAAGATAGGAGACCACAAAGTAGTTTGTTCATAACAGTTTACTAGGATATGTTGAGTCTTTTCCAGCACGATGGCAGCCGACACGCTGCGCTAGTTTTACACACCTGATTCTACTTTTTAATTTACCAAAGAGAAGGCAGACGATGACTTGTGTCTTTACACCCATGATAATGACTGCACAGGGGAAATGAGCCGTGAATTATGACTGTCTGCAGCCGGGTGTAATGGGAGTGTCGCCTGCCTGGCGGGTCTTTAACGATACTGAAATGACAATCAGGTCTGCAAGAGAGAGAGAGCGAGAGATGTGGAAGAGAGAGCGCAGGACTCTATGTACCTGCCAAGACTGCTCTGCCTAGGGAACAGACATCAATCCGAAACACCGCCATGTGCCCAGAAATAGGTGGAGGGACAAGAAACACTGTTTTTTGCCAGCAAAAAAAAACAACCGGATGGATCGACCGTATCAAATAAATGTTCAATTGAATTAAACCTGAAGGCAATGTGTAAATGAGAAGGAAATCATCTATTGACCTAATATATGTCTCCAATAGATGATATTTATAAGACCCGTAGAAGCCATCAGATTGGTGACAAGACAATAACATCAAACATAACCTTTGTTAGTGTTGTAGGGTTTGTGACAACTTATACAATGATGATTTTCTCCAAGTTTTCAAGGGTCAGGAAGGGGTGTGGCTGAAGTGCTGAAAGGGGTACTCTGGTGCCAGAAAGTTAAACAGATTTGTAATTTACTTCTATTAAAAAATCTTTACCCTTCTAGTACATTTTAGCAGCTGTATGCTACAGAGGAAATTCTTTTATTTTTTAATTTCTTTTCTGTCTTGTCCACAGTGCTCTCTGCTGACACCTGATGCCCGTATCAGGAACTGTCCAGAGCAGGAGAAAATCCCCATTGCAAACCTATGCTACTCTGGACAGTTCCTGACACGGACAGAGGTGTCAGCAGAGAGCACTGTGGACAAGACAATACATTTACAAATCTATTTAACTTTCCGGCACCAGTTGATTTAAAAAATATATATATATATATGTTTTCCACTGGAATACCTCTTTAAGTGCCTCAAGTGCACATTGTCTTTAGGGAGGTGTATAACTACTATATATCCTGATCCCATAGAAATAACAGCAGCAGTATACAGACAGATCTGGAGAGGAGGTGTATAACAACTATATACCCTGATACCACAGAGAGAGCAGCAGTATACAGATAAAGCTGGAGGAGAGGTATATAACTACTATATATCCTGATCCCATAGAGATAGCAGCAGTATACAGATAGCAGCTGGAAGGGAGGTGTATAACTGATGTGAAACGCCCCCTCAGACAATCAGCAGCCTAAGCAATGCCCTGCCTCCGTTGCTGAATAGGCTAATGATTTGGCGTGTGATATCACGTTTTTAACGGGAAGGGACCCGGAGCTCAGTAAGGAGCCAGCACACGCTCCATTCATTCCTATGGGAGCCTCGATAAAACCAGAGTACAGCTCTCGGGCATCGGCGCTCCCATAGAAATGACTTCAGGGTCGGACCGCCCGCGATCAGCTACTTATCTCCTATCCTGTGGATAGGGGATAAGTTACTTTTCTCCGGAGTACTCCATTAAAGGATTCCGGGTTAGGACCTGGAGGTTACGGCACAATGAAGAGCTTTGGGAGACATAATGTGAGGCTTAAAGGGGTACTCCGCTGCTCAGCGTTTGGAACAAACTGTTCCGAATGCTGGAGCCAGCGCTGGGAGCTCGTGATGTCATAGCCCCGCCCCCCATGACGTCACCCCCCACCCCCTCAATGCAAGTCTATGGGAGGGGGCGAGCTCAGGGAGGACAGAAACCTCCCGTGTAGCAGAAGTCGGCGCTGGGATCTCGTGATGTAATAGACCCGCTCACCTCATGACATCCCGCCCCACCCCCTCAATGCAAGTCTATGGGAGGGGGCGAGCTCAGGGAAGACAGAAACCTCCCGTGGAGCAGAAGCCAGTGCTGGGAGCTCGTTATGTCATAGCCCCGCCCCCCTCATGACATCACGCCCCACCCCCTCAATGCAAGTCTATGGGAGGGGGCGAGCTCAGGGAGGACAGAAACCTCACGTGTAGCAGAAGTCGGCACTGGGAGCTCGTGATGTAATAGACCCCCTCAATGCAAGTCTATGGGAGGGGGCGAGCTCAGGGAAGACAGAAACCTCACGTGGAGCAGAAGCCAGCGCTGGGAGCTCGTGATGTCATAGCCCCGCCACCCTCATGACATCACGCCCCACCCCCTCAATGCAAGTCTATGGGAGGGGGCGAGCTCAGGGAGGACAGAAACCTCACGTGTAGCAGAAGTCGGCACTGGGAGCTCGTGATGTAATAGACCCCCTCAATGCAAGTCTATGGGAGGGGGCGAGCTCAGGGAAGACAGAAACCTCACGTGGAGCAGAAGCCAGCGCTGGGAGCTCGTGATGTCATAGCCCCGCCACCCTCATGACATCACGCCCCACCCCCTCAATGCAAGTCTATGGGAGGGGGCGAGCTCAGGGAGGACAGAAACCTCCCGTGGAGCAGAAGGTACCCCTTCAATCCCCATCACTCAATTTCTGCATTCTAGATGCGAGGTGCGATTCTTACAAAACAGGCCAAGAGATGTCATCGTGAATCAAATGTTGTTGTTTTATTTTCTTTGTTTTTTTGCAGGAACTGAGTCAATAAAAGATGATTTAGTAAAAGCTTTTTAGTTTTTATGTGAAAAGGTTTACGAAAAACCCATTATCATATATCCTATTAGGAAACTCTCTTTTTAAGGGGGTCCCCCTCCTCCACCAGCAGAATATTGAGCACAGCTCTGGAGTATAATACAGGCTATAACCCAATGCAAAATAATAGATATATACGGTATTTACAAAGTGGGTCAACTATTGCAGTTTTCAACTTTCACTACTGTTGACTCTATAATATAAATATATGTGAACCCGGCCACGAAGCAGTGAATTATGTTTATTACACGTAGACAAGTTGTTTACACGCCACTGTGAATCTACAGAGTAAATAACATGTGTCACATTACACGTATAAGTAATTTTTATTATGTTTGTGTAACCTTATACTACAAAGCTTATTTGCGGCTGTCCCCAATTATTAAGCGGCGGGGGATTCTTCACACAAGACTAAGAACTATAAACCTGTTATCAGTCCATGTAATTATTGTGTGTGACGGAGTAATCTGTGTTTTATACAGTCATTTCCATTGTTTATTAATTACATTTCTATAGATTAGGACTCGACCAACTGCACCAGAAGCAGCAACAGTGACAGTATATGGTCTTAGGATGATAGGTGATGTAGTTTGGTAAGGGCTTAATACTTATCTGGGGATACATATTATTAAAGGCTTTAACTACCGGCACATAGACTGCTATGACTATTTTTAAAATGTTTGTGTAATGTTGGCTACACTGTGCAAATTAAACAAAAACAAAAAATATTTCTTTTACATATTTATACTTTGTAATGGAACCTATACAAAAAGTATTACAACAGGTTTCAAGTCATACAGGGCAGCTGCCTATAGGTGGCACTAGGGAGAGCTAATTATTTTTTCTCCATGAAGCATAACACTCCTCATTGAGTACTTGTGTCTCACAAATATATTACCCAAATTGACTTATGTGTTTGTAGATTTTTTTTCTATATAATTTTATGAAAATGTTTATTAGTATTTATTTTGTTTTACTACCCATTACTTTTTGTCCTTCAAAAAAATAGCCAAACAAATGAAGGGTCTATTTAAACTGAAGGGATGTCTTCAATGTATTCACTGTATAGTCATACAAAAATACCGCACAGTATACTATTCTGCCTCTTGTATGTAATGGTGCAACTGTACTAGCAAATACATAAAGTATAATACATAAAGTATACAAGCCCGACGAAGGCTCAAGGGATAAAATGGCTGTCGGAACTAAAATATCAGGGATAAAGCTTATAGTCCAGGATTTAGCTTCCAGAACATACCAGAATAAAAGCTATAAATACAATATTTGTGGAGCAGCATTTATTTTAAGATTAACAGGATCCTTCCTGGTTCTGTGTCAGACTTTGTCCAATTTGGTAAAAAGCTGTTTTTTTTGTAATCAAACAAAAAAGAAAATGACGCGTTTCGGGGGGGGGGGGGGGGGGGGGGGGGTGATATCCACCTGAAAATCGTCATTGTGTTTCACACAATAATGATGCATTTAAGGGGAATAATCCACTTCATCATATTTTATATGATGAAGAAGGATATGCCCCTGAAATGAGTCAGTGTGTTTCATGTGAGACTACAATTTATTTTCTTTTTGGAGGCTTATTTTGCTTCATCAGGTTGCATCTGATAAAGGGGGATATGCCCTAGAAATACTTAACTGTTTTTCAAGTGTGATTACAAAAATGACAAGTTTTGGAGAAGCATATCCCCCTTTGTCAGATAAAATCTGATCAAAAAAGGATATGTCCTCATAACGTGTCACTGTGTTTTATTTGCGATTACAATAATGATGCATTTTGGGGGCATATCCAACTTTATCAGATAAAATTTAATAAAGGGGAATGAATATGCCCCTGAAATGCATCACTGTGTTCTATGTAATATTACAAATATGACGCATTTCTTGGCATATTCCTCTTTATCAGATGCCATCTGATGTAGAGGGCTATGCCCCTGTAACACGTCACTGTGTTTAATTGGTAATTACAGTAATGGCGTATTGTGGTAGCATATCTCCCTTCGTCAGATGAAATTTAATAAAGAGGGATATACCCTCTTAACAATTCCCTGGCCCTCATTTACTAACCGGATTCCTACTCTTTTTGTCAGGTTTTGCGCCTTAATTCTGTCGCACGGACCATGTGACAGAATGTGCAACAGAAAAAACCCCAGAGAATCAGAATCACTCAGAGTGAAAAAAAAAAACAACTACAAAATGGGTGTGGTTTTTGGGAAAAGGGGCGTGTTCCCTACATTTCTCCCAAAATCACTCGTCTTTTCTGAAAACCACTCTGAAAATCATGTAAATTTTCAGGTAAGAATACCCTACACTTTAAAGCATGTATAAAGTTTCAAAAAGCTGAGTAAATTAGTAAATACTAAAAAAAAAGGTCGGAACAGCAAAAAACACAACAAAACCTACACTCCAGGGCCACTGTGTTCCATGTGAGATTACAATAATGATGTGATTCAGAGGCATTATCCACTTCATCAGATGATGGGGATACCACCATAAAATCGTCATTGTGTTTTGATGTGCGATTACAATAATGATTTGTTTGGGAGGCATATTTCCTTTATCAGATTGCATCTGATGAAGGGGGATATGTCCCTGAAATGCATCACTGTTTTGTCTGTGATTACAATATTGACGCATTTCTGGGCATATTCTCCTACATCAGATGCAATCTGACAAAGAGGGATATGCCCCTGTAATGTGTCACTGTATTTGATTTGTGAGTACAATAATGACGCGTTTTAGGGGCATATCCCCCTTCATCAGATGAAATGTAATGAAGGGGAATATTCCCCCAAAGTGCTTAATTTGTGCTTCAAGTGTGATAACAATAATGATGTGTGTTTCGGAGGCATATTTCCCTTCATCAGATGCAATCCTGGTCAAGATTTCATGGCTGAACAGCCCAGCTCCATACAAGTACCCCAGTATACCTTTTTACTAAAGGTGAGAATCCAACCAATCTTTCTGAAATGAAAAGACCCCCTTGTTTTCCCATTTCCCTCACTGCAGTGGTATCACATGAGGTGCAGTTCTCCTTTCTACTGTGTTTTCTTCCAATACTGGCAGATGTCATGACTCATCTCAACATGGTAAGGAAATTCACACCTGCCTAAAGGAGCCTTATTGAATCGACATCCCCCCATCTCCACAAGTGATTTCTAAGAAACAGAAGGTTATACTGAACTAAACAGAAGGATCCAATAAAATTACTTCCTTCAGCTGCAAAAGGAGCTATTTATGAAGCAAGTATCAATCTGACAACACGCTACAATGCAGGAGCGGTTCAGTCATAACGATGTTCGGAAATGGTTAATATATATATTAATATAAAGGTTGCAATAGGCACCATTCGTGCTCAGGTCCTGATGTGTGGGGGTTTACAAGACGGAAGACCCCTGGGAGGAAGTGAATTTATTTACAAGGCTGCTCTTTATGGCAACCGCTATAATAGAATAAAATAAAAATTGGTCTAATGAGTAAAAAGCAAAGTAATTAAATGTGAACTTTTCTACGTAATTGTGTTTTATAAAGGCGCTTAATAGATAATTAGATTATGGCAAATTGTAATAAACAGGAGGAAATAGAGGGGAGCTCTGAGTGACAGTGACATATATGGGATCAGCTTCTATTATGGAAATTATTCTAAGAACTATACGCAATATTACCTGTGGTGCTGCTTCCGCCACATCACTGCCAGTCCATGTGAACAAACCCCAAGTATACATGAGATAATGGAGTACCAATGCCCCTTATTTTAAAAGGGGGTTTACAGACCTCTAAACCCTATTAGAGCCATATAGATGTCATAGTTCCCCTACAACCAGACCTTGTCCATCTTTATCAGTAGTCTCCAAATCGTGGACCTCCAGATGTTGCAAAACTACAACTCCCAGCATGCCCAGACAGCCATTCCCATGCTGGGAGTTGTAGTTTTGCAACATATGGAGGTCAGCAGTTTGGAGACCACTTATCTATATGTTGCCATTAACCATGTAATACTACAATTTCCCTGTAGTGGGTGCAGCATGAAAAATGTACTGTCTGGTTGGAATCCTTTTAAGTGCATGATAAAGTTACTATAACTCAGCATAAGTGATTTGCCTCCACGGTCACATGTTTAGACATCTTTTTGGAATCCCATCATCATGCAAGACTCAGGACAATTAAGCATGTCCAGACGTACATTAAGTATGTTCACTATGAATTGTGGTTCCACAGCTCCTACACCTCCCCGACGCCCACCCACCCCCGTCGTGCTGACTGACAAACAGGACTTGTCTGTCCTGCGCATGCGCTGTCAATGTGTATTGTAGTGCAAGCGCAGTGATTCAGAACCTCTCTCACTGCGCATGCATCAGAATAGCTAGAAGCAGAACGCTAACTCCCTCCCTGCCTTTAGTGACAAACTGCGCGGGATAACTACACCGGCAGGCAGACGAGCTGTGTCTGTCAACCAGCAGGAGACCTAAGTGCGGACATGTGTTAGCATAGCGGACCCCAGGCCACACCTCTCTGATACGGTTCCTTGGCCCCCTCTAATCTACATGTAGCTTCCAGAGATATTCAGAAAGTCATGTAACAGCTTGTTTGTTTTCAGCTTCCCTACCAACTTCAGCAGCCAAAAGCGAGCCGGAGGGGGTCGGGGAGCCCTCGTTCTCAAAGCAGGTGCAGGTACCAGAAGTTGGACCAGTTTCTAGGGGACATTAATGGCATATCCTGTGAATATGTCATGAATGCCCATAGGGGAATACCACTTAAAGTGTCAAGGTAGCCACAAATTGCTACTATGTAAAAGCCATAAACTGAAAACAGGAGCACAAAGCCAGAACAATACAAACTGAATTTCTTTGAACTGGAGTGTTCATATAAGAATATGAAATTCAAGCATGCCGATCCCTCTCGGGTCAAGTGCTTCCAAATTAAGCTCAAGAACATATAGAGACTTCAGAAAACTTTAAGACTTCAAGACGGGCAGAAGTGGGCTTCACGGTTATAAGAGACTGAGAGAGCCAGATGGTGCTTACAACTGGGGATATATATATATATATATATATATACACACATATACACACACACACACACACAGAATGAATCCTCATGAGGAGATCATCAAGTATTTGATGATTCTTTTGATGTTCTTACCGAGTCTGGGCTCCACAGTGCTGTTCGTCTTCTTGTCAATGAATATGAACCTTCCCCCGCCAAAGTCTCTGGAGTAGTCAGACAGATAGAGCAATGAGGTGTAGTCAAATGATCCGTAGGTCACCTGGGGAGGGAGAAACACAGGCTCATTTACTCCAATCCTTCTCCCCTTCAGGCGTCCTCATCATAATGTAACAGGAGAATCCTGAAGGGGGCGCTCATGTGGTAATTATTTATGAATACTTCAAGCAATAAGAATCATTGACCTAGTTTAAAGGGAACCTTCTACTAGTCCAGGTAAGAAAGCAGTAGCTTCTACTGCAATCAATAAATGCCCCATCCCAGATGTCTTAAAGGGGTATTCCATGATTTTTTTTTTTTTTTTTTTTTATTGACTGTGCTAAAGGGGCTATAAAGGTAGTGTAGTTCATAATGTAGTGTCTGGTCTCGCAATTCTTATGTGATCTACTTTTAGCATCATTCAAAATTAGTGTTGTCTTAGGCCTTGCCCAGGATGAAGGCAGCCCGAGATAATATTACACTAGACAAGTGTTGAAAGGGAGCTTGTCAGTGCTTCAATGGGTGGAGCGACTCCTGGGTGGGAGAGAGATCATTATCCAAAGAGCTGCAGGGAATTGTAGTTTCAAGCACAGCATGCATGAAGGGGAATCTTTAGTGGTCTGACGAAGCATCAATACAGGTGTGAAACGGCTGTAACCTCAACACTGTGTGAAATGGCATCTGGGTTGTAACAAAGTATCTGTGATGATTGCTATGCACTAATAAAAGAGAAAAGTTTTTTTTGTAGAATTCCCAGTGAGTGCCCCCTATATATCTTTTTTGATGGGAATTAGAAAATAGAAAATGTTTCAGAATCTGGCTGTAATCAGTAATAAAAGAGGAGGCAAGCGAATCATAGCAGGTCCCTTTAATTGATGCTGCAGGCGCCATCCCCATCCGCGAGCACTTGGCAGCTCTTTATCGCGGTGGATAACTGCAGCAATCAATGGAGAATAACACCTTATAATTGCTACAATTACACTAAGAAAAGACGCTTCATTTGGGGGCATCTACAAAGTCAAGAGCTGTGAAGAACGTATGTCAGGAAACACAGCATTCTCCGTGTAAAGTGTTCCTCTCTGCCCCAAGAATAAAGCAGAAGGGAATCTGTCAGCTGAAATTCACATTCCAAACTGCTGACAGCTGTTAGAGAAAGGAGACACATGGCTCCTTTATATATTTATCTGTGCTTTCATAACATAGAAAATGCTTGATGCAAAGAGCCAAAGAGGCATTCCCAGACCCTTAAAGTGCTAAGGGCTGGAACCTCTATATGTTCCTCCCTAAATCTCTGTTCCTGCCTGACCAACAGTCCTATTTCCAAATCCCAGACCTGCGCTATGCAAACAAATTGTGCACAGGTCCAAGATTTGGAAACAGGGCTCAGCTTCCAGATGCCAATCAAGCAAGGAAAGGGATGGGAGTGGGTAGGCCTTCTAGCCCTTTGTTAAGCTAGGGCTGGCAAATGCCTCTTGACTGGCATCTGAAATGTGAGCCCTGTCTCCGAATCTTGCACCTGCACAAGATTAGGAAACAGAGCTCAGCTTCCAGATGCCAATCAAGCAGGGACAGGGGATAGGAGGGGGAGAGAGGAGGCCTTCTAGCACTCAGTGCTGCAAGGGCTTGCAAACACGTTGACTGGCGTCTGGAAGTCAAGCCCTGTCGCTAAATCTGCATTGTTATGCTCAGTACAGGAATAAGATTTAGAAACAGGGCTCAGTTTCCAGCTGACTGTAAATAAAGCAAGGACAGGGAAGGGAAGGGGACCTAGGAGGTGTTCTAGCCCCCAGTACTTCAAGGGCTTTAAAACGCCTCTTCGTCTGGAAGCCAAACCCTGGTCCAAATCAGCATTGGTATGCACAGTAAAGGAAAAAGACTTCGAAAAGGGGCTCGGTTTCCAGATGTCTGCAAATCAAGCAGGGATATGGATTGGAAGGAGAGTGTTCTAGCCCTCGGTAGTTTAAGGGCTTGGGAATATCATCTGGAAGCCGAGCTTGTCTCCAAAATCTTGCACCTGCGCACAATTGGTATGCACAGCACTAGAACGAGATTTGGAAACAGAGCTTGGCTTCTAGCTGTCAATCAGGCAGGGACAGGGAAGTAATGGGGAGTGAGAAGGCAATCTAGCCCTCAGTATTTCAAGGGCTTGGGAATGCCTCTTTGACTCTTGGCACCAAAGAAAAAACAATAATTAGCTGTCTCTATACTCTGTCTCTCTACAGTTCCATGGGATTAAATGATCAAATTAGCGGGCCATCCATGAGATGAACAGAAACAACCGCAGCAAACAACCGCAGTCGACCACAGCAAGAGCTGCTCTTTATACAAATATGCTGGCTAGCAGAAATCAGACCGGTCTTCATAGGTGCTATTACAGAACAGAAGATATATGGGAAGCCAACCACAATGTGCTACAAGAATGACACATAATCCAAACTATGTCCCAAGCTCAGGCCAAACAACATACTCGATATCCAATGTGTCCACACAAATAGCCGAAGATCTGGCAGCTCAACCCCCTTTTTGACTGATCATCAAATTTTATTCTTGTACCCACTTCAAGGATTATATTTTACTTCTACGAGAGCAACACAGTTCTTATTATAGCATTTATCTGCTTTTTCCCCTTCACTCTTCAAGAAGATTTTCAGCTAAGAACCCCCCCCCCCCACCCCCCCACAATGCCTATGATTGCCTTGTTTTCTTCTCTTTCCGTCAGAATTCAGATAAATTAACTAAATTCACCCTACAGGAATTGTAATCCTCAAAGCGTATCTTGTAGGAGCTATGTAAATGGAATCTATAATTATAAGAAAAAGTGTGCTGGAGTGTTTGCTTCCTCATACATGGTGTAGTGGAGCCAGATATGTTGGGTGATCTGAAAAGCTTGGCTTGGCTTAATTCCCCCTATTCTGGTATTAAAAATTGGTTCTGTCATATGAAAATATAAATAACTTTTGATTTTATCATTTCAAAAATTTTCATCGGTCGGGGTCTGAGAATTCAGACCTCGATGGATGATGAGAACGAGGGGTAAAAGTGCACGCTTAGCGTGGTCTCTCCCCCAAAGGTGGTCTGACGAAGCACTAACACAGGTGCAAAATGGCTGTACCCTTCTCCACTGTGTAATGGCTTCTGAGTTGCAACCCAGACGCCATGTTCCTCTGTGTAACACCCAGAGCTGAGGTTACAGCTGTTTCGCACCTGTATTGGTGTTTTGTCAGACTGAAAGTTGTAGTTTTGCTGGTTCTGGATGAGTGCATGTATACAACTACTAACCCCATACTGATCCAAGACTTCATGCTAAGCTAAAGGTTTGTTACCCCGTCACAATAGGATGGGGTTTCCAGTTTTCAGTTGTGCTGGGAGATGTAGTTCTGCAATTAATCCATTTCTGAGCTAGCCCAGTGCCGGTTCTGGAGAAGCATATGTATACGTATATTAGCGGTGACTTTTATTTTTAGTTATGGTCGCTCGACATGTACACAGGATAGCAGAGAATCTACAAGTAGCAAGGACAAGGGGATCATTATCTGCCCATTCCATCGTGCTGCAAATTGACTCAGTTCCCCATCTTTATCAGAGATCTTAAAAGGCACAAAATTGTCGCAGTGACATTCATGGCCTCAATCAACACTTATGTCCCTTAACCGAGGGGAGAGGGGGGGGGGGGGTCACAATCCATTGATGCGACAATCTTATGGGTCATGGAGCAATTCGTAAGATGTTAAAAAGCTCTATTATTCTCCTTCAAGTGGCTAATAAGGGTTTTCTATTGTCCGAAAAGGGTGGAATGGTCATCGGGCCTGACATCGTGACAATTGAGTGAGGCCTAGGAGACTGGCTGCGCACGTGGGGGAAGACTGCAGTTATTTTCTGGAATAGCGATGCCATATTCTTCGGACAGTACGCCTGAGCAGGTCGACTCATTATATAAGACCGGTGATCCATAAAAAGCGTAAAGAACAGCGATGGCCAGGAGCGCAGGACTGAAAACGGCTCTGCAGAGAAATAACGGTATGGACACATGAAGACAAGCGTATAATAGTATACAAGGAAAGGATCGGAGAAGGTATCGTCCCACCACACTGTATCTGTAAACACTTTAGAACAGTGTTTCTCACCCAGGGTGCCTTCAGCTGTTGCAAAACTACAACTTCCAGCATGCTCGGACAACCAAAGGCTGGAAACCTAACCTTATTGTGATCATAATTTGTTACAATGTATCAGCCTGGAGCACAGGATTGTTAAGAATGGAAACATTGTAACTACCCATAAGGTTAGCGTGAAGTCTTAGATCAGTAGGGGATTAATAGATGTATACATGCACTCAGCTCAGAATTGGATTTGTTGCTAAACTACAACTCCCAGCATGCCCGAACAGCCAGATCACTAGCAGTGCAGTGTATTTCAGAGAAAAAAATCTAGTAGGATTTTGCAAACTTATAGTAGAAGAAGCAGAGTCCGTCAGCAGCACAGAGTATTTCAGGAGAGAACTGAGCTGATGCCGTGTGAGGTGGGATATTTACATAGAAGGAGCAGGGTCTCTTTTCAGCGCAGAGTATTTCAGGAGAGGAGTGTGTTGAGAGTTACATAGCGGAAGAAAAGCCAGTCAGCAGCACAAAGTATTTTAGGAGAAAAGTATACTGATCATCTGTAACAAGAAATCACAGACTGAAAGTTACATACTAAAGGCAGAACAGTCCTCAGCAGTACAGAGTATTTCAGGAGAGGACTGAGCTTGATTGGGTGTGAGCTTGCAAACTGAGTTACATGGTAAAAGAAGTGAAAGGTCTTAGCAGCACAGAGAATTTAAAGGGATACTCCATCCCTAAATCTAATCCCCTATCCAAGGGATAGGGTATAAGATGTCTGATCATGGGGGTCCCGACGCTGGGGAACCCCGTGATCTCCCTGCAGCACCTGACGTTCATTTAGAGCGTTGGTAGCAGCGCCGGAGGCTCGTAACGTCATGGCCACGCCCCCTCAATGCAAGTCTATGGGAGGCGGCGTGACAGCCATCGTGGTTGTGACCGCGACGTCGCGAGCCTCCACCCCGCATCTCCAGTCATCCAGTCAAGTTCGCTCTGTGCACCGGATGTCTGGGGTGCCGCAGCCGTCATGCCCCCTCACGTAGACTTGCATTAAGGGGGCGTGGCCTGACGTCCGAATGGGGCGTTGCCGACCCCCAAAGCGTTTGGAACTAAATGTTCTGAACATTGGTCAGTGGAGTACCCCTTTAACCCCTTAAGGACCAGGCCATTTTATACCTTAAGGACCGGAGCGTTTTTTGCAATTCTGACCACTGTCACTTTAAACATTAATAACTCTGGAATGCTTTTAGTTATCATTCTGATTCCGAGATTGTTTTTTCGTGACATATTCTACTTTAACTTAGTGGTAAAATTTAATGGTAACTTGCATCCTTTCTTGGTGAAAAATCCCAAAATTTGATGAAAAAAATGAAAATTTTGCATTTTTCTAACTTTGAAGCTCTCTGCTTGTAAGGAAAATGGATATTCAAAATATATTTTTTTGGGGTTCACATATACAATATGTCTACTTTATGTTTGCATCATAAAATTTATGAGTTTTTACTTTTGGAAGACACCATAGGGCTTCAAAGTTCAGTAGCAATTTTGAAATTTTTCACAAAATTTTCAAACTCACTATTTTTCAGGGACCAGTTCAGTTTTGAAGTGGATTTGAAGGGTCTTCATATTAGAAATACCCCATAAAAGACCCCATTATAAAAACTACACCCCCTAAAGTATTCAAAAAAACATTCAGTAAGTGTATTAACCCTTTAGGTGTTTCACAGGAATAGCAGCAAAGTGAAGGAGAAAATTCAAAATCTTCATTTTTTACACTCGCATGTTCTAGTAGACCCAATTTTTGAATTTTTGCAAGGGATAAAAAGGAGAAAATTTTTACTTGTATTTGAAACCCAATTTCTCTCGAGTAAGCACATACCTCATATGTCTATGTTAATTGTTCGGCGGGCGCAGTAGAGGGCTCAGAAGGGAAGGAGCGACAAATGGTTTTTGGGGGGCATGCCGCATTTAGGAAGCCCCTATGGTGCCAGGACAGCAAAAAAAAACACATGGCATACCATTTTGGAAACTAGACCCCTCAGGGAACGTAACAAGGGGTAAAGTGAACCTTAATACCCCACAGGTGATTCACGACTTTTGCATATGTAAAAAAAATATATATTTTTTTTACCTAAAATGCTTGGTTTCCCAAAAATTTTACATTTTTAAAAAGGGTAATAGCAGAAAATACCCCCCAAAATTTGAAGCCCAATTTCTCTCGATACAGAAAACACCTCGCATGGGGGTGAAAAGTGCTCTGCTGGTGCACTACAGGTCTCAGAAGAGAAGGAGTCACATTTGGCTTTTTGAAAGCAAATTTTGCTCTGGGGGCATGCCGCATTTAGGAAGCCCCTATGGTGCCAGAACAGCAAAAAAAAACCACATGGCATACCATTTTGGAAACTAGACCCCTCGGGGAACGTAACAAGGTGTAACGTGAACCTTAATGCCCTACAGGTGTTTCACGACTTTTGCATATGTAAAAAAAAAATTTTTTTTTTACCTAAAATGCTTGTTTTCCCAAAATGTTTACATTTTTAAAAAGGGTAATAGCGGAAAATACCCCCCAAAATTTGAAGCCCAATTTCTCCCGATTCAGAAAACACCCCATATGGAGGTGAAAAGTGCTCTGCTGGCGCACTACAGGTCTCAGAAGAGAAGGAGTAACATTTGGCTTTTTGAAAGCAAATTTTGCTCTGGGGGCATGCCGCATTTAGGAAGCCCCTATGGTGCCAGAACAGCAAAAAAAAACACATGGCATACCATTTTGGAAACTAGACCCCTCGGGGAACGTACCAAGGGGTAATGTGAACCTTAATACCCTACAGGTGTTTCACGACTTTTGCATATGTAAAAAAATATATATTTTTTTTACCTAAAATGCTTGGTTTCCCAAAATTTTTACAATTTTAAAAAGGGTAATAGCAGAAAATACCCCCCAAAATTTGAAGCCCAATTTCTCCCGATTCAGAAAACACCCCATATGGGTGTGAAAAGTGCTCTGCTGGCGCACTACAGGTCTCAGAAGAGAAGGAGTCACATTTGGCTTTTTGAAAGCGAATTTTGCTCTGGGGGCATGCCGCATTTAGGAACCCCCTATGGTGCCAGGACAGCAAAAAAAAAAACACATGGCATACCATTTTGGAAACTAGACCCCTTGGGGAACGTAACAAGGGGTAATTTGAACCTTAATACCCTACAGGTGTTTCACGACTTTTGCATATGTAAAAAAATATATATTTTTTTTACCTAAAATGCTTGTTTTCCCAAAAATTTTACATTTTTTAAAAGGGTAATAGCAGAAAATACCCCCCAAAATTTGAAGCCCAATTTCTCCCGAGTACGGCGATACCCCATATGTGGCCCTAAACTGTTGCCTTGAAATACGACAGGGCTCCAAAGTGAGAGCGCCATGCGCATTTGAGGCCTAAATTAGGGACTTGCATAGGGGTGGACATAGGGGTATTCTACGCCAGTGATTCCCAAACAGGGTGCCTCCAGCTGTTGTAAAACTCCCAGCATGCCTGGACAGTCAACGGCTATCTGGCAATACTGGGAGTAGTTGTTTTGCAACAGCTGGAGGCTCCGTTTTGGAAACAGTGGCGTACCAGACGTTTTTCATTTTTATTGGGGAGGGGGGTTGTATAGGGGTATGTGTATATGTAGTGTTTTTTACCTTTTATTTTATTTTGTGTTAGTGTAGTGTAGTGTTTTTAGGGTACAGTCGCATGGACGGGGGTTCACAGTAGTTTCTCGCTGGCAGTTTGAGCTACGGCAGAAAATTTGACGCAGCTCAAACTTGCAGCCGGATACTTACTGTAATCCTCCGCCCATGTGAGTGTACCCTGTACGTTCACATTGGGGGGGGGGGGGGGGGGGGGGGGGAACATCCAGCTGTTGCAAAACTGCAACTCCCAGCATGTACGGTCTATCAGTGCATGCTGGGAGTTGTAGTTTTGCAACCGCTGGAGGCTCCGTTTTGGAAACAGTGGCGTACCAGACATTTTCATTTTTATTGGGGAGGGGGGTTGTATAGGGGTATGTGTATACGTAGTGTTTTTTACTTTTTATTTTATTGTGTGTTAGTGTAGTGTAGTGTTTTTAGGGTACAGTCGCATGGGCGGGGGGTTCACAGTAGTTTCTCGCTGGCAGTTTGAGCTGCTGCAGAAATTTTGCCGCACCTCAAACTTGCAGCCGGATACTAACCGTAATCCTCCGCCCATGTGAGTGTACCCTGTACGTTCACATTGGGGGGGGGAACATCCAGCTGTTGCAAAACTACAACTCCCAGCATGTACGGTCTATCAGTGCATGCTGGGAGTTGTAGTTTTGCAACAGCTGGAGGCACACTGGTTGTGAAACACCGAGTTTGGTAACAAACTCAGTGTTTTGCAACCAGTGTGCCTTCAGCTGTTGCAAAAGCTACAACCCCCAGCATGTACGGACAGCGGAAGGGCATGCTGGGTGTTGTAGTTATGCAACAGCTGGAGGCATACTACTTTGGCTGGGGATGCTGGGGATTGTAGTTATGCAATAGCTGGAGACACACTGGTTTACTACTTAACTCAGTGTGCCTTCAGCTGTTGCAAAACTACAACTCTCAGCAGTCACCGACAGCCAACGGGCATGCTGGGAGTTGTAGTTATGCAACCACCAGATGCACTACTACAACTCCCAGCATGCACTTGAGCTGTTTGTGCAAGCTGGGAGTTGTAGTTACACAACAGCTGAAGGTACACTTTTCCATAGAAAGAATGTGCCTCCAGCTGTTGCAAAACTACAAGTCCCAGCATGCCCATAAGGGCATGCTGGGAGTTGTGGTGGTCTGCCTCCTGCTGTTGCATAACTACAGCTCCCAGCATGCCCTTGTTGCATGCTGGGAGCTGTTGCTAAGCAACAGCAGGAGGCTGTCACTCACCTCCAACGATCCTCGCCGCACCAGGTCAGTCCCTCGTCGTCTCCGCCGCCGCCGCTGCTCCTGGGGCCCCGATCCCAACAGGGGCGCCGGGGATCGGGGTCCCCAACACCCGGGGTGCACGTCCCGCACCCGCTCACGTCCTCCGGAAGAGGGGCGGAGCGGGTTGCGGGAGTGACACCCGCAGCAGGCGCCCTGATTGGTCGGCCGGTAATCCGGCCGACGAATCAGGGCGATCGTGAGGTGGCACCAGTGCCACCTCACCCCTGCTGGCTATGGCTGTTCGGGGCCGTCTCTGACGGCCCCGATCAGCCAATAATTCCGGGTCACCGGGTCACTGGAGACCCGATTGACCCGGAATCCGCCGCAGATCGCTGGACTGAATTGTCCAGCGATCTGCGGCCATCGCCGACATGGGGGGTCATAATGACCCCCCTGGGCGATATGCCCCGATGCCTGCTGAACGATTTCAGCAGGCATCGGGGACCGGCTCCGCTCCAGATGGTTGCGGGGGGCCGGTAAAACACATGACGTTCTCATACGTCATGTGTCCTTAAGGACTCGGAAATGGAGACGTATGAGAACGTCATGTGTCCTTAAGGGGTTAAGTAGAATAGTGGTGCTGATATTTTAGGAAGAGAAGGGCAATAACCTGTTCCACATGGTGATGAAAGCCTTGCCATGATATGAGAAGGGAAATGTGAACAACAGGGAGGTCAAAGACTACCAGATAATGGAAAGAGAAGGGTTTCTCCACAGCACAGAGTATTTCAGTAGAGCAAATCACTTATATTGTAAAGGCGAACAGGGCTACAAGTGTCATGGTACTGGGAGGTGAATGGAGACGAATGAAGGGACCCAGAGGGCAGAATGAGCAGGAGACACAGCAGCACAGAGTATTTTCAGCTGATTTTGTGCGTGGCCGTGACCCTACCATTGGCTCAGTAGCGCCTCAGCCTGCTGTTTTTGTCATCATTTCCCCCGACATGTGAGAATAGCATCAGCGGTCTAGTGAGGACAGAGCAGTCATGCGGTTGCGCTGTGATCTGCTGTGAGTGTCAGCCAAGGTAATTTCGGACAGATGCCTGGCAGGACTCAGTGAGCCGACATCCAGTGACTTCATGGTACCTGGCGATGCCAGGACTCTGCAGGAACCTGATCAAACAGATTATACCAGTAGAATGTAGCAGAGCTGGAGAGGTTTTTGTGGCAGAATTGTTAATCCTTTCCCTGTTATATACGAGTACACAAAGTCCAAGCTAAACATCACATCCTCCAGAATCTACAGACATTGAGAAGCCCAGACGCCTCATAATAAGATCTCAGGAGATATTATAAAGACGATATTCACCGTACGGACATGTCTACATCTAGAGGGTGCCATGTCGGCCTCATCTGTTCAGCTGGCACACTCCTTTACTTAAAGGAGTACTCCAGGATAAGAAAACTTATCCCCTATCCTAAGTTTCAGATCGCAGGGGATCCGACCGCTGGGGCCCCCCATGATCTCCCGTACGGGGCCCCGACAGTCAGCGGCCAGGGGGTGTGTCCGACCACCGCATGACCCGGCAGCCGACACGGCCCCTCAATACATCTCTATGGGAGAGTCGGAGCGCTGCAATCAGCAGCCTCCGCCTCTGCCATAGAAATGTATTGAGGGGGTGTGTCGGCCACTGCATCATGTGGTGGTCGAAATGCGCTATTTCGGCAAAGAGCCGAGGGCCCCGTACAGGAAATCACGGGGGGCCCCAGCGGTCGGACCCCCCGCGATCTGAAACTCATCCCCTATCCTTAAGATAGGGGGTAAGTTTTCTTATCTTGGAGTACTCCTTTAAATACTCTGTGCTGCTCACTGGCTCACCTTATGACGTCCCACAAGATCAGCACACTCCTCTCCTGAAATACTCTGTGCTGCTCACTGGCTCACCTTATGACCTCCCACGTGATCAGCACACTCCTCTCCTGAAATACTCTGTGCTGCTCACTGGCTCACCTTATGACGTCCCACAAGATCAGCACACTCCTCTCCTGAAATACTCTGTGCTGCTGACTGGCTCACCTTATGACGTCCCACAAGATCAGCACACTCCTCTCCTGAAATACTCTGTGCTGATGACCGGCTCACCTTATGACCTCCCACAAGATCAGCACACTCCTCTCCTGAAATACTCTGTGCTGCTGACTGTCTCTCCTTATGACCTCCCACATGATCAGCACACTCCTCTCCTGAAAAACTCTGTGCTGCTGACTGGCTCACCTTATGACCTCCCACATGATCAGCACACTCCTCTCCTGAAATACTCTGTGCTGCTGACTGTCTCACCTTATGACGTCCCACATGATCAGCACACTCCTCTCCTGAAATACTCTGTGCTGCTGACTGTCTCTCCTTATGACCTCCCACATGATCAGCACACTCCTCTCCTGAAATACTCTGTGCTGCTGACTGGCTCACCTTATGACCTCCCACAAGATCAGCACACTCCTCTCCTGAAAAACTCTGTGCTGCTGACTGGCTCACCTTATGACCTCCCACATGATCAGCACACTCCTCTCCTGAAATACTCTGTGCTGCTGACTGTCTCACCTTATGACGTCCCACATGATCAGCACACTCCTCTCCTGAAATACTCTGTGCTGCTGACTGGCTCACCTTATGACGTCCCACAAGATCAGCACACTCCTCTCCTGAAATACTCTGTGCTGCTGACTGTCTCTCCTTATGACCTCCCACATGATCAGCACACTCCTCTCCTGAAAAACTCTGTGCTGCTGACTGGCTCACCTTATGACGTCCCACATGATCAGCACACTCCTCTCCTGAAATACTCTGTGCTGCTGACTGTCTCTCCTTATGACCTCCCACAAGATCAGCACACTCCTCTCATGAAATACTCTGTGCTGCTGACTGTCTCACGTTATGACCTCCCACAAGATCAGCACACTCCTCTCCTGAAATACTCTGTGCTGCTGACTGTCTCACCTTATGACCTCCCACAAGATCAGCACACTCCTCTCCTGAAATACTCTCTGCTGCTGACTGGCTCACCTTATGACCTCCCACATGATCAGCACACTCCTCCCCTGAAATACTCTGTGCTGCTGACTGTCTCACCTTATGACCTCCCACATGATCAGCACACTCCTCTCCTGAAATACTTTGTGCTGCTGAATGTCTCACCTTATGACCTCCCACATGATCAGCACACTCCTCTCCTGAAATACTCTGTGCTGCTGACTGGCTCACCTTATGACCTCCCACATGATCAGCACACTCCTCTCCTGAAATACTTTGTGCTGCTGAATGTCTCACCTTATGACCTCCCACATGATCAGCACACTCCTCTCCTGAAATACTCTGTGCTGCTGACTGGCTCACCTTATGACGTCCCACAAGATCAGCACACTCCTTTCCTGAAATACTCTGTGCTGCTGACTGTCTCACCTTATGACCTCCCACAAGATCAGCACACTCCTCTCCTGAAATACTCTGTGCTGCTGACTGTCTCACCTTATGACCTCCCACAAGATCAGCACACTCCTTTCCTGAAATACTCTGTGCTGCTGACTGGCTCACCTTATGACCTCCCACATGATCAGCACACTCCTCTCCTGAAATACTCTGTGCTGCTGACTGGCTCACCTTATGACCTCCCACAAGATCAGCACACTCCTCTCCTGAAATACTCTGTGCTGCTGACTGGCTCACCTTATGACCTCCCACGTGATCAGCACACTCCTCTCCTGAAATACTCTGTGCTGCTGACTGGCTCACCTTATGACCTCCCACGTGATCAGCACACTCCTCTCCTGAAATACTCTGTGCTGCTGACTGGCTCACCTTATGACCTCCCACATGATCAGCACACTCCTCTCCTGAAATATTCTGTACTGCTTACCGGCTCACCTTATGACCTCCCACAAGATCAGCACACTCCTCTCCTAAAATACTCTGTACTGCATACAAGTGGGGAAAGTAGAAAGGTGCATAGAGAAGGAGCAGGATCCTCAGCAGCACAGAGTATTATCAGGAGTAGTCTGTGCGAGTTTACAAAACTTATAGTGGAAGGAGCATGGTCTCTCTGCAGAACAGAGTATTTCCGAAACGAAGTGTGCTGATCTTGTGGGAGGGTCACACAGCACAGAGTGTTTCAGGAGAGGAGTTTGTCGGTGGTCACAGACTGGGTTTACATAATGTAAGCAACAGGGTCTTTCTAGGCATGGTGGGAGTTGTAGTTTTGCAACAGTTGGGGGCACCCTGTTTGGGAAACACTGTAAATGACACGGTACAATGTTTGTATTAAAGTGTTTCCCAACCATAGTTCCTCTAGCTGTTGCAAAACTACAACTACAACTCCCATAGACTTGCACTGAGGGGATGTGACCCTGACGTCACAAGCCTCTGGCCCACATGGCCAGTTTGCTCCATGCACCGTCTGGGATGCCGCAGCCAAAATCATTGAGCTCCCCAGCGGCGGGACCCCCACGATCAGACATCTTATCCCCTATCCAAGATGTCTAGGGTCGAAGTATCTATTTAACTAAAGGAGTGTGCTGAACTTGTGAGAGGGTCACATAGCCGAAGAAGCAGAGTCATTCAGCAGCACAGAGTATTTCAGGAAAGGAGCGCGTCAGCTGGCGAAGACTGGGTTAACAATTTTCTGGGCATTCTGAGAGTTGTAGTTTTGCAATAGCTGGAGGCACACTGGTAGTAAAACACTAACTGACACGGTAAAATATGTGTACAATATTGCAGTGTTTTTCAACCAGGGTACCCCCAGCTGTTGTAAAACTACCACTCCCAGCATGCCTGGAGAGGCTTTAACTAGGGGATTCCACTAATGGGGAAGGGGACCCTCTATTTACCTCTACATAGCATTCACACCCATTATCCCCAATGTTTTGTTTCCTAGACAAGGCTACTGTGTGAGAAATACTGTTTCTTTTATCACCCACCCTCTTCCTGATAAGGATGAAATGTTACCCCGGTGTCTTGGAATAAAGATTCTCATCCTTCGATCACCTCTCTACTGTGCTGCATTAACCTCCTCGGGTGCAGGAGTCCTCTGTATCACATTACGAGAAGACAATGGGGATTAAGTGCCTGATTCTGTGCTTGGAAGTTTCCATCCAGGCGGAGGTGAGTGAGCATATAACCTCCCGGCCTCACGAGCAGATAACCTCCCGGCCTCTATTACTCAAAACACTGCTGAAGATGCTGCACGTCGTCCGGAGATGGGGGCGGTGGAGGCTTTAATTAATTCTGCTGCCTCCATACAGTCTCCTGGGGGAAAGGAGGAACGATGTATAAGGATTGCAACAAACTACAGATACTGGTAGCCTGGATCAATGTCTATGACTCATAGGACGTCTGCCTACATGTCCACAGATGTGTAACTGTGCGGCTTTCACCAGAAGCTAGTTAGACATAATTAGCTCCACTGTAAACAGATGTAGCAGAGATGAGTAGGTCATGTGTGATGTGTAAAGGGCATTATACACGTGCCAATTTGATGTAAGAAAATTTGTAGGAATGTTCGTTCCCGATAACAGACCTGTGTAAAAGGGACCACCTTTTGGTGAAAAAGGAGATTTTTTAACACTTACCATAAAATCTCTTTCTCAAAGGATCCATTGGGGGACACAGACCGTGGGTGTATGCTGCTGTCTCAAGGAGGTGTGACACTATGGTAATAAAAAAGTCAGCTCCTCCCAGCAGGATATACCCGCCTTCAGGCTCTGAGCTAGTCAGTTTAAGTTCCAGAGCAATATGAGGAGACCAATAGGTCAAGAAAAAACCCCAAAACTGTCCGAGAACCAGAAGGAAAAAACATAACTGAACACACCCTCGGACAGAGAACCAACGGGAAAAACCCAAACAAAGGGCGGGAGCCGTGTCCCCCAATGGATCCTTCGAGAAAGAGGTTTCACAGTAAGTGTTAAAAAATCTCCTTTCCTCTATCGGCTCCATTGGGGGACACAGACCGTGGGATGTACCAAAGCCGTCCCTTGGGTGGGCAGATAAGTAATCAGGCGGACGGCCGATCCACTGCCGCCTGCAACACTTTACTACCCAGACTAGCATCAGCCGATGCGAAAGTATGAACTCGGTAAAACCTCGAGAAAGTATGCAAAGACGACCAGGTAGCCGCCTTGCAAATCTGCGAGGCCGAGGCTCTATTCTGGAGAGCCCAGAATGCCCCAACAGAACGGGTAGAATGAGCCACAACCCTGAAGGGAGGAATCTTCCCCTTACAGCGATAGTCTTCCGAAATGGCGAACCGAATCCGCCGAGAAATGGTGGCCTTGGAAGCAGGTTGTCCCTTGCGACGACCTTCCGTAAGGACAAAAAAGGAATCGCACTGACGAAACGAAGAAGTAATGGAGAGATAAGACCGAACAGCCCGAACTACATCCAGCTTGTGTAGCAAGCGCTCCTTAGGATGAGAGGGAGTAGGACAAAAAGACGGGAGGACAATGTCCTCATTGAGATGAAAGGCCGAGACCACCTTGGGCAAAAAGGAAGGATCTGGCCGAAAAACGACCTTGTCCTGGTGGATCACCAGAAACGGAGAACGGCAGGAAAGAACTGCCAGTTCAGACATCCTCCGGATGGAGGTGATAGCCACAAGAAAGGCCACTTTCCAAGAAAGAAGGCGGAGAGACACCGCTCTAAGGGGTTCAAAGGGTGCACCCTGGAGGGCACTCAGAACCAAAGTTAAGTCCCAAGGGAGAGAAGGAGACAGATCAGGAGGAACAGCGTGCGCCACTCCTTGCAGGAAAGTCCGGACATGAGAAGTAGAAACCAGGGGCTGCTGGAAAAGAACTGTAAGGGCCGAAACCTGACCTTTAACCCCTTAAGGACCAGGCCATTTTACACCTTAGGACCAGAGCGTTTTTTGAACATCTGACCACTGTCAATTTAAACATTAATAACTCTGGAATGCTTTTACCTATCATTCTGATTCAGAGATAGTTTTTTCGTGACATATTCTACTTTATGTTATTGGTAAAATGTTGTCGATACTTGCATAGTTTCTTAGTGAAAAATTCCAAAATTTGATGAAAAAATTGAAAATTTTGCATTTTTCTAACTTTGAAGCTCTCTGCTTGTAAGGAAAATGGATATTCCAAATAAAAAATGTTTTTGATTCACATATACAATATGTCTACTTTATGACTGCATCATAAAATTGACATGTTTTTACTTTTGGAAGACACCAGAGGGCTTCAAAGTTCAGCAGCAATTTTACAATTTTTCACAAAATTTTCAAACTCACTATTTTTCAGGGACCAGTTCAGTTTTGAAGTGGATTTGAAGGGTCTTCATATTAGAAATACCCCACAAATGACCCCATTATAAAAACTGCACCCCCCAAAGTATTCAAAATGACATTCAGTCAGCGTTTTAACCCTTTAGGTGTTTCACAGGAATAGCATCAAAGTGAAGGAGAAAATTCACAATCTTCATTTTTTACACTCGCATGTTCTTGTAGACCCAATTTTTGAAGGGGTAAAAGGAGAAAATGTATACTTATATTTGTAGCCCAATTTCTCTCGAGTAAGCACATACCTCATATGTCTATGTAAAGTGTTCGGCGGGCGCAGTAGAGGGCTCAGAAGCGAAGGAGCGACAAGGGGATTTTGAAGAGTATGTTTTTCTGAAATGATTTTTGGGGGGCATGTTGCATTTAGGAAGCCCCTATGGTGCCAGGACAGCAAAAAAAAAACCACATGGCATACCTTTTTGGAAACTAGACCCCTTGAGGAACGTAACAAGGAATAAATTGAGCCTTAATACCCCACAGGTGTTTCACGGCTTTTGCATATGTAAAAAAAAAAATATTTTTTTTTTCACTAAAATGTGTGTTTCCCCCAAATTTCACATTTTTGCAAGGGTTAATAGCAGAAAATACCCCCCAAAATTTGTAAACCCATCTCTTCTGAGTATGAAGGTACCCCATAAGTGGACCTGAAGTGCACTACGGGCGAACTACAATGCTCAGAAGAGAAGGAGTCATATTTGGCTTTTGGAGAGCAAATTTTGCTCGGGGGGCATGTCGCATTTAGGAAGCCCCTATGGTGCCAAGACAGCAAAATAACCCCCACATGGCATACCATTTTGGAAACTAGACCCCTTGAGGAACGTAACAAAGGGTACAGTGAGCATTTACCCCCCACTGGTGTCTGTCAGATCTTTGGAACAGTGGGCTGTACAAAATTTTTAATTTGCACAGCCCACTGTTCCAAAGATCTGTCAGACACCAGTGGGGTGTAAATTATCACTGTACCCCTCATTACATTCCGTGAGGGGTGTAGTTTCTGAAATGGGGTCACATGTGGGGTCACCTCAAATGTACATGGTGCACTCTCCCTTCTGGGCCTTGTTGTGCGCCCACAGAGCACTTTGCGCCCACATATGGGGTATCTCCGTAGTCGGGAGAAATTGCATTACAAGTTTTGGGGGGCTTTTTTTCCCTTTTACCTCTTGTCAAAATGAACAGAATAGGGCAACACCAGCATGTTAGTGTAAAAAATTTATTTTTTTACACTAACATGCTGTTGTAGACCCCAACTTCACCTTTTCATAAGGGGTTAAAGGAGAAAAAGCCCCACAAAATTTGTTAGGCAATTTCTCCTGAGTAACGCGATATCCCATATGTGGCCCTATACTGTTGCCTTGAAATACGACAGGGCTCCAAAGTGAGAGCGCCATGTGCATTTGAGGCCTGAATTAGGGATTTGCATAGGGGTGGACATAGGGGTATTCTACGCCAGTGATTCCCAAACAGGGTGCCTCCAGCTGTTGCAAAACTCCCAGCATGCTTGGACAGTTAACGGATGTCCGGCAATACTGGGAGTTGTTGTTTTGCAACAGCTGGAGGCTCCGTTTTGGAAACAGTGGCGTACCAGATGTTTGTCATTTTTATTGGGATGGGGAGGGGGGCTGTGTAGGGGTATGTGTATATGTAGTGTTTTTTACTTTTTATTTTATTGTGTGTTAGTGTAGTGTTTTTACGGGTACAGTCACACGGGCGGGGGTTCACAGTAGTTTCTCGCTGGCAGTTTTAGCTGCGGCCGAAAATTTGCCGCAGCTCAAACTTGCAGCCGGATACTTACTGTAAACCTCCGCCCATGTGAGTGTACCCTGTACATTCACATTGGGGGGGGGGGGGGGGGGGGGACATCCAGCTGTTGCAAAACTACAACTCCCAGCATGTACGGTCTATCAGTGCATGCTGGGAGTTGTAGTTTTGCAACAGCTGGAGGCACACTGGTTGTGAAACACAGAGTTTGGTAACAAACTCAGTGTTTTGCAACCAGTGTGCCTTCAGCTGTTGCAAAAGCTACAACCCCCAGCATGTACAGACAGTGGAAGGGCATGCTGGGACTTGTAGTTATGCAACAGCTGAAGGCATACTACTTTGGCTGGGGATTGTAGTTATGCAACAGCTGGAGACACACTGGTTTTCTACTTAACTCAGTGTTTCACAACCAGTGTGCCTTCAGCTGTTGCAAAACTACAACTCTCAGCAGTCACCGACAGCCAACGGGCATGCTGGGAGTTGTAGTTATGCAACCAGCAGATGCACCACTACAACTCCCAGCATGAACTTTAGCTGATTGTGCAAGCTGGGAGTTGTAGTTATACAACAGCTGAAGGTACACTTTTCCATAGAAAAAATGTGCCTCCAGCTGTTGCAAAACTATAAGTCCCAGCATGCCCATAAGGGAATGCTGGGAGTTGTGGTGGTCTGCCTCCTGCTGTTGCATAACTACAGCTCCCAGCATGCCCTTTTTGCATGCTGGGAGCTGTTGCTAAGCAACAGCAGGAGGCTGTCACTCACCCAACTGCTGATCCACGCTGCAGGTCAGTCCCTCGTCGCCGCCGCTCCTGGGGCCCCGATCCCAACAGGGACGCCGGGGATCGGGGTCCCCAGCTGCCGGAAGAGGGGCGGATCGGGTTGCGGGAGTGACACCCGCAGCAGGTGCCCTGATTGGTCGGCCGGTAAACCGGCCGACGAATCAGGGCGATGGTGAGGTGGCAGCAGACCTCACCCCTGCTCGCTATGGCTGTTCGGGGCCATCAGAGACGGCCCCGATCAGCCAGTAATTCCGGGTCACTGGAGAGCCGATTGACCCGGAATCGCCGCAGATCGCTGTACTGAATTTTTAAGCGATCTGCGGCCATCGCCGACATGGGGGGTCATCATGAACCCCCCTGGGCGATATGCCTGCTGATTGATATCAGCAGGCATCGGGCACCGGCTCCCCTCCGACTAGCGGCGGGGGGCTGGGAATGGACAGGACGTACTCCTACGTCCACGGTCCTTAAGGACTCGAAAACGGGGGTGTAGGAGTACGTCCACTGTCCTTAAGGGGTTAAGTGAACTGAGATACAATCCCAGTTCCAGCCCAGACTGTAAAACGGAGAGAAGACGTGGAACTGAGAAGGTCACCGGGGAGACACACCCAACGAAAATAAGACCGCCAAGTACGGTGGTAAATTCTTGCGGAGGAGGGCTTACGAGCCTTAAGCATGGTGTGAATGACTTGGGAAGAGAACCCGCGGGCCCTCAAAACCGCGGTCTCAACCGCCACGCCGTCAAATGCAGAGACGGTAAATTGGTGTGGCAAAGAGGACCCTGAGAGAGTAGATCCGGGCGGAGCGGAAGGCGCAGATGAGCGTCGTCCAGGAGCCTTACTACGTCGACGTAACACGACCTTCGGGGCCAATCTGGAGCTACCAGAATGGCGGGAACGACCTCTGCCTTGAACTTCCTCAGCACCCAGGGAAGGAGCGGAAGAGGATTGAACAGATAAGGCAGGGCGAACCCCGACCAAGGAATCACTAGGGCGTCCACGGCCAAGGCCTGAGGGTCCTGGGACTTGGACACAAACGGAAGAATTTTCGGATTGTGCCGGGACGCGAAGAGGCCCACGTTCGGAATGCCACAGAGGTCGCAGAGCTGCGTGAAGACCTCCGGATGAAGAGACCACTCGCCGGGGTCGGGAGAGGACCGACTGAGGAAGTCCGCTTCCCAGTTGAACACTCCCAGAATGTGGATCGCCAAGATGGCCGGAACCTGGCACTTCGCCCAGGAAAGAATTTTGGTCACCTCGGCCATGGCTGCCGAGCTGCGGGTGCCGCCCTGTCGATTTATGTACGCCACGGCCGTGGCGTTGTCCAACTGAACGCGGTCAGGACGGGACTGAAGACGGGACTCCCAATGAAGACAAAGAAGAATCGCCCGTAATTCCAATATGTTGATCGGAAGAAGGGAGACCAGAGACCCTGAACCGTCCAATCCCTGAACACGCCGCCCCAGCCTGACAGGCTGGCATCCGTCGTAACCACCTGCCAATGAAGGGGAAGGAAGGACCGCCCCTGGAGAAGAAGGGGCGAGCGGAGCCACCAGAGCAGAGACTGACGGACCCTGGGAGGGAGAATAATCTGACGATCGAGGGACAGAGGCGACCTGTTCCATCGAGAGAGAATCGCCAGTTGGAGAGGGCGGTAATGGAACTGAGCAAAGGGCACGGCCTCCATGGCTGCACCATCTGACCCAGGACTTTCATACAAGTGCGGATGGAGACTATAACCTGAGTCCGGAGGGAGCGGACACCCTTCCGGATCGCCAGACGCTTGGCCGGCGGAAGATAAATTCGGGCAGAGGCCGTATCGAATCGAAACCCCAGAAAGGTGAGAGACTGGGTAGGCTGTCCTTGTCCTGGTTGACCAGCCAGCCAAAACGAGTCAGAGTGTGGAGAGTGACGTCCAGAGGAGCAGGCAGAGCAAGCGGGCTCAGCGGAGCCAGGCATCTTGGTGTTACAGTGCTTACAGGTAAAGTAAGTCACTAAATTCCCAGGTTTCTGTTTAGAGGGATGAACGGCCCTGGGTACGGACATAATGGGGTAAAAGAGAGAAGACAGGACTTTTTCTCACCCACATCTGTGTCCCCTGTCAGCTGCAGTGAGGAGAACTGCTCCGTGCAGCCAGCTAGACTCAAAAGGCCAGCCAATAGGGAGGGAGGGGCGTGCCTGAAGCAAGGCACAAAGTAACTGACCCCTATACACAGAAAATCGCGCCCACGGCGCTGATTGGGCGCTGTTTCGCGCCTCTGAGAGCTCCCCCCGTTCAGTGGGCGGAACTGTAGGCGCTGAGGAAGAAGTGTCATGGCGCTCGGGGGAACGGAGCTGGCGGCCAGTGAAAGTGAAGCGCCCGGCTCATAACAGCACCGCGGCTGCAGCCGCGTATAAGGCGCTGTAGAATGAGGCTTCAGTCAGCTTATGGTCCCTGCATCACGCCTGGCTGCTATGCACGAGCGAGGCGAGCAGGGACATAGGGGGACCCGGACCCATGAGGTACCACCCAGGCACTGACCTTTGGCGAGGGGGGGTTAACAGCGCATTGTCTGTGCCCCCTTACTCGCAATGGGGAAACAGTGAACAGCAGTGTCTGCTCGTAGCAGCGTATTGCCACTCTGAGCAGGCACGTGTAAAGCCACAATGCAGGGGTCCTTCAGCAGCGGATCTGCAGCGTAAATAAAAGCTGTGGGTCCGCTCGTATGAACATACCCTTAAAGTGTACCTGTGAAGGGGGAAAAAACGAGATTGCCCCACACAATTACATTATGAATCGCCCCAGCCTTCTCTAAGGGCATGCCTTCTTATTTATTGGTTCTGTTTATGAATCATTATTTGTTTCCCTATGTGTGGGGAGATATTTTTTGAACGTATAATCAAAATGGAAAATATTTATTTAAAAAAAAAAATCCTGTTTCCTATTTCCTGTTGGAGTTCATTCCCTTAAACTACATGTCCAATGATTCCTTGTTTTACGTTTTCTCCCTCACAAACATCAGCCACCCCACCCATTGAAATACACCTGTGCTCTCTTCAATGCAATAGACCAGTTACAAAACTTTAATTCTTGCAGAAGGATCTCTCCCCACCCGACCCAGCAGTCTCTCCACCCATTAAAGCACAGACATGTTCCCTCTGATCACCTGACTAGTGATGTAATGTCTCAAGCCACACTGCAACCTGAGAAATCCTGAGACATGAGTCATTTTGTATGCTGTTAAAAATAAACATTGGGGCAAAAATCACATAAGAAATGTGAAACCACCCTCACACACAGGTACAGACACTATATTATGAACTACACTAACTTTACAGCCCCTGTAACATAGTCAAAATAAATCCTGGAATACCCCTTTAAGCATGTTTTTCTCCCAGCTCTTTCCCGTGAACACTCAAACCTCGTACAATCAAAACTTTTGTAAAGTCACTACGACATTTATTTTATTTTTTTTTAAATGAAGGTGCCTATTTAAGGGGGAGGCAGACCTGCCTGCATGATAACGGAGCTGTGTAAAGGCTTAAACTATCACCTAATAATAAGGCACTCATTTCAGGAAGGGGTTTCGTCCATCTAAAATTCAGCATTACCAGTTAAATGACAAATTTTACTTTGCTACATTAGTGCATAGATCTGTAGATGACATACTCTATATGTAGTTGATAATACTCTACTCTCCAACGCCAACAAGACTTGCAGGCTTCTCTCCTTAAAATACTGCACTGCTGGGTAACCCATCTCATAATGACACTGCCCCTCCAAGATGAGTACACTCCTCTCCTGAAATACTCTGTGCTGCAGAAAAACTCTGCTCCTTTTATGGTGCTCTGTGACCACAGACCTGTCCCCGATTCCTTCCTCACTTCATATACAGCCCCACTGTACTCGCCCACATCACATGAACTGACATCACAGGCCTCTTCCCTTCACAAAATTTGCGCACTCCATTTTTATTTTATTTTTTTAATACTGAAATACTCTGCTCTGCTAGGGGAACCCTTTACAACAATGTAACTCTGATTTGATCACATTTCCCTGCTCATTTCAAGTCGCTGCCCCGACACAGACAGCCCTGTAGTAACTAACTAGGGTTTTATCCACTATAAGGTGACTTTTGTACTTACCTGCCTGACAGTAATGGACATGCTTAGGAAGGATCCGTGCTTGACTTGGGGCTAAATGGTTATGTTGTAAGTCCAGCATAACGCTGCTGCTTTCTTTTTGTGAAATGGCTATAGTTGGAGTTCCCTCCCTCCAACTACAAGTTCAAGGATTCCCTGTTTGTAAGTGTGAGGTGACTTATCTCCTTTTCATACATTAGCCACCCCACCCACTACAGCACAGCTAGGCTCCCTTCCATGCACGCTGTGCTTGAAACTACAATTACCTGTGGAGAATGATCTCCCTCCCACTACCCAGCAGTGACTCCACCCACTGAAGCACAGACACGCTCCCTTTCAACAAATGACTAGTGATGTAATGTCTCGGGCCGCACTGCAACCTGGGAAAGGCCAGAGACAACACTGCAAAAATGAACATCGGGGCAAAGATCACTTAAGAATTGTGAGACCAGCCATCAAACACAGGTACAGACACTATATTATGAACTACACTAACTTTACAGCCCACCTAGCATAGTCAAATAATAAAAAATCCCGAAATACCCCTTTAAGATAAAAATGCTCCTGAAATCCTCATTCCACCCCCACCCCCCAACCACCCAATACAATGCAGCCTCCATTCCTATGTGCCATATGGGGAGGTAAGGAGCGGCACTACTAATAATTGCACTAATAAATACACGGCTAGAGAGCACGCAGCAACAGTCAGAAGCATTTCCAGAGTAAATATTAGCTTTAGATAACCGACATGTCACCTGCTACCCAGAGCTAAATATATCCTCACGACCAGATATAAGGCAAACAAAATGCAATTTTCTATTGCACTCCATGTGATGCTAGAACCAATGCTATCTTCTGTCTGAGTGCATCACATAACTATGTCCATCCTGAGCCTCCTGATTCATGTATAGTAGTGGTCTCCAAACTGTTGACCTCTAGATGTTGCAAAACTACAACTCCCAGAATGCCCGGAAAGCCCTGGATATGGTATGATGCAGTGGTTTGCACTGTTTTAAGGGCACTAATCTATGGGGTTGTGTTTACACAGCAGAATGTAAACATGGTGTTGTAGTTTTGCAACAGCTGGAGGCACCCTGGTTGGTTGTTTCTCAACCAGAGTGCTTTCAGCTGTTGCCAAACTACAACTCCCACCATACCTGAACAGACTTTGGCTGTCCGAGCATGCTGGGAGTTGTAATTTTACAACAGATGGAAGCACCCTAATTGGGAAACACTGTAAAGGACACAGTACATTGTGTGTATTAAAGTTTTGTCCCAACCAGGGTACCTCCAGCTGTTGCAAAACCACAACTCACAGCATGCCTGGACAGCAAACTGATGCAACAGCTGGAAGGACTGTAATTGGGAAACATTTTAACTGACATGGTACTATGTGTGTATTACAGTGTTTTCCAACCAGGGTTCCTCCAGCTGATACAAAACTACAACTTCTAGCACGCCCGGACAGCCTTTGGCTGTATCGGCATGCTGGGAGTTGTTGTTTTGCAGCAGCTGTAGGCACCCTAATTGGGAAACACTAACTCACACGATACAATATGTGTATTACAGTGTTTCCCACCCAGAGTTCCCCAAGGTGGTGCAAAGCTACAACTCCGAGCAGCCTTTGGCTTTTTGGGCATGCTGGAAGTTGTAGTTTTGAAACAGCTGTAGGCATCCTAATTGAGAAACGGTACAATGTGTTTATTACAATGTTTCCCAATCAGGGTTCCTCTAGCTGTTACAAAACTGTAGTCAAACACTGACTCGGCATGCTGGGATTTGTAGTCATGCAACAACGGAATGCACTCTGGTTGGGAAACAATGAAATAAGTGCTTGTCTGACTCACTTAGGGCAAAAATGAAGTTATTAAAAACCTGTTGACTTGTTTTTCCGCAATAGGAGACATTAGGTATAGCATTGCACAGTTCCCACAGCTGGGGGGGGGGGGGGGGGGGTTATAGTAATAGGAAGAGGGGCCCTTCATTTCTGGGTGGACATTCTGCAGACAGGGGGGGAACCTACAGAACCAGTGACGTTAAGACAGTTTGGAAATTTTCCGTTTCCATAGACGACAATGCATTTCCGAGCGGATTCCGCTAAAAAAATTGGCATGTCAAGGAGGTTGGAATTGGAATTTCTGTAGCACGGTGCAGCAAAATTGGAAACAATGGGACTCTGCTGCAGCGGAATTTCGGGGTGAATTTTTCTGCCGAATTCCGCTGCGTGAACATAGCCTCATACAGGCCAGGACCTATGAGTATGACATGGATTGCATTCAGGGTCTCCAGAAAGCTGGGAGACAGTAATGGTTGAACGTAGTGGTTGTCTTAGGCTGGGTCTCCTCACCTTGTCAATGTGCGGATGCCAGTATTCGTCATGTGCGGTTTTGGCTTCGGAGCTGTTCATACGGGAGAAGAAGGTGGGTTTGGTGAGATGCAAGGAGGAGGCGTCAAGATCAAATGTCCTGGCGATTTCCTGCTGGATTCTGCGCCTCACGTTGCTATGAAGAAAGAGATATGAAGTAAGAATAGGGAACATATATCTTTATACACTGTGGAGGACTAGTAGTATTAAGTAAAAAAAATAATAACATTAATTAAATAATTAATTGAAAAAATAAATATATACAATAAAAAATAAACTTTCTGCTGTAGAGCATTGTGGGGGAAGTGGTGTTCACACCAAGTTCTGTGCAGTGGTCTCAAGTAGAAAAATGTTCTGCAGTGGTGCATTGTGGGAGATGTAACGCTCTAAACCAGGTATTGTTCTAAAGTCGAAATGCTCTTCAGTATTGAATTATGGGAGAATTGTGTTGGGATCAGGCTCTGAACTTCTATGGTGCATTATGTGGTTGTGGTATAAATACAAGGAGGTATAGTGTTTAGACCACGTACTGTACAGTAAGTAACAAAGCACTGCTTGAGAATGGTGTTGTGAGAACACCGAAACGTTGCACTTAATGTTTATGGAATAAATCACGTTACTTTTCATACTCCAGTGTGCTGCGGTCACCTTTGTTAACCTATATATCAAAACAAAGGCACAGCACTCAGTTCCAAAATAAAGTGCAATGTATTTTTCTCATGTAAGTGCTGTGGACGGTATTGGAACAGTGATCAGGTTGTGGGCGCTGGCACCTTGTGGTATTTATTATTTTGAGCGGTGCTGCAAATTTTTGACTTTTTGTATAAATACATACATCGTAGATTATAGGGCACTAATCTGCCTAATTAAATGGAAAGCCTGTAAGCAGGTTAGCAGCGGGCTGAGTAATTGCACCGCCATTGCCTGTTTATTACCGGGGACTATTACACAGACACTTAGTGCGAGTCAATACTAATGGTCAGAACTTAATAACGCAGTTGGCAACCCTTAAGAGACTGAACAGTGTTCTCATCCTACAGGACCTGCCCTGCTGAGATTCCTTCTGCAACGACGGACCATGGAGTAGTGTTTTGGCACCAGGATCCTTTCTATTCATTTGACAGAAGAGGAGTACACAAGTGCACCCCCCTCCCTGAGCTATAGGTTATCATGGGCATATAAATACAGGCCTCAATGAGCCTGATCTCTTCACATCTCAGAAGCTAAGCAGGTGTGGGGCTGGTAATATCTTACATGGATGACTGCCTTAAAGGTGAATTACGGTATTGGGGATAAGTGTCTGATCACGGAGGGTCCATGGGGGTACTGCAGCTTGGCACCTATCAGCTCATTTAGTTAAGCTGCCATACCAAACGCAATCTGCAGTAAGGTTTTTGAGAGAGTAGTGGATGCATGGAATGGTCTTCCTGTAGAAGTGGCAGCTGCCAATACAGTAAAGGAGTTTAAGCATGCTAGGCATAAGGCTATCCTTCATATAAGATAGTGATAGGCAAAAGGCTATCCTTCATATAAGATAGTGATAGGCAAAAGGCTATCCTTCACATAAGATAGGGATAGGTATAAGGCTATCCTTCATATAAGATAGGGATAGACATAAGGCTATCCTTCATATAAGATAGGGATAGACATAAGGCTATCCTTCATATAAGATAGGGATAGGTGTAAGGCTATCCTTCATATAAGACAGGGATAGGTATAAGGCAATCCTTCATATAAGATAGGGATAGACATAAGGCTATCCTTCATATAAGATAGAGATATGTATAAGGCTATCCTTCATATAAGATAGGGATAGGTATAAGGCTATCCTTCATATAAGATAGGGATAGGTGTAAGGCTATTCTTCATATAAGACAGGGATAGGTATAAGGCAATCCTTCATATAAGATAGGGATAGACATAAGGCTATCCTTCATATAAGATAGAGATAGGTATAAGGCTATCCTTCATATAAGATAGGGATAGGTATAAGGCTATCCTTCATATAAGATAGGGATAGGTGTAAGGCTATCCTTCATATAAGACAGGGATAGGTATAAGGCAATCCTTCATATAAGATAGGGATAGACATAAGGCTATCCTTCATATAAGATAGAGATAGGTATAAGGCTATCCTTCATATAAGATAGTGATAGGCAAAAGGCTATCCTTCATATAAGATAGAGATAGGTATAAGGCTATCTTTCATATAAGATAGTGATAGGTATAAGGCTATCTTTCATATAAGATAGGGATAGACATAATACTATCCTTCATATAAGATAGTGATAGGCATAAGACTATCCTTCATATAAGATAGAAATAGACATAAGGCTATCCTTCATATAAGATAGAGATGGGTATAAGGCTATCCTTCATATAAGATAGTGATAGGTATAAGGCTATCCTTCATATAAGATAGGGATAGTTATAAGGATATCCTTCATATAAGATAGAGATAGGTATAAGGCTATCCTTCATATAAGATAGAGATAAGCATAAGATTATTCTTCATATAAGATAGAGATAGGTATAAGGCTATTCTTCATATAAGATAGAGATTGGTATAAGGCTATCCTTCATATAAGATAGGGATAGGCATAAGATTATTCTTCATATAAGATAAAGATAGGTATAAGGCTATCCTTCATATAAGATAGGGATATGCATAAGGCTATTCTTCATATGAGAATCTAATAGGCATAAGGCTAGCCTTCATATAAGATATGAATAAACATAAGGCTATCCTTTATATAAGATAGTAGGGATGTCCCGATACCATTTTTTTAAAGACGAGTACGAGTACCCATACTTTAATTCTAGTACTCGCCGATACCAAGTACGAGCACTTATATTTTAAAGGGAACTTGACAGCAGGGTGACGCGGCTTCTGGCGCTGTTTACCGTATGATATGTGGGTCCTTGTTGTGTACAATGGAGGCGGCTGCTGTAGTATGAGCCAAGATTTCTCTCTTCTCCATTGGGCAGAACAGGGAATTTGCATTGGCGGCGAGACCGATGACCACATGGTGAGCAGCAATAGAAACCGGGTCACCTGTACCCTCTACCTATAGATTCAAGTTAGTGCAGGTGACTCTGCTGTAAGATTGTCTTTAATAGTAGGTAGTATCCCCCTGCAGACATTAGCAGATGTCCCCTGGCAGTCATTAGTAGCAGCCCCCCCCCCCTGTAGACAGCAGCCCCCCCTGTAGACCCCAGCCCCCCTTTAGACAGTGGGCCCCCATTTAAACAGCAGCAGGCCCCCCCCCCCCTTTTAGACAGCAGCAGGCCCCTCCCCCACCATTTAGACAGCAGCAGGGCCCCACCTTTAGACTGCAACAGGGCCCTCCCCCCTTTAGACAGCAGCAGGCCCCCCCCTTTAGACAACAGCAGGGCCCCCCCTTTAGACAACAGCAGGACCCCCCCTTTAGACAACAGCAGGGCCCCCCCTTTAGACAACAGCAGGGCCCCCCCTAATTAGACAGCAGCAGGGCCCCCCCTATTAGACAGCAGCAGGGCCCCCCCTATTAGACAGCAGCAGGGCCCCCCCTATTAGACAGCAGCAGGGCCCCTCTATTAGACAGCAGCAGGCCCCCCCCTTTAGACAGAAGCAGCCCCCCCCTTTAGAGAGCAGCAGGGCCCCCCTTTAGAGAGCAGCAGGGCCCCCCTTTAGACAGCAGCAGGCCCCGTTTAGACAGCAGAAGCCCCCCCCCTCCCCGTTTAGACAGCAGCAGGGCCCCCCCTATTAGACAGCAGCAGGGCCCCCCTATTAGACAGCAGCAGGGCCCCCCCTATTAGACAGCAGCAGGGCCCCCCCCCCTTTAGACAGCAGCAGGGCCCCCCTTTAGAATGCAGCAGACCCCCGTTTAGACGGCAGCAGGCCCCCATTTAGACAGCAGCAGGGCCCCCCGTTTAGACATTAGTAGCAGCCCCCTCCTTGCAGGCAGCTCACCTCCTCGGGTGGGGTGCTGGTGCTGCCGCTCTGCTGCCCCGTTCTTCTGTCCTCCCGGTCCGCATCATGTCGTCCTATGGAGGAGTATGTGACATATATGTCATTCCGCTTCCTCCGTAGTGTTACGCTGGGCGCAGGGGAGGAGGCGGAATGACGTGTGTGTCACATGCTCATTCATGGAACACTATGATGCGGACGGGAGAACGGGGCAGCAGAGCGGCACCAGGTATCGGGCATGGTATCGGGGACATTAAACGAGTCCCCGATACCATGCAAATGGCTAGTATCGGCCCCGATACCAGTATCATAGTATCCCTATAAGATAGAGACAAGGACTATTGATGGTATTCAGAATATTGGGCAGAATGGTTCCTATCTGCCGACACATGTTATGTTTCTATGTAAATAAAGCAAATCTGTTTACTATTCACTGAAGGAAATAGAATATATTTTACCGATACATCTGGAAATCATTCTCGGTCAGGATCTCTTTCATCTGCTCTCCATAATACCTGTAAGCACAAGGAAGAAAATAGTGGGGTGAAAATACTGAAGGCCTTCTGATACAGAGCACCAAATCCCCTGCACATATATAAAAAGTAATACTAAAATGATGGTTGTCCCAGGTCACCACTAAGGGGCGCTTCCTGCTTCCAAGTTGACCTTAAAGGGGTACTCCGCCCCTAGACATCTTATCCCCTATCCAAAGGATAGGGGATAAGATGTCAGATCGCCGCGGTGCCGCTGCTGGGGATCCCCGCTGCGGCACCGCGGTATCATTACAGCACAGAGCGAGTTTGCTCTGCACGTAATGACGCGCAATACAGGGGCCGGAGCATCGTTACGTCACGGCTCCGCCCCTCATGACGTCACGGCCCGTCCCTTTCAATACAAGTCTATGGGAGGGGGCGCGGCGGTCGTCACAACCCCTACCATAGACTTGCATCAAGGGGAAGGGCCATGATGTCACGAGGGGCGGAGCCATGACGTCACGTGGCTCAGTCCCCTGTATCGCCCGTCATTACGCACAGAGCGAACTCGCTCTGTGCAGTAATGATAGCGGGGTGCCGCAGCGGGGATCCCGGGGCTCCCCTGCAAGCGGCACGGCGGCGATCTGACATCTTATCCCCTATCCTTTGGATAGGGGATAAGATGTCTAGTGGCGGAGTACCCCTTTAATAATAAAATAATATACAGTCAAACTTACGGAACAGATACGGGCTGCTGGATGCAGGATCCTCCGGCTGACTAAAGAACCGTGCAATGGATTGGACTAATTTACTGTATTAGTTCTACAACCTGTTCAACACTTATAAGATCTCTGCTTGAAGTCAGTGAGTGAAATCATTTCTTATCACGTCCAAATGACACCGATCTTTAAGAACCTTACAGCTCTGGAGCTTCTAGAACTGTGTCAGTGGTTAGAACAGGTTTTCAGTATTGATCACAACATTAAAGGGGTTGTCCGGTGAAAAAAACATCATAGGGGATAAGTATCTTATTGCGGGAGAGAGGTTGGGGGGGGGGTCTAACCACTGGGACCCCAGCGATCTCCAGAACGAGGCCAGGCTCGCAGAGAGAAACGTAATGTAGACGGCACGCACCCTATTTATTTGTATGGGTGCGCTGAAGATAATTAGGTACAGCACTCTGAATTTACGGTGCTCCCATACAAACGAATGGAATTCTCTCTACGAGCCAGGGCCTTGTTCTGCATATCGCAGTGGGTCCTAGTGGTCAGAACCCCCATCCTGTGGATAGGGGATAACATATTTTTCACCAGACAACCCTTTAAGGCTTCCGAACAATTACAGCAAGCAGAGATATTGAAAGTGAAACACAAAGAACACTGCAGAGCTTTTCCTCATACAATGACTAAAGAGGGTTTGTTCAGCACCACCCCTCTCCACAGGATGTATGTGGTATTGAAGCTTAGCTCCATTATATTCACTAGTGCTGCAGCTGCAATATCAGACACAACCTGTGGACAGGGGGTGGCGCGGTTTCTGGAAGAATCAGCCATGTTCTTTCCCTAATAAAACTGACATTATCACAGGGTATTACATGATCATAGCTTAATACCTTACTAGTCATGGCGGATTTCTACACAGTAGTATTCCTAAGATATAAAGGTAATGCAAGGTCTCGGTAGGGATGTTGATATTGAGAATTTCTAATGATTTTCCAGGCTGGCCAGACGATATCGGAGGTGAGCGGCACAATCTATCATCCCTTTCTGAGCCATATTCATTCATGCAGGTTATTATGGGATTTAATTGGTAATAAATCACTGCAGACCAGCTAGTTGAGGTAGCACACAGTTACTGCATAGAGAATCCAGGCAGAGGCGAGACCAAGGGTTATAGAGACAGGGCGGGGATGTATACATTAGATAATGAGAGAAGAGAAAAAGTAAAGGGGATTTAAAGTGAACCAAACATGGGACAGGGTCATCTATAAGAAAGCCATAGGGTGTGAGGATTCTTGAAGTCCCTACATCCATGTTTCCCAATCAATGATCCTTCAGCTGTTGCAAAACTACAACTCCCAGTATGCCCGGACAGCCGTTGGCTGTCCGCACATACTGGGAGTTGTAGCTTTGCCTCAGCTGGAGGTACCCTGGTTGGGAAACACTGCTCTACAGGAAAAGAAAAGCAGAAAAAGAAAAGTAAAAAAGGATTCAGGGTAAAGGGAAAAGTGAAAGAAGAACCAGAGAAAGTAAAAAGTGAAAGGAGCTTAAAAGAAAGTGAAATGAGAAAAACATAAAGTAGAAGATTGTTCAGAGAAAAGCAAAAGTGGAAGGAGATAATGAGAAAAGTAAAAGAAAGAAATGTAAAAAGAGAGAAAATGAAAGAGACAGATAATGTGCTATTCAGATAGATACATATGAGATAGACAGATAGATGATAGATAGATATGAGATAGATAGATAACAGATAGATAAGATAGATAGATAGATAGATAGATACATGGATAGTTAGATAGATAGCAGATAGATAGATAGATAGATAGCAGATAGATAGATAGATATGAGATAGATAGATAGATATGAGATAGATAGATATGAGATAGATAGATGGATGGATATGAGATAGATAGATAGATAGATATGAGATAGATAGATATGAGATAGATAGATAGATAAAGCAAATACGATGCAGCACTCCACAAGTGGCAAAGAAGGTGGTTTTATTCCATCATGTGCATAGACAACGTCTCACACTGGCTTTTTCAAGGAACCGGAGGACCCAGGTTCCAGATATGCGGGCACCCCGAATTTCTTTTTTACTCTGGATTTTGGTTGTGCCGTTTTTATTTGCATTAGATAGATAGATAGATATGAGATAGATATGAGATAGATAGATATGAGATAGATAGATGGATGGATATGAGATAGATAGATATGAGATAGATAGATAGATAGATAGATAGATAGATATGAGATAGATAGAAATGAGATAGATAGATAGATATGAGATAGAGAGATATGGGATAGATAGATAGATATGAGATAGATATGAGATAGATAGATATGAGATAGATAGATATGAGATAGATAGATATGAGATAGAGAGATATGGGATAGATAGATAGATATGAGATAGATAGATATTATATAGATAGATATGAGATAGATAGATAGACAATAAGATAGAAAGATAGATAGATAGCAGATAGATAGATATGAGATAGAGAGATATATATGTGATAGATAGATATATAGATATATAGATAAATAGATAGAAGATAGATATGAGATACATATATAGCAGATAGATAGATATGAGATAGATAGATAGATATGAGATAGATAGATAGATATGAGATAGATATATAGATAAATATGAGATAGATAGATAACAGATAGATAAGATAGATACAATGCATTCAGAAAGTTTTCAGACACTTTTACAATAATATATTGAAGTTTTCTTATTTGATTCTGCCCACAATACCCCATAATGAGAGAATGGAAAGATAATTTTCTAAGTTTTAGCAAAATTATTTAAAAGGAAAAATGTAAATGTGGCATTGACATAAGTATTCAGACCCTTTGCTATGGCAGTCCTCATCTACCCAGACAGAGTGTGAGAGGATCTGCAGAGAAAAATGGCAGAAGACTGGAGGCTGTAGTTGCTGCCAAAGGGGCTTCAGCTAAGTCCTGAGTATAGGGTATGAATACTTAGGTCACTGCAAGATTTTTAGATGTTCTTTTTCAATAAATTAGAAAAAAAAAGTCTAACTTTTTCTTATCACTGTGGGGTATTGAGGGCAGAATGATGAAGAAGACTTGAATTTTGTTTTTATTTTAGCAAAAGGAAAAACATAAGAAAATGTGGATAAAGTGGAAGGGTCTGAAGACTTTCTGGAGGCAATGTAGATAGATAAACGATTAATATGAGAAAACAGCTCAAAGGGGGGCAAATCAAACCAAGGAAGGAAACGGAAAATCAAACCAAGACTGTAAAAAGAATGGAACATCGTAACAATAGAAGGTGGTGGGAAGGAGTGGGCGACAGAAGAAAGGCTCCAGGAACGTCAGAACATGAGAGCAGGTTAGAAGGACTCACCGATACATATTTACAAAGTTCTTCCCCATTGACAGCGCTCCCGAGTGCAGGTCGAGAATAGACGCCTGGAAAACACAGGAGATTGTAAATTACAGATCTGTTAACTGCTGGATTCTTTAGTGCCACACGCTGGCACAGCAGAGGCTTCTGGGTAATCACACCGCCTGATTACCATGTGCAGGTCACGAGCCCTCATTTTCCGCACTTAAGAGAGCGGGAGTGCCGGATAAAAGTTTGGGCTCAGTCTCTCCTTTTGTAGGAAAATGATACCTTACAGTCAGCATAGCAGTTTATTTTGTACAAGAGAAATGCAAGGAACATTACTAAAACATAATCAAATGAAACAGAAACGATACTATGTATTAAAAACAGTGACAGAGAACACCATTAAGAGGCGGCCAGCAAAACCTGGTAATACAGCATGCCACAAAGTGAGTGCCGCGTGGGATCGGCAGGATTCACAACCATATATTGTATGTACTGTCTGTAAGAGCTTCATAATGTCTGGCTTATTCTGGGCTGCCCGGATTGTGCTTTATTTAAAAGAAATTATAAAATGATATTTTATCCATATTTATATTTTAGTGTACTGTAGTTTGATGTTACCCTGATCTGACAGAAAACCGTGACAGCTAGATATTTTAGTTCAGAGAGTCATCTAAAACAGGTGTTTAGACAATGGGACAGAGTTATCAATAGTTTTACCAGGAAAGGTTTTTATGCTTTGTGACTGTTGTAAAGGCTGGGAGAAAAGCAAGGAATACACAGACGTACAGAGGAGCCAGAGGAACAGAGAGACGGGCTAGGGAGGCAAATGGTTAATAGGTAAAAAGCCAAGGAGACAAAGAACTAGAGAGAATGTTAGAAGAATAAAGAACTAGACAGAAAGACACAAAAGACAGGGATCAAGAGAGATAGAGATCAAGACAGAGGGAGAGAGAGAGAGAGAGAGAGAGAGAGAGAGAGAGAGAGAGAGAGAGAGAGAGAGAGAGAGTGATAGAGAGAGAGTGATAGAGAGAGAGAGAGAGAGAGTGATAGAGAGAGTGATAGAGAGAGAGTGATAGAGAGAGTGTGTGATAGAGAGAGAGAGAGTGTGATAGAGAGAGAGAGTGATAGAGAGAGTGATAGAGAGAGTGTGATAGAGAGAGAGAGAGTGTGATAGAGAGAGAGAGTGTGATAGAGAGAGAGAGTGATAGAGAGAGAGAGAGAGAGAGAGAGTGATAGAGAGAGAGAGAGTGTGATAGAGAGAGAATGTGAGAGAGAGAGAGAGTGATAGAGAGAGAGAGAGAGAGAGAGAGAGAGAGAGTGTGTGAGAGAGAGAGAGAGTGTGTGAGAGAGAGAGATAGTGATAGAGAGAGAGTGTGAGAAAGAGTGATAGAGAGAGAGAGAGTGATAGAGAGAGAGAGAGTGATAGAGAGAGAGTGTGAGAAAGAGTGATAGAGAGAGAGAGAGTGATAGAGAGAGAGAGAGTGATAGAGAGAGAGAGTGATAGAGAGAGAGAGAGAGAGAGAGATAGAGAGTGATAGAGAGAGAGAGAGTGATAGAGAGAGAGAGAGTGATAGAGAGAGAGAGAGAGAGTGATAGAGAGAGAGAGAGAGTGATAGAGAGAGCGTGATAGAGAGAGAGAGAGTGATAGAGAGAGAGAGTGATAGAGAGAGAGAGAGAGAGAGAGAGAGAGAGAGAGTGAGAGAGTGATAGAGAGATAGAGAGAGAGCGAGCAGGGGAGACAAATAACTAGAGAGAATGTTAGAAGAATAAAGACCTAGACAGAAAGACACAAAAGACAGAGATCAAGAGAAATAGGCAGGGGAGACAGAGTCCTGAGGAGAAAGGCAGGGGAGACAGAGTCCTGAGGAGAAAGGCAGGGGAGACAGAGTCCTGAGGAGAAAGGCAGGGGAGACAGAGTCCTGAGGAGAAAGGCAGGGGAGACAGAGTCCTGAGGAGAAAGGCAGGGGAGACAGAGTCCTGAGGAGAAAGGCAGGGGAGACAGAGTCCTGAGGAGAAAGGCAGGGGAGACAGAGTCCTGAGGAGAAAGGCAGGGGAGACAGAGTCCTGAGGAGAAAGGCAGGGGAGACCGAACAAAGAGATGGAAGCCTAGACTGGTGCAGACAGACACCGAGGAGAGAGGAAGAGACCAGTATAGACTGAAAGGGGATAGATTGACAAAATAGCCTGAAGAAAAGGAGACAGAAGCAAAGACTGAAGGCACAAGGAAATCACAATCATAGCCTAAGGGGGAGCAAAACGGAATGGTAGTCTGAAGAACAGGAGAACAGAGACATAGACAGAGGCAGAACAGACTGAAAAACTGGAGACAAAAGCATAAACTGAAGGAAAAGATAAGTATATACAGAGCACTTCACTATGGAGGTTCTGACATGAATAGCCTCATGCTTGAGGTTCAGATCACAGATATGTGCCACAAGACCCCGCGTACAATACAGAATCTCCGGCTGCTGTGTCATCTAAACTACAGCTCTTGTATTCCTATTCAAGATCTATAAGGATTAAGATGAAGAGAGTCACCAGCAGAGGAGAAGTCCTGATATATTTGAGGCGAGTTAAAGGAAAACTCTCAGCTTTCTCCCCCGTACTAACCAGCTGTACTGGCTGGTAGTGCGGGGGGCGCTGATCAGTTTGATGCTTACCGTGCCCGGATCTGCCGCGCCGTTCGGGATATGCTAATGAGGTGCTAACTGGCACTGGCCGGGCTAACTGGCACTCTGATGTCAGGGCCGCTGGCCACAGGGCCACCCAGCTCATCAATATTCCTCCCCTCTCTCTTCATTACAGAGCGGGGAGAAGAGGGAGAGGCGGAGGGAGGGGAGGAAAATTGATGAGCTGGGCGGCGCTACGGCCGGCGGCACTGACGTCAGAGTGCCAGTTAGCCCGGACAGTGCCAGTTATCACCTCATTAGCATATCCCGAAAATAGACGATTAGGGCTGAACGGTGCGGCGGATCCAGGCACGTTAAGCATCAAACTGATCAGCGTCACCCGCACTACCAGCCAGTACCGCTGGTTAGTGCGGGGGGAGAAAGCTGAGAGTTTTCCTTTAATGCACAGTGTGTGCCATCACTTTCCTACCAAATAATCATCTGCACAAGTGGCAGCATTATGGGTAAGGACTGGCACAGGGAATCAGCAGGGTAAGCAGGCATGGAAAACATCCCATAGTCTTCTACACTCGGTATGAAATCATTTCCATTTACAAATCTGAAGTCATGGGACGTACGGCTGCTGAGATCCTTTTCAATAGAATCTGCAAAACCTGAATGTGAAGATGGAGGGAGGGGGAGAAAATCCAAACTATATTATGGGGCTGACGGATGGAGAAATGAGCGGCACTAAACAGTGATGGTAGGGGAAAGAAAAGTGTCTTAGAGGGGTGCACTGCTTAGCTTCTTACATACTGTAAAAAAAAAGGATTTCTGATTTATACCAGACAGAAACCTAATAGATGACCGCGACCAGACCTGGAGATATGATAGGAACATAAACTCCTCAAGGCCAACACAATAACATTGATATGTAATGTGGGGATGCAATTTTTTAAGGGGTATAAACTCTACTGATCCCTAAGCCCTGAAAATTATAGACAAAATCCTTAAGAGAAAGAAAGGTGAGACAAAGTCCTGGAGAGAAAGGAGGGAGAGACAAAGTCCTAGAGAGAAAAGAGGGAGAGACAAAGTCCTGGAGAGAAAGGAGAGAGAGACAAAGTCCTAGAGAGAAAAGAGGGGGAGACAAAGTCCTGGAGAGAAAGGAGGGAGAGACAAAGTCCTAGAGAGAAAGGAGGGAGAGACAAAGTCCTAGAGAGAAAGGAGGGAGAGACAAAGTCCTAGAGAGAAAGGAGGGAGAGACAAAGTCCTAGAGAGAAAGGAGGGAGAGACAAAGTCCTAGAGAGAAAAGAGGGAGAGACAAAGTCCTGGAGAGAAAGGAGGGAGAGACAAAGTCCTAGAGAGAAAAGAGGGGGAGACAAAGTCCTAGAGAGAAAGGAGGGAGAGACAAAGTCCTAGAGAGAAAGGAGGGAGAGACAAAGTCCTAGAGAGAAAGGAGGGAGAGACAAAGTCCAAGAGAGAAAGGAAGGAAAGACAAAGTCCAAGAGAGAAAGGAGGGAGACAAAGTCCTAGAGAGAAAAGAGGGAGAGACAAAGTCCTGGAGAGAAAGGAGGGAGAGACAAAGTCCTAGAGAGAAAGGAGGGGGAGACAAAGTCCTAGAGAGAAAGGAGGGAGACAAAGTCCTAGAGAGAAAGGAGGGAGAGACAAAGTCCTAGAGAGAAAGGAGGGAGACAAAGTCCTAGAGAGAAAGGAGGGAGAGACAAAGTCCTGGAGAGAAAGGAGGGAGAGACAAAGTCCTAGAGAGAAAGGAGGGAGAGACAAAGTCCTAGAGAGAAAGGAGGGAGACAAAGTCCTAGAGAGAAAGGAGGGAGAGACAAAGTCCTGGAGAGAAAGGAGGGAGAGACAAAGTCCTGGAGAGAAAGGAGGGAGAGACAAAGTCCTAGAGAGAAAGGAGGGGGAGACCAAGTCCTAGAGAGAAAGGAGGGAGACAAAGTCCTAGAGAGAAAGGAGGGAAAGACAAAGTCCTAGAGAGAAAGGAGGGAGAGACAAAGCCCTGGAGAGAAAGGAGGGAGAGACAAAGTCCTAGAGAGAAAGGAGGGGGAGACAAAGTCCTAGAGAGAAAGGAGGGAGAGACAAAGTCCTAGAGAGAAAGGAGGGAGAGACAAAGTCCTAGAGAGAAAGGAGAGAGAGACAAAGTCCTGGAGAGAAAGGAGGGAGAGACAAAGTCCTGGAGAGAAAGGAGGGAGAGACAAAGTCCTAGAGAGAAAGGAGGGAGACAAAGTCCTAGAGAGAAAGGAGGGAGAGACAAAGTCCTAGAGATAAAGGAGGGAGAGACAAAGTCCTAGAGAGAAAGGAGGGAGACAAAGTCCTAGAGAGAAAGGAGGGAGAGACAAAGTCCTGGAGAGAAAGGAGGGAGAGACAAAGTCCTAGAGAGAAAGGAGGGAGAGACAAAGTCCTAGAGAGAAAGGAGGGAGACAAAGTCCTAGAGAGAAAGGAGGGAGACAAAGTCCTAGAGAGAAAGGAGGGAGAGACAAAGTCCTAGAGATAAAGGAGGGAGAGACAAAGTCCTAGAGAGAAAGGAGGGAGACAAAGTCCTAGAGAGAAAGGAGGGAGAGACAAAGTCCTGGAGAGAAAGGAGGGAGAGACAAAGTCCTAGAGAGAAAGGAGGGAGAGACAAAGTCCTAGAGAGAAAGGAGGGAGACAAAGTCTCCTAGAGAGAAAGGAGGGAGAGACAAAGTCCTGGAGAGAAAGGAGGGGGAGACCAAGTCCTAGAGAGAAAGGAGGGAGAGACAAAGTCCTAGAGAGAAAGGAGGGGGAGACCAAGTCCTAGAGAGAAAGGAGGGAGAGACAAAGTCCTAGAGAGAAAGGAGGGGGAGACCAAGTCCTAGAGAGAAAGGAGGGGGAGACCAAGTCCTAGAGAGAAAGGAGGGAGAGACAAAGTCCTAGAGAGAAAGGAGGGGGAGACCAAGTCCTAGAGAGAAAGGAGGGAGAGACAAAGTCCTAGAGAGAAAGGAGGGAGTGACAAAGTCCTAGAGAGAAAGGAGGGGGAGACAAAGTCCTGGAGAGAAAGGAGAGAGAGACAAAGTTCTGGAGAGAAAGGAGGGAGAGACAAAGTCCTGGAGAGAAAGGAGGGAGACAAAGTCCTAGAGAGAAAGGAGGGAGACAAAGTCCTAGAGAGAAAGGAGGGAGAGACAAAGTCCTAGAGATAAAGGAGGGAGAGACAAAGTCCTAGAGAGAAAGGAGGGAGACAAAGTCCTAGAGAGAAAGGAGGGAGAGACAAAGTCCTAGAGAGAAAGGAGGGAGACAAAGTCCTGGAGAGAAAGGAGGGAGAGACAAAGTCCTAGAGAGAAAGGAGGGAGAGACAAAGTCCTAGAGAGAAAGGAGGGAGAGACAAAGTCCTAGAGAGAAAGGAGGGAGACAAAGTCCTAGAGAGAAAGGAGGGAGAGACAAAGTCCTGGAGAGAAAGGAGGGAGAGACAAAGTCCTGGAGAGAAAGGAGGGGGAGACCAAGTCCTAGAGAGAAAGGAGGGAGAGACAAAGTCCTAGAGAGAAAGGAGGGGGAGACCAAGTCCTAGAGAGAAAGGAGGGAGAGACAAAGTCCTAGAGAGAAAGGAGGGGGAGACCAAGTCCTAGAGAGAAAGGAGGGAGAGACAAAGTCCTAGAGAGAAAGGAGGGAGAGACAAAGTCCTAGAGAGAAAGGAGAGAGAGACAAAGTCCTGGAGAGAAAGGAGGGAGAGACAAAGTCCTAGAGAGAAAGGAGGGGGAGACCAAGTCCTAGAGAGAAAGGAGGGAGAGACAAAGTCCTAGAGAGAAAGGAAGGAGAGACAAAGTCCTAGAGAGAAAGGAGAGAGAGACAAAGTCCTAGAGAGAAAGGAGGGAGAGACAAAGTCCTAGAGAGAAAAGAGGGAGAGACAAAGTCCAAGAGAGAAAGGAGGGAGACAAAGTCCTAGAGAGAAAGGAGGGAGAGACAAAGCCCTGGAGAGAAAGGAGGGAGAGACAAAGTCCTAGAGAGAAAGGAGGGAGAGACAAAGTCCTAGAGAGAAAGGAGGGAGAGACAAAGTCCTGGAGAGAAAGGAAGGAGACAAAGTTCTAGAGAGAAAGGAAGGAGACAAAGTCCTAGAGAGAAAGGAAGGAGAGACAAAGTCCTAGAGACTGTAGGAGCTACAAGTCACCGTGTCCATGTCAGGTTAGTAACAGGGTAGAGACACGGTCCTTGGTCCTTATATCACAACAGAGTGTGGGTTCAGCTCATGGCCCTTGCAATAGCTACTCAATTCTATCAGATCTTTTTTTGGGGGGAAATTCCCTTTAAATGTCAACTCAACACTGGAATAAACACTGTAGTGCCAGCATGTCCCATAGATGCATACATCCCCCTCTATATCACTTCTCCACCAGACTGGATGTAACATAAGGAACCTCTCCTGCTGTCTATGGATTTCTGAGCTTCCCTTTATCAGGCTGTCATATTGAGATCAAACCTGCCCATCTTGTCTCCAGTATTGAGACGTTTATGTGGCGGGTATTCCTGAAGTGTTATGACAGGTTCACAGCAGTATCATTAACCCTACAGATGCGCTTCAAAGTCAGGAAAAAGGGAATATCAAAAGGTACAATGTGACTGTCGCTCTGTAATGCTGAACAGTTGAGAAAAAGCAGCGTTATGTGATCAATGAACGTTAAAGGGGTTGTATGAAATTGATAAAAAGATCTGTTTTCTTTTCCAGATATAGATCCACTACAACAGCGGTATTCAAACTGTGGCCCTCCAGCTGTTGCAAAACTACAACTCCCAGCATGCCCGGACAGCCAACGGCTGTCCGGGCATGCTGGGAATTGTAGTTTTGCAACATCTGGAGGGCCACAGTTTGAAGACCACTGCACTAAAATCTATGGTTATGCAAAATACTGCAGATCATACCCATTCATGTAAAGGGGTTATTCAGGATTAGAGAAACAAAGCTGTTTTCTTTAAAAAAAACAGCGCCACACGTGTCCTCAGGTTGTGTGTGGAATTACAACTTCGCTCTGCCTTTTTTTAAACAATAAATAACCCATTAATGAGTCCATTGAGGGGTCTGGTGCAGACCCTATGGGCAATACTTTGCATTATCTTAAAAGCAAAGATCAGAACTGTGGGACCACTATTAGTCAGCATAGTGAAGGGGCCACAGTGTTCATATAATGCTTTAACAAGCACATCAGGTTATTCCCATAGACTCCCAATCATCCCATATAATAAATAAGATGAGCTGCAGTGATCAGACACAGCATGGTCATATGGACGAGCCACTGTCAGTGGGGCACTGATGATTGGACCCTCACTGATCAAAAATTAATAGAGTTATAAGGTTTAGAAATCTATTTTCTGATAATATATAATAATGGGTTAACGGGGGGGAGGGGGGTTCACATTGACAATCTCTTAAAGGGGTACTCCGCACCCCTAGACATCTTATCCCCTATCCAAAGGATAGGGGATAAGAGGTCAGATCGCCGGGGTCCCGCTGCTGGGGACCCCCGGGATCTCGTCTGCAGCACCCACCTGTACAGCTTGCACCTCACACCGGCAACGCTGGAGGCTTCGGATCCCGACTACAATGGCGGACGAGCGTGACATCCCCTCAATGCAAGTCTATGGGAGGTCCATCACGCCCCCTCCCATAGACTTGCATTGAGGGGGCGGGGCGTGACGTCACACGGGGCGGAGTCATGATGTCACGCTCGTCCACCATTGTGGTCGGGATCCGAAGCCTCCAGCGTTGCCGGTGTGAGGTGCAAGCCGTACAGGTGGGTGCTGCAGCCAAGATCCCGGGGGTCCCCAGCAGCGGGACCCCGGCGATCTGACATCTTATCCCCTATCCTTTGGATAGGGGAAAAGATGTCTAGGGGTGCGGAGTACCCCTTTAAACTTCAATGAACGTCTCACGCCACCTGTTCTGTAATGCATTACACAGTCAACCCAGTGATTTGAATAGGCAATGTGTAATGCTTCCTCTCCCCTGTAGGGGAGCTGCAGGGAAACACTCACTGCCAAGTTTATCTTATTAGATTGTGCTGATCAGATCCCCAGCACTCAATCTGGGGTTGAATTCGTTATACCAGTGTTTCCCAAGCAGAGTGCCCCCAGCTGTTCGTAAACTACAACTCCCAGAATGCCCGGACAGCCGAAGGCTGTCCGGGCATGCTGGGAGTTGTAGTTTTGCAACAGCTGGAGGCACCCTGGTTGGGAAACACTGAACGGGATCTGGGACAGACCTACAGGGGGACCGGCTCTTGGTAAGCATCAGTTTTGTTGCCCCCGTGCCCAGGCAGAACATTAATGGGGGGTGATGTGTAGACATGAAATGAGGGTGTGGACATGAAGGGGGGAAGATGTGATGTGGGGGGAGATGTGATGTGGGGTGGGGGGGAAGTGACGTGGGGGGGGATGTAACGTCGGGAGGGGGGGATGTGACGTGGGGAGGACTGACATGAAATGACGGGATAGGTGTGAAATGGGGGTGTGGACATAAATAGGGGAGATGTGAAATGGGGGGGTGTGGATGAGAAATGGGAGACAGAAATGAAATAGGGGGGGAATGTAAAATGGGAGATGGACATGAAATGGGGGGGATGTGAAATTAGGGGAAAATAAATAGTGGTGTGTACATGAAACAAGGGAGATGTGAAATAAGAGGGTGTGGATGTAAACTGGGGGGGATAGAAACAGGGGGGAATGTGAAATTGTGTGATGGAAATGAAATGGGGACATTAGATTGGACATGAAATTGGGGAATCTCACTATTTATTTATTATATCACAATGGCAATATTTACCTCTATAATTGCAATCGCACATTTTCCCCAAATCATGCAGCCCTACTATGTGTAACGATTGAGCTTGACACTGCTACTAAACAAGCGTCACCCTTTCTTCACCCATTATGAGGATTGGGTAGAAGCCTAGAAATGCTGATGGTAACGCTCTGCCGGCATGTGATGTGTATTACCAGAGCCCGGCAGCTGGGATTACAATGAATGCGGCCGGGACAATCTCCCACACACACATTTTCACTCTCCACTATGAAAGCACAGGATGGATTACAGCCTTCACAGCTAGAGGGGCTCATGAAAGGTGTTGAAAAGTCTGTATTAATCTGTCGAAACCTCTGATATCCAAAACTCACCCCTCCGTCAGAGCCTCCGAGGGACAATCCCGACTCAGCTATCCTGTAAGGAAAAAAAACAAGAGTCCGTAATGAGATCTGAACGAGAAACAGACGCTCAACGCCAGCTGGCACGCGCTCCTATACTGATGGAATTGAGTAGGTGCCGTGCAAACCTGCGTATACATACAAGGAGCCAGGGTGTAGTGTTATACAGGGAGCTGTGATGTGGGCAGACGGGGGGGGAGCAAATTTTCCTTCTGGAGAATGGGGGGTCTGTGCGCTCAGGCATCAATCTATAATACAGGGTCCTGATCTTTTGGGGCTTAGAGAAACAGAGAACTGGAAAATATTTCACAGATAACTTTACCCATAACTGGAAACAGAAGTGAGCAGAACCTGCATACAGAACAGTAGCCTGACTTACTTGACTGGTTTTACTGGAGTCTCCTGGGAACTGGGTTGTCATTCAAGCTGCCCCAATATTTAAAGGGGTACTCCGTAGGAAAAGAAAAGTCTTTAAATCAACTGATGCCAGAAAGTTCTACAGATTTGTAAATTTCTTCTATGTATTACTTAAAGGAGTAGTCCAGTGGTGACTCAGTGGTTAACAACTTATCCCCTATCTTAAGGATAGGGGATAAGTTGCAGATCGCGGGGGGTCCGACTGCTGGGGCTCCCTGCGATCTCCTGTACGGAGCCCCGACAGCCCGCGGGAAGGGGGTGTGTTGACCTCCGCACGAAGCGGCGGCCGACACGCCCCCTCAATACAACTCTATGGCAGAGCCGAAACGCTGCCTTCGGCAATCTCCGACTCTGCCATTGAGATGTATTGAGGGGGCGTGTCGGCCGCCGCTTCGTGTGGGGGTCAACACCCGCTATCAGGCCGGAGAGCCGGGGCCCAGTACAGAGAGATTGCAGGGGGCCCCAGCGGTCGGACCCCCCACGATCTCAAACTTATCCCCTATCCTTAGGATAGGGGATACGTTTTTCACCACTGGACTACCCCTTTAACAGCTGCTGTATACTACACAGGAAGTTGTGTAGTTCTTTTCAGTCTGACCACAGTGCTCTCTGCTGACATCTCTGTCCATGTCAGGAACTGTCCAGAGCAGGAGAGGTTTGCTATGGGGATTTTCTCCTGCTCTGGACAGCTCCTGACACGGACAGAGGTGTCAGCAGAGAGCACTGTGGTCAGACAGAAAAGAACTGCACAACTTCCTCCAGAGCAGTGGTCTTCAACCTGCGGACCTCCAGATGTTGCAAAACTACAACTCCCAGCATGCCCGGACAGCCAACGGCTGTCCGGGCATGCTGGGAGTTGTAGTTATGCAACATCTGGAGGTCCGCAGGTTGAAGACCACTGCTCTAGAGCATACAGCAGCTGATAAGTACTGGAAGGATTAAGATTTTAATACAGAAGTAGTTTACAAATCTGTATAACTTTCTGGCATCAGTTGATTTGAAAACAATTTTTTTCCATGGAGTACCCCTTTAACCTCTTAAGGACTCAGGGTTTTTCAGTTTTTGCACTTTCGTTTTTTCCTCCTTACCTTTTAAAAATCATAACCCTTTCAATTTTCCACCTAAAAATCCATATTATGGCTTATTTTTTGCATCGCCAATTCTACTTTGCAGTGACATTAGTCATTTTACACAAAAAATGCACGACGAAACGGGAAAAAAAATCATTGTGCGACAAAATCGAAGAAAAACACAATTTTGTAACTTTTGGGGGCTTCCGTTTCTACGCAGTGCATATTTCGGTAAAAATGACACCTTATCTTTATTCTGTAGGTCCATACGGTTAAAATGATCCCCTACTTATATAGGTTTGATTTTGTCGTACTTCTGGGAAAAATCATAACTACATGCAGGAAAATGTATACGTTTAAAAATGTCATTTTCTGACCCCTATAAACCCCCTTTTTTATTTTTCCACGTACAGGGCGGTATGAGGGCTCATTTTTTGTGCCGTGATCTGAAGTTTTTATCGGTATGATTTTTGTTTTGATCAGACTTTTTGATCACTTTTTATTCATTTTTTAAGGATATAAAAAGTGACCAAAAATGCGCTCTTTTTGACTTTGGAATTTTTTTGCCCGTACGCCATTGACCGTGCGGTTTAATTAATTATACATTTTTATAGTTCGGACATTTACGCACGCGGCGATACCACATATGTTTATTTTTATTTTTTTTTACACTGTTTTATTTTTTTTTATGGGAAAAGGGGGGTGATTCAAACTTTTATTAGGGAAGGGGTTAAATGACCTTTATTAACACTTTTTTTTTTACTTTTTTTTTGCAGTGTTATAGGTCCCATAGGAGCTATCAATATATGTCCTGCGTCGTTAAGGGGTTAAAAGGAGTACAGATTTTTCGAGCTTTCCACTCCGAGACTCCTATAGATAGTAAAACCTGACAAGAGGAGCATTAGAGGCAAGGGAAGAGAGCAGGGGCTATGCATTTATATGAAGCTTGGGTAGGTGACTGATCAGCATCACAGCTACTATAAATGGTTGTCGTACCATACTGGGCCGAGCTGTAGGTTTCAATCAGATTCAGAAGCATAAGTAACATAGGGGGTTTTAATAGCAAAACAAACCATTACAGCCAGTAATCGACCAGGGCAATTTCCCAGTAGCTCCTTGGAGACACCGTAGTTATAACCATGAGTCTGGTCTCCAGTAAGACGTACATCCTGCTGTGTGATCTAGCTCTGCAATTATATTCAATATCATGGATGTAACGTACAGCTCCGCTGCAGGAAAATCTTCATAATTATTATATCCGACGCTTAATGTCCTGCTCCGCGTGTCTGCGATTGCTGTAGCGCAGAGTTGTCGGTCAAATCCATCAGATTCGAGATGTATTCAAGCAAATGCCACATATTATACTCAAATAGCAAAGCAAGGGATGAAGAATGTTAGAGGATCCCCTCCATCTAGTAGATTGACCTCCGCTGAATTTCAGAGCCGCAGCAATTCATCGTCATGGCATAGATTCCACTAGTAAGGACGCTACCAGAGAATAGAGCTTGGAGCGGTATGGGCAAATGTGTGTATCGCGGTATTTTTCTAACTTATGGCGGTTCTACGGTATATAACGGTATTCCCCCCCAACCCCCAAAATTAATTATTAGCCCAGCGCTGCGCTGTCCCCATCGGGGTACTACTCACGTCACCCGCAAGCGCTGCTCTCCTCGTCCTCCTGTTTGTTGCGGCTGCCGGCGCTGATACTCTATACTGTATCCCTATGTCCGGGCTGCAAAAGGTAAACAAAAATAAACTTTAACACATGTTCCTGCGTTGGCCTTACGCTCTACCTGGGGACGTGAACGTCGGACAGCCGTCAGCCTATCACCGGCCGCAGCGATGTTCCGCCTCGGCCGATGATAGGCTGAGCCCACTGTCATGTAAGAAGCCGGCCGAGGCGGAACATCGCTGCGGCCGGTGATAGCCTGACGGCTGTCCGACGTTCCATTCCCTGGAAGCTGGTCCAGACCGATGGGGAAGGCGAGTTAAAGTTTATTTTGTTTACCTTTTGCAGCCCAGGCATAAGGGTACAGTATAGAGCAGTGGTCTACAACCTGCGGACCTCCAGATGTTGCAAAACTACAACTCCCAGCATGCCCGGACAGCCGTTGGCTGTCCGGGCATGCTGGGAGTTGTAGTTTTTCAACATCTGGAGGTTGAAGACCACTAGTATAGAGTGTCAGCGCCGGCGGCCGCAACAAACAGGAGGACGAGGAGGGTAGCGCTTGCGGGTGACGTGAGTAGTACCCCGATGGGGACAGCGCAGCGCTGATAATTAATTGGGGGGGGGGGGGGGCAGAACAGCGCTCACGGGTCACATATGATTAGTTTGTGGACAGTTAGTTAGGGGACAGCGCAGCGCTGGGCTGATAATTCATTCATTCCCGAGGGGGAGGGGCCAAACCGGTATTGAGTTATGGGGAAAAATTCATATCGTGCAGCACAAAAATTTCGCTATTCGGTATGAACCGGTACACCGCTCAGCCCCACCAGAGAGGTGAGTTGTATGAAATACGCCTGTTTGGCCAAGCATGCACCCTTGCGATGAAGCTTGGAGGAGTATAAGGTGGATAAGTAAGTGTGTGGTCCACTTTAGATGGACCATTAGGAAATTACGTCATCCCTGACAAAATGTAAATCTTGAAAGAGAAAATGGTAGCGGGTGTGCTCAATCTGTCGGGTGGTCCGAGAATCCAGTACGGTGCGGACCCCTAATGGCTACAACGGGTTTGGCAAGCAAAAGTGATTAACAAAGTATTAAAACAAAATGGGTGTACTGGTTCTCAAGGACATGTGCGGGCGCGGGGATAAATAGTAAAATAATGAACGTGTAAAAATGGTATAATAAAGATTTTATAACAATTGATGGATTTGTGGTAATAAGGATATATGTGTGAAAAAAGCCTAAAAATGCCCAAAAGTATAAAGGAAGTAGTGACTGTGAGTTTTAAAACAGCGCCCCACTAACCTGGCGGTATCCCCGGATATGTGTCAGTAGAATCTGCATCAGCGCCTACACCGGCGCGCACACGACTAGCGCTGAAGAAGTGGGCACATTTGCAAGGTGCTCCAGCGCTTCTCAGACACATTGAGAACAACTACTTATGATACATCCCGTGGAGCATTAACCTTTCATATGTTGGACATCTATTTTTGGAAGGGTTTGGCTGCTATTTTGTGCAAGTAATTCTTAAAGTAATTATAATATACTGTGTAACACCGGGGTGGATTGCCGGCATGACATCCAAAAATAGGAAAAAGTGAGGATTAAACAAAAATAAGTACATAACTAATATAGATAAAGCAAGATCGTACATATAATAGTAAGTAAGATCTTTAAATCACTGTCTATGTCAGTGTTTACCAACCAGGGTGCCTCTCCAGCTGTTGCAAAACTACAACTCCCAGCATGCCCGGACAGCCAAAGGCTGTCCGGGCATGCTGGGAGTTGTAATTTTGCAACAGCTGGAGGCAACCTGGTTGGGAAACGCTGGTCTATGTAGAGGACAGGAGCTTCTTCAGGGTCCTGTACAGTACACGCAATGTCCTAAAAAAGTAACATGGAGCCGCCCTCACCTGGGTACAAAGGAGCAGCTAACTGTGGTACAGGTAAAGAGTACAGAACATGTCATACCTCCCTATACTGTAGGGGGCGCTACCAGACACCAGTCAGTGCATACACTTCAGTAATACAGATAAAGAGTACAGAACATGTCATACCTCCCTATACTGTAGGGGGCGCTACCAGACACCAGTCAGTGCATACACTTCAGTAATACAGGTAAAGAGTACAGAACATGTAATACCACCCTGTACTGTAGGGGGCGCTACCAGACACCAGACAGTGCATGCACTTCAGTAATACTGGTAAAGAGTACAGAACATGTAATACCTCCCTGTACTGTAGGGGGCGCTACCAGACACAGTGCATGCACTTCAATAAGGGTGCATGCATACTACGTTTCTTAAGATACGGGACGGTATACGGTTGGGGAGAGGGGGGCGGAGAGTTGGGGGCGGGGCAACCGCACGCTGCCGTATGCGGTCCCGTATCTAATGTATTTCAATGAGCGACCAGAGTGAAACGCTGCCTCCGGTTGGCTCCGTTTTGCCCCGTATACGGTTTCCCGACCGGACCTAAAAACGCTGTTGACTTCGTTCGTAGGTCCGGTCGGGAAACCGTATACGGGCCAAAACGGAGCCGACCGGACCTACGGAGGCAGCGTTTCACTCCGGTCGCTCATTGAAATACATTAGATACGGGACCGCATACGGCTGCGTGCGGTTGCCCCGCCCCCGACTCTCCGCCCCCTCTCCCCAGCCGTATACGGTCCCGTATCTTAAGAAACGTAAAGTGCATGCACCCTAATACAGGTAAAGAGTAGTACCGAACATGTAATACCTCCTTGTACTGTAGGGGGCGCTACCAGACACCAGTCAGTGCATGCACTTCAGTAATACAGATAAAGAGTACACATGTAATAACCCCCTGTACTGTAGGGGGCGCTACCAGACACCAGTCAGTGCATGCACTTCAGTAATACAGGTAAAGAGTACAGAACATGTAATACCTCTCTGTACTGTAGAGGGCGCTGCCAGACACCAGTCAGTGCATGCACTTCAGTAATACAGGTAAAGAGTAGTACAGAACATGTAATACCTCACTTTTACTGTAGGGGGCGCTACCAGACATCAATCAGTGCATGCACTTCAGTAATACAGGTAAAGAGTAGTACAGAACATGTAATACCTCACTTTTACTGTAGGGGGCGCTACCAGACATCAATCAGTGCATGCACTTCAGTAATACAGGTAAAGAGTAGTACAGAACATGTAATACCTCACTTTTACTGTAGGGGGCGCTACCAGACATCAATCAGTGCATGCACTTCAGTAATACAGGGGTTTTACCAGTAAAATGCCCATTCTGATTGGTCAGTTCTTGCAGCCATTGACATGTTTCACAGATCTGGACTGTCTGTAGCATTGTATGTTGAGTCTGGTTTCAAGTTACAATGGACCAGAAAAGACCACTGTATGTTGAAACTATTGTATGTTGAGGCCATTGTAAGTTGAGGGATGACTGTATAGAATATTGTTCCACCTTAGGCGTTGTTTCTCCCTCCCTAAACATGTCTCTGTAGCAGCGATCTCCAAATTACGGAACTTCCCAGATGTTCAACTCCCAGCAGTTGTCTGTCTGGGCAAGCTGGGAGTTGTAGTTTTGCAACATCTGGGAGGTCCACAGTTTGGAGACCACTGATATGGAGATATGGTTGGGAAGGGAATAACACTGGTAAGTGTTGTTCAATCGTCTCACTAACTTCTAAAGGATCTAGGTTCTGTATGGGGAAGAATCAGACTGTACCTCAACATCCTCTTGGCCTCCTCTTGGGTTATCACAGCGTCTGTCACCGCTCGCCCACATTTCACTGGGGTGCACCCTTGAAGAAGAAAAAATAAAGGCGTTATTCTATGCGCCAAAACAATTCCGATAAACAATTATTAAATCATATAAAGTACAACGCGTACGGCCAGTCAATTGTATCAAAAATAACCTTTAATTTTCAATTAGGAAGGGGAAAAAAACAACCCCTGCGGCGCAGCGTACAGCCGCTTTATCGAGCCCTGGGGTGACGCCACTTATCTCAGTAGCATTTACATTCGCTTCCATGATAATTATTTTTTTGTTTTTTCCTGGCAGCTACTGAAAGTTTACATATTTTTAGACAGAGGATGTGGGCGGCTAAAATAGCGCTTCAGCATCCAAAAAAAAAAAACACACGTAATGGCCTTGTAAATAATCAATGGAGGGTTTTAATCCCATTACCGACCAGGTGTTTGCAGCTGTTCGTCCGGGACCCATCCTCCCCCCCCTGCCCGATGAGACCGACCGCCGCTTAATAACCACCCAGAAGGCATGAAAGGAACGGTGAATTCTCATGAAATCAGAACAGATGTAATTAATTTCCAGCCGTCACGAGACGTTTTGTGGATCTTGCCAAGAATGTTCTGACGGTAAGGAGAGGGGGTCCCCGCGGGCTGTGCCGCTAAATAGTGTATGAAATGGCTGCCCCTGTTCTGCTGTCAGGTCTTCATTTCCCCCGCCGGCCCTTAGGCGTTACTACAGAAGCGGTGACCGATCGTGACACCGCGATGGGACCGGCATCAGAAGAACAGACACAAGTCGGCCCCTTCCAACTGAGGAAGTGTTCGGTTAGTCCTGGCAATCGTCCCCGTTTCTGGCTCTTTGCAGCTTAAGACACTGGATTGAAACAAAGATGTTTGTGCTTGATGACAACAGCAGTATACAGATAGAGCTGGAGGGGAGGTGTATAACTACTATATATGTCCTGATCCTATAGAGATAGAAGCAGCAGTATATAGATAGAGCTGGGTGGATAGGTGTATTAATACTGTATATCCTGATCCCATAGAGATAGCAGCAGTATACAGATAGAGCTGGATGGGAGGTGTATAACTACTATATATTCCAATCTCATAGAGAAAGCAGCAGCAGTATACAGATAGAGCTGGAAGGGAGGGGTATAACTACCATATATCCCAATCCCATAGAGATAGCAGCAGTATACATTTAGAGCTGGAGGGGGGGGGGGTATATAACTACTACATATCCTGATCCCATAGAGAAAGCAGCAATTGTATATAGATAGAGCTGGGAGGGGAGTTGTCTGGTAGCTGCCAGGAAGAAGTCTGGTAGGTGATGATGCAATCCTGTAGTTCACAGGAACCCAGGACTGACTACCTATATCTGACACATTAAACACTGTGATTTTCTGGGGGTCAGACTGGTGATCACATGACCCAGTTACTGACATGAAAAGCATAGATGCAGCTGAGCTGGAGTAAAACAAGTGGTGCTGTATGACTAGTCATGGCAAGTGTGCATGATATGGGGGGGAAAACAAACAAACAGAGAGTGCTTCTTAATACACTATTTGTACTAAGCTCCCCCTAGAGGAGGATCAGAATCTTATCGTTTAACTCTACAGCTGTGCTGGGGATTTGGAGCTCTGTATCGGACAATGATGTAAGAGCTGGACATCACTTTAATCTCAGCATCCCCAGGCGATTCATCATCTTTGTTGTGCAGACGTCCCTTCCGCTCCTATTATTAACCAGTGTTTTCTTTCCAGAAATAACAGTCTGCCGTCCTCCTCTCATTAATCTTACCAGATCCCGACCTAATAATCCACAGCGCTGCCGTACAATCCAATAAATGTGACATGGGGAAAATACGCTGCAATAATCCTCGCATGAGAAAGCAAGTCTGTCACGCAGCCAGCGAGGAGCCATGAAAAACCTGCCGCTGCGTCTCCACAACATTCACTTTTAATATTTGCCATCTGGATGACAAAAATAAAAATGGGATATTTTCGGAGGCCCCTATTGCTAGTACCGGCTGTAATAAGGGGAACAGGGAGACACAATGCGCAAGGCTGGGGACCGCAACATCACGTGGGATTCTATACATTGTACAGAGAGGAGCTTTATCTCATCCTGCAGGAAGATAATGGTATAAATAGAGCAGAAGACCAAAAGCTGCCCTATGTCTATGGCCTGCTTAAGGCTGGGGCTACACACGGGTGGTGCCTGAGCTGCACTCACTATTCTGCTGGTGGAGTCCACGACTACATACATTACATTACTTATCCTGTACTGATCCTGAGTTATATCCTGTATTATACTCCAGAGCTGTACTCACTACTCTGCTGGTGGGGTCACTGTGTACATACATTACATTACTTATCCTGTACTGATCCTGAGTTATATCCTGTATTATACTCCAGAGCTGTACTCACTATTCTGCTGGTGAGGTCACTGTGTACATACATTACTTATTCTGTACTGATCCTGAGTTATATCCTGTATTATACTCCAGAGCTGTACTCACTATTCTGCTGGTGAGGTCACTGTGTACATACATTACATTACTTATCCTGTACTGATCCTGAGTTATATCCTGTATTATACTCCAGAGCTGTACTCACTATTCTGCTGGTGAGGTCACTGTGTACATACATTACATTACTTATCCTGTACTGATCCTGAGTTATATCCTGTATTATACTCCAGAGCTGTACTCACTATTCTGCTGGTGAGGTCACTGTGTACATACATTACATTACTTATCCTGTACTGATCCTGAGTTATATCCTGTATTATACTCCAGAGCTGTACTCACTATTCTGCTGGTGAGGTCACTGTGTACATACATTACATTACTTATCCTGTACTGATCCTGAGTTATATCCTGTATTATACTCCAGAGCTGTACTCACTATTCTGCTGGTGGGATCACTGTACCTACATTACATTACTTATCCTGTACTGATCCTGAGTTATATCCTGTATTATACCCCAGAGCTGTACTCACTATTCTGCTGGTGAGGTCACTGTGTACATACATTACATTACTTATCCTGTACTGATCCTGAGTTATATCCTGTATTATACTCCAGAGCTGTACTCACTATTCTGCTGGTGAGGTCACTGTGTACATACATTACATTACTTATCCTGTTCTGATCCTGAGTTATATCCTGTATTATACTCCAGAGCTGCACTCACTATTCTGCTGGTGGGGTCACTGTGTATTTATTTTATTTATATAGCGCCTACAGATTCCGCAGCGCTTACAATTATGGGGTACAAACAATGACAAGTATCAGACATAAAATTACACAATAACTATTCAAACAAGAGGTGTGGGGATATATTGGGGATATGTTGGAGGTATGTTGGGCGTATGTTGGGGGCATGTTGGGGGCATGTTGGGGGCATGTTGGGGGCATGTTGGGGGCATGTTGGGGGCATGTTGGGGGCATGTTGGGGGCATGTTGGGGGCATGTTGGGGGCATGTTGGGGATATGTTGGGGATATGTTGAGGCCAATTAGAGACTGTTATAGGCCTGTCTGAAGAGATGTGTTTTTAGGCCCCATTTGAAACTATGGATGTTGTTGTTGAGTCTGAGGGATTGAGGGACAGCATTCCAGAGAACCGGTGCAGCACGAGTGAAGTCTTGGAGACGGGAGTGAGAAGTTCGGATTATAGAAGATGTTAGTGTGAGGTCATTAGCAGATCAGAGAGAACATGTAGGATGGTAGACAGAGATGAGAGAGGAGATGTAAGGAGGTGCAGCATTGTGGAGAGCTTTGTGTGTGAGATTGAGGATTTTGTACTGTATTCTGGACTGAATTGGTAACCAGTGTAGTGACTGGCACAGGGAGGAGGCGTCGGTGTAGCGGCTGGAGAGGAAGATGAGTCTGGCTGCGGCATTAAGGATGGACTGGAATGGAGAGAGTTTGGAGAAAGGAAGGTCTATTAGTAAAGAGTTACAGTAGTCGAGGCGGGAGGGAATCAAAGCAATAATGAGAGTTTTTGCAGTTTCAGTAGTGAGAAACGGGCGGATTCTGGAAATGTTTTTGAGATGCAGGTGACAAGAACGTGAAAGAGACTGAATATGGGGAGTGAAAGACAGATCAGAGTCAAGTATAACTCCAAGACAGCGAGTCTGCTGCCCGGGAGTTATGGTAGTACCACATACCGAGATGGAAATGTCAGGGGTAGGTACAGTATCAGTTGATGGAGAAAAGACAAGAAGTTCTGTTTTAGAAAGATTTAGTTTCAGATATAAAGAAGACATGATGTCTGAGACAGAAGAGAGACGGTCACTGGTATTCTGTAGGAGTGCAGGGGGGATGTCTGAGACAGCAGAGAGACAGTCACTGGTATTCTGTAGGAGTGCAGGGGGGATGTTGGTGGAGGAGGTATAGAGTTGGGTGTCATCAGCGTAGAGGTGGTACTGGAAACCAAATCTACTGATTGTTTTTCCAATGGGGGATGTGTAGAGTGAAAAGAGTAGAGCACCCCGAACCAAACCCTGGGGAACCCCGACAGCAAGGGGAAGAGGAGAAGATATCCTGTATAATATCCTGTATTATACTCCAGAGCTGTACTCACTATTCTGCTGGTGAGGTCACTGTGTACATACATTACATTACTTATCCTGTACTGATCCTGAGTTATATCCTGTATTATACTCCAGAGCTGTACTCACTATTCTGCTGGTGAGGTCACTGTGTACATACATTACATTACTTATCCTGTACTGATCCTGAGTTATATCCTGTATTATACTCCAGAGCTGTACTCACTATTCTGCTGGTGAGGTCACTGTGTACATACATTACATTACTTATCCTGTACTGATCCTGAGTTATGTCCGGTATTATACTCCAGAGCTGTACTCACTATTCTGCTGGTGAGGTCACTGTGTACATACATTACATTACTTATCCTGTACTGATCCTGAGTTATATCCTGTATTACACTCCAGAGCTGTACTCACTATTCTGCTGGTGAGATCACTGTGTACATACATTACATTACTTATCCTGTACTGATCCTGAGTAATATCCTGTATTATACTCCAGAGCTGTACTCATTATTCTGCTGGTGAGGTCACTGTGTACATACATTACATTACTTATCCTGTACTGATCCTGAGTTATATCCTGTATTATACTCCAGAGCTGTACTCACTATTCTGCTGGTGAGGTCACTGTGTACATACATTACATTACTTATCCTGTACTGATCCTGAGTAATATCCTGTATTATACTCCAGAGCTGTACTCATTATTCTGCTGGTGAGGTCACTGTGTACATTACATTACTTATCCTGTACTGATCCTGAGTTATGTCCTGTATTATACTCCACTTTCTCTTTATCCCTCTACCTTATTTGTGTTTCAGTCTTCACTGTTGTTCTAGAATTTTATTCACAAGCCAAAAAGCTTGTGATGAATGAGAGTATGGATTCTATCAGATTATCAGTATGTGCCGCGGCATCTGTAACCACAATCTATGGTCCCCTGAGCCCCATGTTATTCAGGCTCTTCATGCACAACCAACCACAAGGACGTCTCTCCATTATTATTGATAGTCAGGTCCTCCTCCTGCAATGCAGAATCAGTAACGCATTAAATGCAATACTGAGTAACACAGAATAGCTTCCCCCCCTCCCTCCTGCTTCCTGTAAAAGCCGCTGTCACGTCTGAAGGTATAAAATGTTACTACAGCAGCGATTTCTCCAAGAACAAATTGTTTCTCCGCCGTTCAGAATCCATCACACGAGACGCGATCTGCTGAGAGGTGTTCGCAGTCCACTCCCTCCGGCCGTAATAAGGACTCCTCTGCGGTCTCCTCTGCGCTGATGGTGCATTAGCTCCCCCTTCTGGAGCAAATGTTTATTACAATGCAGTCATCATTTTATCGGTACAGGATGGGAATACGTCTGAAATACGGATGAAACATCATCAGTATGTCAGAGGTATTTTACCCGTATTTTGTACATTAAATACAGAAGAGCTGCCTTTAAAAGGGGACTCCGGTGGAAAACTTTTTTTTAATTAACTGGTGCCAGAAAGTTAAACACATTTGTAAATTACTTCTATTAAAAAAAATCTTAATCCTTCTAGTACTTATTAGCTGCTGAATACTATATAGGAAACTCTTTTCTTTTTGGAACACAGTGCTCTCTGCTGACATCTCTGTCCATTTTAGGAACTGTCCAGAGCAGCATATGTTTGCTATGGGGATTTTCTCCTACTCTGGACAGTTCCTAAAATGGACAGAGATGTCAGCAGAGAGCTCTGTGTTCCAAAAAGAAAATAATTTCCTCTGTAGTATTCAGCAGCTAATAAGTAGTGGAAAGATTAAGATTTTTTCATAGAAGTTATTTGCAAATCCGTTTAACTTTCTGGAACCAGTTGATAAAGAAAAAAAAAGTTTTCCACCGGAGTACCCCTTTAATAGACAGAAAAATTCACCCCCTACATACTGAACAATTAATATCCCTCAAAAGGCCAGCTCCCTGCTGTCCTGAAATAATCTGTGCTGCTCAGAGAACCTACTCCTTTATATAATCTCTCTATAGCACTCCTTACTTAAAAGGGGTATTCCAGGAAAACATTTTATATGTATATATCAACTGGCTCCAGAAATTTAAACAGATTCGTAAATTACTTCTATTAAAGAAATCTTAATCCTTCCAATAATTATCAGCTGCTGAAGTTGAGTTTTTCTTTTCTGTCCGACAACAGTGCTCTCTGCTGACATCTCTGCTTGTCTCGGGAACTGAGTAAAAGAGGTTTGCTATGGGGATTTGCTTCTACCCTGGACAGTTCCCGAGACATGTGTCATCAGAGAGCACTTAGACAGAAAGAACAACTCAACTTCAGCAGCTCATAAATACTTAAAGGATTAAGATTTTTTAATAGAAGTCATTTACAAATTTGTTTAACTTTCTGGAGCCAGTTGAGATATATATATATATATATATATATATACACATATATATATAAAAATGTTTTTTTCCTGGATAACCCCTTTAAAATCCCCAACCTCAAATTAGCAGCCAGGTACCTAACTTCCACAAGACAGGCACAGTCTTCTTCTAAAATACTCTGTGCTGCTGAATGACCCCGCACCTTCCTCTGTGTAGCTCATCAGTCTGTGACACTCCACTTGTCTCCATTCTTCTCCTGACATCATGGCGCTGCCCATGTCACATAAATTCCATCAACTCACTACGATCACGAGTGGTGGGGTCACTACATCCACAAGATCTGCGCAGTCTTAAATACTCTGTGCTGCGGGGGAAGCAAACTTCCTCCCATTACTTCAGTTGATGATCTCCTACCTGACATCATAATGTGGCCCCCGTCACACACAACCCTATCCCCACTAACATCTTCCCGCACGTGGGCATTACTGCACAGGGAAAGCTGAAAATTCAATCTAGCTACTGCCACAGTATAGCCCAGTGTTTCCCAAGCACGGTGCCCCCAGCTGTTGCAAAACTACAACTCCCAGCATGCCCGGACAGCCAAAGGCTGTCGGGGCATGCTGGGAGTTGCAGTTTTGCAACAGCTGGAGGCACCCTGGTGAGGAAACACTGCTATATTGTGAGGAAAATTTGACATTCAGTGGTCTGGGAAAGTTGTGTGTGGCTTTGATGGGGATCTAAAATTATATTTGTATTAGGGTAGTGCATAGTTTCCCAACCAGAGTGTCCCCAGCTGTTGAAAAACTACAACTCCCAGCATGCCCAGACAGCCAAAAGCTGTGCAGGCAAGCTGGGAGATGTAGTTTAGCAACAGCTGGAGGGACCCTGTTTGGGAAACACTGGGCTAGAGTGAACTAAAATTACATCTGTATTAGACTAGTGAAGTGTTTCCCAAACAGGGTGCCTCCAGCTGTTGCTAAACTACAACTCCCAGCATGCCCGGACAGCCGAAGGCTGTCGGGGCATGCTGGGAGTTGTAGTTTTGCAACAGCTGGAGGCACCCTGGTGGGGAAACACTGCTATATGAGGAAAATTTGACATTCAGTGGTCTGGAAAAGTTGTGTGTGGTTTTGATAGGGACCTAAAATTACCTTTGTATTAGGGTAGTGCATAGTTTCCCAACCAAAGAGTCCCAGCTGTTGCAAAACTACAACTCCCAGCATGCCCAGACAGCCAAAAACTGTACAGGTAAGCTGGGAGATGTAGTTTTGCAACAGCTGGAGGAACCCTGTTTGGGAAACACTGGGCTAGAGTGAACTAAAATTACATCTGTATTAGGCTAGTGAAGTGTTTCCCAACCAGGGTGCCTCCAGCTGTTGCAAAACTACAACTCCCAGCATGCCCGGACAGCCAAAGGCTGTCGGGGCATGCTGGGAGTTGCAGTTTTGCAACAGCTGGAGGCACCCTGGTGAGGAAACACTGCTATATTGTGAGGAAAATTTGACATTCAGTGGTCTGGGAAAGTTGTGTGTGGCTTTGATGGGGATCTAAAATTATATTTGTATTAGGGTAGTGCATAGTTTCCCAACCAGAGTGTCCCCAGCTGTTGAAAAACTACAACTCCCAGCATGCCCAGACAGCCAAAAGCTGTGCAGGCAAGCTGGGAGATGTAGTTTAGCAACAGCTGGAGGGACCCTGTTTGGGAAACACTGGGCTAGAGTGAACTAAAATTACATCTGTATTAGACTAGTGAAGTGTTTCCCAAACAGGGTGCCTCCAGCTGTTGCTAAACTACAACTCCCAGCATGCCCGGACAGCCGAAGGCTGTCGGGGCATGCTGGGAGATGTAGTTTTGCAACAGCTGTAGGCACCCTGGTGGGGAAACACTGCTATATGAGGAAAATTTGACATTCAGTGGTCTGGAAAAGTTGTGTGTGGTTTTGATAGGGACCTAAAATTACCTTTGTATTAGGGTAGTGCATAGTTTCCCAACCAAAGAGTCCCAGCTGTTGCAAAACTACAACTCCCAGCATGCCCAGACAGCCAAAAACTGTACAGGTAAGCTGGGAGATGTAGTTTTGCAACAGCTGGAGGAACCCTGTTTGGGAAACACTGGGCTAGAGTGAACTAAAATTACATCTGTATTAGGCTAGTGAAGTGTTTCCCAACCAGGGTGCCTCCAGCTGTTGCAAAACTACAACTCCCAGCATGCCCGGACAGCCAAAGGCTGTCGGGGCATGCTGGGAGTTGCAGTTTTGCAACAGCTGGAGGCACCCTGGTGAGGAAACACTGCTATATTGTGAGGAAAATTTGAAATTCAGTGGTCTGGGAAAGTTGTGTGTGGCTTTGATGGGGATCTAAAATTATATTTGTATTAGGGTAGTGCATAGTTTCCCAACCAGAGTTTCCCCAGCTGTTGAAAAACTACAACTCCCAGCATGCCCAGACAGCCAAAAGCTGTGCAGGCAAGCTGGGAGATGTAGTTTAGCAACAGCTGGAGGGACCCTGTTTGGGAAACACTGGGCTAGAGTGAACTAAAATTACATCTGTATTAGACTAGTGAAGTGTTTCCCAACCAGGGTGCCTCCAGCTGTTGCTAAACTACAACTCCCAGCATGCCCGGACAGCCGAAGGCTGTCGGGGCATGCTGGGAGTTGTAGTTTTGCAACAGCTGGAGGCACCCTGGTGGGGAAACACTGCTATATGAGGAAAAATTTGACATTCAGTGGTCTGGAAAAGTTGTGTGTGGTTTTGATAGGGACCTAAAATTACCTTTGTATTAGGGTAGTGCATAGTTTCCCAACCAAAGAGTCCCAGCTGTTACAAAACTACAACTCCCAGCATGCCCAGACAGCCAAAAACTGTACAGGTAAGCTGGGAGATGTAGTTTTGCAACAGCTGGAGGAACCCTGTTTGGGAAACACTGGGCTAGAGTGAACTAAAATTACATCTGTATTAGGCTAGTGAAGTGTTTCCCAACCAGGGTGCCTCCAGCTGTTGCAAAACTACAACTCCCAGCATGCCCGGACAGCCAAAGGCTGTCCGGGCATTCTGGGAGTTGTAGTTTTGCAACAGCTGGGGGCACTCTGCTTGGGAAACACTGGTATAGCGAATTCACCCCCATTTCCTTGCCGCTCAGGCTTCAGCTATGATGTATGGCATCAGCTATGTGTAGGTGTTACTTCACTTGTGATATATATATATATAACTGGATATAGTCAACACATGTCGGGTGGCACCAAGCCAACTGCAAACAGGCGGGCACAGAGGGGATGGAAATTACAATAGAAACTGAACCACAGGGCGTAGTAACACAACGTGGCCAGCGGGTGGTGCCACATCTGTCAGTGCATATCAAAGAGGCCATAGAGCATCGAACGGGAAGCTGTGGCCCCTTCAATCTGCTGATCTGTGGGTGTCTCAGAGATCAGACTCCCAACCAATCAGATCAATGCACATTCCTGGAATAATAACCCTTTAATGTCAGGGATATTGTTTACAAAGCGATTTATTTTCCCTGAGCTGAAATCTATCCCCCAGAGCTGAAATCTAAAGAACAGCTGGAAGGGAGTAAGAGAAAAAATGCTGAATAATCTTTCTTTCCATCCATATATATAAGCTCAGAGACCAAAGGTGTTCGCTTTTATGTGAAAAATCCGCTGCCGGGAGACGCTTCTAAAAGAAAGATGGATGCCGGCGACATGAAACCGAAATACAGATGAGAGGAGAGACAGACCGAAAGAGCCATGGAAAGAGAATGGATCGTTTAAGGGGATTTGCAGGACAAAAAGAGTGACTTTTCTGTTATATAAGATCCTGGGAAAGCTGAGTGGCAACCACTGACAACTCACCAGACTTTTCCAGACTCCTGAATGGTATATTACTGTTTACAAGCCAGTTAGCAATGTCTGCTGTTTCTGTAAAGGCTGGGTGATCACCACTTACAACTCACTCAGCTTTTCCAGACTCCTGAATGGCACTCTTCTTTATCCAATCACATTAGCAATTCTGGCTATTTTGAGAAAGATCACCAGATACAACTCAACTAGATTTTCCAGACTGCTAATTGGCATATTTTGATATATATAGAGCAATACAAGCGGCATGTAGGAAATCTAGGTGACCCCCACTTACAACTCTGTCAGCTTTTCCAGACTCCTGAATGGAAGACTTCTCTATCTAGTCACATTAAAAATGCCAGCTGTTTCTGTGAAAGCTTGTTGATCACTAGATACAACTCAGGGTGGGTTCACACTACGTTTTGTCCCATACGGGAGCGCATACGGCAGGAGGGAGCTAAAAGCTCGCGCTCCCGTATGTAACCGTATGCGCTCCCTTATGCCATTCACTTCAATGAGCCGACCGGAGTGAAACGTTCGGTCCGGTCGGCTCATTTTTGCGCCGTATGCGCTTTTACAACCGGACCTAAAACCGTGGTCAACCACGGTTTTAGGTCCGGTTGTAAAAGCGCATACGGCGCAAAAATGAGCCGACCGGACCGAACGTTTCACTCCGGTCGGCTCATTGAAGTGAATGGCATACGGGAGCGCATACGGTTACATACGGGAGCGCGAGCTTTTAGCTCCCTCCTGCCGTATGCGCTCCCGTATGGGACAAAACGTAGTGTGAACCCAGCCTCACCCAGCTTTTCCAGACAGCTAAATGACAGCTAAGAACTCACCTAGCTCTTCCAGTTTGTGTATCTATTCGCATTATCCATCGAAAAACAAAGGATCAGATCATCCATATTCTGAAATACTCTGTGCTGCTGAGATACTCTGCTTCTTCTCTATATGACTCTGTTGTCCTCCTCAGATTGAGCCTTTTCCTCACTATGATCGCCATCTAAGTGCAAACCGCAATCCTTGTCCCTCAAAAGATGAGCTTGTCCCACTGAATACCCCCAGATACATCCACTGAATGCCCAGCAGGCACAACCACTGTATGCCCAGCAGACACTACCCCTGTATGCCCAGCAGGCGCAACCACTGTATGCCCAGCAGACACTACCACTGAAAGCCCAGCAGACACTACCACTGTATGCCCAGCAGACACAACCACTGTATGCCCAGCAGACGCAACCACTGAATGCCCAGCAGACACAACCACTGTATGCCCAGCAGACGCAACCACTGAATGCCCAGCAGACAACCACTGTATGCCCAGCAGACGCAACCACTGAATGCCCAGCAGACACAACCACTGTATGCCCAGCAGACACTACCACTGAATGCCCAGCAGACACAACCACTGTATGCCCAGCAGACACCACCACTGAAGGCCCAGCAGGCGCAACCACTGTATGCCCAGCAGACACTACCACTGAATGCCCAGCAGGCGCAACCACTGTATGCCCAGCAGACACTACCACTGTATGCCCAGCAGACACAACCACTGAATGCCCAGCAGGTATTGTGAGTAGTACAGTCACCCCCTGCCCTATTCTCAAAAACAAACCAAAGGACATATGTTAGCTATAGGAGGATGATAGGGATTATGGTTGCATACAATCCCTGCTTGGCAATAAGACTATATTCAGAGGGTAGAGCATCTGGGGTATGTACTGCAGGTATCACACTCTGGGGGGCATCTAATCTCCCATGACCTTCCCCCCCCCCGCGAGCTGGTGTGATATATCACAGGCAGGAGTGGCACATTGCATTCAATGCAGCATCTGTTACGTGCGGAGAGAGGGGGCACAGGGTCGGATAAGCTCATCACGCTGTGCAGGGTACCATGCTCCTGGGTTCCTCCTACACATCTGCCTCTCATCTTCACCGCTCAATAAGACGTCTCCCAGGAGCTGCACACGTAAGCGTCTGTCCCGCTCTGCTTCCTGATTTACTGAGTTTACCTGCAGAGCCCAGCAAGTAAATAGGAAGCAGAAGTGGGGGCAGGTTCGTACCCAGCCTGTGGCAATACTACAACTGTTGGCAGTCCGTGCATGCAGGTGGGAGACCACTGCTCCGGAGAGACAGCGAGTCTGAACTTGGGTACTCTAAACCTCCACTATCCAGAATCTCAAGGTTCTTCATCACTTTCAACACCTCTGCTTGGTGTCAGTAAAGAAAATGCAATACTAATCCTTGCCCTGCCTATAAACCATGATACCATGTAAAATATTCCTTTCAGTGCTCCGGTGTACTATGCTCGAGAAACATTGCTGTATTTTATTATGGAGAAATCAAAGTAGAGTAATATTCCGCCCAATGTAAATGCTGCCATTAGTGTATAGTGGACACTGACTGTGTGCTGATGTTTAACACTGTGCTGTATTGCACTGCAGGGGATGTAGCCTTGGCGACCTAGGGGTACAAAGCAACACTACATCTCCCACAATGCACCACAGCAGAGCGTGATTTTTTGAAAAGCCATAAACAGGCAGAGGGGGCAGCAGAGAGCTGTGAGTCCCCACAGCCCAAATGACTATATGACTGCAGCTCTGGAATGGACTGGAGTATAAGACAGAATGTCCTCTGTATTACCTGTAAACTGCTTGTGGTTCCCGTAGTCCTGGGAGCAGGGCACTGGGTAGAACTTGTGTTGAAGGGACTCCTGGTGAGAAGCGAGGACCTCCATCATCTCTCCACTAGGGTACCCACAAAGAAGGACAACACCAGAGATTGCCAGGACCACAGCAATGACCCCCCACATGATAGGACTCCTCCATGACCGCCCCGATGCTCGGCTTCTCTTAAAGCTGCAAGTAAAAATATTAAAGAATTTTTAGGCGGCTGCCCGTCCATCCTTGTATGCCCCTCCCTGATATTTCAGTCACTGTCACATTTGTGGAGAAACAGTTATTGGGGAACTGTGATTAATTTGCACCGTTCTGGAGGTAATGTGATTGGTTTGCAATATTCTGTAGGTAATGTGATTGGTTTACACTGTTCTGGAGGTTATGTAATTAATTTGCACTGTTCTGGAGGTAATGTGATTGGTTTGCACTGTTCTGGAGTTAATGTGATTGGTTTGCAACATTCTGTAGGTAATGTGATTGGTTTACACTCTTCTGGAGGTTATGTGATTGGTTTACACTCTTCTGGAGGTAATGTGATTAATTTGCACTGTTCTGGAGGTAATGTGATTGGTTTGCACTGTTCTGGAGGTAATGTGATTAATTTGCACTGTTCTGGAGTTAATGTGATTGGTTTGCAACATTCTGTAGGTAATGTGATTGGTTTACACTCTTCTGGAGGTTATGTGATTAGTTTGCACTGTTCTGGAGGTAATGTGATTGGTTTACACTCTTCTGGAGGTTATGTGATTGGTTTACACTCTTCTGGAGGTAATGTGATTAATTTGCACTGTTCTGGAGGTAATGTGATTGGTTTACACTCTTCTGGAGGTAATGTGATTAATTTGCACTGTTCTGGAGGTAATGTGATTCATTTGCACTGTTCTGGAGGTAATCTGATTGGTTTGCACTGTTCTGCAGGTAATGTGATTGGTTTGCACTGTTCTGCAGGTAATGTGATTGGTTTGCACTGTTCTGCAGGTAATGTGATTGGTTTGCACTATTCTGGAGTTAATGTGATTGGTTTGCACTATTCTGGAGGTAGTGTGATTGGTTTGCACTATTCTGGAGGTAATGTGATTGGTTTGCACTATTCTGGAGTTAATGTGATTGGTTTGCACTATTCTGTTGTTAATGTGATTGATTTGCACTGTTCTGGAGGTAATGTGATTGGTTTACACTGTTCTGCTGGAGGTTATGTCATTGATTTGCACTGTTCTGGAGGTAATGCGATTGGTTTGCACAGTTCTGGAGGAAATGTGATTGGTTTGCACTGTTCTGGAGGTAATTTGATTGGTTTGCACTGTTCTGGAGGTAATTTGATTGGTTTGCACTGTTCTGGAGGTAATGTAATTAATTTGCACTGTTCTGGAGGTAATTTGATTGGTTTGCACTGTTCTGGAGGTAGTGTGATTGGTTTGCACTATTCTGGAGGTAATGTGATTGGTTTACACTCTTCTGGAGGTTATGTGATTGGTTTGCAACATTTTGGAGGTAATGTGATTGGTTTGCACTCTTCTGGAGGTAATGTGATTGGTTTGCACTATTCTGGAGGTAGTGTGATTGGTTTGCACTATTCTGGAGGTAATGTGATTGGTTTGCACTATTCTGGAGTTAATGTGATTGGTTTGCACTATTCTGTTGTTAATGTGATTGATTTGCACTGTTCTGGAGGTAATGCGATTGGTTTGCACAGTTCTGGAGGTAATGTGATTGGTTTGCACTGTTCTGGAGGTAATTTGATTGGTTTGCACTGTTCTGGAGGTAATTTGATTGGTTTGCACTGTTCTGGAGGTAATGTAATTAATTTGCACTGTTCTGGAGGTAATTTGATTGGTTTGCACTGTTCTGGAGGTAGTGTGATTGGTTTGCACTATTCTGGAGGTAATGTGATTGGTTTACACTCTTCTGGAGGTTATGTGATTGGTTTGCAACATTTTGGAGGTAATGTGATTGGTTTGCACTCTTCTGGAGGTAATGTGATTGGTTTACACTGTTCTGGAGGTGTTGTGATTGGTTTGCACTGTTCTGGAGGTAATTTGATTGGTTTGCACTGTTCTGGAGGTGTTGTGATTGGTTTGCACAGTTCTGGAGTTAATGTGATTGGTTTGCACTCTTCTGGAGGTTATGTGATTGGTTTGCAACATTCTGGAGGTAATGTGATTGGTTTGCAATATTCTGGAGGTAATGTGATTGGTTTGCACTGTTCTGGAGGGAATGTGATTGGTTTGCACTGTTCTGGAGGGAATGTGATTGGTTTGCACTGTTCTGGAGGGAATGTGATTGATTTGTACTGTTCTGGAGGTAATGCGATTGATTTGTACTGTTCTGGAGGTAATGCGATTGATTTGTACTGTTCTGTATGTAATGTGATTAATTTGCACTGTTCTGGAGGTAATGTGATTAATTTGCATTGTTCTGGAGGTAATGTGATTATTTTGCATTGTTCTGGAGGTAATGTGCTTGGTTTGCACTATTCTGGAGGTAGTGTGATTGGTTTGCACTATTCTGGAGTTAATGTGATTGTTTGCACTGTTCTCGAGGTAATGTGATTGGTTTACACTCTTCTGGAGGTTATGTGATTGGTTTGCAACATTCTGGAGGTAATGTGATTGGTTTGCACTGTTCTAGAGGTAATGTGATTGGTTTACACTCTTCTGGAGGTTATGTGATTGGTTTGCAACATTCTGGAGGTAATGTGATTGGTTTGCACTGTTCTGGAGGTAATGTGATTAATTTGCATTGTTCTGGAGGTAATGTGATTAATTTGCATTGTTCTGGAGGTAATGTGCTTGGTTTGCACTATTCTGGAGGTAATGTGATTGGTTTGCACTGTTCTGGAGGTAATGTGATTGGTTTGCACTATTCTGGAGTTAATGTGATTGTTTGCACTGTTCTGGAGGTAATGTGATTGGTTTACACTCTTCTGGAGGTTATGTGATTGGTTTGCAACATTCTGGAGGTAATGTGATTGGTTTGCACTGTTCTGGAGGTAATGTGATTGGTTTGCACTGTTCTGGAGGGAATGTGATTGGTTTGCACTATTCTGGAGTTAATGTGATTGTTTGCACTGTTCTGGAGGTAATGTGATTGGTTTACACTCTTCTGGAGGTTATGTGATTGGTTTGCAACATTCTGGAGGTAATGTGATTGGTTTGCACTGTTCTGGAGGTAATGTGATTGGTTTGCACTGTTCTGGAGGGAATGTGATTGGTTTGCACTGTTCTGGAGGGAATGTGATTGGTTTGCACTATTCTGGAGGTTATGTGATTGGTTTGCAACATTCTGGAGGTAATGTGATTGGTTTGCACTGTTCTGGAGGGAATGTGATTGGTTTGCACTATTCTGGAGGTAGTGTGATTGGTTTGCACTGTTCTGGAGGTAGTGTGATTGTTTGCACTGTTCTGGAGGGAATGTGATTGGTTTGAACTGTTCTGGAGGTAATGCGATTGATTTGTACTGTTCTGGAGGTAATGCGATTGGTTTACACTCTTCTGGAGGTAATGTGATTAATTTGCACTTTTCAGGAAGTTATGTGATTGGTTTGCACAGTTCTGGAGGTAATGTGATTGGTTTACACTGTTCTGGAGGTAATGTGATTGGTTTACACTATTCTGGAGGTAGTGTGATTGGTTTGCACTATTCTGGAGGTAATGTGATTGGTTTGCACTGTTCTGGAGGTAGTGGGATTGGTTTGCACTGTTCTGGAGGTAATGTCTACATACAGCCCGTGTCCACATACAGTCCTATTACAACATACAGCCCTAAGACATATACTGTCCCATGCCCATATACAGCCTCATGCCTAATTAAAGTCCCTATACAGTCCTATACCACATACAGCACTATACTCACATATGGCCCTACATCTCATACACACGGCCCTACACCTCACACACACGGCCCTATACCTCACACACACATACAACCCTACACCTCATTTATACATACAACCCTACCCCTCACACACGCAACCCTACCCCTCACACACGTGGCCCTACACCTCACACACACACATACAACCCTACACCTCACACACGCAGCCCTACACCTCACACACGCATACAACCCTACACCTCACGCATACAACCCTACACCTCACGCATACAACCCTACACCTCACACATACAACCCTACACCTCACACACGCAGCCCTACACCTCACACACGCATACAACCCTACACCTCACACATACAACCCTACACCTCACACATGCGGCCCTACACCTCACACACGCATACAACCCTACACCTCACACATACAACCCTACACCTCACACACGCATACAACCCTACACCTCACACATGCGGCCCTACACCTCACACACGCATACAACCCTACACCTCACGCATACAACCCTACACCTCACACATACAACCCTACACCTCACACATGCGGCCCTACACCTCACACACGCATACAACCCTACACCTCACACACGCATACAACCCTACACCTCACGCATACAACCCTACACCTCACACATACAACCCTACACCTCACACATGCGGCCCTACACCTCACACACACATACAACCCTACACCTCACACACACATACAACCCTACACCTCACACATGCGGCCCTACACCTCACACACACATACAACCCTACACCTCACACACACATACAACCCTACATCTCACACATACGGCCCTTTACCTCATACATACAGTCATATACCTCATACATACCGCCCTTTACCTCACACATACAGTCATATACCTCATACATACCACCCTTTACCTCACACATACAGTCATATACCTCATACATACCGCCCTTTACCTCACACATACAGTCATATACCTCATACATACCGCCCTTTACCTCATACATACCGCCCTTTACCTTATACAGCCTTATACCTCACACATACAGTCATATACCTCATACATACATCCCTACACCTCACATATACAGACCTATACCTCACACATACAGTCATATACCTCATACATACCGCCCTTTACCTTATACAGCCCTATACCTCACACATACAGTCATATACAGTACCTCATACATACCGCCCTTTACCTTATACAGCTCTTTACCTCACACATACAGTCATATACCTCATACATGGCCCTATACCTCATATATACCGCCTTTTACCTCACCTCACACACATGGCCCTTTACCTCACACACATGGCCCTTTACCTCATACATACCGCCCTTTACCTCATTATACCTCATACATACCGCCCTATACCTCACACACATACAGCCCTATACCTCATACAGCCCTCTACCTCATACAGCCCTATACCTCATTATACCTCATACATACCGCCCTATACCTCATACATACCGCCCTTTACCTCATTATACCTCATACATACCGCCCTATACCTCATACATACCGCCCTTTACCTCATTATACCTCATACATACCGCCCTATACCTCATTATACCTCATACATACCGCCCTATACCTCATTATACCTCATACACACGGCCCTTTACCTCATACATACCGCCCTATACCTCATATATACCACCCTTTACCTCATTATACCTCATACATACCGCCCTTTACCTCATTATACCTCATACAGTCCTATTCCTCCTTTCCGCTTTCTGTCATTCACAGAGTGCGTTCATACTACGGAGTTCCCGCGGAATTCCACGAGCGGATTCCGCAGTGTGAACGCACCCTTTCGGTGCCATCACCCCCTCCTCTCCCGGCTCACCCGGTCTTCCCCCCCTGAGCCCCCCGGCCGGGCCCCGCCGCCGCTGTCGTCGTCTCCCCGTTCTCTCCGGTGACTCTCGGCCGCCGCCGGTGCTTGGTTGCCATAGTGATCCCTCAGCTCGGCGCTCAGACGTGGAGGCTGCACATTGGCCGAACATAGGGCCAGGCAGGAGCAATGGAGACCCGAGCAGCCGGAGACATGGATGGGTGAGCTCTTCTTTCTTACTGCTGCCCCTAGAGAAAACACTAAGAGTCCCAGCATGCCCTGTTTGCCCCTGCAGGACTACAACTCCCAGCATGCCCAGCTATGCATGCTAAATATGTCACCCGTGCACATAAATGATGACAGTCATGGGTGACCTGTGCCCATCACTATGGGGGGCATAGACTGGGTCATGGAGGAAGGGGACCCCTTTATGATATATATATATATATATATATATATATATATATATATATATATATACGTCAGTGGTTTTCTGACCGTGGCAAAACTACAACTCCCAGCATGCTCGGACAGCCAACGGCTGTCCGGGCATGCTGGGAGTTGTAGTTTTGCCACAGCTGGAGGTCCACAGGTTGAAAACCGCTGCTATAAACATGAACAACCCCACCGACCATTATTAGACCACCACATAACCACTGTATACCGCAAAATAAACATACAGAGGAGACGAAAAAAACGCAGTGTGAACGCGGCCTAAAAATTTGTCAGCTTTCTAATATACGTGTTTTATAAAGGGATAATCCAGTATTAGGGAAACACAGTTGCTTTCTTCTATAAACAGTGCCACCCCTGTCCTAAGGTTGTGTGCGGTAGTACAACTTCGCTCCATGCACTTTAATGTAACTGGACTGCAATACTGCACACAACCTGAGGGCAACAGTGGCACTGTTTCTAAAAGAAAGCATGCCCTGTTTCTGAAATCCGGGATAACCCCCGTTTAATATCTCCCTCTTCAATATCTCTGCTTACTGTCAGGAAATGGGAACCTTATTTTAGGGCTTGACAAATTTGTTATGCAGCTAGGAGTCGGGATGGCACACGTCAAGTAACGGGATGTTACGTGACGTCATATGATGAGTTTATACTGTCCCCCTTATCTCTCCCTGTGTCACAGTCATTAGTGTCCCCTCATCTCTCCTTGTGTCACAGTTATTACTGTCTCCTCATCCTCCTCTGTGTGTCACAGTCATTAGTGTCCCCTCATCTCTCCTTGTGTCACAGTCATTAATGGCTTCTCATCTCCCTCTGTGTGTCACAGTTATTACTGTCCTCTCATCTCTCTGTGCAACAGTCATTACTGTCCCCTGATCTTCCGCTGATTGGCTGCAGTGGTCACCTGACGTCCGCTTCTCCTTTAACATCTGAGTTCGGATCTCACTAGTAATGTGCAAGTTGTAATAAATATTTTGCTCCATTTTCCTTGCACTTTAGGCAAAACAGCGACTCCAAAAATTGCGCATATACAACGGAGAAAAGCGCAAGCGCCAACATGATCCTGGTTCATCTAGATCTCAAAGGGGCACCCCCAAAAGTCTCCTATCTGGCTGAGGTAACAGCACTGCCTATTTTCTGTATTAAATTGCTTATCCAGCCTGCATAACGAGTTGCAAAACTACAACTCCCATCATGCCCTGACAGCCGAAGGCTGTCAGGACATGATGGGAGTTGTAGTTTTGCAGCGGTTGGAGAGCTACCGGTTGGGAAACACTGTCTTTAAGGGATTATCCAGGATTAGAAACACATAGCTGATTTCTTCAAAAAACAGCGCCACACCTGTCCTCTGGTGGTGTGTGGTACTGCAGCTCAGTTGTATTAACCCCTTAAGGACCAAGGACGTACCGGTACGTCCTTGGTCCTGCTCCCGTGATTAACCCCGCATCATATCACGGCGGGCCCGGCGTCATAGTGAAGCCGGGACCCGCCGCTAATAGCGCGCAGCGCCGATCGCGGCACCGCGTGCTATTAACCCTTTGGCCGCGCGCTCAGAGCTGAGCCGCGCGGCTAAAAGCGAAAGTAAAAGCTGCCGGTTAACTCAGTGGGCTGTTCGGGATAGCCGCGGCGAAATCGCGGCATCCCGAACAGCTTACAGGACAGCGGGAGGGCCCCTACCTGCCTCCTTGCTGTCCGATCGCCGAATGACTGCTCAGTGCCTGAGATGCAGGCATGAGCAGTCAAGCGGCAGAATCATCGATCACTGGTTTCCTATGAGAAACCAGTGATCAATGATGATCAGTGTGTGCAGTGTTATAGGTCCCTATGGGATAACAATGATCAGTATAAGAGATCAGTGTGTGCAGTGTTATAGGTCCCTATGGGAGAACAATGATCAGTATAAGAGATCAGTGTGTGCAGTATTATAGGTCCCTATGGGAGAACAGTGATCAGTATAAGAGATCAGTGTGTGCAGTGTTATAGGTCCCTATGGGAGAACAATGATCAGTATAAGAGATCAGTGTGTGCAGTGTTATAGGTCTCTATGGGAGAACAATGATCAGTATAAGAGATCAGTGTGTGCAGTGTTATAGGTCCCTATGGGAGAACAGTGATCAGTATAAGAGATCAGTGTGTGCAGTGTTATAGGTCCCTATGGGAGAACAATGATCAGTATAAGAGATCAGTGTGTGCAGTGTTATAGGTCCCTATGGGAGAATAATGATCAGTATAAGAGATCAGTGTGTGCAGTGTTATAGGTCCCTATGGGAGAACAGTGATCAGTATAAGAGATCAGTGTGTGCAGTGTTATAGGTCCCTATGGGAGAACAATGATCAGTATAAGAGATCAGTGTGTGCAGTGTTATAGGTCCCTATGGGAGAACAATGATCAGTATAAGAGATCAGTGTGTGCAGTGTTATAGGTCCCTATGGGAGAACAATGATCAGTATAAGAGATCAGTGTGTGCAGTGTTATAGGTCCCTATGGGAGAACAATGATCAGTATAAGAGATCAGTGTGTGCAGTGTTATAGGTCCCTATGGGAGCTATAACACTGCAAAAAAAAAAGTGAATGAATATCATTTAACCCCTCCCCTATTAAAAGTTTGAATCACCCCCCTTTTCCCATAAAAAAAAACACAGTGTAAATAAAAATAACCATATATGGTATCACCGCGTGCGGAAATGTCCGAATTATAAAAATATATCATTAATTAAACCGCTCGGTCAATGGCGTGCGCGCAAAAAAATTCCAAAGTCCAAAATAGTGAATTTTTGGGCACTTTTTATATCATTTAAAAATGAATAAAAAGCGATCAATAAGTCCTATCAATGCAAAAATGGTACTGTTAAAAACTTCAGATCACGGCGCAAAAAATGAGCCCTCATACCGCCCCATACACAGAAAAATAAAAAAGTTATAGGGGTCAGAAGATGACAATTTTAAATGTATTAATTTTCCTGCATGTAGTTATGATTTTTTCCAGAAGTCCGACAAAATCAAACCTATATAAGTAGGGTATCATTTTAATCGTATGGACCTACAGAATAAAAATAAGGTGTAATTTTTACCGAAAAATGTACTACGTAGAAACGGAAGCCCCCAAAATTTACAAAACTGCGGGGTTTTTTTTTCAATTTTGTCGCACAATTATTTTTTTTTCCGTTTCACCGTAGATTTTTGGGCAAAATGACTGACGTCATTACAAAGTAGAATTGGTGGCACAAAAAATAAGCAATCATATGGATTTTTAGGTGCAAAATTGAGTTATGATTTTTTAAAGGCAAGGAGCCAAAAACGAAAATGCAAAAACGGAAAAAACCCCGGTCCTTAAGGGGTTAAAGGGGTTCTCCGGTGTAAAACTTTTTTTTATTTTTTAAATGAACTGGTGCCAGAAAGTTAAACAGATTTGTAAATTACTTCAATTAAAAAAATCTTAATCCTTTCAGTACTTTTTAGCAGCTGTATAATACAGAGGAAAATCTTTATTTTTTGAATTTCCTTTTTGTGTTGTCCACAGTGCTCTCTGCTGACACCTGATGCCCGTAGTATGAGAGAGAATAGAAAACATTTCTCACTTATTATTTTTTTAAATCTTAATTTTAACTTTTTCTGTAGGTTTTTCCGCTCTTCTCTGCCCTTGGAGCAAACGGGCTGCTGATAGAATATGAGGACACCTTTCCGTACTACGAAGAGCTCCTCCCACTGCGGGCAGCTCACGCCTACAGGTGGTCACAACGTCTATAGTAACCATTCTTATATACCGCAAAAACAGGACAATAGCACCTATTACTGCTATGTACAGGAATATAACTACTATAAGGGTAGGGTCACACGTAGCACATCCACTGCGTATTTTGATGCTGCGGATGCGCCACTTCCCGTCTCTAGAGTGTGCCTCCTCCAGCTGTTTTTCTCCTGTATCCTTCTTGCAGCAGTAATCTGCCGCTATAAGCAGACACAGAGGGAGCTGTGATTCGTGCGCACGCATGCGCAGTGTACGCCAGACATCGTGGTTGCTCTCAGCCTAGCTCAGGGAACGGCCGCAATGTCAGGAGAGCTGCACGACTCGCAGTTCCCTCTGTGTCTTCTCGTAGCAGCGGATTGCTGCTGAGAGCAGGACACTGATAAAACAGCTGGAGGCACACTCTAGGGAAGGGCAGTAGTGCATTTGCAGCATCAAATACGCAGTGGATGCGCTACGTATGACCCTACCCTAATTCTGCCTCTTATGTACAGGAATATAACTACTATAATACTGCCCCTATATACAAGAATATAACTACTATAATACTGCCTCCTATATACAAGAATATAACTACTATAATACTGCCCCTATATACAAGAATATAACTACCATAATACTGCTCCTATATACAAGAATATAACTACTATAATACTACCCCTATATACAAGAATATAACTACTATAATACTGTCCCTATATACAAGAATATAACTACTATAATACTGTCCCTATATACAAGAATATAACTACTATAATACTGCTCCTATATACAAGAATATAACTACTATAATACTGCTCCTATATACAAGAATATAACTACTATAATACTGCTCCTATATACAAGAATATAACTACTATAATACTGCTCCTATATACAAGAATATAACTACTATAATACTGCTCCTATATACAGGAATATAACTACTATAATACTGCCTCCTATATACAGGAATATAACTACTATAATACTGTCCCTATATACAAGAATATAACTACTATAATACTGTCCCTATATACAAGTATATAACTACTATAATACTGCTCCTATATACAAGAATATAACTACTATAATACTGCTCCTATATACAAGAATATAACTACTATAATACTGCTCCTATATACAAGAATATAACTACTATAATACTGCTCCTATATACAAGAATATAACTACTATAATACTGCTCCTATATACAGGAATATAACTACTATAATACTGCCTCCTATATACAAGAATATAACTACTATAATACTGCCTCATATATACAAGAATATAACTACTATAATACTGCTCCTATATACAGGAATATAACTACTATAATCCTGCCTCCTATATACAAGAATATAACTACTATAATACTTCTCCTAAATACAAGAATATAACTACTATAATACTGCTCCTATATACAAGAATATAACTACTATAATACTGCTCCTATATACAAGAATATAACTACTATAATACTGCTCCTATATACAAGAATATAACTACTATAATACTGTCTCCTATATACAATAATATAACTACTATAATACTGCTCTTATATACAAGAATATAACTACTACAATACTGCTCCCTATATACAAGAATATAACTACTATAATACTGCTCCTATATACATGAATATAACTACTATAATACTGCTCTTATATACAAGAATATAACTACTATAATACTGCTCCTATATACAAGAATATAACTACTACAATACTGTCATCTCAGTCCTCAGGAAATCCAGGAGATCCTGATGTTGGCGCAGGTTAACCGTTTAGAAGTTATTCCTCTCATACAGACCTTTGGGCACATGGAGGTAAGATGGGGAGCGGTGGGTGATGAGGTCTTCTTCTTGGTTCTCACACTTATTCTGGATTTTTATAGTTTGTCCTGAAGCATAAAGAGTTTGCCCACCTGAGAGAGGTCCCTACCTACCCAAACAGCCTGAACCCTCACAGGGAAGAGTCCCACCAGCTCCTCCATGGCATGATAAGACAGATGATGGAACATCACCCTGGCATTCGCTGGCTGCATATCGGCTCAGACGAGGTACACAGTGGCGGTATTATAAGAACTGGCTGTTCTAGGTATATTCTGTAGGTTCTAGGTACATTGTGAACCCTTCGTCTAGGTCTACTACCTTGGTGAAGGCGAGGAATCCAAGAAGATCCTTTCCGAAAATGGCTGGGCTGTGGAAGACCTCTTTATGTGCCACCTGAAGAAGGTGGCCGCCCATGTAGTTTCAACATATCCAGGCGTCAGGCCCATCGCCTGGGACGACATGCTGAGACCTGCATCTGCCCAGACGTTGACAGGTCAGAGAATTAACCAGTGGGGTTCTACATGGCAGGGTGAGGGGCATTTAGTGGGCACGGTTGCCACCCAGGACTTGCTTTCTATCTCCTATAGATTCTGGATTGGCCCAGCTAGTGGAGCCTATGATCTGGGACTACACCCCAAACCTAGACGTGGACAATAGAGGTATGTCAACTATTTTATAAATTTAACGGGAAACTCCGCCTTTAGTAGGCGTATCGGACGCCCGCTCTACAGTAATTACCCAGTTTTCTTGCCTCAATATAGTTGCCCTGATTGAAAAGTACTCGCAGTCTGGCTTCCAGAAGATCTGGTTGGCCAGTGCCTTTAAGGGAGCCACCGGCGCGTCCCAGCAGCTGACACATATCGGACATCACCTGCAGAACCACAAGCGTTGGCTACAGGTGATTCGGAGGATACCCCAAGACACCCTCCAAGGGGTGGCCATTACTGGCTGGCAGAGGTACGTTCTTACTGACATGTCTGTTCATATGTTAGCGCCCCTATCTCGTTGGGGCCTCCTTTTTAGGTTTGATTATTAAACATTGCTCTGCATCAGTGGCCTCCAAAGTGTGGACCTCCGGATGTTGCAAAACTACATCTCCCAGCATGCCCGGACAGCCGTTGGCTGTCCGGGCATGATGGGAGTTGTAGTTTTGCAAAATCTAGAGGGCAAGACTTTTCAGACCACCACTCTATGTCTTTCAGGTATGACCACTTCTCAGTCCTGTGTGAACTTCTCCCGGTGGGGATACCTTCTCTGGCCGTGTGCCTGCAGATGCTGAAGCATGGTATGGTCCATCGTCGGTAGAAATTGTAGACTTACAGTATAGATTGGTTATCTGCTAAGCTTGCTGACCATAAAGGGGTTAAACCACTTCCTGCTCACTCATTCTGACATCCTCTGCTCAGGAAAGGGTGTGTCCAAGGCAAGCACTGAGCCAGTCCTCACTCACCATACATTTACTTCCTCCCTGACTCTGCTGTGCTGTGCTGGGTCTCTTCATCCAGTCACTGCAGGCTGCTCTGTAACTCCCTCCTCTCTGTTTTCATGCTGCAGTCTGATAGGACAGGAGTGAGCACAGAGGAGTGCTAGTCCTGTTCTCATTTCCTGGACTTTGTCCCAGCCTGTGCTTCAGCTGTGACAAAGATGATGCTGCAGCCGGATAGGATTATGTTCTGGATGGTATGGGGACCCCTGGTGGTCTTTTTTAATAAGCCATGATTTATACAAAAAGGAGATAAACATTTTTTATGAAGTACAGTATATTAGAAAGGTTAAAGAGTAGCTCCCACCATCCTTTTTTTTTTTCTGTCCCTGCCTATTGCCCATCTATCCCTAACGCCCTCCCTGCCTTAAATTTTTTAATTTTTTTTTACTATCTTAGAAATGGCTTTTTGTCTACCTGGTAATGTGCTCGCTTACCAGGCAGGCTTCCCCAGCAGGAGCAACGTCACTGATGCCTGCTGGGGGCCGACTTCCGCCCTTAGCTCATCTATACACCCTTAGCTTATCTATTCAAGCCATGATTGTTTTCCTAACAGTGTACCTCCAGCTGTTTCACAACTACAACTCCCAGCTTGCCCTGACATCTATTGGCTGTCAGGGCATGCTGAGAGTTTTAGTGGTGAAACAACTGGAGGCACACTGTGTTGAAAACAATCTATCTTTGCTATGGCCCCCAAAACAACTCTCCCCCCCCCCCCCCCTCGAAACAACTCCCTATGCGACCTCTGATTCAGTGCTATATGCAAGGAGGCGGGGCTGGCACGTGAGGCCAAGAAGTCAATGCGCGCAGTCCTGGTGTTCACAGCGCTCAATCCCGCCTGTGTGATTGACAGGAACGAGTGCAGGCTGACTGAATTCGGACTGATGCCCAGCCGGGATCAGTCCGAATTCAGCTGTGACATCACAGCAGGCTGCAGCCAGCCACTAGGAGGGAGACGCCCTAGTGGCCAGATTTTCAACAGTAAATTAAAATAATTAACACAAAGAAAAAATAAAAGAAGTATATTAGAGATATGTTGTAGTACATAAGTACTACAACATATATAAAAAGAAAGATGATGACAGTGGCCATTTAAAGGAAATCTGTCATCAGAATCACCCGCACTAAACCTGTTACACAGGCTTGTAGTGCGGGTGATCCTGATTAAAACCCTTACCTCATTAAACACTGTGCAGCGGTTCGCCAGATATCTTCATTTTTAGTTATATGGTATTCCCAGGCTTGGGCATCAGCACGGACTCGCTTACGTCATTTTCGCCTTGCGGAGCGGCTGCCCGACTCATGAATATTTATGGCTGCCTCATCACAGTCTTCCTCCTGGTGTAGGTCACGCGGGTAGCGCCGCGCATGCGCCACGCGCCGTACACCCGGAAGCGGCGTTCTCCTGCATAGATAGATATGCAGGAGAATGCTGCTTCCGGGTGTACGGCGCTACCCACGTGACCTACACCAGGAGGAAGACTGCGATGAGACTGCCATAAATATTCATGAGTCGGGCAGCCGCTCCGCCCGGCGAAAATGACGTAAGTGAGTCTGTGCTGATGCTGCGGACCTCCCACTGAGTCCCAAGCCTGGGAATACCATATAACTAAAAATTAAGATATCTGGCGAACCGCTGCACAGTGTTTAATGAGGTAAGAAGCGTTTTATTTAGGATCACCCGCACTACAAGCCTGTGTAACAGGTTTAGTGCGGGTGATTCTGATGACAGATTTCCTTTAATGTTTTTCCAAGATGAAAAACATAGAAAAAGTTTTTGATTCGGACAGAGCCCATATAAAGTGTGGTAATATCACACACCACCAGAAGACAGGTGGGGCGCTGCTTTTGGAGGAAACAACCATGTTTTCCTGGACAACATTTTTTAAAGATTTTCAAATGATTTCTTCCAGAAACAGCACCACTCTTGTCCTCAGGTTGGGTGCAGTATTGCAGCTCAGTTTGATTCAAGTGAATGAAGCCAAGTTGTAATACCACACACAACCTGACGACAAGGGTGGTGCTGTTTTTATAAAACATTTGCTTTGTTTTTCTGTTCCTCGGCACCCACTTTAATCTTGGTCTTCCCATCTCTCTCCAGGTTCTTACTCTGAACAGGTGGCCGCCTGCATCCAAGACATCTTGGGAATGTCCCATCTGGACACCGAAAACTACTCCAGGTGAGCAGACATAGTCATAACATTATAAAGGACCAGCATGACTGCCATAATGTTCACTACCCAGCTTTCCTATACCCCTGAATTCAGAGGTGCATATTTACCATTCAGGAGTCAAAGGAAAGTGAAACCATTGTGGTAGCCATGTTGGATGTCACCCAGCTTTCCCAGGAACATACTAAGACAGGGCAGAATTGTTCTTAAAAATGTAAAGATCCACCTCCTGTACCCCAGTGTGTCTCTGTTCTTGCTCACAGCTGAGCTTCTGCTACTATCTCCTTTTATCTTACGGCAGTGAAGCGTCCGGCTCCTTCCCTGGTAGTGATGTCCTTATACTCATCACCCAAGTCCTGTTCCACCTCAAGACCCCCACACAGGAATTCCTGGAGAGAAACCGGTGAGTGCAGGGATCCACTATATATATCTCTTTATATGAGAAGGTAGAGGTGCAGGGATCCAGTATAGTATACAGGAGGGATAGAGGTGTAGGGATCTAGTATAGTATACAGGAGGGATAGAGGTGCAGTGATCTAGTATAGTATACAGGAGGGATAGAGGTGTAGGGATCTAGTATAGTATACGGGAGGTATAGAGGTGCATTGATCTAGTATAGTATACAGGAGGGATAGAGGTATAGTATACAGGAGGGGATAGAGGTGCAGTGATCTAGTATAGTATACAGGAGGGGATAGAGGTGCAGTGATCTAGTATAGTATACAGGAGGGGATAGAGATGTAGGGATCTAGTATAGTATACAGGAGGGGATAGAGGTGCAGGGATCCAGTATAGTATACAGGAGGGATAGAGGTGTAGGGATCTAGTATAGTATACGGGAGGTATAGAGGTGCAGTGATCTAGTATAGTATACAGGAGAGGATAGAGGTGTAGGGATCCAGTATAGTATACAGGAGGGATAGAGGTGTAGGGATCCAGTATAGTATACAGGAGGGATAGAGGTGTAGGGATCTAGTATAGTATACGGGAGGTATAGAGATGCAGTGATCTAGTATAGTATACAGGAGGGATAGAGGTGTAGGGATCTAGTATAGTATACAGGAGGGGATAGAGGTGCAGTGATCTAGTATAGTATACGGGAGGGATTGGGGTGCAGGGATCTAGTATAATATTGGAGGATGCACATGTCAGTAACCAGAGTCCATTGTTCTCTTACAGATTTGTCTCTGGTTGGTTCAGTCCATTTCACAGGAAGAAATGGATCTACCACAGTAGTGCACCCATATTCCTGTATTGTATTCTAATTGTTACACATCCACACCGTTTATCTGGTGTAGGATTCTATTGTGGCACTTGTAGTCCGCTGCAGGCATCCTCCATTGTGTGCATTTTTATGCTGGGGATCGCCCTTAGCAACGGACTACAAGGGCAGGATCTGCTCCCCCAGTATAAATGCACAACCGCATCTGGGGTTGAGCACCCCCTGCCATTTGAGACCACGTTTTTTGTTGTTTGTTTAAATTTTATACTTGGAGGTGTGTAAACTCTAAAATTAATGCGCCTTGAATATCTTCAAGGCAGCATTAAGGTAGCACCTGTGAGGCCAGGCACCCATATTAGCCAACTCAGGTGGGGCTTGCAGCTTGCCTCCCTCCTCCCATTGCATGTGTGCTCAGTCACGCTGGAGGGTATCTGGGAGGAAGTTGTGAGTCGACCGAATGCTGCCGTAATTGCCCACTGGCCCCTGTTTTGCTTATCAAGCACAGGTAGGATTAGCGTAGGTCCCGCGCCATTTTGAGAAACCTTGGCGTTGGTGTGCGGGCTCTGTTGTGTCCTTCATATAAGGATACACTGGCGAATGTCTCAAATTTAACATCAGTGTTGAGGGATAGCCAATGTCATTGTATACATCTACCACAGTAGTGCACCCATATTCCTGTATTGTATAGTATACGGGAGGTATAGAGGTGTAGGGATCTAGTATAGTATACAGGAGGGAAAGAGGTGCAGTGATCTCATATAGTATACAGGAGGGGATAGAGGTGCAGTGATCTAGTATAGTATACAGGAGGGGATAGAGGTGCAGTGATCTAGTATAGTGTACAGGAGGGATTGGGGTGCAGGGATCTAGTATAATATTGGAGGATGCACATGTCAGTAACCAGAGTCCATTGTTCTCTTACAGATTTGTCTCTGGTTGGTTCAGTCCATTTCACAGGAAGAGGAAGATGATCCATCCTATAATGGTGCAACAGATCGAACCCGAAGCCGTGAGGTGAGAAAATCCTGGTTTAATATCAGCAAAATAACTATAATATCCCTGATAATATACAGGGGACATGAAGCAATATCTGTCTCCTACATAGGAGCAGTATTATAGTAGTTATATTCTTGTATATAGGGGCAGTATCATAGTAGTTATATTCTTGTATATAGGAGCAGTATTATAGTAGTTATATTCTTGTATATAGGAGCAGTATTATAGTAGTTATATTCTTGTATATAGGAGGCAGTATCATAGTAGTTATATTCTTGTATATAGGAGCAGTATTATAGTAGTTATATTCTTGTATATAGGAGCAGTATTATAGTAGTTATATTCTTGTATATAGGAGCAGTATTATAGTAGTTATATTCTTGTATATAGGGGCAGTATCATAGTAGTTATTGTATATAGGGGCAGTATTATAGTAGTTATATTCTTGTATATAGGGGCAGTATTATAGTAGTTATATTCTTGTATATAGGAGCAGTATTATAGTAGTTATATTCTTGTATATAGGAGCAGTATTATAGTAGTTATATTCTTGTATATAGGAGCAGTATTATAGTAGTTATATTCTTGTATATAGGGGCAGTATCATAGTAGTTATAATATTGTATATAGGGGCAGTATTATAGTAGTTATATTCTTGTATATAGGGGCAGTATTATAGTAGTTATATTCTTGTATATAGGAGCAGTATTATAGTAGTTATATTCTTGTATATAGGAGCAGTATTATAGTAGTTATATTCTTGTATATAGGTGCAGTATTATAGTAGTTATATTCTTGTATATAGGGGCAGTATCATAGTAGTTATATTATTGTATATAGGGGCAGTATTATAGTAGTTATATAAATCAAAGTCGAAGAGAAAAAGGTATAAAGACCGCACTCACCCACTGTAATAGCTTGTGGATCGTAGATTTATTCAGAATGTAAAATTCAATTCCATCTGGTGGAGGATGTGGAGGGGAAAAGAAGCCAAACGGACTAGTTTCGCGCCAGCCGGCGCTTTCTCTGACTGGCACTTTCTCTGGTAGCCCAGTCAGAGAAAGTGCCGGCTGGCGTGAAACTAGTCCGTTTGGCTTCTTTTCCCCTCCACATCCTCCACCAGATGGAATTGAATTTTACATTCTGAATAAATCTACAATCCACAAGCTATTACAGTGGGTGAGTGCGGTCTTTATACCTTTTTTCTCTTTGACTTTGATTTATGGACATTTGATACCACACCTGCACCCCCAGGTATTGCAGTGCATCGAGTCTCCTGGATAGCCCTGTTTGTATTGCCTTAGGATTCCATTGCTGTACAGGGATATTGTTCTTTGGTGCCACTTTTTCTCTTGGACCTTATAGTAGTTATATTCTTGTATATAGGAGGCAGTATTATAGTAGTTATATTCTTGTATATAGAAGCAGTATTATAGTAGTTATATTCTTGTACATAGGAGCAGTATTATAGTAGTTATATTCTTGTATATAGAAGCAGTATTATAGTAGTTATATTCCTGTATAGAGGGACAGTATTATAGTAGTTATATTCTTGTATATAGAAGCACTATTATAGTAGTTATATTCCTGTATAGAGGGACAGTATTATAGTAGTTATATTCTTGTATATAGAAGCAGTATTATAGTAGTTATATTTTTGTATATAGGAGCAGTATTATAGTAGTTATATTCTTGTATATAGGTAGAAGTATTATAGTAGTTATATTCTTGTATATAGGAGCAGTATTATAGTAGTTATATTCTTTTATATAGGAGCAGTATTGTATATAGAAGCAGTATTATAGTAGTTATATTCTTGTATATTGGAGCAGTATTATAGTAGTTATATTCTTGTATATAGGAGCAGTATTATTGTATATAGAAGCAGTATTATAGTAGTTATATTCTTGTATATAGAAGCAGTATTATAGTAGTTATATTCTTGTATATAGGAGCAGTATTATAGTAGTTATATTCTTGTATATAGGAGCAGTATTATAGTAGTTATATTCTTGTATATAGAAGCAGTATTATAGTAGTTATATTCTTGTATATAGGAGCAGTATTATAGTAGTTATATTCTTGTATATAGGAGCAGTATTATAGTAGTTATATTCTTGTATATAGGTAGAAGTATTATAGAAGTTATATTCTTGCATATAGCGAGCAGTATTATAGTAGTTATATTCTTTTATATAGGAGCAGTCTTATAGTAGTTATATTCTTATACATAGGGGGCAGTATTATAGAGTTCATCACATAGTAATTCTATTTTTCCTCTCAGTCTCTTGTCCAATTGGGCTTTAGTTCTCGGTGACCTTCATGCTGCTTTGCTTAAGATCTTTCCTGCCGTTACCGTGGATGAATGGATGGAGGAGTATTCAATGCCATATTATGTACAACTCCAAGAACTGGTGGAAGATCTGAACACTGCCCTGGAGAACCAGACCTAGATCGGACCTCACTGTACGTCTTGTTGTACGTCTCATTGTACATCCACCTTCATTTTATTTCTCACACAGTTTATGTTCCATTCTCAGTCCTCTCCTTGAGCTTTACTTGTGTTTAATTTCATGGCTTTATACTCCAGTTACATCCAGAGCTGCTCTGAACCTTCATCTGACAGCCACCTGGACTCACCTGTATTGCACTGCACTTTGGTCCCCAATAGAGGGCAGCAGGGAGATTTGATTTTATGCAACCAGTGAGTTTACAAGGCAACCAATATACTTCTCTGTGCAGCTTTGGATGTGAATGGAGGATAATACAGTCAGTGCAGATTGTTTGTAAATCACAATTATTTTTCTGTACAGATTTTATTACTTTCTGTCAATAAGAAAGAAAATGTGCAATACCACATAGTGTCATTAATCTTTCACACTTTGGATCTATGGAAAATTTTCGGTTTTGGGGTAAATACCCTGCACATTTTCTACAACAAATCCACAGAATGTGAACATAGCCTAAATGATTTGCTGCAGCCGCATAGCACTCATCCTGCCCCCCAGAGGCGACCACTCAGAATCTCCACAATTTGTAGTGATCACTGTGTGTATACTCCTGAATTGCAGGGAGCACATCTATAGATCAAGATTTCTACCTCATGTATTTGTACCATATCCCAGGGAATAGTATTACACCACACATTACTTATCCGGAATTACTGTATATCCTGTATTGTACTCCAGAGCTGTACTCCCCATTCTGCTGGTGAGATCACTGTGTACATACATTACATTACTTATCCTGTACTGATCCTGAGTTATATCCTGTGTTATACTCCAGAGCTGCACTCACTATTCTGCTGGTGAGATCACTGTGTACATACATTACATTACTTATCCTGTACTGATCCCGAGTTATATCCTGTATTATACTCCAGAGCTGTACTCACTATTCTGCTGGTGAGATCACTGTGTACATACATTCCATTACTTATCCTGTACTGATCCTGAGTTATATCCTGTATTATACCCCAGAGCTGTACTCACTATTCTGCTGGTGAGGTCACTGTGTATATACATTACTTATCCTGTACTGGACAGAGGCATGAACATATCCAAACATCACAAAATCATCTTTAGATTTTATTTACCGTATAAAAAAATACTAGTCACGTACATACAGCACTGAACTGTTACTTGAACCACGGGGGTGGAGCCCGGCTCTTGTATCTATAATACAGATACTCATGTATATCTGAACGATCAGGTTCTAGACAACATTATCTAGTATCTTCTATATCTATGACATAGATGCCTGATCCATCACAACAAGCTGTTAGAGTAGCTGTTGTGGTCTACAAACAACAAGAAAGTCTTTCTTTACAGCAGTGTTTCCCAACCAGGGTGGTTCCAGCTGTGGCAAAACAACAACTGAAATCTTTAAACCTTTAAAGAAAGCTGCACCCCTCATATACTGCAACCTGTTGTAGGTAGCACCCAAAAACCTGACCGTAAGCTCTTCATAACTAGCAAAAAATGTACCACACCCACAGTTAACCACATAATCCTGGGATCTTTAAGTCAAACCCCTCAAAAATGCAAATTCTCCACCTTGTAGACGTGGACCCCACACTTTTCTCGTGAGTCAATATTATACAGCATCGCTTTCTTTATATACTGTGTTAACATACAGACAATTGAAGCAAGTTTTGGGGGCTCGTCCGGGATTCGAAAAGCATTCTGATATTGTAGGAATCTTTAGTCCAAACTGCAATACCAGAAAAAAGTCCATGAAGAAGAATGTCACTATATCTATGGGGAGGGGGGAGGGAGACAAACAAACAAAGAAAAGCTATTTTTCCAAGTACCATAAAACTTTGCAATATTTCTTTTGTAAGTTATAAAAAAGACAAACACTTTTTTTGGGGGGGAGGAACAGGGAGTGTTAGCTTGGAGTATATCCAGAGTAAGAGGTTTGACAAAATGCCCCGTAGTGGACAAATAACACTGAACCATAGGTTGATTTGGTAAACTTATGCAATAAATAGGAAATAATTGGAGGTGACGACTTATCACCCTTCAAGGCACAGAAGACTTAGCTCTAAGGATAGTTCAAGACTAAAATACAATAAAATAAAAAAATTCCTAACATTTTGCTTTGGTTGTCATGACCACCAATGGAATATGATGGTGGTAACTCATTTATCATCCTGATCTAGAGTCTCTTCACTGTCGCTGCTTTCCTCCTGGATTCTGGAGTGAAATCCCGCCATGTCAAGGTCCAAGAATGTGGTCAAAAGTTTTGCCACGGCTTCCACGTCACTGGTGGAGAAAGGAACAAAATAAATCCGAGGAAACTCAATGGGTTCAAGTATGAAAAAAGACCTTTGAAGAACGTACCTTCTACCTCCTAGTACCGCACTCTGTGTAAGAGGGTGGGAGATACCCGTCAGTAGACGTAGGACGATGAGATAGCCCTTCCCGAAATATCGTACCTTCTCCTCCTCAACGTTCACGTCCCGGATCTCTTTGATCAGAACCACCACTAGGAGAGAAAAAATAGTGGCCAACATGGTTGACCCACCAAGAACTTATCAACTTCTGCTCGACTTAGGTTCAACCGGATCTTATCGCTCCACTTTATGACCTACCTTGCTCTTGGCCTCCTTTGCACAGCGTAAGGACTTTCTTGTACAGACTGTAGGTCTTCAGGACGGCTTTCCCTGCCTTCTTATCAAATATGGCTTCCTGGGAAGAAGAACATCAACTTGATGGAGCCTAAACAGGAGACATCCTACCCAACCTTCCTTCTCTACAGTAACAACCTGTGGAGTTGGGTTTCCAGACCCCTCCTTGTTCCATCATTGCTGGACCCATTAAAGTGATGCCCAGGGCCGGCTCTGCCTATAGGCAGCCGCCTAGAGTGCCCTCTTGATGGGGGGGGGGCACTGCTCTGCCTGCCACACGAAAGTTAGACAACCAGCATCCAAGCCACTCTCTTAGCCAGCAGCATAAGGAGGAGGTTTGTTACAGTGTCACCCCAGTAGTATGGGTTGTGTCAAAGGGCGGAGTCAAGAGGGCAGCAAAATTAGCTTTTGCCTAGGGTGGCAAAAATCCTTGCACCACCCCTGCTTATGCCCGATATCTTCAAGACTTACCTCCCAATCTTCAAGATTCTGCAAAGCCACAAACAGGCAACCGGCCACGTAAAACAGTTTCCACGCCCAGGAATCTATTGTAGGAAATGTTACAGCTGTAATATTATAGGACACAGGGTCAGGAAGTCAACAAGGAGGAGTCAGGAAGTCAACAAGGAGGAGTCAAGTTCACCATGGACTGGTTGAGGCCAAATGTTTATGGGGCCCAAAAGAACCATCGCTCATCAGATGGCATCTGAAGGAACATGGATTGGCAGAAGCAAAACCATCAAGTTATAGACTGAACTTGAGTTGGAGGTTCTCTAAAATCTATGGTGGATCTAAGATGGTGGTCTCAAGCTGCGGCCCTTCAGATGTTGCAAAACTTAAACTCCCAGCCGTTGGCTGTCCGGGCATGCTGGAAGTTGAAGTTTTGCACCATGGGGTTGTGCACAGTTTGAGACCACTGATATCAGGCTTAAAAGGGGTACTCCACTGGAAAACATATACTTTTTTTTAAATCAACTGGTGCCAGAAAGTGAAACAGATTTGTAAATTACTTCTATTAAAAAATCTTAACCCTTCCAGTACTTATCAGCTACTGTATACTAGAGGAAGTTGTGTAGTTCTTTCCAGTCTGACCACAGTGCTCTCTGCTGACACCTCTGTCCTTGTCAGGAACTGTCCAGAGAAGGAGGAAACCCCTATAACAAACCTCTTCTACTCTGGACAGTTCCTGACATGGACAGTAGTGTCAGCAGAGAGCACTGTGGTCAGACTGGAAAGAACTACACAACTTCCTGTGGAGCATACAGTAGCTGATAAGTACTGGAAGGATTGAGATTTTTTTATAGAAGTAATTTACAAATCTGTATAACTTTCTGGCACCAGTTGATTTGAAAAACAAATTTCCACCACAGTACCCCTTTAAGGGAATTTCTTGGATCGGTAAATGAGGAAAGGTCCCAATTTAACCGACCAAGAAACACATTTTATATAGTGAAACAAAGATGGCGTCCAAGTCTCCTCAGTACCTACCTGTACTGTAATAGGCTGCGGCCAGGCCGACCGAGGCGATTCCTACAGGAAACACAAGATGGAGATCATATATTACGTACATCATGATGCATCACCGGGCATATGTAATCAGAAATACATGTGGAAACCATCAGCCCTTCACAGATCCCATATTCCTTTTATGACGCTATATTTAGTATAGGATTTACTGCTCCGGAGTCTTATGACTTTATAAGGTTATAATATGTTTGAGGATCACTGGTCATAGGTCGTCCTAAAGGAGTAGTCCTAGGAAAATGTATCCCCTATCCAAAGGATAAAGGATAAATGTCTGATCATGGGGGTCCGACTGCTGGGAAGGAGATCGCGAGGGGTCCCAGCAGTCGGACCCCCACAATCAGACACTTATCCGCCATCTTTTGGATAGGGCAATAATCGTCCTACACTGCAGTTCCCCTTTAAATGGAAGTGGAAACCATCAGCATGTTGCTGTTTATCAATCCTTTCTTCACTTCGTGCAGCTCTATTTAGGATTCTGAACCCACAAGGGTGTATGTACTGCTCTTAACGGGCTTTGGATGTAACAGCTTCACTGCCCCCCACCACCGCAGCCCACTGTTGTACCAATCGGACCCCCAGGTATTAGTTTGTGTTCCCCTACTCTATGAATTGGGAATAACAAGCAGAGATGGGAACACCCCTTTAAGGAGTACTGCAGCAAAAACTTAAGGAGTAGGGTAGTGAAACACAACTTATCCCCTATCCAAAGGATAGGGGATAAGTTATAGATCGCAGGGGTCCCAGCAGTCGGACCCCCGCGATCTATAACTTATCCCCTATCCAAAGGATAGGGGATAAGTTATGTTTCACTACAGAACTCCTTTAAGTTATCCCCTCTCCACAACATAAGGGATAAGTAGCTGATCCCAGGGGGTCTGACCAACAGGACCCCACGTGATCTCCGGAAATAGACCCCGGCTCTGAATAAGGAGCGCGTGCGGTTGAAGGCACCCGGTTCGTTCATTCCTATGGAAGCTCCAAAGACATCAGAGTCCAGCTCTCGGGCATTATCTGCCGTCTAGCAGGAGACTACACGCGCTCCTCACTGAGCGAGATGGGGTCCCAGCAGTCGGACCCCTCGTGATCAGCTGGGGATAAGTTTGTTTTGGCTGCAGTTCCCCTTTAATGTGTAAATCCATAGTGTATCACGAGCCATAAAATGATCTATATGGTAAGAAACAAGATCCATCAAAACCATTTAATCTTCCTGTCGATGGTTTCCAGGTAGCTCAACCGTAGCGCTCAAACTCCTACAACTTACCGACTAATAGCGACCAGGAGCGTATGCTGGGGTTCCTCTTTAGATGTAGGAAGGTCCCGGTGCGACTTTCTACCCGCATATACATCTTATGACTTGTTCTGGAAGAGGAAGATACAAAATAAGACAGGAGGGAGTTCCAGAGTGCGCAACTATGGACACATCAGAATATACATATATATATATATATTTTATTTTTTTAATATATATATATATATATATATATATATATATATATATATATATAATTTTTTTATTTACCTTTATTTTATTATTATATTTGTTTAATTTTATTTTTATTTATATATATATATTTTTTTTTTTATTTAAATTTCTTTTTCATTATATTTGTTTAATTTTATATATATATATATTATATATAAAAATACACACTTTTTTATTTTATTTTTTAATATTTTATTTTTTTTAATATATAACATTTTTATTTATTTTATTTATTTAAAATAACAATTTTAGCAAAAGGCTGTCCGGGCATGCTGGGGGTTGTTGTTTTGCAACAGCTTGAGGCACCCTGGTTAGGAAACAGTGATCTGGTGAATGTAATCCCAGAAGGGGAAGAAGAATGGGGAAGTGTCAGGGCAGCTACTTCTCACCCTGAGTGGGGGAGCGGCAGCACATGATGATCTCGGCCAAGGTTCCGGGGGGAAATTAACATTACATCGACTAAGCTTGTATCTGGGACTGTTCGTGGCAAGGTTTACCAACAAGTGTGCTTCCAGCTGTTGCAAAACTACAACTTCAAGCATGCCCGGACAGCCTTTGGCTGTCCGGGCATGCTTGAAGTTGTAGTTTTGCAACAGCTGGAGTTGTAGTTTTGAAACATCTGGAGCCACCCTGGTAGGGAAACACTGCTCTAGATATTGCAAAACTACAACTCCCAGCATGCCATGACTGCCAAAAGGTTGCAACTGTAACAGCTTGGACAGCGTTGGACTACAACTCTCAGCATGCCCTGATGGACAAAGGCTGCAACTGTAACTATAGGGCCGGATTATGCAAGCTGTGGCTTTCTGTTGCACTACAACACCCAGTATGCCCTGAGCCTGCAGGGGCAACTGTAACATCTATGTCATCTAAAGACTGTGGGTCTCTAGTTTTTGCTAAACTACAACTCCCAGCATGCCCTGACAAGCTTGTAACTGCAACGTCCAGAGCAGCGTCCCCCAACCTTTGACTCTCTAGCTGTTTCAGGACTACAACTCCCAGCATGCACAGCAACTGTAATATCTAGGGCAATCAGGGGCTTTCTAGCCAACAAGGATGCAACCCCCGCAATGCCTGACCGAGTTGTAGTTTTGCAACAGCTGGAGGCACTCTGGTTGGGGGAACACCTTTTGCAAAACTACAAATCCCAGCATTTAAGGCATGCTGAGAGTTGTAGTTTTACAACAACCACAAATCTAGAGCATGCTGGACCGTTGCAGACTACACCAAATACAGGCACAATGTACATGCTGGGAGTAGTAGTCCCACTACATCCAAATAGGATACATGGCAGCTATAATAACACGAGAGTCACATAAAGGACTGTACACACATGACTTGTGATTTTCTAACACAACTACTGCAGATTATTCTAAATTTTTGGGCTTTACCTGCACTGATACACTGTAACACAGCTTCAGCTGAACACAGTGCAGGCTGCACCCCTCCCTGGCATTGTTTTGGACACAGTACAGAGGAAACGCCTCCCTGTACCTTCTATAATAACACATGAGCCACCCCTGGGCCCCAGCACAGACAATGACCAGACACACAACATACTGCACATACCTGCCTGCACCTCTCCTGCCTGCACTGCTGCACCTTCCCAGTACACGCTGCACCCCAGGGCATGATGGGATACGGAACGACCCACCCAGGCTTCACATTCATAAAAGCTATACCAGCGGTGACCACTAAATGGCTCTTCATTTGTTTATTTTATGGTGTTATTCCCACATTGACCACTAGATGGATCTACATTTGTTTATTTTATGTTATTCCTACATTGGCCACTAGATGGCTCAGCATTTAATTAATTTATAATGTTATTCCTACATTGCCCACTAGATGGCTCTGCATTAAATTAATTTATAATGTTATTCCTACTACATCTCTAGATTATAACTATGAGGGAGATTTATCAAAACCTGTGCAAAGGAAAAGTTGCCCATAGCAACCAATCAGATCGCTTCTTTCATTTTACAGAGGCCTTGTTAAAAATGAAAGAAGCGAGCTGATTGGTTGCTATGGGCAATTGGGCAACTTTTCCTTTGGACAGGTTTTGATAAATCTCCCCCTATGTTCCAGGTTCAGGTTTCGCTGCAATTCACATCATTTGCCACTAGGTGGCGTCAATATTCATCAAGTTAATTCACATTTATCTTGCTATACCAAGACTAGACACTAGATGGTGCTGCATCCATTCAAATAATCAAAACAGGGTTCTGATAAGGTCACACTCACGATGATATACCAGCATAGAACACTTGATGGCGCTACAGTTCTTCACATTGATAATACTGCACTCAGGTCATTCTGGGTTTTGTAGTTCTATATCTTTATGTCGCCTGTAATCTTATCAGGTGCTTTGATGGTATTTGTATAGGAAGACATGAACCAGGGCACATATAATACCAGGACAGTTGTTTCATTCGCTTTATCCAAATAGTTTTCAGTGGTCACATGACCATTTGTGTAACGCCAAGTCTCTGCCATTATCTCTCCTGTTTGTCTCCATTTCAGGAGACATTTTGCGTGAGTCACGTCCGTTTGAAAATATAGCGAGCGGTCTTCAGAAAGATGGCTGCCGTACGTTCAGTGCGACGGGGACGCGTATTACGGTACGCACTACGCTCTTGTGACCGTCTGGGCGTGTAAGGGGCGGGGCTTATAGGAGACAGTCCACCGGTCTCTGCTTCTTATTGGCTGAGGAGCTGTCAATCAAAAGAAGGGGGAGTCAAGGGGTCGGAGAGAATGTAAGAAGGAGCCGGAGACCGAGCGACAAAGGGCAGGGAGACAGTGGAGCCTGGCGGGCGCCCCCCGGGACCCTGAGAGACCCCCCGAGCCAGACATGAAGTGTGAGAACTGCACCAAAGCGGTGAGCACCCCCCCTATCTGTGATAATGGTGGGACCCGATCACCCGTGACGTCACCAGAGCCTCATGCTGCTGTGATGTCACCACACACTCTTTATAGTATATAATACTAGTATAGTGCACTGGGGATGATGAAACTTAGAGGGTTTTTTTCTATACCTGGTTAACCCCTTAGTGCCTGAAGACCCTCACACGTAGCGGTGGTTTGGCCCTTTAAGTGATCTACTACAATGTGTCACATAGGATGGATCTGGGATTTATATTTTATATTTCTGCAAATAATTTATATTTCCTAAGGTGCGACACGGTTATTGCCAAATTTATTTCATTTTTTTATTTTATTATAATATATATTTTCTTTGTACACACACAATAAATATATTTAGCAGGTTGCTTTTTAAAATCTATAGATCTATATCTGGGCATGCTGGAAGTTGTGGTTTTGCAACAGCTGGAGGCACCCTGGTTACGAAACAGCATCTCCACTTGGTGCAAAACTACAACTCCTATTATTCTTTTACCATAGTATTTGCAAAATTTCTACATAAAAAAATATGATATATTATTTATTATTATGATTATTATTTTATTAATAAATAATTATATTATTCATATTAATACATTATATATATGTACTATTATTATATAATATATTAAGAAAAATATTTATGTAGAAATTTTGCAACTACTATGGTTAAAGAATCATAGGAGTTGTAGTTTTGCAACAAGAGGAGATGCTGTTTTGTAACCAGGGTGCCTCCAGCTGTTGTAAAACCACAACTTCCAGCATGCCCGGACAGCTGAAGGCTGTGTTTTTGGATTTGTTTTTATGACTATTATCATTATTATTTTATTTATCCCTTTAAAAGGGTACTCCGGTGGAAAACTGGTGCCGGAAAGTTAAACAGATTTGTAAATTACGTCTATTAAAAAAATCTTAATCCTTCCAGTACTTATTAGCTGCTGAATACTACAGAGGAAATGGTTTTCTTTTTGGAACACAGAGCTCTCTGCTGACATCTCTGTCCATTTTAAGAACTGTCCAGAGTAGGAGAAAATCCTCATAGCAAACATATGCTGCTCAGGACAGTTCCTAAAATGGACAGAGATGTCAGCAGAGAGCAGAATTTCCTCTGTAGTATTCAGCAGCTAATAAGTACTGGAAGGATTAAGATTTTTTAATAGAAGTAATTTACAAATCTGTTTAACTTTCTGGCACCAGTTGATTAAAAAAAAAAAAAAGTTTTCCACGAGAGTACCCCTTTAAATTTTCGCCCCTTAGTTGTCCTTTTTCAACCCCTGTAGGTGACAGGTCCAGTGTAACCGGAGAACATTGTTGTTCTCGCAGTATGGACTCTCCGCTCTCAAAATATTTTTGTCAGGGACCATGATGGGGGAGGAGGGTGCAAATATTTCCTGAGCGTCCCGGGTAAATCATTGTCCCCGACGTCATGTGACCTCATACGTCCGATTGCTCTCCTTTGTGTTATTTTTTCCCTTTTTTTTTTTTTGTGTCCTAGATTAAAAAAATAAATAAAAAAATTCTGTTTGCTGGGCTGAGCTCTGACTTTAGGCTGCGGCTACGCAATGACTTCGCGTCTAAGTCACATGACCAAAATATTTGCTTTGATTTGGCGGTCAAAAACTAGCCAAGGCTCGTGGGGAGTCAAAGTTGCCCATCGCATGCACTGAGGTCCGTGCTGACAAGGTCGCCTGTCGTCAAAAATCTTCTCCTGACTGATTCTGTGCGACTGAGGCGTCGCGTAACAACCACATTGACTTTTGTTATTTTCATGTCACGACTAAAGTTCCTGCGTAGCCCAAAATTTGTTTTATAATTATTTTTTTCCTTTCCTCACATGAATGTCAATGAGGAACAAAAAAAAAAACAATTTAAGATAAAAACTAAATAAATTGCATGGTGGAGCTTACGGGGCGCTATAGTACGTGCAATCGGGCAGCATTGTAGAAACCGGATAGTCGTGACTACATGTGATTTGTGACGTTGGCGCTGGGATGTGGTGCTGGGTGTTGCAAAACAGATCATTCTACTTTGATTTCACCTGTATAAGTAATGCGCAATTGTATAGAAGTGATATAAAGCTATATAGATGTAACATTATAACTTAAAAAAAAAAAATATATATATATATATATATATATATATATATATATATATAATTTTTTTGTGTGTATTTAAACATGTATATTAATTAATTATTATATATATTTTTTCTACACTTTTTTTAATTCTATTTATTTCATTACATAGTCACATGCTCTGAATTACTACTCGCCCTTCCCAATAAAATAATAATAATTGTATAAACTTTCTGAACGTTTCTCATTTATGAATGTGTTACATCAGTGGTCTTCAAATTGTGGACCTTCATATGTTGCAAAACTACAAGTCCCAGCATGCCGGAACTGTGGACCTCCAGCAGTTGCAAAACTACAACTCCCAGCATGCCCGGACATGCTCAGTCTGTCCAGGCATGCTGGGAGTTGTAGTTCTCTAACATCTGGAAGAGCACAGATTGGAGACCATTATACAGGGGTCTCCAAACTGTGGACCTCCAGCAGTTCCAAAACTACAACTCCCAGCATGCCCGGACAGCCGTCGGCTGTCCGGGCATGCTGGGAGTTGTAGTTTTGCAACAGCTAGAGATCCATAGTTCCGGAATGTAGTCTTGCAACATATGGAGGTCCACAATTTCAAAATTTCGACGACTTAATACAGAAGGGTTTCTTCTTCCTTTTTTTTATTTTTATTTTTTTTTCTTCCCCTCTAAATTTCCTAATATTTTTCTTCTCCCCAGGAATGTAGCAAGAAAAAGAAGACGAGGGAAGGAGACACGGAGCTGTCCCAGCCGCTGCCGCTGGAGGATGGAGACGAGGTGAGAGTGGGACGCCGCCTTATCTTAGACCTTCCATGTGCAGCTCAAGATGAGTCCAGGATGGGCCGCCACACACCCATCCTCTGGACCTTATCTGTTCCCGTCACCCCTCTACGCCCTCTAAAATTTACTGCAGCATTTGAAAAAGAAAACGAAAACCTACTCCCCCCCTTCCCCTAATTATATATATATATATATATATATATATATATATATATATATATATATATATATATATAATATATTATTATTATTATTATTATTATTATTATTATTATTATTATTATTTATTTTATTTTTCTTCTTCTTATAGAAAAGTGAGTTTCACCGCCTGGCCGATGCCCGCATCTTCCTGAGTGACTGCCTGGCCTGTGGGAACTGTGTGACGTCTGAAGAAGGCGCTAAGATCTTCGCTCAGAACCAGAAGGAGCTCTTCAGCGTCTTAAGTCTCAATAAGGTACGGGCATAGGGAACACTGGCATTACAGTACTTCATGTCACATCCAGAGCTGCATTCACAATTCTGCTTCTTGCCGTCTGTCACCAATCTATAGACAGACGCCTCTTACAACTACAGGAATTGTCGCTCAAAGCTCATTTAATTTTGTGGGTGACCTGACCCGCCCCCCAAAACTTCAAGCGATCAGTAAAACACTCAGTTTTATTAGGAGTCAATGGAGGAGATTAGTCACAACCTGGGAGTAGAGATGAGCGAACTTACAGTAAATTCGATTCGTCACGAACTTCTCGGCTCGGCAGTTGATGACTTTTCCTGCGTTATTTAGTTCAGCCTTCAGGTGCTCCGGTGGGCTGGAAAAGGTGGATACAGTCCTAGGAAAGAGTCTCCTAGGACTGTATCCACCTTTTCCAGCCCATCGGAGCACCTGAAAGCTGAACTCATTTATGCAGGATAAGTCATCAACTGCCGAGCCGAGAAGTTCGTGACAAATTGAATTTACTGTAAATTCGCTCATCTCTACCTGGGAGGAAGAGCGGGGCAGTTTCCCATAGCAACCAATCAGATGGCATCCTTTAATTTTTAACAAGGCCTCTGAAAAGTGAAAGAAGCCATCTGATTGGTTGCTATGGGAAACTGCCCCGCTCTTCCTCTACACAAGTTTTGATAAATCGGGGATTTATCAACACCTGTGCCAAAGAAAAGTTGCCCATAGCAACCAATCGGATCGCTTCTTTCTCTTTTCAGAGGCCTGTTAAAATGAAAGAAGCCATCTGATTGGTTGCTATGGGCAACTTTTCTTTTGCACAGGTTTTGGTAAATCACTGATATATGAAAACTTGTGTAGAGGAAGAGCGGAGCAGTTGCCCAAAGCAACCAATCAGATCGCTTCTTTCACTTTTTAGAGGCCTTTTTAAAAATGAAAGGAGCGATCTGATTGGTTGCTATGGGAACTGGGCAACTTTTCCTCTGGGCAGGTTTTTATAAATATACCCCCACGTGTTCTATCTTTATTTTTTGTCATTTTATTTTTTCAGAAATGTGACACTTCCCTCCATAGACTGGTGGTGGCGTCGGTCAGCCCGCAGTCCGTGCCTTATTTTGCCGTCAAGTTCCAGGTGTCCGTCTGTGAGGCGGCGAAGAAACTCTGCGGCTTCCTCAAGAGTCTGGGTAAGTACGATGGACGCCTTGAAGCTGCCATTACCTGAATGGCTCCTTTCAGGAGTAGAGATGGACGGAACACGAAAATGTTAAAGTTGTCAGCCGGTTCACCTTGGGCTAAAGTTGCACTTTGGTTTACTGTGGTGTTTTTGTTTTTTCTTGCCCCCCACCTCAGGCGTCCATCATGTTCTCGACACGACGATCGCTGCAGATTTCAGCATCCTGGAGACCCAGCGAAACTTCATCCAAAGATTTAGGCGGCAGACGCAGGATGAGCACGCCTTCCCCATGTTTGCCTCTGCGTGTCCTGGTAAGAATAATAAATGACCATGGGTATAGGTGAGGGCTTATTGCCCCCGCTTACTAACCCTAGAGCAGTATTTCCCAACCAGGGTGTCTCTAGCTGCCACAAAACTACAACTCCCGGCATGTCCGGGCATGCTGGGAGTTGTAGTTTTGCAGCAGCTGGAGGCACGCTGGTTGGGAAACGCTGCCCTCGAGCGTTTCACAATCGCCAAATGTTGCAAAACTAAAATCCAGGCTATGATGGGAGTTGTAGTTTTGCGCTAATTGGCATAAACTATCCCCCTGGTAATACTCACCTGTCCTGGCTCCCACGCTGCTGTGTATCCAGACAGCACTAATCGCACCCGCACCATTCAATGGCGGAATCTGCCTGGAATACATTGTCGTCTATGGGGACTGTAATGTACGCCCTGTCCTAGCGCCAACTAAATTAGGTCGCACTTGGAATTTCCGCCTGTCGGGAGGAGGGGGGGGATGCAGCTGCATTATGGGGTATTCTGTTTTCTAACTCTTTTTCGCCTGTCGTTGCCGCACCCTGACAATCTTGATATTATAGAGTTAATTGCTGCAGTCAACAAACAGCCTTGTGAGGAAAGAACCGTCAAGACGTCATGGCCGCCCGAGGCCAAAACTGCAGATAAGCTAGGACTGTGTGAAAATACAGGAATAGCGCAGGTTCTGCTGAGTCAGCTGGTCTCCTAGTGTGGTAGCTATGCCCCAGTGGGTGAAAGGTTAATCTCGCCCTGTCGCCCCGCTCACATCATGTGAGTAAGGACGGCGAACATCAAACGTCAGTGAGAAGAAGCTGAGTCTAGGCCAGTGGTCTCCAAACTGTGACCCTCCAGATGTTGCAAAACAACAACTCCCAGCATGCCCGGACAGCCGTTGGCTGTCCGGTCATGCTGGGAGTTGTAGTTTTGCATTGTTTGGCAACCACTGGCCAGTTTGATGTCTCCAAGCAGTCAAAGATGAATAGGATTGGATAATCCCATAATGCACTTCTTTGTCCCCCACCCCATAGCGAAATGAAAAGCAGTTCAAAGAAGTGAATCTGCTGAAAGAGAGTTAATAAGAATAACATAAGGAAGGAAATGACGATCTACGGATGACCTAGCACTTTATAGGTAAACAGTGACTCAGCGGAATATTTCAGGATCAGAAACAGCTGCCAGTTGTTAACAGGAGCTACGGCCACATGTTATATTACGGTGTAATGATTACCTGATGTACCGTCACCCCTCCCCCATACCAGTACCTGCCTTACACGTACAAAAAATATAACTACTATAATACTGCTCCTATATACAAGAATATAACTACTATAATACTGCTCCTATATACAAGAATATAACTACTATAATACTGTCTCCTATATACAAGAATATAACTACTATAATACTGCTCCTATATACAAAAATATAACTACTATAATACTGCTCCTATATACAAGAATATAACTACTATAATGCTGCCCCCTATATACAAGAATATAACTACTATAATACTACTTCCTATATACAAGAATATAACTACTATAATACTTCCCCCTATATACAAGAATATAACTACTATAATACTACTCCTATATACAAGAATATATCTACTATAATACTGCCTCCTATATACAAGAATATAACTACTATAATACTGCTTCTATATACGAGAATATAACTACTATAATACTCCTCCTATATACAAGAATATACCTACTATAATACTGCTCCTATATACAAGAATATAACTACTATAATACTGCCTCCTATATACAAGAATATAACTACTATAATACTGCCTCCTATATACAAGAATATAACTACTATAATACTTCCCCCTATATACAAGAATATAACTACTATAATACTACTCCTATATACAAGAATATATCTACTATAATACTGCCTCCTATATACAAGAATATAACTACTATAATACTGCTTCTATATACGAGAATATAACTACTATAATACTCCTCCTATATACAAGAATATACCTACTATAATACTGCTCCTATATACAAGAATATAACTACTATAATACTGCCTCCTATATACAAGAATATAACTACTATAATACTGCCTCCTATATACAAGAATATAACTACTATAATACTGCTCCTATATACAAGAATATAACTACTATAATACTGCTCCTATATACAAGAATATAACTACTATAAATATCACGGAAAAGAAGAAAAATAGAGATACCGCACTCACCCACTGTATTCACTTGAAGATGTGGATTTATTCAGATCATAGAAGATGAATCCATTAGGTGGAGGACATGGAGGGGGATGAACGTTCATCCCCCTCCATGTCCTCCACCTAATGGATTCATCTTCTATGATCTGAATAAATCCACATCTTCAAGTGAATACAGTGGGTGAGTGCGGTATCTCTATTTTTCTTCTTTTCCGTGATATTTATGGACTATCGAATTTATACCTGCACCCCCAGGTATCACTTATACCTGAAGCTCCAGGATTACACCTCCACGAACTGTTCTTATTGGCTGTTACTTAGGGAGTCCAATCACTGGTGCCACTCACCTCTCTCTACTCGGATTTAACTACTATAATACTACCTCCTATATACAAGAATATAACTACTATAATACTGCTCCTATATACAAGAATATAACTACTATAATACTGCCTCCTATATACAAGAATATAACTACTATAATACTGCTCCTAAATACAAGAATATAACTACTATAATACTGCCTCTTATATACAAGAAAATAACTATTATAATACTGCACCTATATTTACTATAATACTGCTCCTATATACAAGAAAATAACTACTATAATACTGCTCTTATACAAGAATATAACTACTATAATACTGCCTCTTATATACAAGAAAATAACTATTATAATACTGCACCTATATTTACTATAATACTGTCTCCTATATACAAGAATATAACTACTATAATACTGCTCCTATATACAAAAATATAACTACTATAATACTGCTCCTATATACAAGAATATAACTACTATAATGCTGCCCCCTATATACAAGAATATAACTACTATAATACTACTTCCTATATACAAGAATATAACTACTATAATACTTCCCCCTATATACAAGAATATAACTACTATAATACTACTCCTATATACAAGAATATATCTACTATAATACTGCCTCCTATATACAAGAATATAACTACTATAATACTGCTTCTATATACGAGAATATAACTACTATAATACTCCTCCTATATACAAGAATATACCTACTATAATACTGCTCCTATATACAAGAATATAACTACTATAATACTGCCTCCTATATACAAGAATATAACTACTATAATACTGCCTCCTATATACAAGAATATAACTACTATAATACTGCTCCTATATACAAGAATATAACTACTATAATACTGCTCCTATATACAAGAATATAACTACTATAAATATCACGGAAAAGAAGAAAAATAGAGATACCGCACTCACCCACTGTATTCACTTGAAGATGTGGATTTATTCAGATCATAGAAGATGAATCCATTAGGTGGAGGACATGGAGGGGGATGAACGTTCATCCCCCTCCATGTCCTCCACCTAATGGATTCATCTTCTATGATCTGAATAAATCCACATCTTCAAGTGAATACAGTGGGTGAGTGCGGTATCTCTATTTTTCTTCTTTTCCGTGATATTTATGGACTATCGAATTTATACCTGCACCCCCAGGTATCACTTATACCTGAAGCTCCAGGATTACACCTCCACGAACTGTTCTTATTGGCTGTTACTTAGGGAGTCCAATCACTGGTGCCACTCACCTCTCTCTACTCGGATTTAACTACTATAATACTACCTCCTATATACAAGAATATAACTACTATAATACTGCTCCTATATACAAGAATATAACTACTATAATACTGCCTCCTATATACAAGAATATAACTACTATAATACTGCTCCTAAATACAAGAATATAACTACTATAATACTGCCTCTTATATACAAGAAAATAACTATTATAATACTGCACCTATATTTACTATAATACTGCTCCTATATACAAGAAAATAACTACTATAATACTGCTCTTATACAAGAATATAACTACTATAATACTGCCCCCTATATACAAGAATATAACTACTATAATACTGCCCCCTATATACAAGAATATAACTACTATAATACTGCTCCTATATACAAGAATATAACTACTATAATACTGCCCCCTATATACAAGAATATAACTACTATACTGATAACTATCTTTGTCCTTTTTCCTGTAGGGTGGGTGCAGTATGCTGAGCGTGTTCTGGGTGACTTGGTAATGCCGCACATCTGCACCGCTAAATCCCCACAACAGATAATGGGGTCACTAGTGAAGAGCTACTTTGCATCACAGAAGGTAGGTGCTCCCATAACTCTGACAACACTTTGAATAGTTACGACTCCAGAATATACCGTATTCACGACTTCTTCTCTTCTAGAATTTATCTCCGGACAAAATCTTTCACCTTGCTGTGGCGCCGTGTTATGACCGCAAGATGGAGGCGCTCAGAGAAGACTATTACACCGAGCTGTTCAACTGCCGTGACGTGGACTGCGTGCTGACCTCAGGTAAGTGGCTGGTATACATGGGGGGGGGGAACGGTGCTAGGGTTCCCTATTGTAGAAATTGAGGGGGTCCCAGCAGACGGGTAATACAGGTTATTCTAATCCTGTATATCAGTGGTCTCCAAACTGTGGACCTCCAGCTGTTGCAAAATGACAACTCCCAGTACCCAGCATGCCACAGTTTTGGCATCACTACTATACATGTTCTAGCTTCAGTAGTATTTACCGTCTGCTCTGTTTTTCAGGAGAGGTGATGCAGATCATGGAGCAGAGGAACGTATCAGTCAAAGATGTAGAAGACTCTCCCCTGGAGACCGTGTAAGTATTGAGTCGAAAATTCTCAGAAAGTCCCATATGGGACATTTATGGTATAACCTCAGGCTACCTTAAATGTCCACTAGATGAAGGTTTCACCAATCTTGGTCAGAGAGTGGAAGAAAGAGGAGGTGGTAAGAGAAAAGGAGGAGGAGGAGGTGGTCGGGGAGCAGGAGGAGGACTAGGTCAGGGAGTAAAAGTGGGAGGAGGTGGTCAGGGGAGCGGAGGGAGGAGGAGGTGGTCAGGGGGAGGGAGGAGGAGGTGGTCAGGGGGAGGAGGAGGAGGTGGTTGGCAGCAGCAGAAGGAGAAGTAGGAGGTGATCAGAGAACAGGAGGATGACGAGGTGGTTGGGGAGCAGGAGGAGGACTAGGTCAGGGAATAAAAGTAGGAGAAGGTGGTCAGGGAGCAGAGGAAGGAGGAGGAGAGGGTCAGGGAGCGGAGCGGAGGAGGAGGGAGGGGGGTCAGGGAGCGGAGGGAGGAGGAGGAGGGGGGTCAGGGAGCGGAGGGAGGAGGAGGAGGAGGGGGTCAGGGAGCGGAGGGGAGGAGGAGGAGGGGGGTCAGGGAGCGGAGGGAGGAGGAGGAGGGGGGTCAGGGAGCGGAGGGGAGGAGGAGGGGGTCAGGGAGCGGAGGGAGGAGGAGGAGGAGGGGGTCAGGGAGCGTGAGGGGAGGAGGAGGGGGTCAGGGAGCGGAGGGAGGAGGAGGGGGGTCAGGGAGCGGGGAGGGGAGGAGGAGGGGGGTCAGGGAGCGGAGGGAGGAGGAGGGGGGTCAGGGAGCGGAGGGAGGAGGAGGGGGGTCAGGGAGCGGAGGGAGGAGGAGGGGGGGTCAGGGAGCGGAGGGAGGAGGAGGGGGTCAGGGAGCGGAGGGAGGAGGAGGAGGAGGGGGTCAGGGAGCGGAGGGAGGAGGAGGAGGAGGGGGTCAGGGAGCGGAGGGAGGAGGAGGAGGAGGGGGGTCAGGGAGCGGAGGGAGGAGGAGGGGGTCAGGGAGCGGAGGGGAGGAGGAGGAGGAGGGGGTCAGGGAGCGGAGGGAGGAGGAGGGGGTCAGGGAGCGGAGGGAGGAGGAGGGGGTCAGGGAGCCGGAGGGGAGGAGGAGGAGGAGGGGGGTCAGGGAGCGGAGGGAGGAGGAGGAGGAGGTGGTCAGGGAGCGGAGGGAGGAGGTCAGGGAGCGGGAGGGAGGAGGAGGAGGTGGTCAGGGAGCGGAGGGAGGAGGAGGAGGTTGGTCAGGGAGCGGAGGGAGGAGGAGGTCAGGGAACGGAGGGAGGAGGAGGAGGTGGTCAGGGAGAGGAGGAGGAGGGGTGGAGGGAGCGGAGGGAGCAGAAGGAAGAGGAGGAGATGGTCATGGAGCAGCAGAAGGAGGCGGCGACGACTAAAGGTGCATATCTGCACTTGAAACGCGTCACCTCTTTTCCTGTAATGCTGGCTTTTAAACAATAAAGACAAAGAATTTTTTGCATAAATTGCGTAGAATTGCGTACATAAATTGCGTAGAAAAGCCGGCTCAGCTCTTTACAGCTTCCCCACCCCTCCATGCCTGACGTAATCACTGCAGAGAAGGGGGGGGGTGGGGGGGGGGTGGACAGGGTTTTTTGGAAAGTTGGGTTGTTCCCAATATGGCTGCCATTACATCTCCCACTCTGTAACACACACGTCTAGTACTTTTACGCTGTTACTTTCTGGCCTGGACTCCTTAGGCCAGTGTTTACCAATCAGGGTGTCCCCAGCTGTACAGACATGTTGGGAGTTGTAGTTATATAACAGCTGGAGGTGCCCTGACTGGGACACATTGCCATAGTCTGACTTGCCATGCAGGATACTGAGAAAGCTGAGTGACTTTTTATTTTTTTATTTTTTCTTCCACCCCTTTAAGAGTTTGTGTTTCACAAGGTGCTGAGTACATTCCCCCTCCTTGTAAGGAACAATGCCAGTCTCCCCGTGGGTAATCCTTGGCATTCCGCCACACCGATCATGTGAACGCGCCACGCTGCAGATATCACATGGTCACCGTGTGATGGAAAAACTAAAATCCCCTTGTTGCCCAGTCAGCAAGTTAATTGTTAGTCCCAGTCCTGGTTATCGGTGTACTTTCACTTTTATTCTGAATTACATGTTGTGTAACACATTTCTTTATATGATGTGAATTTACACAGCACCCACCAGTACTGTATAATGTCTAATATACCTCCCTAGTATACATACCTTGCCCTAGAGCAGTGGTCTCCAACCTGCGGACCTCCCAGATGTTGCTAAACTACAACTCCCAGCATGCTGGGAGTTGTAGTCTAGCAACATCTGGAGGTCCGCAGGTTGGAGACCATCTAGCTTCCATCCCTTCTACATGGCACTGATCGACTCAGGCACACCCCTCCACTAGATGGCGCTGAAATATGGCACTACATTACATCTGGCCCACCCTACATAATGATGGCATCTGTGGCACCATGACCCCTGCACATAAAGACCAGTCACCTACTGGGTCACTATAGCATCTGATTACAGCCAAGTCTAGGACAAATCAATAGTTTTATGGCAGGGCATGGTAATGATTCACCTCCTGCAGACTGGTGAAACTGGTGCCGTCATGACGGTTATTCCCATATGTGTGTAGATAAATAATATAAAAAACATATGTGTGTACAGGATAAGTAATGTATTTACACAGTGACCTCACCAGCAGAATAGTGAGTACAGCTCTGCAGTATAATACAGGATATAACTCAGGATCAGTACAGGATAAGTAATGTAATGTATGTACAGTGATCTCACCAGCAGAATAGTGAGTACAGCTCTGGGGTATAATACAGGATATAACTCAGGATCAGTACAGCATAAGTAATGTAATGTATGTACACAGTGACCCCACCAGCAGAATAGTGAGTACAGCTCTGGGGTATAATACAGGATATAACTCAGGATCAGTACAGGATAAGTAATGTATGTACACAGTGACCCCACCAGCAGAATAGTGAGTACAGCTTTGGAGTATGATACAGGATATAACTCAGGATCTATAATAAATCTATGTATTTACTATGAAATGGTGTATAAATGTGGACATCCCCTTTAGGTGCATTCCAGGTCCCGGGTGATGTCCAAGGTTTTTTCCTCGTGTGTCTCGTGTGTGGTTTTGATTTCCTCTTCTTGTGTATTGTAGATGTGTATATGACTGGTGGTCAGTGGGGGAGAGGTTGTCTGCTTAATATGATTTAGTTGTCATCTGATCTTTATACACTTGTTTTTCACTCTCTCCCCATCAGTTTTGGAGGTACCACGTGTCAGTTTGTCCGCCATGAGGGCACCAGCTCGGACGGTTACCTTGCACACGTCTTCCGTCACGCTGCCAAGGAGCTGTTTGGCATGGAGGTGCAAGAAATAACATACAAGACATTAAAGTGAGTCCATACCTATAAAAACGTATAAATAATATTATATGGGTCTTTGTAGAACAGTGTTTCCCAATCAGGGTGCCAAACTACAGCTGGGAGTTGTAGTTTTGCAACAGCTGAAGGCACCCTGATTGCGAAACACTGCTGTAGAATATAATCTAATGGGTTTTGTTTGTGTCTTATTTCTAGGAACAAAGACTTCCAAGAAGTGTGTCTGGAGAAAGATGGGGAGACCGTGTTGAGGTTTGCTGCCGCCTACGGCTTTCGGAACATTCAGAATATGGTACTAAAATTGCGCAAGGGGAAATTTCACTATCACTTTGTGGAGGTTTTGGCTTGTCCAGGAGGTGTGTACTAAAAAGTTGTGTGTGTGTGTGTGTGTGTGTGTGTGTTTTTTTATTGTTTGTTTGTTTGTTTGTTTTTTGTTATTGTCATATTTTTAATTAATAATATAATGATGATAAATATAAAAAATATATGCTACAACTTCTACTGATGACGATATATACAATTTTTATTTTATAATATCATTAGTTGTAGAAATAGTATCATACATATTTTATATATATATATATATATATATATATATATATACCATATTTATCGTATAACACACACCCCCATTTTCACAGGAAAATTTAAGTTAAAAAAATAAAATTTTAAAATAAATGACTTGGACTAAATGCCACATCATCCCCCCCCCCCCCAACTTTCTTTTCTTCTGCGCCTTAGTTTGGTCCCGTCCCCTCCAGTGCCACATCATTCCTTCCCTTTTATCAGTCTCTGTGCCACATTTACCCCTCTCATCATCCCCCCCCCCATGTCTCATCATTTCCCCCTGTCATAGACCACCACTAGCCATACAGACATTAAGCATTTAGTGCCTCCCCCATTATCCTTTCCCCCTGTCTCATCACCCCCCCCCCCACCCTGTCTCATAATGTCCCTCATCATTCCCCCCCCCCCCCCTCATCATTTCTCCATCTCATCATCCCCCCCCCCCCCCCCCACCTTCATGTTCCTCCTATGAGTGGTCTTCAACCTGCGGACCTCCAGATGTTGCAAAACTACAACTCCCAGCATGCCCGGACAGCCAACTGCTGTCTGGGCATGCTGGGAGTTGTAGTTTTGCAACATCTGGAGGTCCGCAGGTTGAAGACCACTTTTCCCTTTTCCTTACCTGGCTGTGCTTTGGCTGTCTTGCGGGCTCAGTGAAGCAGATGAGTGACAGCCTCTTCCGGCTCCTTGCGCGGCATCAGGGATGTCACTTTTCGGCGGCGACTACAGGAAATGAAAAGTGACATCAGTGATGCCGCACAGAGAAGCCGGCAGAGGACATCACTCATCTGCTTCACTGACCCCGCAAGACTTGCTGCCTGACCTGACCTGACCTGCCGAAGCGCAGCCAGGTAAGGAAAATAAACAAACTATAAAAAAGCAGGGAAAGGGGAATGATGAGGGAGGGGGAGGTTCTCCTGCACTATACACAGGTACGGGTGGATAGTGCGGGAGACGCTGATTAAAAGGTAGCGCAGATCCGGACAAGGTAGGGCTCATTTTAATCAGCGTCTCCCGCACTATCCACCACACCAGTACCTGTGTATAGTGCGGGAGAAAAATGTGTCAGTTTTCCAGAGCGCGGAGGAGACGCCGCTGGTCACTGATTTAAAGTGGCCACGGCCATGCTGCTAATACTTAACAAGCAGCTGCTGCTGCGGACGCTTTAAATCAGTGACCAGAAGATTTATCGGCTTTTTGCCTTAAATTTAAGTTTTAAAAGTGCGTGTTATACACCGATAAATACGGTATATATATTTATAATTACATAATATAAAAAAAATGTGTGTGTATGTATATGTCACTATTACTGATAATATAGTATTTAAAAAAAAGTTCATTCTTTTATATATTTTTGTAATTCTATTTTATCTTTTTTTTTTGTAATTTTTTTTTTTTTTTTTTTTTTTTTTTTTTTTAGGTTGCTTGAATGGAAAAGGCCAGGCCCGGACTGTGGATGGTAAACCCGAGCGGGCACAACTCGTAGAGATGGAGGCCTTATTCACAAGTGTTCCGGTGGTACAGAGCCCGGAACACAACCCTCGCATACAAGAGTTATACAGCAGCTGGCTGGAGGGAGAAGAGTCCCAGAAATCCAGAGAGACGCTACATAACAAATACGCGCCCGCCGCACCCAACACCGCCCGCGTGGACATGAAATGGTGACCAATCCCTCCGCTGATATCACGGACATGAACTGCAGTAAAAGCCGGGCAGGTGACTGCTCCAAGCCCTAGTACGTCAGGTCCGGGAGACATAATGGATGACTTTGGAGTCCCTTTTTATCCTGGAAAGTCGCCCTAAATTAAATGTCGCCAGCGTTACGGAAGCTACGTGCTTGTTACAGATGTCATGCAGGCGGTCGTGCGTTATCTATGTATGTGTCTTGTAATGTTGCGTGTGCGGAGCCGGCCCTTTTCTGTCATTCTGCGTTTTCGTTGTTTTTCATTTTTGTTTTTGCTGCTAGTGCCATCTTTTTGTGGGGTTAAAAGTGCATGACCCCTTTAGTGGCGGAGTGCAGTTTTATTTTCTATTTATGTAGATCAGTGTTTCCCAACCAGAGTGCCTCCAGCTGTTGCAAAACTACAACTCCCAGCATGCCCGGACAGCCGAAGGCTGTCCGAGCATGCTGGGAATTGTAGTTTTGCAACAGCTGGCGGCACCCTGGTTGGGACATGCTGCTGTAGATGTTGTCTAGAATACGCCATGAAACCAAATTTCTGAGTATTCGTGATCTGGAAAGTGAAAGCAGCCATCAATGAGGAGAAATAATCTGCAGGTATCTCCTTTTTGAAAAGGAAAAGCATTTAAGAAAAAAAGAGTGTGTGTGTATAATATAATAAATAAAAAAAATAAAAAATTATATATATATATATATATATATATATATATATATATATATATATATATATATATATATATATATATATATATAATATATATATATAACTATAATATAATATAATTTTTGTTTTAGTTTTTCTATTTTTTTTTTTTTTTTTTTCCTCCTATGGATAGTCAAATATCTGGCCCTAAAATATTTAAGGATTACAGTACCCTCTTTCTTCTTCTGTTTTACCATAAAATAAATAAAATAAAAAAAATAGTAAATAAAAAAAAACGTAGCTTAACTTTTCCTAATTTCAGCCATCTTAAGGTTGGGGTAGGTGTCTCCCATAAAGCCAACAAAAAAATAATAATAATAATAATAATAATCTTAAATCATATTGTGTAGTGATTCTGGTTAGAAAAGTCTGGCATTTTTCTATAATTATTTTTCTGTTTCCTTTCTATATGTATAGGTTTGTGTGTGTAATATAAATAAATAAATATATATACCGGTGTGTGTGTGTGTGTGTGTGTGTGTGTGTATATATATATATATATATATATATATATATATATATATATATATATATATATATATATATATATATATATATATATATATATATATATATATATATATATATATAACATTTTTATATATAATATATATATATATATATATATATATATATATATATATATATATATATATATATTCCATACATATGTATAAAAAAATGTTATTAAAATTTACATACACACCCACAATGAAACAGAGAAAAATTATATAAAAATAAATAAAAAAATGTTATAATGTCAGGGTTGTCCTTGTTATAAAGCAGGAGAAGCTGAGCAGATTCATATACATATTTGTGGGAGAAGTTTAAATATAACCAGCAATTTATTCATTTAAACTTCTGCTGGTTTTAGGAGTCCAGTGGGCGGTCCTACATGTTACTGACCGCCCACTGGACTCTATCTAAGATGTCAGTAAATAAGCTAGAATTAAAGGGATACTCCGCTGCGTGACATGTTAGGGAGATTTATCAAAACCTGTCAAGAGGAAATGTTGCCCATAGCAACCAATCAGCTTGCAGATTTCATTTTTATCAAGTCCTCTGTAAAATCAAAGAAGCTATCTGGTTGCTATGGGCAACTGGGCAACGTTTCCTTTTTGCGCAGGTTTTGATAAATTTCCCTTGTTATTCCTTATCCAAAGAATAGAGGATAATGTCTGATCGCAGGGACCCTCCGATCTCCGCCATGACACCCCAGTCAGCAGGTGCACGGAACGCACTCTGCTCAGTGCCGGATGACTGGTGTCCACAGCCGCCACGCCCCCTCCATTCATGCCTATGGGAGGAGGCGTGACTGCTGTGTACTTTATGGAGTTTCAGCGGCGGAACTTTCCGCCGCTGAAATTCCGCCGCCCAAAGAATGAGCGTGTTCATTGCTCCAGCCGAATACATCGCCATCTATGGAACCATTTTCTACATTCCACTTGTGCTTAACCATACATTTTTATTTATGCACCCCCCCCCCCCTCCTACAATCCATCCATACCACATACTGCGACGATGTGAATGAATACCGTAAGGCCATGTCATGTAATAGTCCATAAATAGATAAAATTAAAAAAATTGCCAAACCTAAATCTATTCTAATTTTAGCTAATAATAATACAAGCTATAAATACTAATTTAGTTCTTTTCAGTTTAGAGGAGTCTTCCCTTTTTATCCATGAAGCGTTTGTTGTACTACGGTCATTTGCTTTACAATCCAGAAATGAAAGCTAAAAAATAAATAAATTAAAATAATAAAAAAAAAACTTTAAGCTGGAATATTTAAATGCTCCATATTTCAAGGTATTTTTCTTTGTGTGATGGCTGCATGTCAGTTTTCCAAATCTACTTTTACCTCATTGTTTTATGTCAATGTTTGTTTTGTTGTTTTTGGGGATTTTTTTTTTTGTTTTTGTTTTTTTGTTTCTGCAATAAAAAAGGAAGGCCTTCAAAAATGTCTCTTGTTCTTGTGTGTCTAGGGCAGTGGTTTCCCGACTATGGACCACAAGCCGTTGCAAAAACTACAACTCCCAGCATGCCCGGACAGCCGTTGGCTGTCCGGGCATGCTGGGAGTTGTAGTTTTGCATCCTTGCTGTCCCATAATTTGGAGACCGCTAGTTTAAATCTGCTTGATCCTTGTAGGCTTATTTACGAATACTGAACTACTCCTAGTGGTATGCCTGGAGTAGTAGTTCAACACGCACAATAAATACCGATAGCTGCGTTCACTTTGGCAGCCATCGTGGCAAATTACCGATGCTGTGAGGGTTTACGTGCAGACTGCTTGTCCGCAGATGTCTGATATTTAAGATGAAGTCCCCTAGTCAGCATTATTGGTGAGTGCCCCTTTAAGAGAAGAATGGTAGCTAGGGGATGTCCATAGCAACCGACCAGCTTTCACTTTCCATTGTAAGGTTGCTTGAAAGATGGGGGGAAAAAGGTTGCTAGGGGATGTCCATAGCAACCGACCAGCTTTCACTTTCCATTGTAAGGTTGCTTGAAAGATGGGGGGGAAAAAGGTTGCTAGGGGATGTCCATAGCAACCGACCAGCTTTCACTTTCCATTGTTGTAAGATTGCTTCAAAGATGGGGGGGGGGGGGAAGCGATTGTATTTGTCGCCATGGGCAACTCAATGTTTATAAGGCTTCCATAAGTGATAGAACTTAATGGCTTCTTATGGCAGAATAGGTAACTAGGAGCTACAAAAAAAAAAAAACGGTCTTTCGGAGGCGCTGCTCGTATATGTGAAAGGACGGAGAGACTCAGGCCAGCACAGGTAAAACTTGTTAATTTTGCAAAAAGAGTGGACAACGCGTTTCGGCACACACACAGTGCCTTCCTCAGGGCAGAGGATCCATATTGGGTCCATCAATGATTGTAAGATGTATACAGTTTTTTCACTAATAGAGTATACACCGGCTTAGGGGTGTGTTAAGGTGCAGGCCCCTATAATGGTGTTGTCTACGCCAATCATTTTCTGGCCTTAAGGGGAACCCTAGGAGAGAGAGAAGCGCAGGTCTGGGGTCCATAAAAGGGGCCGTCTGGGTCTGGTGTGTGTGTGTGTGTGTGTGTATATGATATATATATATATACGGTAATATAATTTTGGGGTGTGGGGTAATACTATTACTTTGAGTTGGAGTGAAGGGCCATATAAATGGGCAGAGCGCCTTTTTCTTACCGTATTTGTATTCTTCCTGATGCCCCTTGGCAGATGTCATCCATAGCTACAATACTCCATGGACCGACTCTGTGCCAGCTACAATGGGCCATCAGGATGCCCCCTCACACATTATCTTCGGGGGGTTGTCCTCCGGCTACTTAATGTAATGAACTCTTGTGTGTGTGATGGATAGATCATAGTTTCCCAACCAGGGTGTCTCCAGCTGTGGCTAAACTACAACTCCCAGCATGCCCGAACAGCCAAAGACAGTTTTGGTTATGCAACAGCTAGAGACAACTATCTCATATCTAGGCAGAAAACTTCAGCAGCAAATCCTGTAAATTCCGGTAAAACAATGGGATTTTATTGACCCATATCAAATACAATGTTTCACCGGAATTTACGTGATTTAATGCCTGGATCATCTACACAGTCTGCAATTGTCCGCTTGCACCCCGGGACTCTCTTATTACTTGTGCGGTTGTGCTGCCTACCTCTTGGATTGATATCTCATATCTATCTAACTATATCTCATATCTATCTATCTATATCTCATATCTATCTATATCTCATATCTATCCCATATCTATCTATATCTCATTTCTATCTCATATCTATCTATCTCATATCTATCTATCTATATATCTATCTATCTATATCTCATATCTATCTATATCTCATATCTATCCCATATCTATCTATATCTCATTTCTATCTCATATCTATCTATCTCATATCTATCTATCTATCTATTTATCTATATCTCATATCTATCCCATATCTATCTATATCTCATTTCTATCTCATATCTATCTCATATCTATCTATCTATCTATATCTCATATCTATCTATCTATATCTATCTATATCTCATATCTATCCCATATCTATCTATATCTCATTTCTATCTCATATCTATCTATCTCATATCTATCTATCTATATCTCAGATCTATCTATCTATATCTATTTATCTATATCTCATATCTATCCCATATCTATCTATATCTCATTTCTATCTCATCTCTATCTCTCATATCTATCTATCTATATCTCCTATCTATCCATATCTATTTATCTATATCTCATATCTATCTATATCTCATTTCTATCCCATATCTATCCCATATCTATCTATCTCATATCTATATCTCATATCTATCTCATCTCTATCTATCTATCTATCTATCTCTTCTCTATCTATCTCTTCTCTATCTATCTCATATCTATCTCATATTTATCTCATATATCTCTCCCATATCTATCTATCTATCTCATATCTATCTCATATCTATTTCTTATATCTATCTCATATCTATCTCTCATAGATAGATCGATAGATAAACAGATAGACATGAGAGAGATTGATTGATAGATATGCAGACAGGAGATTGCACAATATACCTTGCAGCGTCACTGTGGTGAACTGGTTACTGTTACCTGAGGATGTCAGCCTGTAATTCATGACAAGGACACACGGGGGCAGTAGGTCACTGTGCTGTGATGACTGCACATGGTATGAATATATAGCCAGAGGAATAGATGTACATACAAGTAGCAGAGTGGCGCAGCGGAAGCGTGCTGGGCCCATAACCCAGAGGTCGATGGATCGAAACCATCCTCTGCTAGTTTTTATTTTTTTTGTTTAATTTTTTTAATAAAATCACCCGTTATTATAGATATGTTGACATATATTTATAATTATACCTATAGTACCATTATAAAAGAGTATTTAAATATCTTATGGATCTATCTAGTCCACAGTGCTTGGGGCAGTGTTTCCTAACCTGTGGCTCTCCAACTACTTTGAGACTAAGACTCCCATCATGGATAAGACCCATGATGGGAGTTGTAGTTTGGCAACAGCTGGAGAGACAGAATTTGGGAAACACTGCCCTAGGGACTGATTATACACAAACACCTCATATTCTGTATTAGAGCCAATGTGGATGTACTGTACTATACTGTGTGTAAGTATTTGTTATTTATCTCATTTATTATAATAATAATTCATCTCATTTATTATTATAAGTCCCTTACATTATAAGAATACTTTGTATTACAATGTAATATTGTAACACTGTACCACAGTACTAGAGCCTAGGCTGTGTGTTCTCATACTATACTGTAATTTTTCCCCATTGGTTTTATGTGGTTCCATGGTGTAATGGTTAGCACTCTGGACTCTGAATCCAGCGATCCGAGTTCAAATCTCGGTGGAACCTAATGTTTTTATAATTGTAATTATTATTCCTTTATTCTGACAGATGAGCACTATTATAATACCTTTATTATACTACTACTGCTATTATTATTATTTTTTTTAATTATTATTACTATTATTTTATGAAAAATAATACTATACAGTACTAGGACAATTATACACACTTTAAGGGGTATTTACCAAGCTGTTTAGACAGCTTTTTTTTTGTCTAAATTTGTCGCAGGAAAAGTCGCAGGCTGGTCCTGTGCGACTTTTTCTGCATCATTTCATTTAGACTGTTTAATTTTCCTGACCAAGAAGTGATCTGATTTAGATCTCATTGTGCAGTGGTCACTAATTTATTTCTAAATTTGTCCCGTGCGACTTTTTTTTGACTTTTCGCAGAAAAGTCGGAAAAAAAAGTTGCACGGGACAAATTCAGAAGAAATCACAGGACAAGTCAACCCTGCACTATATAAGTCTACTCTACAACAATTTTATTAAGGTCCGTGCACCATTTAACCAGAGCATCTAAGCGAGCATTCTTAAAAATCTGTGCGCAATTGATAAATTTGGCTCACGGCCGTCACTTTCCCCACAACTTTTTTTTTCTTTAAACTGAACAAAAAGCAAGTTCAGTTTTGATAAATGTCCCTCTTCTATTTAACCCCTAATGTTCCATTCACACATTGGAATTTACGAATGGAAATGGTGGAAAAATTCAGCAGGGAAAATCTGTTGCAGCAGACTCCCATTGTTTTCAATAGGAATCTGCTGCACCGTGCACATAGCAGAATTTCCGCGGCAAAATTTAAAACACTGCAGAAAGAATTAACTTGTCTAATCTTTCTGTGGAATCTGCTCGGAAACGAAAGATGGTGAAGAAAACAAAAAGGCAAAAATTAAAAATTATTTTGTCCTCAAGAGGTTAATGACCAGACAATATTTTCACATTTGCATTTTTTTTTTCCTCTCACCTTCTAAGGGTGCGGTCACACGTGCATATTTTTTGCTGCAGATTTGCTTCTACAAATTTTGCTGCCCATTAAAGTCAATGGGCAGCAAAATCTGCCGCAGAAAATACGCAGCAGATCTGCAGCAAAAATATGCACACGTGAACTGACCTTAAGGGTACGTTGACATGGGCGGATTACCTGCGGAATGATCACAGTGTATTTGCTGTGGAAAATCTGCAGCGGATTTTTCTACCATTGACTTCAATGGGTCCAAGGAAAAATGTGCAAATCTGCCTCTATTGCGGATTTTCAGCTGACTCAAGTCAATGGTAGCTAAATCCACTGTGGATTTTGCTACCATTGTCTTGAGTCAGCAGAGAATCCACAATAGAGGCAGATTTGCAGATTTTCCCTTGGACCCATTGAAGTCAATGGTAGCAATGGTAGTCAGGAATTATCACAGTGTATTTGCTGTGGAAAATTTGCAGTGGATTTTGCTACCATTGACTTCAATGGGTCCAAGGGAAAATGTGCAAATCTGGCTCTATTGTAGATTTTCTGCTGACCCATTCAAATCAATGGTAACTAAATCCGCTGCGGATTTTCCCCAGCAAATATGCTGCGGAAATTCTGCAAGTAATCCGCCTGTGTGAACGTACCCGAGGAGCCAAGACTTTTATTTCTTCATCGACAGAGCCGTATAAGGGCTTTTTTTTTTTTGGCTCTTTTTAAATGGCATTCTTCATTTTTACGTATAATTTAATGTAAAACTTAGCTATTTGTCAAGTGAAAAAAATAAATAATGGTATTAAAAGAGCTTTATTGATCATTCAGTCATCATTACAAGTCATTCAATATATTACAATCACACAAAGTATGACGGTACAATATACAGCATAGATTCCCTAAACTATTCACTATACCACATGCTACACTAACATTCCGCTCCATAATAAAAGAAACAATGTTGAAAAAAACAATACGTTATAGTTTGTGATAGGGGAGGGGTGTGGGATCTATGGGGGGTAGGAAGTGGCGGATCACAGCACCAAAGTAGTCTGCGAATATATGGGGAGGTGGGGGAAGTAGAGGGGCGATAGTCCTCTTCTTAATCGACGTCCAAAAATAAATAAAGGTGATACAAAAACATTTTGGGTAATGTTTTTTTTTACTACATTCATTGTGTAAGGAAACGGACTTGTTACTATTCTGCAGGTCAGTACAATGATGGCAATTTATAACATTTCTATAGTTTTTGTTTTGCTTTTCTGAATGCTTTGTATCATCAGATTCTGACCCACAATACTTTTTCATGTGTCATGGCTTTATTAGTCCGCACGGTGACTTGTAGTTATTATTGGTACCATTTTGGGGTACACAGGACTTATCGATTGCTTTTTTCCCCCCACATTTTATGGATATGAGAGGTGACAAAAAATCGTTTGAACTTTACTGCACATGGCGATGAAAATTATGCTAAGTTTTTTTTTTTTGGGGGGGGGGGCATTCTGAAAATTTTATTATAATTTTCTATTATTTTTTTTTTTAAAGATTTTTTTTTCGCATTTCTTAAAACTTTTTTTTTTCTCTTTTTGGGGGGGGGGATTTTACTATGTGATTGCTTGATGTCGTTTACAGTACACTGCAATATTAATGTATTGCAGTGTACTACCTCATTATTAATCTCCTATTACAGCAGAATAATGGCTACGGTAGATGCCGTGGTCGTCATTGGCCATGGCATCGAGGAGGTTAAAATGACTGGGATGGGACCACCGCTGCCATCCACATGGTATAGAGCAGTGTTTCCCAAACAGGGCGCCTTCAGCTGTTGCAAAACTACAACTCCCAGCATGCCCGGACAGCCTTCAGCTGTCCGGGCATGCTGGGAGTTGTAGTTTTGCAACAGCTAAAGGCACCCTGGTTGGGAAACACTGGTACAGAGTAAGACTAAGAATATGCAGCAAGTATAAAGTTGGTTATGATGTCATCACATGTGTGACATCACAGCAGCTGCCCTCCTGTGCTGACAGCTGTACAGATGCTGCTGCAGAGATGACACTGATTTTACTGATTACACAGATGGGTATATTAATATATAGGGTATATTTATATATATATAGGTAATACAGAGGCAAACCGTCCTAGACTACATTTATTGCGCCATAATTATGTGTGACGTCATGATATTGCCCAACTTTGGAGCATGGCTGCAGTTCCTGCTGCTGCCACAGGGGGGTGATATAACAGAGCCGCAGGATGACCGAGTCTATTAGGAGGAAATGTATCTATCTATTCGCATGAAACAATTACAGCGCCTCCCTGTGGTAGAGGATTTCACGTGGTATAAGAGTTTCTGTAGACATGTTGCGAGTGTATGTAGGAAAATAACTAAGTAGAATATATAAAATAATAATTTCCACATCAGCGAGGAAGATCAGTGCAGCAGAGTCACATAGAGAAGAACGGCCTATAGAGGTGAGAGGAGCCAATCATCAGCTGTGTCATGCCTCAGCTATCATCAGCTATCATCACCTATCATCAGCTATCAATCACCTATCATCAGCTATCAATCACCTATCATCAGCTGTCAATCACCTATCATCAACTATCAATCACCTATCATCACCTATCAATCACGTATCATCAGCTATCAATCACCTATCATCAACTATCAATCACGTATCATCAGCTATCATCAGCTATCAATCACCTATCATCAGCTATCAATCACCTATCATCAGCTATCATCACCTATCATCAGCTATCAATCACCTATCATCAACTATCATCACCTATCATCAGCTATCAATCACCTATCATCAGCTATTAATCACCTATCATCAGCTATCATCAGCTATCAATCACCTATCATCAGCTATCAAACAGCTATCATCACCTATCATGAGCTATAAATCATCTATCATCAGCTATCAAACACCTATCAATCACCTATCATCAGCTATCAATCAGCTATCATCAACTATCAATCACCTATCATCAGCTATCAATCACCTATCATCACCTATCATCAGCTATCAATCAACTATCATCAGCTATCATGAGCTATCAATCATCTATCATCAGCTATTAATCACCTATCAATCACCTATCATCAGCTATTAATCACCTATCATCAGCTATCATCAGCTATCAATCACCTATCATCAGCTATCAAACAGCTATCATCACCTATCATGAGCTATAAATCATCTATCATCAGCTATCAAACACCTATCAATCACCTATCATCAGCTATCAATCAGCTATCATCAACTATCAATCACCTATCATCAGCTATCAATCACCTATCATCACCTATCATCAGCTATCAATCAACTATCATCAGCTATCATGAGCTATCAATCATCTATCATCAGCTATTAATCACCTATCAATCACCTATCATCAGCTATCAATCAACTATCATCAGCTATCATGAGCTATCAATCATCTATCATCAGCTATTAATCACCTATCAATCACCTATCATCAACTATCAATCACGTATCATCAGCTATCATCAGCTATCAATCACCTATCATCAGCTATCAATCACCTATCATCAGCTATCATCACCTATCATCAGCTATCAATCACCTATCATCAACTATCATCACCTATCATCAGCTATCAATCACCTATCATCAGCTATTAATCACCTATCATCAGCTATCATCAGCTATCAATCACCTATCATCAGCTATCAAACAGCTATCATCACCTATCATGAGCTATAAATCATCTATCATCAGCTATCAAACACCTATCAATCACCTATCATCAGCTATCAATCAGCTATCATCAACTATCAATCACCTATCATCAGCTATCAATCACCTATCATCACCTATCATCAGCTATCAATCAACTATCATCAGCTATCATGAGCTATCAATCATCTATCATCAGCTATTAATCACCTATCAATCACCTATCATCAGCTATTAATCACCTATCATCAGCTATCATCAGCTATCAATCACCTATCATCAGCTATCAAACAGCTATCATCACCTATCATGAGCTATAAATCATCTATCATCAGCTATCAAACACCTATCAATCACCTATCATCAGCTATCAATCAGCTATCATCAACTATCAATCACCTATCATCAGCTATCAATCACCTATCATCACCTATCATCAGCTATCAATCAACTATCATCAGCTATCATGAGCTATCAATCATCTATCATCAGC